>NC_138998.1:78451585-79098011 GCF_964374135.1 Grampus griseus
CTGAGGTCCCTCTGAAGGACTCTGTAGAACATGACTCAGAATTGTCTCAATGAAGTGTCAGGAAGCCAGGGTATTTACCACACAGCTCTGGTCCCTTATTGATTGAGGGTAGCTCCTGAAGCATAAAGTTCTCAGCACTTTGCAAGTATTTAGCAAAACTGTCTACAGGTGATTTCCATAGTGGGCCAAGGATATATGAGCTGTTACAACCCATTTTACAGTTGTAGAAACTGAGGCTCAGAAAAAAATACATGGCCTCTAACAGTGACATTAGAGATCATGCAATAACAACACAATACCATTTTATCCAAAAGGGCCACAATAAGTAAATTTCAGTGGTGATCAATGACTTGATCATAAGAACAAAGGCCCAACACTTCCCTCTGCCTGCCTTAGCAAAGGCTCTTCCAGGTCATGATCTCTCTCTCTCTCTCTCTCTCTCTCAACCTGAGAGGATGGGCAGGGAAGAATGTTACCTGTGATCTGTCCCAGCTGGCCTTTGTAGAAATGTCCTACCATGCCCCCCACATGGGCCCCCAGGCTGACACCAATGATGTGGATTGAGGACTCTGACACACCCAGCACCTAGAACGGGTATTTACAGTGAGTTACATTTGTGTCACAGCAGCCCCTGGCCTTACAAGGATAACACTTTGCCCTGAGGCATCAGAAGCAGAAGGTCTTGGGCATGACACACCAGCCACACGTGCTTTGGGAAAAAGTGCAGAATCTCACCCTGTTAACCACTTGCCCTCTCCCTGGGCTCCCCACCTTGACAACCCACTCACTTTCCCTTTGGTGTCCAAAGTATGTGAGGCATGACCATGGCCATTTCCTCTTGAGGACCTAGAAGAGTCAGCCATTGGCACCTCTGATGTAACATGCAGTGGCATGTTTTACAGAGGAGCAAGCGGGAGGCTCAGAGAGGTTCAAAAACCTGCCCAAGGTCAGCACTGTAAGCGGCTAGGTTGAGATTTGAACCGAAGACCCACAGACTACTGGGTGGCTCTGCTTCCACCTAAAGCTCCTTCTCACATGTCACTTCCTTCTTTCTGACCCCTTGCTCCCCCGTAAGCAGCCAGAACTCACCCTAAGCTCTTCTACACCTACCAGGAGTTTACGGAGGAAACGGGAGATCTCGAGTCCCAGCTTAACCACATTTTCCACGGCTGAGAAGTAGACACCTGTAGAGCCATAAACCCAGTCCACAGCGATCACGTTAGCATCTGCTGCCTGCAGAAGGGCACTGATGAATTTGTCAATCCAGGAAGGCTTTGTTCCTAAAGCCCTAGATGGGGGGCCAAGAAAAGATAGGAAAATTAGCTTCCCAGCCAGCATCCATTGTCATGGAAATTACAATGACATTTCTATAAATAGAACAAACCCAGAGAAAGTCACAAGTAAGGGGTGGGGGGTGGGGGTTGGGGGTGGGGAGGGTGGGGGGGTTGGGGGTGGGGGGTGGGGGGTTGGGGGTTGGGGGTGCTGGTGGGGGGGTGGGGAGGGTGGGGGGGTGGGGGCTATGGGCACTAAATCCTACAACATTTTGAGCATAAGGAGGACATAATCTCAAAGTTAGCAGGGCTCCTGACTACACGTGTGGAGCCTGTGTGTAAATTATAAAAGAGTACCTTTGTTCCAGGTGGATGTAGCCTGAGGCCAGGGCTCAGAGCTCAGGTCAGAGTTCAGCCCTTGGCCCTCAGTCAGGTACCTCTGTGTAATGCATAGACCACACAAACCACTGCACTGACCCTGTTTGTGTTACTCATGGGAAAGAAAAGATAGCTTTGTGTATTAGAGTTAAGATTTGCAATCTTAATTCTCATTCTATAGTATAGGCACTTTCCTTGAGGATGTTTTCATTTACTCATTCATTCATTCACTCTTTCCTTCATTCAACAAATGGGCCAGGCAGTATGCTAGGTGCTTTGTGAGAAATAAAGAAAAATAAGATATATTCCTTATCCTTCTGGAACTTAGAGTATAATAGGACTTTTCTAGGAAAAGAAGAATAGGAAAAATTTCAGAGAGCTTTCCCAAGAGATTGGGAATGGGGAAGAAGTTTTCTCAATGGCCCAGAGCTTGCTTGTGTGGACAGGGGAGCCCAGACTGGGTGTATGCCAGGGAACGTGGCTTTGGGGCATCTGGGAGCGGGCAGCATAGTGAGGCTGCTGAGCTCTTCAGCTCCACTAGCTATCTCTGGGTTGAGGGCACACACTCAGCCTTGGGTAGTGGCTGAATGCAAGATTTGCCGGAGAAGAGACTTCGGCACAAGAGAGAGAAGGGATGCCTGAGGGAGGATGTGGCTGGGACCTGGAGTGAGGGACTGGAGAGGCAGAGAGAACCCAGAGATGAGGAAATGGTGACCCTTTGTGCAGTGCCCCGCTGTCCACCTCTTCATCAGGGCCCCCAACTCCAGCTGCTCCATAGTGCTACTCTTTCACCGTGTTCTCTCCCTCTCTCCTCTCACCAACTTTTTTCTGTTTCCGGCATTCTCAGTGAGCTTTGGAGAGAAGATGTTGGAAGGAAGGGTGGTGATTAAATTGGGACTCAGAAACTATGCATTCAACAAAATTTGGCCTGCAGGGCCTCAAAGAAGTTGAAGAAGTGTGTAGCATCTGAGAAATGCTAACCTCTGGGAGTGATGGAAGTGGAAGTTTCTTAGGTCATGAAACCCAGGAAGAAGAGAAGAAGAGGAGATAAAACCCTGGATAAGGGCTTCCCGGGTGGTACAGTGGTTGAGAGTCCGCCTGCTGATGCAGGGGACACGGGTTCGTGCCCCGGTCCAGGAAGATCCCACATGGCACGGAGCGGCTGGGACCATGAACCGTGGCCGCTGAGCCTGTGCGTCTGGAGCCTGTGCTCCGCAATGGGAGAGGCCACAACAGTGAGAGGCCCACGTACCGCAAAAAAACCCAAAAAACCCTGGATAAAAACACCACGATGTTACCCCTGAGTGATTGCACAAAGCTTACGACCTCACTGGCTGAGATGAATCATGCAACCCACACTTCAGGGAGGAAAGGATCACTGAGACCATCTCTACAACTTCCCTTTTATTCAGATATGGAAACCGAGGCTCTGTGTGCTAAAGTGACTTGCCCAGGCTCACACATATTTACAGTTGGAGAGTGTGTCCAGGGTCACACATATTTACAGTTAGCAGAGGAGTAACGTATGTGACCAACAAGAAAGAACAACAGAATGTGTGTTCAAGCTGCTATGAGACATCTTCAAAGTCAGCAGGAGGTGAGCAATGGGACCTGTGACAGGCAGTAAATTCATTTCTCCTTTTGCTCCCCACTAACTTCCTATGGCATTATGGTCACTTTCTAGCTCTTAGCTGAGGTGATCCTATTGGTTGGTTGGCTCCCACCTGAATCCATGGATAACTAGCTTGGTTCCTAGAGTGGCATTGAACCCCAAGTTCCGGATGTCACTACTTTCTTCCACGAGCTGCCCACAGAGAGGATCAGAAGGGGTGAAGAGGAGAAAGTGGGCTTTGAGATTGGTGCCTTGGAGAAGATTAGCATTCTGGAAGTCAGTGCACTTTGTCTGTGGGGTAGGAGGTGCATCTCCTAGAGGAAAAAACAAACAAACAAATAAAAACCCAAGAAACATCCAAGGTGAGGTCATCTGTTCTTAAAAGGAAAAAAGGTGTTCTTGAAAGGAAGAGAGAAACAAGGGCTTATAGGCATTCATCATAAATCAGCAAGTGTAATAATCAGACTCATTTATTAAAGGCATCACTTCTGTAACCAAAGTCTGTGTATATTTTTCATGTATAAAGATAAAATACCAGAGAAGAATATGAATATTGCTCAGCTAGAGAAGATTAAAGGCCATGGTGAAATGGATATTGTCATGGGCTAAACTGAGTCCCCCGACACCTGCATAAATTCATGTGTTGAAGTCCTAACCCTAATACCTCAGAATGTGACTATATTTGGAGATAGGGTCCCTACAGAGGTAATTACATTGAAATGAAGCCTTTAGGGTGGACCCTTATTCAATATGACTGGTGTCCTAATAAGAAGAGGCAATTTGGTCACAGAGAAGAAAGATGATGTGAAGACACATGGAGTAGACAGCTATCTACAAGCCAAAGAGAGAGGCCTGGAATGGCTCCTTCACTCACAGCCCTCAGAAGGAACAAACCCTACTGCCACCTTAATCTCAGACTTCCAGCCTCCAGAACTGGGAGATGATAAACTTCTGTTGTTTAAGCCACCCAGGCATTTTGTTACAGCAGTCCTAGCTAAATAATACAGTTTTCTGGGCTATGAAATGAGCAGTTGCCCTGGGGACTAGGCTCATTCTGGTCTGAGCACCCTATTCCAGAGGGTTTCAAACTGCCCCCTCCAGCCTCATCACTTCTTTTCCTTATGAGCAGTCCAGAGCCACTCCAGAGCCTTCCAGCACCCAGCACATGGCTGCCCAGCCAGATGGTAGAGAGGACCCTTAATGAGCTGTATGTATTCTACAGTGCCTTCCAACAGGTACATTTAAATGGGATATTTTATGGTCAAGTTCACTGAAAGGCCTTCTACAATACTGAACCGAAACAACAGCATGAAACTCCTGCTTCCCAGGGAGCTAAAAATCTGGCCTATCTTCAATACCCAACAGCCCACCCTCACACCTGTGATAAAGAAGGGGGGCACTTGACACCCAGTTGGTCTTACAGAAAGAGACCGGCTGGGGCAGCAGGGCACACACTGTCGCACTGGCCCCCCAGTCCCGAAGTCCTGGTGCTGTTAGCAGCTACCTCACATTCCTGCCATGAGACAAAACTGTCTGCGGAATCAGAAGACAGGTCCAGGTTGCAGACTGATTTGTGCAGGGCTCTTCACGAGGAAGACAGCTATTTCAGGTTTCTGGAATGGTTATCTGCCTTCAGAGGTAACGGGGGAGCACATGTACAACAAGCAAGTGGATCTGGGGTGTGCTGGGCTGTGGAACTGTGAGCAGATTGTGGGAACCGCACCCTTAGAGAGTGCTGACAGCGGTTTCCTCAGCTCTGCACCTAAGCCCCAGACCTGGTCCCTGAGGCCCCTTGTATCTCCCTTCTGAGCAGCCAGGTCTTGGACACCCCAGCAATGAAGCCCACTATGACTGTGCAGGCCCCCAGGCTCCTCAGCCTGTGGCAACTTGAGCCCCCATGGAACACAAGAGAGAACGATGCCTGACGACTACTTCATCTGCCTTCCCCCAACTCTTTGAAGAAAAGGTGAGAGGACTCTGCTTGAGCATGAGACTTTAACCACATACGTGAATACATTTGCTCTATTGGTCATGTAGGGAAGTTTGCATCCATCAGACAGAGAATTAAGAGTCCTTTTAAATAAGCATAGTATGTCACAGAGCAAGGCCCAACAAGCATCACAGAATCAATATACTCCAGACAACGTTATCTAAATAAGATGTAATAAAATTACAAATCAGTAACAAAAGTTATTTAAAGACACATTTGGAGGTTTTAAAATTCCCTTTTAAGTAATGAATGAGTTAAAGAATAATCACAATGGAGACTAGATAATATTAAAAACTAAATAACAGTAAAACCAATACAATATCAAAACTTGAGTTAAAGTAGCTAAAACAGTACTAGGCTGATATCTATAACCATAAATGTAAATATCAGGGGAAAATGGGGAAAGACACAGATTAGGTAAATTAATCTTATAACTCAGAAAGCTGAAAAAGAATAATACAGCAACACCAAATAAAATGTAGGGAAAGAAATATAAAGGAAATAGTTAAGGGACTTCCCTAGTGGCGCAGTGGATAAAAAAAAAAAAAATCTGCCGGCCAGCGCAGGGGACACAGGTTTGAACCCTGGTCCGGGAAGATCCCACATGCCATGGAGCAACTAAGCCCGTGCGCCACAGCTACTGAGCCTGCTGTCTAGAGCCCAAGAGCCACAACTACTGAAGTCCACGCGGCTAGAGCCCATGCTCCGCAGCAAGAGAAGCCACCACAACGAGAAGCCCATGTACAACAACAAAAAGTAACCCCCATTCGCCGCAACTATAGAAAGCCCGCGCACAGCAATGAAGACCCAATGCAGCCAAAAATAAATAAAATTAAATCTTTAAAAAAACAAAAGGAAGTAGTTGAAATTAAATAAAACAATATGAACAGCATCAGTAGCTGCTCAGTCCATGCAGTTGCTCAGGCCGACCTTCCTGGAGGAATCTTTGACACTTTGTTTTCTGCCACCCCCGTACAATGGTGAGTAAATCCTCAGAACACAATATTCAGAATTAAACCATTCTCACTACCTACACTGGCACCACCTTGGTTTAAGCCACCATCATCTCTCAAAATTATGTAGCCTGTAATGCTTTTCCTGCCTTCATTCTTGTCCCCCTTCAGTCTATTTGCAACACAGTAGTAGAAAAGTAAATCAAATCATGTCACATCTCTGTGCAAAAGCCACAAGGCATTTCACTCAGAATAAAATCCAAAGTCCTAACAGTGGAAGAAAGCCCTAAATATCTTAGACCATCCCCTTGGGGAGCCCTTTGCCTGTCTGACTATTGCTTCCTCTGTTCCAGCCAGTCCTCCTAGCTCTTCCTCTCTCTAGACAGGTTCCCACCTGAGGGTCTTTGCACTAGCCATTCCTTCTGCCCAAAGTGTCTTTCTCTGGACATCCATGTGACTAATTCCCTCTCCTCCTTTAAGTCTTTGCTTGTCAAATGTCATCTTCTTTCCTCTAACCCCCTATTATATTTATTATTTATTTGGCTACTCTGGGTCTTAGTTGCGGCATGTGGGATCTAGTTCCCTGACGAGGGATCGAACCCAGGCCCCCTGCATTGTAAGTGTGGAATCTTAGCCACTGGACCACCAAGGAACTCCCTAACCCTCTATTTAAAATTGCAATCTGCCTATGTGCCTCACCTCCGTTCTCTCAATTTTCTTTAACCTGATCTGTTTATTTTTATAGCAATCATCACCTAATGAAGATTTTTTATTTACCAGTTTATTATTAAATGTATTGTTTATTAATTTCCCCACATTAGAAGATACTTTCAAAGAAGGAAGGGATTTTTATCCATTCTGTTCACTCTACTGCCTAGACTAGAACCTGCCACACACAATAAACACCAAAAGGTAGTTCTCTGGAAAGAATAATAAACTAGATGTACTTAAAAAAAAAAAAAAACTAGATGTACTTTTGATAATAGAGTAAGAAAAAAAGGGGGAAGTCACAAATAAACAATATAGAGAATTAAAAGGGGATGTAAGCCCAGTAGATTTTTTAAACCACAAAATAGCATGTTTATACCCATCCAACAGTTAAAAAATAGATATTTTCCTAGAAAATTGATAATCCCCTAGAAAACTATAGCTTACTAAAACTTAGTCAAGAAAGAAAAAACAGAAAATCAAATGTAAAACTGTAGTATAAAGGAATTGAAACAGTAGTTTTAAATCTATTCATCAAAAACCTCTATCAGGACAGATTTCACAGAGAAATTCTAACAATCCTTCAATTCCTATCTTACACATACTGTTCCAGAGAATAGAAAAGGGGAGAAAGAATCCAAACTCATTCTATGAAAATAGCCAAAATGTCAAAACTGGACAAGGAAAGAAGGAGAAAGGAAAAACTAAAGGCCAGTTTCACTATTACACACAGACATAAAAATCCTAGATAAAATGTCAAATCCTTCAAGGATAACAAATATACGTCATGACCAAGCAGGGTTTAATCCAAAAAATGAAAAGATGGTTTAACATTAGAAAATGTATCAATGTAATTCACATATGAACAAATTAAAGAAAAATACCATATGCTCAACTCAATAGATGTAGGGAAAAAACACACGATAAAATTCAATACCCAACACTCCTTAACATAAGGAAAGAAGGGTACCTACCCAAAGCCTATAGCAATGATTATAGTTATTGGTGAAATGTTAGAAGCATTCCATTCAGAACTGGGAACAAATGAGAACGTCTGCTATCAGTGCTTCTATTAAATATTGGACTGGATGTCCTAGTCCTAGCTAGTAAAACAAGACAATGAAACAGGATAAAAATTATAAGGTTTGAAAAGGGGGAGAAAAAATTGCCGATATTTGCAGACAATAGGATTGAACTGTCCGTCATTCAAGACTATGGAATGTGGCACAGTGAATCATGCTCAGATACCCCATCCCTCCAAGCACCACTTTAGCCAAAGAGTAGTGACAGATGAATATCCAAAAGAGAGAGAGAAAAAGACATAGACAATCTCAAATGTAAAAATAATATCTCCAAAACAGGAACAAGAATAGAATTGCAAAATGGTGATGGGTTCCAGGTCTGAGAGAAGACAGTGGTTGTAAGAATTCAGTTTTGTGAGGTAAGCGGGGTCCAAAAGTGCTCCAAGTCAAGTGTGGAAGACCCACCAGTGGTAGCCAGCGGTGGAGAGGGGCTCCCCAACTCAGGAAAGGAAGCTAACAACAAAAACCATACAAACAAAAACAGCTATTGACTTTTTACTGGGGCTACAGCTTTATTTAGGGAGACAGGATGGAAAGACAAGGCCTCACTCACAGGAGCTGAGACAACGCACCTTTCTGGAGGAGAGAGGGCAAAGATAGGGGCTCGGATGGGGAGACAGAGAGATGAAGAGAGAGACTGAAAACAAACTTTTCATTGAAAATTAAAATGAAACTTATCTATTGTGTCAGAAGTCAAGATAAGAGTTATCTTTGGGGCAGTAGTGAGTAAGATGGGATACAGGGAATGGGTTTTAAGAATCTGATAACATTTTATTTCTTGATCTGAATGATGGTTACACAGGTGAAATCATTCTGAAAATTCATTAACCTGTGTACCTTTCTGTATGTATGTTGTACTTCAGTAACTAATTTACTTTTTAAAAAGGTTGAAAACAAATATATAAAGTAATCAAATGTTTACACAGATAGTCGATAAAGCCAATAAGTGGATGATGAATTCATTCCAGGTGAAATAAAGTTTTAAAAATCTTTGACAAAGCTTTAAAATAAGTATGCTGAGAATATACAAGGATAAAAATAAAGACAGAGCATAAGAAATTATGAAATAAAAATGGGCATAAATGATAAGATATATAGTAAAAAGCTAATTAGAAAAAGGAAATGAAAAAGATAGTCATGGAAATAAAAATGGAATCAATGCTATAATGTCTAGTACAGAAGAAGTAAAAGAGGCTTTTTAATATGAAAGTGCAGTTAAAAAGTATAGACAATAGATGGAGAGGCTCCAACATTTAACTAGTAGCTGTTCTCTAAAGGAAGAGAATAGGAGAAGAAACAATATTTTGAAAAGGTAATTGCTAAGAATTTTCCATAACTGAAAAAAGATATGAGTTCTCTAATCACAAGTTATACTCAGGGTAATGAGCAAGATAAAAAGGAAATAAATCTATACAAATAGGCAGATGATAGTAAAACTGCAGAACATTAAATATAAAAGATATTCTTAAAAATTCCCAGACAAATGCATTGGAAAATTTAAAAGCAATGAAAAATATAATTTCCTGAAACTTGACTCAAGAAGAAATAAAAATCCAAATAAACCTACTAGCACCAAAAAAAGAAAAAATCAAACTGGTAATCAAGAGTCTTCTCTGGCCCTAAAATACGCTAGAGCCAGATGGTTTTATTTGAGAACTCCACCAAACCTCTAAATTACAAGTAACCTTTATCTTATATAAAACTGTTTCATAGAACAGAAACTTATTTTATGTGGTTATAATCATCTTAGTATCAAGACCAGAGAAGGGCAATACAAGAAAAAAAAATGATACATAAATTTCCTTTATGAACAAATATACAAAATAATAAATATATACAAAAATAAAAATAAATGTTGGCAAATAAAATTCAACATCATATTAAAAAATACCCCACAGGAGTAGGAAAAAAACAATACCCCATGACCACAAGATTTGTCCCTGGTGATCTTCATCTAAACCCATAAAGTTTAGAAGAAAATATGAAAGATTATTTTTATAAGAAGATTGATTAAACAAGACACCAGAAGCACAAATCACAATATGAAATAAAAATTAAGACAACAGTGTAATGCTATTTTTTCTATGAGACTGACAATATGAAAAACATTTGATAATACAAAGTGTTGTTGGAGAGGGTGGGAAAACAGACGTGCTCACGTACAAATCAACAGTTATAACTTCTTTGCAGGGCAGTTTTTCTCACATTTATCAAAAATGTGTAAGATATAAATCCTTTTAGATCTAGTATATAGTGTATAAGCAGCCACTTCATAAAACAAGATATATGGTTACTTTACATACACACACGCACACACACACACATGCACTCAGATAAATGATTGCGTTAGGAGAAAGCACATGTGAAGCTAAGTAGCACCTTTTCAACGCCAACCGTTGATGCAGGGAAGGGGTGAGCAGGGGCCTGTGGTGTTGCAAGGGAAGTATGAATCATGGAGGCCTTCTTGGAAGACGTGAAGAGCAGAAATGAACAAAAAGGTAGTGTGAGCAACTACAGGCATAAAGAATGACACACCCTAAAGCTGGGGAATGAGAATTAAATGTCTTGTGGACATGACACAAAGGCAGTCTGCTGTTGGGGGTAGAGGGAAGGGAGCTTTCCAAGGGTGATGCCACTGCTGGTCAGAGGAGGGGATTTTACTCTTCCGAGATGCTCTACGCCATAAGAGGGTTTAGATTTGCTATATTAAGCAAGGGAGAGTGGTGGGTGGGGTTTTCGCTGGGTAAGGCACCGTGCAAATGGCATCTGAGGGAAACTGTGCTAAAGGTCATTGGTTATCTGTGGTGAACAGGACTAGTTATCATAGTACTGCCAAGAGGGATGACAAGGCTGAACTTGAGCTGGGTCGGCAAGAACAGAAAGGACCTCTAACGATCTCAATGACAAACTTGTTGTTAGTTTGGAAATTTTAAATTTTAAAATTAAATATATCTTGGAACAATGGATATTTACAGGGGGAAAATGAATCATGTTTTGGAATTAATCACATTTTATTTTTTTATACTCTTCCTGGCTTGTGCAAGGTGAAAAGGAGTAACGCAGATTTTAGAAAAATGAGTAAAACAACTAGAGGAAGTTCAATTTTTGTGACTTAAGAAAGTGCTGTCATTCCCATTATGATTGAAGGTTTTTTTCTCCCTCTTTTAAATACATCTCAGGAGAGGGCTTTTAGGGGACCTTCCAAAGGTTAGCGCTACATAAATAGATGGCTTGAAAAAATAGAATTATTGACCGAAAGAAGTCCCACCCAAGGCCCCAGCGCCGACTTACCTGTACTTCCAACACTGAGCCACAGAAGAAGCCCCCATGACCAGAAGCAGCCCTCCCAGGGGTCTGGGGCCATCGTTGAGCTGGAAGTCTCAGAGCTGGGGTGAAGCCGACCCCTAATGACAAAGAGATCTCATAACCCAGGCTCTCACAGTTTGAACACTAAACGCCCACTCGGGTCTCACTAATCATTAACTGGCCTCATGACCTGTAACAGGTCTCTCCCTATTTGTCTAACTTCCCCAGTTTTTCTGTTTCTTCTTCTCAATGAAATGAAATATACTTTTTTCTTTTCTTTTTTTTAAAGCAGGGGACAATGAAACACATTGCCCTTCCTCTCTGAGCCAAACATCATCAGGAAACTATTTCCTGCACCTCTCCCACTTCCCATTATAAAATGTTAGTAAAAACCAAGGCAGAAGTCTTTGATCTCTAGGGGATCACAAACCCACATTGTCCCAGAGTCATCTGTGGACGTGTTTGCCCCCTAGGAGGACTCTGAGTGGCTTGAGGGCAAAGGCCTTCTCTTTTCATTTTTGAGTCCCCAGTGCCCAGCACAGAGCTGAGCCAACAACGTATTAATATGTTTCGTGTACATTTAACGGAAATAACGAAAGAAGATGAAGTTGGCCTCTGAGAGTACTATCCTTTGATAGAATCTTGGGGCTAGAAGTCCAACCTCTAAGAAGAGTCGTTCAGTGTCTTGAATTCACTGATAAGAAACAAAGAAATAGAGAATGAAAATGACCTATGGAGACCCTTCTGCTGGAAGTGGCAGAGCTGGCCTGGAACCAGGGTGTTTCCAGTATACCGCGTGGCCTCTTCACCCAAAGGAGTGGCAGAAACCACAGAGCGCTAGTTCTAGATGGGTCAGGGGAAGGGGGAGCCACCATACTTGCCCAGCTCTCCTTAATTGCAGCACATTGCTGTGAGGCAGAGAACCCAACAGGGCAGTATGGAACTTTCTGGACCATAGCTCTGTGAGGGGAGTACTATCTACATACAGCTTCAGGGTATAGAGGGGTTAAGTACCTTGCACAAGCTCATGCAGAGCTGGGGTTTGAAGCAGGACAACCTAGCTCCCGAGGCCATGCTCTGAACCACTGTGCCAACAGGCGGCACCAACCACTGCACCAAGCCGTGCCAGGCCTGCCCAAGACAGGGATAAACTGATTTTGGAGGGGCCAGCCCTTGCTTCCCCTCCTGCACATGATGCCACTGATCAGGTGCTGTTGCCACCAGCAAGGGCACTACTGAAGGCTGTTCTAACGTCAGAGACCAAGCCAGGTGTAGAGGTCCACCAGGTCCTCAGAGAAAATAAGCCAGGATGGGACTAGATGTGCAAGAGATTTATCAGGGATAAGACCTGTGACGAATAAAAAGGGGAGCTGAAGACAGTAGGGAGACCCTTTAGACCCTGCTGCAGGGCTGACACCTGCGCAGGACAGGGAGAAGGAAAGAGGATTGCACAGGAAGCCCCAGAACACCATGCAGTTCCTGGAATGTCCTGGCCAAGGCAGTGGGGAAGCCTCAAGCTGAAGTCTCTTGTGAAAATGAGCTGTGTTAGCAGCCTTGCCCTGCTCAGTCACTAGCTGGGGGCAGTCTCAGCACAAAGACGAGGCTAGATCCAGAAGGGCAGCAACCAGGACCATCAATTAGGTTCCTCACAGCAGGAGACTGAGGACTGCATTCTCCTGGCCACTCCATCACACCCAGAGCTGGCGCGTCAGGCCAGTCATTCCAGCTTTTCCAGCACAGTGTTCCCTGTGCAACATCAACACAGCTGACTTGTAGAGAGTGCCCTCCCTGTCACATTCATCATCTGGTGCAGTGCTCTCCACATGGGGCTGGAGTGGTCCTGGGCCAGACCACCTGCCTCAGAATCACCCAGGGGACGGGGGGCAGACCACTGGGCCCAAGCCAGACACACTGAATGAGACTCCTTGGGGTTGGGCCCCAGACTCTGCAGTTCTAGCAGGCTCCGCAGATGACTGTATGCACGCCAGAGCCACTAGTCTTCTGTTAATTCTAACCACAGCCATCTCCGTTTCACCAGTGAGGAAACTAAAAGCTCACAGAGGCCAGAGACCTGGGGAGCCCTGCTTCAGGGGGCCAAGAAAGCGAGGTCCTCCTGGAAAGTGAGGTGACGTGTTTTAGAAGGTGAGGATAGAGATCTTTCTACAGGAGACACTGGTAGGGAACACCACCTTATAATCAGTGTATATGGTCCGTCTCCCCCAGGGAGAATGTCAGCCTCGGGAGGGCAAAATTCTGGTCTCTTTTGTTCAGTGAGGTGTCCCCAGCGTCTAGCACAGTGCCTGCCACACAGCCAGTGCTCAATCTTTGCTAAGGAAAGGCATGGTACCTCTGGTATGGTGTGCTCATTTAGAAGTGACCCATCTGCCCATTCCACGGGTTCAGCTGGGCTCAGCTCTGCCCACTCCTACCCCTGCCCCCAACGTGCATCTCAAACCCACCACCATCTTTCCTTTCGATGTCACCTCATAGCTGTGGGAAGGTGGAGAGAGGCCACAGGCTGCTGCCAGCACCATCTCACTCCTGGGTTTCATTTTGGCTTTGTCTAAGGAAACATTTTCTAATTATAGCCAACAATTAGAGTGTGGTAGGATTGGAGACAAGCAGACCTGGGTTAAACTCCAGCTCCATCTCACCCCAGCCGTGTGACTTCAGCTGGATGGCAGCTTCTCTGAGCCCCAGTTCTTCACCTGTTAACAAGCTCTAGTAAACTGCCTGACGCACAGCAACTCCTTCTTCCTCCTCTTGTCTTTCCTTCCCCAAAGGAGAGAGTCTCACCAACGCCCTAGGTGTCAATATCCCCAAACTGAAACCCCAGGGATGAGAAAATGATGGCAAGACTGATGGCCCTCTCTGCCATGCCTAGATGACCCCTGGGTCCTTAACCAGACCCCATTCCTTGAGGAGCTGATCCACTGGGATGGTTGACTGTGAGTGAAATCATCAGTCTCTATTCCCTCCCTCACCACCCCCAGTAGCTCTGGCTGTTTTAAAAAGATGCACATTTACTTGCCCTGGAGAGGTGGAGACAGAAGAGGAAGTGGAGAATGTGTGGTTGAAGAAGCTTGGAGAAGGGCAGATGAGGCCAATGCAGATCTTAAAAACGTATATATTGCCAAGACTTCTAGTAACATCTAGCAATCTTAGGTACCAAAGAAAGCAAATGAAGTACCATCATTTAGCAGGTCAAAAAATACCATTAATCCCTGTAATGTTACTCATGACCTATTCTGTTTTTCAGAACACAGATGTTAACTTGATTAGCATAACAAGTTCATACTGTCATTCAGGTCATCTTTTAAATTTACTCTAACACTATGCATATAATTAAGTCTGTTGTCTCTTTCCTCTGTTCATTCTGGTCCTCCCTCCTCTCTCTCATTCTCTCTCTCTCTCACTCTCTCTCTCTCTCTCTCTCTGTCTCTCTCTGTCTCTCTCTGTCTCTCTCACACACACACACACACACACACACACACCCCAGCACTCACAGTCAGGAGAGAAGGCAGAGCCCAGGAGCCCAGGTGCGGGTAGGTGGAGACAGAGGTGAGGATGGGTGTGACAGCTGTTCTCTTTCGATGGCTTCTATTTTCTCAGAGAAATAGGAAGCAAAGCTGCCAATTGAGAGTCAAGCTTGGAGAGGAGGTTTTGAGGTTTGAGAAAAAGGAGTCTGAAAGTCTGATCTCTTTCTGAATTGTGACTGCTGTGAAGAGTGAGAATTTGCATAGCAAATAGAACAGGATCTTAAAAAGACGCTATCTCTTGTCTCCAATTGCAGCTGAAGTCCTACTGGCAAACAAAAAATGCTACGTCTTCACCCTCCTACCCTGCCGGGACCCCGTTCACCGCCACGCACACACCTCCACCACTACATTCTAAAGAGACTGGAAGGCCTTGGAAAGACAAATCCCAGTGGGACTTACTAGAAGGCAGCAGAACTGCTCTAGGAGACCTCCCTTCCCCACCTCCCCTAGCCGAAAATCAGCCGTTTGAAGGAAAAATCACAAGAATCCTAAGTTCTATGGGGGGTTTCCCATCCCTTCCTGAAAGGGAAGGAAAGGTGGTGCTCTACCTCACCCTCACAACAAAGCCAAATGAGGGGGGCTACCAGCTGAGAGTGAGGGTGACCACATGAAGGTGACAGTGGCATCTGCTACCAAGTCGGCTGTCTGCTAGGCAGCCTGATCCGTCCTCCTGATCTGTCCTATTTGAGATGGATGGGGGAAATGTAGACAGCAGCAGGTGGGGCAGGCTGCACTCTCAGTGGTGGATGTGACCGGGAAGGATGAGTTTCCCTTGGGTTGAGTAGAGCCCTCAGAAGACAACTGGCTTGACCCTTTCCCATCAGGGCTCCACTGGTGAGGGTGGTCTAGGGCAACACTGGAGAGGGACAGGGAACCTCAAGAGAGGGAGGCAAGGAATGAAAGAGGCATCCATGTCTCCATTTCTCCTCTAAGTCCTCTGGGCCCGGGACTGACTATGGTGGGGAGAAAGGAGGACATGACATTAAAGTGTTAGAATTGATCAAACTGGACTGGGATTCCTACTTCTGGGTATATACCCAAAGGAAATGAAAACAGGGTAACAAAGAGATATCTGTGTCCCATGTTTATCACAGCATTATTCATGATAGCCAAGATATGGACACAACTCAAGGGGCTGTCAACTGATGAATGGATAAAGAAGATGTAGTACATATATACAATGGAATATTATTCAGCTATGAGAAATCCTGCCATTCGTTGACAACATCAGTGGACCTTAGGGCATTATGCTAAGTGAAATCAGCCACAGAGAAAGATAGATATTACACGACATTACTTATATGTGGAAGCTAAAAAAAAAAAAAAGTCAAACTCATAGAAACAGAGTAGAAAATTGGTTGCCAGGGGCTGGTTGGGGGAAGCAGTGGTAGTGAGGGAAATAGAGAGAGGTTGGTAAAAGGGTACAAACTTTCAGCTATAAGCTGAATAAGGTCTGAGGATCTGATGTAAACCATGGTGACTATAGTTAATAACACTATATTGTGTAATTGAAATTTGCTAAGAGAGCAGAACTTAAATGCTCTCACCAGAAAAAGATAAACATGTGAGGTGATGGATATGTTAATTAACTAGATGAAGGGAAACCTTTCACAATGTATATATTAAATCACCACAAATGTACACTTTAAATATCTTACAATTTTACATGTCATTTATACCTCAGTAAAGCTGAAATTTTAAAAAACTAGACTGGGATGGACTGGATTGGGTTTTTAATACCCACCACCATACCCCCATCCCAAGACCAAAAAGTTGATGCTAGGGGCAGGAAAAGCAGCTTCAATGCAGTATGTATGAAGGCAGTAGCTAGAGAAAAAGAAAATCATTCCATGTTTGCTTCTCACTAAATTCAGACCATTCACCAAACCAGTTACAGAGGTAAAACACATC
Organism: Grampus griseus; assembly: GCF_964374135.1. Classification (NCBI taxonomy): domain Eukaryota; kingdom Metazoa; phylum Chordata; class Mammalia; order Artiodactyla; family Delphinidae; genus Grampus; species Grampus griseus. The sequence goes on from NC_138998.1 coordinate 78,468,336, forward strand.
ATGCTTCAGAATCCACTTGTTAAAATACTTTTCTTCCCTTTTCTATATTGTAACGTTTAAGCATCTCAGTTCTGCTGTTTGGGCAGTGCTAACTGAATTCTAGTTCTCCACCTTAAAACTTCAGGGTCTCCTGATTATTGGTAAAAGAAACCCCAGCAAGACCAGGAAAAGATGTTTCCTCTTCTCCTACAGCTGCAGAAAAGCACACACTATTCTTAACTATAATGTCAGTTTTTATCAAAAACTGGGAAATTACAGTCACGAGAGGCTCCATCTTAATCTTCTGTTCAAGAATCTTGTGTAGGGCTTCCCTGGTGGCGCAGTGGTTGAGAGTTCACCTGCCGATGCAGGGGACACAGGTTCGTGCCCCGGTCCGGGAAGATCCCACATGCCGTGGAGCGGCTGGGCCTGTGAGCCATGGCCACTGAGCTAGCGCGTCCGGAGCCTGTGGTCTGCAACAGGAGAGGCCACAACAGTGAGAGGCCCGCATACCGCAAAAAAAAAAAAAAAAAAAGAATCTTGTGTAAAAATGTATGTACTGACTGCTTTCTATTATTCTGAAACTGTCCTCAAAATATTTCTACAAAGAAGTCTTCTTTTACACCTGAATTTAAGACACCTGAATCTAAGAGGTTATTACCATATTCTGTAAATTGTAAATCCCCACCCCTAAAGTCTGCAATTCTGATTGTCCTGCTGAAGAATCTGCTGTCCTAGTTGTAATATTTAAAACACGTCTGTTTTCTGAAATATATAAATACACATCAGAGCTTTTTTTTTTAACATCTTTATCGGGGTATAATTGCTTTACAATGGTGTGTTAGTTTCTGCTTTATAACAAAATGAATCAGTTATACATATACATATGTTCCTATATCTCTTCCCTCTTGCGTCTCCCTCCCTCCCACCTTCCTTATCCCACCCCTCCAGGCGGTCACAAAGCACAGAGCTGATCTCCCTGTGCTATGCGGCTGCTTCCCACTAGCTATCTACCTTACGTTTGGTAGTGTATATATGTCCACGCCATTCTCTCACTTCGTCCCGGCTCACATCAGAGTTTTTTGAACCAGAAAAAGAGCTTTGGAATTTTCTTCTCTCTTTACGTATAAAAGAATAATAAACCTCATGCCTTTGCTGGAGTCCTGCTTCAAATACAGAGTTGAGAGCTTTTTCTCATTTAAGTCAGCACACAGGCCTGGTTAAAGCATCACACCTCTATCTCTCTCAGGCCGGCACAGGTCACTCCTGACAATCATGAAGCAGAGGGCATCCGAAACAGATGAGACACTGCGTGTTGAAAGCGTTCACATCAACACAAATTGATGAACTTCCAAAGTAAATACTGAATCTCTCTAATGGGCCAGACGGGGAGGCCACAAAAAGAATAAGACACAAGCCCTCACAAGTAGCCTGAGATCGTCCCCAGAAGACACACAGTCACCACACAACAGGATCAGTGTGGTGAGAGGGCTAGAGACAGAAGGCTGTGGGTGTAGTGAGGAGCCTGAACGGTCAGAGCAGGTTTCATCTAGGAGATGCTACCTGAGCTGGGGCTCGAAAGGGGAAGAGGAGAGGGAAGAGCACCGAGGAATGAAGAAAGGGGGTGAGTATTCATTGTACATGATTAGAAGTGCAGCATGATCAATTTGCTCTTTGTAAAGATCACTCTGGAGGGCGATGAGGAAGGCAGTACTGCAATTTGAGGCACCAGATAGGAGGCTAATAAACAACATTCATTTAATATACACTGATTAAGTATCTCCTGTGTGCCCAGGCACCAGGCTAGGTTCTGTCTAGAGGAGAATAAAGGCAAGCAAATAGGCAACAACAAACTGGCACCATGTCAACTGCCATGCCCAGGAAATGAGAGGGCGCAGCTAGGAGCAGCCTCTCCTCAGACTTGAGTAGCTTGGATTGCAGAAATCCAGCTGAAACATACTTGGTGCAAAAAGGTAAAAGAATAACAGATTTGAAGGATATTTAGGAGGTAGAACCAACCAGCAGATGCTATTGGGACCCCACATATACCCCTCACTGTTCCCATGCGCCATACAGCTTGCCACTGCAAACATCTCTGAGACTTTACCTGAGGACACTCGTGTTTGGCTAGCGCAAGAGGCAGGCCAGGAAGCACCAGGGAGTTAGCACGCCTGGGAGTGGTCCTCCACCAACATCAGATAGAAGTCGGTGGGACAACTCTGAGTGCCTTACGCAGAGGACCCAGACGGACCGATTCCCAACTGCCCACATTGGTAACATGCTCATTAACGCACCTTGTCCTGGCTCCCCCACCTTCCCAGTCTCACTTCCCCATTCTCCTAACAGTGCTTCCTGGAATCACCCCCCAAATAAACTACTTGCACTCAAATCCTTGTCTCAGAGTCCACTTTGGGGAACCCACCCTAAAACAAACAGAAAAAAACTTAGCGAAAGATCAGATGGTAAAAATGAAGACTCAATATGAGGCTATGAGATTTCTAATTTGGGAGATGCTGATGCCATCAACTGACATAAAGACTCTTCAGGATAGGAAGAGGGGTAGATTTGGGGTGGGGGGCGAGGACAGAATAAGTTTGGAAAGACTGACCTTCAGGTACCCAAGGGACTGTTATCTCAAAATTCCCTGAGTACAAGGTTAAGACTCTTGACTTTGAAAAAAGTGAAACTGAGCAGAAAAGGGACTACACAAGAGGAGAAACCACCAGAAATGAATGTCACTTCTCCCTAAAGGGGAGTTACGTATCTTCCTTTGACCTAAGAGAATACAAAGCCCTAGCTATCTCTTCCAGCCGGTTTCTGTATTCTAGCTTCTCATAGTTGAAGGGACTCACTCCTTTAAGACCATACATCGCTCCCCACCAACAGCCAGCAATGGCAGCTGTAGAATCACTGTCTCCACCGTGGAAAAAGGCTCGGTGGGCAAGCTCCTCCCAGGAGTCTCCTGCAGCCAGGATGGCATCGTAGGCAATCATGGGGGCATCATGTCCACTGCTGCCGCCCCAGCCAGAGTAGCTCACGGAGGTGTAGAACTGATCCCTCTCCTTCACATCAAAAGGCTTGGGGAAGGTAGGGGCTGATCTGCCATCCCAAATCCCTCTGAGTTTTAGGTACTTTTTCCATTGGTCTTGGAAGTAAGACCTGTAGGAAGGAAAAAAATCTACAGTCAATTGAAAAAATAAAGTCAAAAGCCATTAGGAAAGGTACCAGATAGATGTGTGAGCAGGGAAAGCTCCAAGATGACTTCAACTTCTGGTACTAAAATCATATGATATAAAAAAATCAAAATGAGCTCTAAGTGACATTCATTCAATAAATTTTTGCTAAGGAATGATGTCAATAAGGCATTGATACCTGTTGCTACATAAAGAAGATATACAGCAAGTTAAAGGTGAGAAATAAAGGTTTGTTTTTCCTGAGTTGAGAATCATGGCAAGTGTCAACTTTCAAGGGTGAACTTTATGTATTTAGCCTGTCATTATATATTTTATTTTATTATTTACTTTATATTATTTTCTTAACCAAAATTGTACATATTCAAGGCTGTATGACATGATGATTTGATATACATATACATAATGAAATGATCACTACCATCAACCTAATTGACACATCATCTCCTTATACGGTTACTATTTTTTTTTAAGAGAGAACTTTGGAACATCATGACCATGGGTGATTTCATTAGAAAGCCTCAGTAAGCGGGCCACTCACTGTTGTGGTCTCTCCTATTGTGGAGCACAGGCTCCGGACGCACAGGCTCAGCGGCCATGGCTCACGGGCCCAGCCGCTCCACGGCATGTGGGATCTTCCTGGACCGCGGCAGGAACCCGTGTCCCCTGCAGCAGCAGGCAGACTCTCAACCACTGCACCACCAGGGAAGCCCTGGACCTTTTTATTCTAAGAAAGGGAACGTGAAATGAATTCAAGAAAAGGGGAAGATGTGGCCTTACCACTTATTAATTAGCTGGTGGAAAAACCTATCTCTAGATAATTTTAGCCAAGGATTTCACAGTATTGAGTGTCAAGACAACACTGAAAAAACAAGTTCCAGGAAATAAGCAGGGAAGTTCATCTCAGTAAAGAATAGCCATAGGGACTTCCCTGGTGGTCCAGTGGTTAAGACTCTGTGCTTCCACTGCAGGGGGCATGGGTTCGATCCCTGGTCAGGGAACTGAGATTCTGTATGCCACGTGGTGTGGCCAGAAAAAAAAAAAGAACAGCCACAAAAACTATAGAGAACAGGATCTCTACGCATGAGGGAAGCAGTGTAGCTGCCTTACTCCCTGAGGTCTTCACTTGGCGACCTGGTGGCCACCACCACTGGGACTGTACTTGAAATCCTTAGCAGGTGGGTGGGGAGGCAGCTGGATGCGGTGGACGACAGAACTGGATGGTGAGAACCAGGATGGTTGCTATGATCTATGAGCTTTAGGCATACACATGCACACATGTGCACACACGGGTTCAACAACCTTCTAGCAGGAACGTGCAGCTACAAACTTACCAGTGTTGAAGATTCTGCTCCACGAAGTAGCCTGATTGGACAATGTACTTTTTAGCTTCCGGTAGCACCTCCATCAGTCCTTTTCCCCACTGCTGGGGAGGCTTGCCGTTCACAGCATAGGCTGTAAAAAGAGCAGACACGAGGGCTCCCAGGAAGCCTGTGGGATGGTGGTGGGTCATCCGGCCACTCTCGACGCTCACCTGGATCAGGGTGTCCAGCTGGCTGTGGTGAGGGAACCGGAGACCGATGCACATGGCCCGCACGGCAGCCCCGCAGCCACCCTCATGGCTGTTAAAGGGAATCCTCCAGCCATCAGCTTTGTCTGGCTCCAGCAGCATGGCGTTCTGCATTGAGGCGCCCCCTGGGGAGAGTCCGGTATGGGGTCAGTGTACCCCAAAGCGAAGCCCCCGCAGGATGAGAGAACCAAGCCCCATCTCCAGCTTTCCTTGATGGAAAGGGAAAGCGAAAAAGTATGATGATGAATGTCCCCAAACTCCAAACCCCAAATCCCAGAGCAACATTGTGCCTTACTTACACCAGAGTACTTATACTAGACGCCCCTAGGTTTATGGAGCGGGGAGCTTTTTATCAGGAGGTGTTATTGGCTGAATTGTATTCCCCAAAATTCATATGTTGAAGCCCTAACCCCTAGTACTTCGGAATGTGACTGTATTTGGAGATAGGGCAGAGATGATGAAGTTAAAGTGAGAATGTTAGGGTGGGCCCTAATTCAGTCTGATCAGTGTCCTAATAAGCAGAGGAAATTTGGAGACACAAAGAGACACCAGGAATGTGTGCTTTGAGAGGGCACAGCTAGAAGGAAACTGTCTGCAAGCCAAAGAGAAAGGTCTCCAGAAGAAATGAAACCGACACCTTGATCTCAGGCTTCTGGCTTCCAAAACAGTGAGAAAATAAATGTCCGTTGTTTAAGCCAGCCGGTCTGAGGTTATTTTGTTACAGCAGGTCAAGCTAACTAATACAGGAGGAGCTGGGGGAAAGGCGATTCACATCAGCTGGTGGCCCAAGTGGCTGTAAAAAGTTCCCAAAGTGAGCAGGAACCACTTGTGAGCAACCTGGAACCAGAAAAGGGGTCTCTACATGACCTTTTCCAGTCTTCTTTAAAAAGAAAAAAAATTTTCTTTATTAAAGAAAACTCAGAAGCTATAAATAAGTAAAACGAAAATAAGAAACTATAAATACCCCTATCACCCACATACAATGATTAACATCTTTGTGTATATTCTTCCAGACCTCTTCCAACAGAGATATACATATATACTTTTTTTTTTTACACATATACTTTTAATGAGAATGGGTTCAGAAATGAAATTGAGTTATTTATAGTGAGATGGATGGACCCAGAGTCTGTCATACAAAATGAAGTCAGAAAGAGAAAAACAAATACCGTATGCTAACACATATATATGGAATCTAAAAAAAAAAAAAAAGGTTATGAAGAACCTAGGGGCAGGATGGGAATAAAGACGCAGACTTACTAGAGAATGGACTTGAGGACATGGGGAGGGGGAAGGGTAAGCTGGGACAAAGTGAGAGAGTGGCATGGACATATATACACTACCAAATGTAAAATAGATAGCTAGTGGGAAGCAGCCACATAGCACAGGGAGATCAGCTGGTGCTTTGTGACCACCTAGAGGGGTGGCATAGGGAGGGTGGGAGGGAGGGAGACGCAAGAGGGAAGAGATATGAGGATATATGTATATGTATAGCTGATTCACTTTGTTATAAAGCAGAAACTAACACACCATTGTAAAGCAATTATACTCCAATAAAGATGTTTAAAAAAAAAAAAGAAAGAAAATGGGTTCATAAGATAGTGTTTTGTAACCTAATTTTTTTTACTTAATATACAATATCTTTCCATATTGGTAAATAGTTATCTGCATAATTTAAATGGCTGCAGATGTGTCACCATAATTAAATAAATTACAGAACATTCAGGTTGTTTCTATTTCTGAAACAACTATAAAAACTAATGTCTCCTTGAAATTTAAATCTCATTCAATATTTTTAATGATTTCCTTGGGCCTGTTTATTCTCCACTTGCCCAGGACCTCCACTGGCTGCTCTCACCTGGTGCCCGGCCATTCATGTCTCCCATGCAGTTTTGGTAATGCTTAGCAAGGATGGAATACAGGTGAGCCAAGTCCGAGACTTTGCCAGCTTCCAGGAGAGCGTCTGCCGTGGCCAGATGCATCACCGTGTCATCACTGACTCTCCACCTCTCCACATCTATGGCATCCAAACCGCCAAGCTGGGCCAGCTGCCTGTGAATCTTTTCCCCATTCCGGAGGAACTCCCACTTCCCGTTGAAGTACCCCAAGGCATCTCCAGCTGCACTCAGCACCATGGCTGCCACATACTTCTTGATCAATTCCCCGCTCATGGTGAGGCTGTCTCTGGGGGAATATAAAGACACACAGAGGATGGGGAGAAAAAAAAAAAATCAGAAAAAATAATAGCCCTATCTACATTTTACTGAGCACTCACACCTTGCAGGCACAGTATTAAGGATATCTCATTTAATCCTCACAACTGCTCTATGGGGAGTGGAATAGGCCCATTTTACAGATGAGTAAATCAGCCACGCAGTATCAGAAATGTTATGTGACTTAGGTCACAGAGCTAATTAATGGCAGGGCTGGCATTCCAACTTAGATCCATCTGACTCCAAAGCCCACAATTTAACTACGATTCCATCTTTGCCTCTCCTTGGGTGGCAAGCCCATTAAATTCTGCAAGTCAAACCAAGCTTGTCATTTTCTCTTTTTGGTTTGAATTTGGCCTTGGAATGCATCCCTCCTTTACTTAAATATTAACACTTTCCATTGGTATCACAATGCACTGTTTGCAAAGCACCCACACATCCTGCCTCATAAGTAGGCCTGGATTACAGTATGCACTTCACAGATATTGCAGCACTATTTACAACAGCCAGGTCATGGAAGCAACCTAAATGCCCATCGACAGACAAATGGATAAAGAAGATGTGGTACATATACACAATGGAATATTACTCAGCCATAAAAGTGAAAGAAATTGGGTCATTTGTTGAGAGATGGATGGATCTAGAGACTGTCATACAGAGTGAAGTAAGTCAGAAAGAGAAAAACAAATATCGTATATTAACGCATATATGTGGAACCTAGAAAAATAGTACAGATGAACCAGTTTGCAGGGCAGAAATAGAGACACAGATGTAGAGAACAAACGCATGGACACCAAGTGGGGAAAGCAGCGGGGGGGTGGTGGTGGTGGTGTGATGAATTGGGCGATTGGGATTGACATGTATACACTGATGTGTATAAAACTGATGACTAATAAGAACCTGCTGTATAAAAAAATTAATAAAATTACAAAAAAAAACCCCAGAAAGCATGGTCAGAGAGGGTAAATTCACAGAAGCAATAAATGGAGGCACTGGGACCCAAATCTTCTGATTCTGGGCCCTTGACTCAGCACAGACCTACTTACCTTGAGCAACCTCTTTGTGCTTCACCCTCCATACCTGTAAAGTGGTGGCAAAAACAGCAACAACCTCGTGGGTTTGTTATGAGGAATAAGTGAATTAATTTTTATAAAGCACCTAGAACAGTGCTTTGCACATAGTAAGCAGTATTTTTATTATTCATACACAACCAGGGAAAATGATTTTTCTATTAATTGAACTAGAAGACTGTACTTTCTCCCACAACCTTCCTTTCAACAGCAATATTTAAATTTTGTTTTCCTTCTAAATGATTGAGTTCTAAAGTCCTGGGGTCTCAGCGAACACTCTCTCCATGAATCTAATCCCCAGTAAAGTGCTGGTTTCCCTGTCGGTGCGTTTCCAGTTCCCCATTGTGCCCTATAGCCTGTAGCGTTCACCTCCAAAGCCCTCCACTGTCTGCTCCCACTCTATCAGCCACTCTACTTGCCCTGACTAGGAGAACACTTGCAAACGCTGGTGGGCCAGCTCATCCTCCCTCAGCTCAAGTTCTTTCCCCATCCAAGATGCCTTCCTCTCCTCCTCTTCCCTAAAATCTATTTACTCAGGGTTAAGTTCAAGTCATTGGGCTTCCAAGAGTCCTCCTCCAGCTGCACTGCTGTGGGCCAGGAAATACAGACTGGCAAGCACCTGAGAAAAATGATGACAGACTGAGCAGACCATTACTGAGTTACTGATCACGCTGAGTTAACTGGTTCCCAAAGGCTATTTGTAAAACATTACTTACATTTTATTTTATTTATTTATTTTTTGCTGTACTCGGGCCTCTCACTGCTGTGGCCTCTCCCCTCGCGGAGCACAGGCTCCAGACGCGCAGGCTCAGCGGCCATGGCTCACGGGCCCAGCCGCTCCGCGGCATGTGGGATCTTCCCGGACCGGAGCACGAACCCGTGTCCCCTGCATTGGCAGGTGGACTCTCAACCACTGCGCCACCAGGGAAGCCCTACTTACATATTTTATTGTTTATAAATGATGCTTAGGAACTGGCGTTCTGGGCTGATAGTCCTGGCTCTGCCCAGAATCAGGTGTGTGATTGTGGACAAGCCACCCATCCTGGATCTCAACCTTCCCATGGTAAATTGGATTGTGGGGCAGGAGGGGAGCTAGCGAGGCAGCCTGGGCTCCTGTCTCTGCGCTGAGTGCTTCAGAGTCCAAGCTTAGTTGGCTTCTGAAGATCAATCTTTAACCCTCTATACCCTCTTCCAAAGTCCTCAGCTTCTTTTCTGTAATTCCTCTGGCTCCACCCGAAATGTGTTTTTATGAGTTTTGAGTGAGGCTAGGGGCGATGACCACCTCGTTCTGTGGGGAAATTTCCTTTAGCTTTGACACCGTACTGCTCTGGCCTCCCGCTCTCAGAACGCTGATATTCTCTAAACTCCTCTAACTTTTCCAGTTTATAGGCTCATTCCCGAACTATAAATTCACAACTGAGATCTGGGCAGCTGCTTCCCGGCAGTCCTCTGCTATTTTTTTTGGGGGGGGGGGGTGGGGAGCAGGCGAGTGGGGAACAGGTCCAGGCCCGACAAGGGGTGGGGAGTGGCCCCCGGGGCACCGCGGGGGAGGAGCGCGCGGGGGACGCGGGCGAGGAGGGTGGGGAGGAGGGGCGGGCGGCACTGGTCGCCGGCAGGCTAGGAGCGCGGGTGTGGGAGCCGACAGCGGGGACGGGTACCTGGTGGCCACGAGGCGGGCACGGCGCGCGGGCTCAGGGCGGGGCCGGGCGCGGGGAAGTCTGGGTGCGAGGAGGCCCAGGGCGGACCCTGCCGCGGCGCCCGCGGACCACGCCCAGGTTCAACGTAGCTGGACGAGTGCCGGGCGCAGCTTTCGGCTCGGGCGAGGCGCGCAGCCTTCGGCGCCCGAGCCGGGTGGCGGGACCCCCGTCACCGGCGCCCTCAGCTCCGGAGGGCGCCGGGGAGCACCAGGAGCCGCGAATTGGCGCTGCTCCGCTCCCCCCGCCCCCACACGCTTTTGAGAGACTGTTGGAGACTCACGTGTGACCCCGGGTTGACGCCTCGGCCTTTCCTCCAGTCCGGCTCCTCTGGGCAGTGAACAGCGTGTGGCCCCTGACTCGGAAAAGGGTGTTTAGTGTGTGCGCGGCCTTTGTCACGGTCTGGGCCCCTCACGCATAAAATGGGACAATAATAGTACCTACCTCTTAGGTTGGTTGTTAGAATTTAATTAATTTTAACTCTTGTCATTTGTTTGGTTGCAGAATAGAATTTTTTCATCCTGATAGCAAAGAAAAGCAAAGAAAAACTAAGAGTATTTTTGTCTGAATAAATATCATCTGAAAAATACTAGAATCATATGCAAGTATTCTATATACTTCTCAAGAATTTTGATTTGCTGTGCTTATCTTTCTCGCTACAGGCATTAAACACCTACTGTGTACCAGGTGGATGCTAGGTCCTGGCACAGACCTGCTCTCATGGACTGCACCCAGCTGAGTGATCTCATCTTAGCCTGTTGATTTGTTTGTTTTTTAATAAAATGTTCCTTTTTTATGATAAAAAATAATGCATACTTCCAGTAGAAAAGTTGAGAAAACTTTTAGAAATCTCTCTTAAAAACACATCTCTCAGGGACTTCCCTGCTGGTGCAGTGCTTAAGAATCCACCTGCCCATGCAGGGGACACGGCTTGGAGCCCTGGTCCGGGAAGATCCCACACGCCAGGGAGCAACTACACCCGTGAGCCACAACTACTGAGCCCGCGTGCCGCAACTACTGAAGCCCACGCGCCTAGAGCCCGTGCTTCACAAGAGAAGCCACCACAGTAAGAAGCCCGCGCACCACAACAAAGAGTAGCCCCTGCTCGCCGCAACTAGAGAAAAGCCCACGTGCAGCAACAAAGACCCAACGCAGCCAAAACTAACTAAATAAATAAATAAAAACTCTTATGTGTTCACAAAGATAAATGTTTCTGGATTTCTTTGCAGAATTGTTTCTCATAGCAGAAAATTGGAAATAACCTCAATCTCTGTTTAGAGTGGAGAGTGAGTTTCCTTCTCCTGAATTAGGGCATAATTATGAATAAATTATTCATAATTATGAATTATTTTAATTACCTTTCCAAAAAGGTAGACATTTAAATCAGTAGACTTTGGGTAAATTAATCAGGCTCACAAGGAAAGAGCTTGGAGACATTTTGTTAAGTAAAAAAGTCAAGTTTTCGAGTGAGTAATATACATGGTCTATTTATGGAAGAAAAAAGAGCTGTGTGTGTGTGTGTAAAATGACTGAAAGAATACATGTCACATTGTTAGTAATGATTATAATTACCTCTCAGGAGGCTAATGGGAGGGTTTGCTGGGAGTAGGGAGAGAGAGAAGGGGAAATTTTTCACATTAAGAATTTTTCTTTTACATGTAGAAAGAAATTTTAGAAAGCACAGGAAAAAAACCACATTCCACCACTCAGATTTTAAATACTTACAATATTTTATGCACATTAAAAAAAATTGGATCATTTTGTATATACAATTTTATATCCTTTTTTTTAACCACTGAGCTTCACATTGTAAGCATTTCTCTGTGTCATTTGTGACAGTATCATTACTATAATTGAATCCAAATGTTCAGATAAGGTAATGCCTCTAGGGTAAACTCCCTTTCACGTTGATACCGAGAAATATGAGGCTCTGATGTTCAGTTTCTCTCCAACCCATACCATGGCCAAGGCTAGTTCAACAGAAGGAAAACAGAAGCATAGATAACTGAAAAACAGGAGATTAAACAAATCTTTGCCACTTCGTGGGCCTGAATGTGTAAATACCATGCCACCATGCCTCATTAAGTCATGAGAGCTAAAATTAAAAAAAAAAAAGAGCTAACAGGAAATGGTTAATAGACAGGGCCCCTTGAACTCTGCAGCAAACACAAAATAACAAAACGTTTCAAAGGAAAAACAGACCACAGAATAGGACCACAATACACACCTGTTAAAATGATTTAAAGTGGGGAAAAAATGAAGTAGAGGCTTTTTAGAAGAAAGCTGGTCCAGGAGAAATAGGAAGCCCAAAGCGGCTGTTCACATACATATGCTGTATCATGAACTCACTTGAGAAGACTTAGTGAGCATCTGTGGTGGTTAATTTTATGTATCAACTTGGCTAGGAAATAGTACCCAGATATTTGGTCAAACATTTTCTAGATGTTTCTGTGAAGATATTTTTAAGCTGAGATTAACATTAAAATCAGTAGACGTGGAGCCAGCTGATTATCTTCCATGTAAGTGGCACTTAACCTATTCAGTTGAAGGCCTTAATAGAAAAGAGACGGCTCTCACCCAAGGAAGAAGAAATTCTACCAGCAGACTGTCTTCAGATGGAGCTGCTACTTCAACCCTTAACCTGTGTCTGCAGCCTGCTGGCCTAGCCTGCAGATTTTGGACTTGCCAACCTCCACAATCTCATGAGCTAATTCTTTAAAATCAATCTTTCCCTCTTTCCATATATGTATTGGTCCTGTTTCTCCGGAGAACCCTGACTAATACGGCATATAAAATGTGCTAGACACTTTGCTAGGCACTCCATGCAGCTACTGAGGTAGGGCAAGAATCACACAAATAGAGGAGACTTCATAGGGTGTAATGACATTAGGCCACGAGCACTGTGACAAAGGAGAATGTGAAGGTGCAAGGTGGGCAAATATGAGAGAGACATTATCAGCTTACAGCGTTCACAGAGGCATCTAGAGAAAATTAGGTCTGGGCTAATTTTTAAAGAACAATTAAAAGACAAACTAAAATTTCCAGAAGCCCAGAAATAACCGGAGCAGCTAGGGCACAAGAGAAGCAAAGATTTTTAAAAAATAGTAAAAGTAAAAGCAAAGACTCAAGTTTAGGTTGACGTTTCCTCCCCAGTGATGCACGGTTGCTCGGTGCCACCTCAGTCCTGAGGCGTGAGTTATTTTCCAGTCGGGCCTGTCACCGGGTTATGAGAGCGGTCACGGTCTTAAGCTTTCTCCTTTCCGTCTTACTGAATCATTTCCAAACACATCTTCCGTAAGATTGAGCACCAGCTTTGCACGATGGAAATCAGGTATCCGCTTGAAGGATTTTAAAGAAGGCTAGGAAAGAACTTGAAGATCAGCTTATCAACAGGCTCTCTGGACACTAGTCCCAAAGTACTTTTTAAAAATAGAATCCATATGTACATAAGAGCAAAGTTTAAATCACAACATGTTAGCGTCAGAAGGAATATTTGCACAACCTGTTACCATATAGTGAGGAAACTGAGCCCCAGTGAAGTGAAGAGAGTTCCTTAGGGTCACACAAGCAGAGGGAAGGAGGCCTGGAGTCCACTGTCTCTGAACTCTCAGTCCAGGACTTCTTCCATTCTCTGTACTGCCATTTACACAAGCTTTGAAATGATACGATAGACTAAACCCTGAGTTCATTAACGCTCTGAACCTCCTGAATCTGATTTTTAAAATATTTCATGCTCCTTCCAAAAGAGGCCTCTGCTTTATGACAGTGTAAAAGCAGCATTTAAAGAAAGGTCTAAGATATGTGCTGTAATTCTAATAAACAGGCAGTAATCAAATATGGCAGAGGGTGGATGGGAACACTGAGTGGAGAGATAAGTGGATACAAATTGGTGTTTTAAAAGCTGGCAGTGGCTTCTATCCTAAGCAGAACAGAAAGAGAACTGGGGGAAGTCCATGTTCCTGCCTGCCCCTCTTCCCCCGTGTCCCCGAGTGCTCTAGCTTGCTTCTGTAAGTTGTTTTTTCCCAGCCTTTGATCTGGAGACCCAGGTAGATTTTAAAACCTTCTTTGGTACATTTTCTACCAGATGGCCTCCACTGCTCTGCTTCTCCCAGTCCTGCTGGGATTTCCCACAGGGAGGGAAGCTCAGCTGGTCAGCACTCCCCTTCCCCGCTTTGCAATGGACCTTTGGTGCTCCTGGCCACAGGCTCATCGTAAAGGAACTTCACTGCCCGCAAGACTGGCTCTCGGTGGGTGAAAATACAGCTTCCAGGAACCGGAAAGGAACTACTCCATAAACTAGAAACCTGGGGAGCCTTGCTAAAGTTCCCTGCCTGTGCCCACCCGCCCCCTACCCCCTACCCCCACCCCTCCCTCCCCACCCTCCCCACCCCTCCCCCACTTCACCCCTCCCCACCCCTCCCCCACCCCCAGCCTCTGCTCCACAACCCCTCCATCAGAGTCAGCCTAGGCTAACCTACCTGAATCCACTCTCATTTTTGTTTCTAGAAGAATCCTTGGGACTATGGGTAAAGAAAAACCTAGTCAGGGGACATTTAGGTGCTCTCAGATTTTAGCCCTCTCCTCCTCCCTCTGATGAGGTGTCAGTTCCCTCATCCTTGGTCTCTGTCGTTCATTCCTAAAACTGCTCTTTGGAGAGAACTGAAGTTTGGGGTGGGGAAACTAAAAAGAGTGAGAGTGAAACCAAGACTTCACAGAGGAAGGCGGTTTAGGCAGGTTTCCTAGTAGTGACAGCCACTGGAGAGTCCCTCAACCTCCCCCTGTGGACACCAGCAAAATCAGTTCCAGGATCGGGAGGCAGTCAGTGTGAGGGTGCTGTTAAGGCCCTTCACTCCATCAAATTCTGCTCTTCATGGGACAGTCCTTGTATAAATTGGGCTGCAAATGGCCAGATTTCTTCTCGTATTCAAATAGCAGCTAAATGTGTCGGTGCAAGGTATACTTTAAATGTTGCCCTTTCTGGGAAGAGTTGATGAGAGATAAATTCCCCCTTTCCACTAAAGCCATGCAAATTCCCTTTAATTTTATGCATGGAATTAGACTAGTCCCCACCCCCTTTTTTTGAAATATGGAGACCATAACCTTTTGTTAAAGATTGTTTTTCCCCTAGATTACTTTGTCACTAAGAAACAAAGGGCAGCTATCTATTTCACTTTTCAGGAAAATATGCAAGAAAGAAGAAAGAGAAGGAGAGGGAGGAGAAGGGGAGGAGGAAGGGGAAGAAGAAAGAAGGAGGAGAGTAAAGGAAGGTGGTTACTGTGTCTAAGGGGTGGTTAAATAGTTTAGTGTGTTTAAGCAGTAAATACCCTACTGTTCAATCTTTAATGGGCTGTTCACTTGTCTCTTCAGCTTTCATTTATTCAGGTTTGATTTCATGACAGCTGCACTGTCCCATTATGAAAGCACCAAAATCATCTCTGTATCCTTCTACTGCCAGATGGTTGGCTCCTTACTGTTTCTTGAGGAACAAGGAAAATGAAATACAAACTGAAAAAAGTATGACTTTTGTAACTTTGCCAGCAGCGCTAATGGACAGTGTGGGTAGGGGGATAGCAGCCAATGTCTGTGGTAACTCAATCCCCAGAATCCTAGAATCACAAACTGCCAGGATTCCAGGGCAGGCCCCTACCCTCAGGCAGAGAAGCCCAAACGCTGATGGATACAGGGTTTGTCTATTCTCTTAAAGGATCAAGTAATAAAACACTGCAACTTCCTCTGAAATTTGCACTTTCCAGTTTCATCACAAAAAAACAAAAGCAAATAAAACTTCCTTAAACACAACCAAAATATCACCGGCTTTAATTTAAGATTATTTTCTCTAGTTTGGTTATCCACAGAAGTGAAGGGCATTTACATCCATTAAAAGCTCAAGGCAAATAAACAGGAACACCTCAAGGCAGTGAAAGACCCTTATCAAGAACCTCAAAACCCCTTGGCCAGTCTTAAAAATATCTCAGCTCTCCTTTGATTGCTCTTTTCTCTGAATTACCCAGTTTAACATCTGTTTTATTATTGCTTGTTACTTTTTTCTGGATCCATTTCTACATTTAGTTTGAAACTGAATGTTATATTTCAATCAGGATCTGGGCTCATGTTGAAAGATAACAAAGATAATTCCTGGCCATGGTATGTCTTATTTCCACTCATACCTCCCAATATTTTGTTGCCATTTTCACCAACCTGCAGCCTCAGATCTGGCTGGTTGCCTTGGTCTTTTCCTGCCATTGCTTGTTTCTTTTTCTTAGGGTCTGTCCATCTTGCTCTTATCTCTCTCCCATTCTGTTCACCTTTGCATCCACAGTGCTTGACACAGTTCTAGGCACACAGTAGGCACTCAGTAAATTGGGGGGAATTGGCTAGATGTGACAAAGGAGTGGTACAGACTTTAGGAGCTCAGAGAAGGGGAAGAACAGATGGGGATTAGAAGAGTCAAAGAGAGCTTATTGAGGAAGTGACATTTGGAATGCTCCTCTATGGAAGGAAGATGTTTGGATGGGCAGAGAGGATGGGGAAAGGCGGTGTAGGAATTATGGTAGAGTCAAGGTTTTCAGGCACAGAGTAGAGTGCCAAATGCAGGAGGGAGAGAGGCAGTGGGCAATAGGGAAAAAGCCCTCTGTTTAGACCAGGGTTAGCTCTGAATGTCCACTTCTCTTTTCGTTTTAAGAATTCTGGTGATTTCCATCTCAGAGAACCAAAAAGAATGTGAGAGCGTACAAAGAAGAGGTGACCGCTCTCACACTGGTGGCTTTTCCCACAGCTTAACAGACTGCGGCACCACTCGGGAGCACCGTGGTCTTAAAGCCAAGGTCTGGCCACCCCATTCTGGGTGCAGGCTATATAGATGGGTTTGAATGAAGCTGGGAAAGGAGTCACAGGGGCTCCACTGTCAGGCTGAAAGTCACTGCAACAACACTCCGTAGCAGAAATCAGGGTGCTTGTTGCCAGGTGGGTGCCCTGGGGAACTGACCTGAAACAGAGGTCAGAAAGCTTCTTGTGACTCTTCACTGCTGGGGTTGCAGCCAGTCTTGTTAGAAAAACCAAAAACATGACTTCCTGAAAAGTTTTGTTAACACAAAAAATGGGTTTGTTTCTTTGGCAACAGAGAGTCCACTGTGGGAAAGGGGTTTTCTCAGCACCTAAGCTGTCCTAGCACCTTGGACCCTGAGTACTCAACATGCAAAAACTTTGCAGTAGCCCTGGGGTCCAGCCCGGCCCTGCCCTGTGGTACAGTTTTAGCTCAGCCTGGCTTTTATCAGCTTGAGGAGAGTGAAACAGCTCTAAGGTTGAGAGAGGAAAGATTGAATCATCATTTTACAAAGATCACCCTGTTCAGGGGCAAAACCAAGTGTATTGTATTTACCATATTCATATATCATGTCTCCTGTCGTTTTCTTTTTTTCCTCTAAATTGACTCACCTTTTTACTTCTACACATTTATTTTAGATGGGAAACCATTGTATCTCTACCACATAAGTATCCCTCCTGCCTTAGCTTAGATTCTCCAGAAAGCAAAGTTAGTTACAAAGCCCTAGATTATTGGGAATGTAAGTCCAGTGGTGCAGGACAGGGGAATTGAAACAGGGAAGGAAGAAAAGCCAATACAATTGTGCCTTACCACATTGGCCTCTGCTGCAGGCAACTGGTACTCTGTCCCACTGGGACCTTCTGGAAAGCCTCATGAAATGTGTCTCTCAACTCTCCATCCGGGTGACAAAAGTGGTAAGTAGTCATCCATCATCTTCCAGCCCCTTTTGGTCAAGAGTAGCTCCATGGATTTTAAGTGCCTCCTATTTGCAAGTTGCACATGCCTTAGTACAGAATTTCCAAGGGGATCCCATGCCAAGGCAACAGAGAAGCCCCAGTGCCAGAAGCAGACTGAGAAAGGTGCAGGCTCAGACAAGGTGCGCTCAGGTTCCACGGGTGCAAAAGAGATCCACTGGACCAACATGGGTTGGCTGCTCACCCATGGAATGCTCCAGAATTCTACACAGAGGTAGCAGGCTGGTTGGAAATTGTCAGGGGAGGACTAAAAGCTTCCTCACCCGACCCTTTGTTTCTGTCACTGTGTTCACCTGAGGGTTACTCTACCGGGGCTGGGGTGACTGGGATACAATGTCCAACTTGGCTAGCAGGCACCCACTCTGTGAAGATGGTGGGGGTAGAGGGGTGGGAGTGTAGGTAAGGGTGGCCTTGTAAGCTAAGCACTCTCCCAAAGTGTCCACTACACATGAGATGGGTGGTCCACTGCTGCAGTGGCATGACTGTGACTAGGGAGGGGTACTTCTGGGTGCTAAAACAAAACTTGAGACCAGCACAGACACAGCCAGCCCATGAGGTTCATAGACGATCTACCACCAGAGTCGATGAGTCAGCCCCTCCCACTGTGGGGCACCTTTCTACCCGCTCCCCCAGGCTGCCCAGTGCAGTTTCCTTTCTCCTTGACACTGAGGCAGTGCTGGCACTAGGTGAGGGAGGGCTGCTGTGTGGTTTGTGACACCATCTGGAGGGAACAGTAGGACAGCAGAGGGAGCTTCCTCAAATTGCACATAAATAACACTCTGCTCATCCCCTGATTTGACTTGTGTTTCTTTTTTTTTTTTTTTTTGACTTAAGTGTTTCTGAACATCAGAGTCCTCTACCAAGTAAAAGGAAGTTGGGAGGGGAAATGCCACCTCTGTAAAATATCACTCAAAGACAACTGAGTGACTTGCCAGTATTTTGGAGACAGCAAGAAAGGAACAGAAGTGGGGCCTCATCCTTCGATTTTCAACACAAGAGAAAACGAGGAATTGTTCTTCAGCAAGTAAGTACATTTACTATTAACTTAATATGGGATAGCTTGGTAGACCTAGTGACCAACAACCTGACTGCTTTTTAAAGAAACATACCGTCACTCTTACCTCCAAGATGCATACTTTCGCCCCAAAGGGCCTTCAGGGGGTCTCTTATTCCAACATACTTGGAGAATCATCATCAGAGTTACGGCCCATTATTTTAAGTTTCCTAGGTGGTAGGAAATATTAATTTTGTAGGCTGAATTTGAGTTTTCCACAACCAGCAAAATTCTGATGAATAAGTGAATCCAAGCTAATCCTGACTAAAAATGGAGTGTGGCTGATAAAACAATCCAGTTTGGCTGAAAAACTGGCTCAACGAGGGGTCCCAGACATTTCCCTGGTAGCACTAAACTGTCTCTGGTGGCAATCTGAGAGGATCACATAAGAGCACAGCTTTCATTTTTATTCCTAAAGTTTAATATATTTACTAAAAAAAACCAAATCCGCTTCCTCACATTATAGTACATAATATAAATAAGTAATGTTTTCAGCATGTCTTTTCTCTTCCTTTTTTACTGACACTTTTCCGTTGATTGAGATCCTCTACCCCTTTAAGACATATTCTTTGTGTAGAAGTATTCAAAAATGGAAACACTTTTTTTTGTTGTTAATATATTAAGAAAGAAGTAGTTTCGTGACTTAAGTACTGCCTTGGACAAAATACGCCCTTCCTGGTGCTCTGTGTTCTCGGTATGTTCTGAAGAGAGTCCAAGCTTTCATGGCTGGGCTTGCTGATATCCAGGGCCCTTATAGTTAGTTCTCTGTGTTTCTAGCAGTCTTCATCATCCCTTCTGGCATTGGGAGAGCGGTGGTTGGTCCTTGGAACATGCATGCACAGGCAGGGTCACTTCCGCAGAGGTCCGCCAATTTTTGCTTTTCCCTAGAGATTGTGCCGTGACTTAGAGGTTGCTCAGATGACGATCCCTGACTCATTTCAGGCGGCCAACTAACAGGTTTTACAACCCATGGTGGGCCAGTCTTCCTTCCTGGGTGACTTTTATTTTTTCCTTTTCAGGTTGTGGAAATAAATCCATAATATTTTATATTTAGGAGTTTGGACACCCAGGTACAGCATCCAGCCTCTCCTCAGTGTGTTTTGCAAACACTGCGAGAGAACCCTCTGTGTGGGGCAATTGAATTGTCTTCTGCCTTGCCTGGTGTAAGCTGTGAGGTGCCCGAGTCTCATCTGGCTTGAAATTGTTTGCTTTTGTCTTCCATCCTCATCAGCAGAAGCCATGGATCACACGCTGAAGTGGGGAATCCCATCCAAGCGCCCATACCTCAAGCTCTTTCAGCTCCTGGTGCTGGCTGGTCTTTTTTACTTCTGTTCAGGTAAGCAACCTCCAGGAACTTGACTGAGTCCACTGCTTCAGGGTTTAGAGAGAGGAAATGGTGTTCTCTGTGCTGCCTCCTTCTGTGAGACGGAAGGGACCTTCAGGGTATTTCAGTTCATTTTAGGGCTGAGAAAACAGGTCCAGAGAGGTTAAAGGACCTGCCCTTGATCACACAGCAAGCCAGTGGCCAAGTTAGCTCAAGAACACAGACCTTAAAGGAAAGGTGGGGCGGCGTTATTTTAACAAAGCCAAAAGCTGATTCAGAAGGACAGCTTCGAGTTGTGATCTCTTCCACTAGGTGCTTGTTTACATTTTGTGAAACGCTAAGGCACTGGCCTTGGGCTCTGGTTCCCAAACTACATTTCTATGAGACAACACAGCTAAAGTCTTCTGCTTCTAAAACTAAACAGTGATGATCTTCTTTCCAAGTTGAAGGGGGAAAAGAAAGTATTGATAGTTGTAACATACAATCTTCTTAATATTAAAATTTTCTCAATATTTATTTTTATGCTTTAGGTGCTGATGCCCTTTGTCAACACAGGCATCTGACATTAAGTAGTATCAGATTTAGCACAAATCATATTTTGAGTTGTTTTTAACTTACTATATAGGTATTTCAGGTGTGTCCTACAAAGAATATTTTGATTTCTGGAGGCTTTTGTTCCATCTCAGGTGCTGGACTTGGGGGGCTGCTGGGAAGGGTGGTGCTGGTCCTGCTGACAGGGTGGCTCTGACTTTTTTTTTTAAAGTCAGAACAAATAAAAGATCTGCTTTGGGGGCTTCCCTAGTGGCACAGTGGTTGAGAGTCCGCCTGCCGATGCAGGGGACGTGGGTTCATGCCCCGGTCCGGGAAGATCCCACATGCCGCAGAGCGGCTGGGCCCGTGAGCCATGGCCACTGAGCCTGTGCATCCAGAGCCTGTGCTCCGCAATGGGAGAGGCCACAACAGTGAGAGACCTGAGTACCACAAAAAAAAAAAAAAGATCTGCTTTGTGCTGAGCAGCGTACTACCTAGTTTCATCAAAACAAAGAAGAGCCTTTGCCTCCTGCAGCGTTTCCTAATCTGCAAAGAGCCGAACATCAAAGGGCCTTGTCTTGGTTGCCTTGGTAAGCGTTGGTTACTTAAACCTGCAGCCATCACCCAGAATGACTAAGGTGTGAGGGAGGGCACTGGAGGGAAGGGATTACTGTGACTCTGGTATTTGTACATTGTCTGTCCTGAGCTGTAAAACTTGCTGTTTTACACTGCTGCTGAACCAAGAGAACCATGAGCCAAGTTTCACATCAGATTTTTTATATCTTACGGACAGTATTATTTCCAACAGTTACAATTTTCTTCTGGGTAGTCGGGGGCAGCACTCCCAATCTAGAGTCTTCTGGGGAATCTTAATGAGTTTTAAAAGATGTAGAAGGAAATGTACAGGCTTCCTAGAAATGTGGTATGTGTGCATGCATGCGTGCAAGCGTGTCTGTGTGTGTGTGTGTGTGTGTGTGTGTGTGTGAGAGAGAGAGAGAGAGAGAGAGAGAGAGAGAGAGATGAAAGGGGGGTGAGGAGAGAGAAAGAAACAATAAAAAAGAGAGAAAGTATAAAAAGAAAATTAAAACCAAGGCTATAACAATTATACCAGAAAAATTAGGGACAAATGGAAGGAAATAAACTTTGAGCTAAAGAAAGATATTTAGGAAAGTACCTTGTTCTACAGCTACATTCAGATTTTATTGTTGGTATACTGAGTCAACAAAGGAATCCATGAGTTTCTTTTGTCTGAACACCTACTGTGTATCAGGTGGGCCTTAAAAACTGAGCCTGGGATTCCTGCCCTCAAAGAGATGCATGTTAGTTGGAGAAGGCAAAACAAACCCACAAGCAAGTGAAGAGCAGTGAAGTGACTGGCCCCGACTGTAAGCGCCCCAGACCTGGGAAAGCTGGGACCAGGGTGGGCTGCGGCAGCGGGGCAGGCTTTAAGGTGAAGGACGCGGAAGGTAAGGATGAGTCAGGGGTGAGTAAGGATGAGTCAGGTTTATTCTTTTGTTTAATCATTTATGAATTCAACAAACACTGAGCATCTCTTATGTACAAGACACTTTTCTTGGTCCTGGGGACAAGTTGTGAGCAAAATTGACTTGGCTTTTGCCTTCATGGAATTTACAGTCATTAGGAAGAAGATGAAGATTAATCAATCATTCAAATGAATGTATGACCGAGAAACTCTGTTTCTCTGCCAGAGGGGACAGTGGTGAGAGTGATCTGGGTGAAGGTGGAAGGAGCAGCATGTGAGGGACACACAGGAGCAAGGAAGTGTAGGTGGGCAGTGTTGGGGCAGCAGGGAGACAGGGACCAGGCTCCATAGGGCTTGAAGGCCAGGGATCTGAATGTTATTTGGAGGCACTGGGAAGCCATAGAAGGATTTGAAGCAGGGGAGTGACACGGTCTATATCAGTGCTGCTGACACTTTAATTATACATGCCAATCACCTGGGGGTCTTGTTAAAAAGCAGTTTCTAGCACAGGGGATTTCTTTTTTTTAATTGGAGTATAGTTGCTTAACAACGTTGTATTAGTTTCAGATGTACATCAAAATGATTCAGTTATACACATCCACTCTTTTTCAAGTTCTTTTCCCATTTAGGTTATTACAGAATGTTGAGCAGAGTTCCATGTAGCACAGGAGATTTTTAGAGCAGTAAAAATACTCAGTATGATACTGTAATGGTAGATACATGTCGTTACACATTTGTCAAAACTCATAAGATGTACAGCGCCAAGACTGACCTCTGGTGTAAACTGGACTTTGGGTGATAGTGATGTGTCAGTGTAGCTTCATCGACTGTCACAAACGTACCACTCTGGCGCGGGATATCGGTGGTGGGGAGGCTGTGCCCATGCAGGGGCGGCGGTATACGGGTACTCTCTGTACTTTACGTTTATTTTGCTGCGAACCTAAAACTGTTCTAAAAGGTAAAGTCTGTATATATTTTTTAAAATGTAGTTTCTGCTTAGGTGGGCCTGGGGACGGGCCTGCATTTCTGTATTTCTAACAAGCAGCCAGGTGATGCTGATACCGCTGGTCCACAGACCTTTAGCTTTAGTAGTAAAGCTCTAAATGATATATATATTTTTAAAATGGTGTTGCTGAAGCATAAAGAATGGCTTGTAGGGCAGCCATAGGGACTGCCAAAACCATTTAGTAGCTTATAGTACTTGATGATAGCGTCGATGAAAAGAATGGGATTGGAGGGAGATGGAGGGATTGGAGAATGTGTATGACGTAGAACTGGTGAGGATTTGCCAGACTGAAGTGCAGGTGTGGATTGGGCATGGCCTGTGGGAGACAAGACTGGACAAAGAGAGTGGAGTACAATCACGGAGGACTTTGTTCAGGGCAGGGGATTTGCACACTAGCCCCTCCTTTCCTCTCCTGTGTAGGAGAGCTGCACTTCCCCCTGACACCCCATCCATTGCTGCCCAGGACAGGGGACCTCTCTTTCCTGCACAGGGTGGGACCAGCAGGGCTCCTCTCCACTTCTAGTTTGGTTTGTGGAGGCAGAAACACTGGACTCATGTGCTCCAGAGACTGGTGGTTGTCTAACATGGGCAGCTTTTCCTCAGAGCTGGGGTCCTCTCAGGGAGACACAGCTCTCAGGGGAGGGGAGAGGCCTTGGGTAGGAGTAGCCAGGGATGCAGGATAGGTGTTGGCCTGGAATTCTGTGGCATGAGAAACACTGAGCTAGAGGAAAAGAGTGCCCTCAGAGTGCCACTGTGAACAAAGCCTCTTTCTTCCCTCCCACCATGTTCTGTCTGCATGCTGCTGGCCAAGGCATCCTGAAAGCCACGCTTCTTGCTATGACTACTGTGATATCAGCTGTTGAAGTCCCCGAGCATTTTAGACATATACTGTTTAGGGAGACACATAAAAGTAAGGATCAGATTTATAACGAGTGTGTAGGCTGCGCCTATAGAGGAGAGAAAGTTGGCAGCAATGTAAAAATCAGATGACAAGTCTAAATCTGTCAGCTGCTGGAGAGCAGATACCTCTTAGCCTCCTTGTGTGCCCAGCACCCAGCCTGGGGCCCACACAAGCCCCGTGGATGCTGGTTCACTTAATCAAAAGCACTTAGAAGGGCCCAAAAAGGTCACTTCCTTTGTGTTAAAGGTCACACAGACCATTAACAGTAAATCTCCAGGTGGTGGGATTACAGGTGACTTTTATGCGTTTCTGTATTTTTCATTCTTTGCAAATTTAATGTGTGCTTCTTCTAGAGTCAGGGAAAACCTTTATTTAAAAAGCACACGAAGGTCCTCAGTGAGATACGTTATGGTACACGGTGATATAAGCTGCTGTGCGCACCTGATTCTTTCTCCTTTAGGAGAAGCGGTGGTGCAGCCCTGCTGACCATTGCTGGGGTTCACCTCTGAGGAAGGGGCATTGTGGCCAGCCCAGTGTCCACACTGCCTTGCTCTAGTTTGGAGGGACTAGGGGATACTCATGGCTTCCTAGATTGGGTTCTTATTTTTTTAAAGCTATACATTAAATTTTATTATTGTATCTCCCAATTGTCCTGTATGGTTTTCTTCCCCCTGCAGTGACATAAAGTTCACTGTTTTAAAGTGTACGATTCCGTGGTTTTTAGTATAATCACAATGTTGTGAAAGCATCACCACTACCTAATTTCAGAACATTTCTATCACTCTAAAAAGAAACTCCATCCCCATTAGCTGTCCCTCTCCATTCCCTCTGCCCTGTCTCCTGGTAGCCACTAATCTAATTTCTGTCTCCGTGAATTTGCCTATTCTGGACATTTCTTCTAAATGGAGTTATATTATATGTGGCCTTTGTGTATGGTTTCTTTCACTGAGCATAATGTTTTCAAGGTTCATCTATGTTGTAGTAAGTATCAGTACTTCATGCCTTTTTTGGTTGAATAATATTCCATTGTAGATTGAGTTTTGAGAGGTACATTATTTGTCTAAAACTAGTGACCTCTATGCTTGTTGGAAAAAAGTTCCCTCTCTTGGGGGTTTATCGGTGGAGAGTTGAAGTGGTCAGGAAGGGCAGGGGTTGGGGACTTGACTCAGTGCAAGTGTCAGCTGGTTACCACAGTGATTCTGGCCACATCCTGGGTGTGATTCAACACATGAGGTGCTGTGTCTGAGAGAAATAGCCCCATGAAAAAAATCTGTATAGCTTTTTTTTTTCTTCTTTTTTTTTTTTTTTTTGCGGTACGCGGGCCTCTCACCGCTGTGGCCTCCCCCGTTGCGGAGCACAGGCTCCGGATGCGCAGGTCCAGCGGCCATGGCTCATGGCCCCAGCCGCTCCGCGGCACGTGGGATCCTCCCGGACCGGGACACGAACCCGTGTACCGTGAATCGGCAGGCGGACTCTCAACCACTGCGCCACCAGGGAAGCCCTGTATAGCTTTTACAGTTAATAAAACACTTTACCTCTGGGTGTCATATGACTCCCCATGGTAATTATGTGAAGTAAGTCAGGGAGATAGTATTATGCCCATTTTGCAGAAATTATACCTTGGCCCAAGGAGTTTAATCAACGTGTTACAGGTTATGATTCTAATGCACAGCGGTGGAAGCAGATTTCATCTCCTAATGCCTAGCCAGGCATTTAGCAAATATTTATGGAGCACCTACTATGGGCCAGGCCCCGTTCTAGGTTCTGCAGATATGGCAACAAGCAAAACAGATAAAGCCCGTGCTCTCATGGCCCCCAAAGTAACTCCAGCTGATATATAGCAGCTGGAGACAAGCTCAAAGAGAAATAAATGAGGGCAAGGGGCTAACAAGTGGCAGGATGGGTGGGGTCAGGGGTTAGGTGAGGGTCCCCCTCACCACAAGGGGACACCTTCCCTGAAGGAAGCAAGGGACGGGGCTGTGTGGATGTCTGGAGAAGACAATGGTCCGGGTCGTGTGCCTGCACCATGTAAGGTTTTACTTGCATTCCCTCACAGAAACCTCAACTCATGTTATTAGGTAGGTGTTGCTAGGCCAGTTTGTAAAATGGCAAAGCAAGCTCAAAATCCAACTATTTAGGCAGTAATGCTGAGACCTGACTTTCCTCTCTAGAACCACTGAAGCGGACAAAACCCTTCAGAAATCTTTCGACTGTCTTCTTGTAAACGCATGTAGCAGTCCCTGAGTATGGAAGCGAGGTCCTGGTGGGAATTGCCCAGAAGATTTTTGGTTCCTCTTTTCAGTCTGGTTCTTCCTCAGCATCAGCGTCTGGTGAGGGGATCTCACATAGGAACATCGAAGAGCCCATTGATGGTTTGCTGTTGACCTTTAGACAAACACCCACACTTCTCCTCAGATGGCTGGACAAAAACTCCTTAAGAACTATGATTGAAGTTAGCTCACTTTCAGTTAAGATTTATTTTTGCTAATGTCACCACATGTCAAAATGAGTTAGAAATCCTGGATTCTTTTTGGGTGGGAATAAACAGGGCACAGGAAAGACACAGTTATTTAGGACCCCGGAGGAGTGAGCTGCTTTCTATCATGGGGTCTTTCTGGCCCACAGCAAGACCAGGGTTCCATGCGTCTGACATAACCCCTGAGTGAGATGAAAGAGACCAAAAGGTACAAGTTGTGGGTGAGAGGAGGGAGAGAGAGGAAAGGAAACTCTTACGGAAGACCTGTTATGTACTAGGGACTTTTCCATTTATATCATTTTATTTGAATTTAAGTTTACAATGATCCTGAGAGGTAGGCATCATAACATTTTTACAGATGAGGAAACAGGTTAATCAGAAAATGGCTGAGCTGAGACTAGATCCCAAATCAACAGGAATCCATAGTCCATGCACCTTCTACATATCATTTTGCTTTTGTTGTATCTCTTTTTAAAGAGAGTTTGGGTTATTTAGCTATTCTTTGCTCCCCTCAAGTAGACCTTTTCATTTATTTCCCCCTTTTCAGTTATATTCCCTAAATCTAGGGCTGGCAATGTTCAGCACGATTGTCGGAAGAAGGGCCTTCGATCGTTCTGAGGTACTTCACACTGCTGTGAAAATATCTACCATCACAATACTCTCTTCCTAAATGCTGCGGTAGGGCCACATCCAGTCTGATGGAGGCAGGTAGAACAGCTGGTGAGATGGAGAGGTGCTAGTGTCCCATGATCCTACTGCCCAAGGAGAGTGGGCCTGGAAATGAGATCCCTATCCTAGTGAGACATGGGCCTGCCCAGGGGTTCTGTGTGGCTCTGGAGGATACCGGAGGGAAGATGCAACATGGTAGCACTGGGGGGTTTGGGGGGGTGGTCAGTTGTGAAAGCACCAGGGCTTTAGAGGAACTCTGCTTTTAGGTCAAGCACAGCATAGGAAAAGTTAGTATGCCTTCTAAACCAAAAAACCAGAAAATATAGTCTGACAGGGATTTTGGTGCTACTGATGAGTGCTTAGGAAATAACAAAAAGATGGAGTTTGGATGCTGAAATATTGATATTTCTGTGATATGCTGATGGGAAATGGGCAAATGTTTTAAATGGGGACCCTCTAGCAAAACTAGGTTGTAGGGCACCTGTTGTGTGGATTGCAGATAGCCAAGGGAGATAAAGACAAGATATCCATCTGTTTAGGGTAGCTGGAGAGGGCAGAAATTGTCCAGAGGAGTAATGGAGGCCTTGTCAGGTGGGGATGAGGAGAGTCATTTCAGAATGAGGTCATGGGGTCAAGCCGGGCCTGGAAGGAAAACGACTGTTTCTCAAAGCAAAAGAGCCCCGTGATGGAGCCCAGCTGGGAGCGCGCAGTGCTGGCTTACTTATCCTAGAACTGGGCCTCAAATGGGGAAACCAGTAAACAAGGAGAGTGGCCCAAAAAGTTCTCTGCAAAACTGGGGCAGTTTCCTTTCCTGGGCTTAGTTTCCTCATTTGTAAAATAAGACCAGCAAATGATCAGGGAAATTCCTTCAAAATCTCACATTCCTTAACTATGACTTCCCTATCCCTGTGGGAATAACATTGTCTAACTGGTAGTTGCCACTCACATGCTAGGTCTCCTAAAGTCCTTCTTCTTTTGGGACTAGTGTGCCTTCTCTCTCATTGTCCATGGACAGATAAATGGATAAAGAAAATGTGATATATACATACAACGGAATATTAGTCATTATCATTATATCCTTAAAAAGGAAGGGAATTCTGACACATGTAAAACATGGAGGAACCTTGAGGGCATTATGCTGAGTGGAATAAATCAGTCACAAAAAGACAAATACTGTATGATTCCACTTAGATATCTAAAGTAGTAAAATTCATAGAAACATAAAGTTGAGTGGTGGTTACCAGGGACTGGCGGGAGGGAGAAAGCGGAGTGGTTTAACGCATACAGAGTTCCAGATTTGCAAGATGGAAAAGTTCTGTTTCACAACAATGTGAATACACTTGATGCTACTGAGCTGCACATTTAAAAATGGTTAAGATGGTAAAATTTATGTTATTTTATTTATTTATTTATTTATTTTTTTTGCGGTACGCGGGCCTCTCACTGTTGTGGCCTCTCCCGTTGCGGAGCACGGGCTCCAGATGCGCAGGCTCAGCGGCCATGGCTCACGGGCCCAGCCGCTCCGCGGCATGTGGGATCTTCCCGGACCGGGGCACGAACCCGTGTCCCCTGCATCGGCAGGCGGACTCTCAACCACTGCACCACCAGGGAAGCCCTATGTTATTTTTTAATCACTATTTTTTAAATGGAGAAAAAAAGCACTGGGGACCAAAGAAACCAAAATCAAACTGAACACTCCAATCCTGCTTGGTACTGGATACAACACTCAATTCTGTTACCGTCAACTCCAAATTCTTGCTTGTGCAGGCATCTATATTTAATAGGTATATGATCTTGTTCTGTTTGTCTCTCCACAGGCATTATCCAGGTGACCAAAACAGTGAAAGAAGCAGCAATGCTATCCTGTGATTACAACATATCCACTGAAGAACTGAAGAGAGTTCGCATCTACTGGCAAAAGGATAATGAAATGGTGCTGGCTGTCATGTCTGGAAAAGTGACGGTGTGGCCCAGGTACGAGAACCGCACCATCACTGACGTCACCAGTAACCTCTGCATTGTGATCCTGGCTCTGCGCCTGTCAGACAATGGCACCTACACCTGTGTTATTCAGAAGCCTGAGAAAGGGTCTTACAAACTGAAACACCGGACTTCGGTGAAGTTAATGGTCAGAGGTCAGTGGAACTTTCTGATTTTCAGTAAGCCGGCAGACTCTTGATGCCCTTAAAGACATACTCCTATTGATTTAAGTGGAAATTTTACCAAAGAGGGGTGTATCTCACTTCATTTCTTAGGGTTGAGTCTCTAGTTTTACAGTGAACCCTAACGGTTTTCTCAGGATGTCCTGGAAATATCTATTAGTTGCATTTCTTGCACTTTGACAATCTAAGTTCATGACAATCACCCTGGAGCACTATAATGACCTGAAGTATCTTCTGAATCATAAAGGGACACATTTGATTTGATGTAGCTATACTATTAACTGGATTTGATCCAGTAATATATTCTTGTAAAGTATGTTGAAAGGTATAAGAGCAATGCAGGCATAAATACTATGGCTATTGTTCTATTATATTTATTGTATATTTGAAGCTCTCCTCTAACGGTCATTCCTACAAAATTAGATGTTAGAGAACTGTGAAGGGCAGGGTAGGAAGAAGCCGTGACTTAACCACAGGTGATACTGCTAGAGGATACTAATATATTCTGAGCCCTCATTGAGAAGTGGCAGCCCTGGGCCATTCCCTCATACTTGAAATTCAAACACATTTCTTTTTCTTCCTGGGCACTTGAGGCTTTAGTGGAAAGGCTCAAACCTTTTAATAAAAGATAATAATTAACCTTGATATCAGTTAACTTAAGTGGATCCTTAGTGAAGTCTTCACTGTTCTTCCCTGCTTTTGGTCTTCAGTTATATTGAATCTTTAGCTGTAACATCCAGATCATACCTAAAGCTTAGGAGGTAAGCCAAATTCACATGGGATTATCTTGAACTTCACTCTGTGTATTCCCTAACCATGGAGAGAGCGAATGATCATATGGTGGTGAGATATGAGGGGTTCTGAGAAGCCCACCTCCTCCAAAATTCAGACCTGCGTCGATTCCTGGAATTCCCACTATTATAGCCTCTCCTGCTAATTTCAGCTTTTTTTCCCCACAAGATCCCTGTTAAAGATAAAAATGTGTTCCCTGGGGGAGATGGCACCACAGACATATTAGCCTGTGTTAGTTAATTACATTAGATACATAGTTAGTTCTCTAACAGAATATCCAGACAGAAGTAGACTTAGAACATGTACTTTTTTTTTTTTTTTTTTTTGCGGTACGCGGGCCTCTCACTGTTGTGGCCTCTCCCGTTGCGGAGCACAGGCTCCAGACGCGCAGGCTCAGCGGCCATGGCTCACCGGCCCAGCCGCTCCGCGGCATGTGGGACCCTCCCGGACCGGGGCACGAACCCGTGTCCCCTGCATCGGCAGGCGGACTCTCAACCACTGCGCCACCAGGGAAGCCCCTAGAACATGTACATTTTGATAGAAAGATAAAGAAGAAAATCCAAGGAGAAGAGGCAGAGTTTCAGGGAGGGCAGGCCCTAGCAGCAGGTTATCGTAGGAGACCAAGGACAGCTAAAGTGGTAGCATGGGAGCGCTGAGGGCCTCAAAAAGGAGAGTGGAGCACCAAAATCAGGTAAGGGAAGACGAAAATGGAAAGTCTACTTGCTTAATTAGACACAGAACCAATTCTGGTATTTCCAATCGAGTCAGTTAGAACAGTGCTTCCCAAATGATAAGGTGCTTATGACCTGGGGATGTTGTTAAAATGCAGATTCAAAGGCAGCAGGTCTGGCACTTCTAACAAGCTCCCTGGTGAGGCCTGTGCTGCTGCTGAGGATCGCAGTTTGAGAAGCAAGGCCAAGGTGACCAACTGTCCCATTCTGCCCAGGACTGAGGGGTTTCCTTGGACATGAGATTTTCAGTGCTAATACTGAGAAAGGCTAACTGGGACAAGTTGCTTTCTCTATATTTGCTAAATGATATAATAGCAGCATAATATCAATGGATGAAAGCCTTCATTAAGCAGCACATTTGAGGAGCTCGCTATACTAGTTAACATATTAACTAGGTTAATGGATTTTTACCTTTCTAAAGCATATGCACCTTTTCCTTTCCTAATAAGATATTCTTACCCTACCAATTTGGGTTAATTGATTAAAATGAGAGACACAAGAATAATTCTTTGATGGTTCACAGTCTTGCAAAGCCTTAGGAGCTGTTACTCTAAACAGATCACCTTATAGAAGGGATAGGAGACAGAGCTTAGGCTGTTCTAAGCCCAGCCAGACCTTGAAAAGATGGTTTTTAATATGATCCTTGGTATTAGTGGCATTCTTGCGGCTAAATGTTTCTTAGAAAAGCAAAGTGCAGAAATGAACATGAATCATAATTAGGATATGAGTTACTTGGATTTGTTATTCCAAGTTATAACATGACATACTGATGTTATGAAAAAGAAACAGAATATTCTTGTTGTTAGCTACCAGTGTAATTATTTGATCTTATAGGAAAAATTAAAGGAGTAAAAAATAATAATGTCAACCAAAAATGGCTCGAGAAAATGTCAAACTTAATTTAGGAACAGGATTAATTCAAAAAAGAAAGGTGACTCTATCCCTAACCAAATCCAAGTTTTTCTTTTTCTTGGCATTTATAGTCACTTGTCATAACTTTGTGCCACCAGGCAGTCCTGGAGCTTTCACCTGGCAACTTGATTTAAATGAGGGAACTCATTTAAAAGAGGACAAATTTAAGGGCTTCCCTGGTGGCGCAGTGGTTGAGAGTCTGCCTGCAGATGCAGGGCACGCGGGTTCGTGCCCTGGTCCAGGAAGATCCACATGCCGCGGAGCAGCTGGGCCTGTGAGCCATGGCCGCTGAGCCTGCGCGTCCGGAGCCTGTGCTCCGCAATGGGAGAGACCACAACAGTGAGAGGCCCGCGTACCGCAAAAAACAAAAAAAAAAAAGAGGACAAATTTAAGACTCACATTAGTCTATTAACTAACTTCCTGTGTGTCAGGCTCTGTTCTATGTGATTTATATTAACGATGTCATTTAATTCTTACAACGCTGGGAGGCAGGTATTATTATCCCCATATTACAGATGAGCAAACTAAGACTAAAAGTGGTTAAGTAATTGGCCCAGTGTTAAAAGGCAAAACTGGTTATAAAACCTGGTCTTGGGACTTCCCTGGTGGTGCAGTGGTTAAGAATCTGCCTGCCAATGTAGGGGACACGGGTTCGAGCCCTGGTCCGGGAAGATCCCACATGCTGTGGAGCAACTAAGCCCGTGCGCCACAACTACTGAGCCTGCGTTCTGGAGCCCGCATGCCACAGCTACTGAAGCCTGCGTGCCTAGGGCCCACGCTCTGCAACAAGAGAAACCACCACAATGAGAAGCCTGTGCCCGGCAACGAAGAGTAGCCCCTGCTTACCGCAACTAGAGAAAGCCCACGCGCAGCAACGAAGACCCAATGCAGCCAAAAATAAACAAATAAAAACAAAACAAAACAAAAAACCTGGTCTTGATGACCACTGTGCTATACTACATCTCTCTGTGAGACTCTGAATTCTGAAAAAAAACTAATATATAAGATGAAGTATGGGGGGATTGGTCCCCCACATTATGCTAAGAAGTATAAATTCTTTAAGCCTAACAATAAGTGAGGAAGAGGTGAGGGGAGTTTTTTCCTGTGTTCTCTGCAGTTATTTCACTATGCTTTGCTTTATTTTACTATCTTATTAAGGGGCAAATACACAAATGAAAGAGTGCCTCAAGTATCTTGGAGGAATATTAGGAAGGTCTCTCTGTCCTCATAAGGCATGTCAGAACAGTAAGGGAATCAGTAAAGTACAGTGGTTGAGATTACAGGCTCAATAGTGTAAAATTTGGACAGAGGTTTATCTGATTAAAGACTACTTTTGAAAAAGTAAGGTAATGCTAAACAAATTTTAGAGTAGTGTTACCTACTTCCCACCTCAGTAGTGTGGGAAGTAGGGAGACAGCAAAGTTAAGACCATACAAGTAGATTTACACAAGTTACTGTCAATATTCTGGTTCTCAGTTTGGATGGTGGGTTCTCAGGTGTTTAGTACAGTATGAATTAATAAATAGATACATAAAAGAGAGCTACTTTGTATACCTCAAAAATTAGGAAGAAAGAGGAGAAAAAGAAGTAAAAGAAAGGAAGGAAAGGAAAGGAAAAGAAAAGAAGGCAGACATATTTTAATCTGCTTGTTTACATCTCTAATACCATGGCATTAGTATTTTTCTGAGAATATGTTTTTCAATATAATCTTATTTTTAATGTTTTAATAAAACAGCAATGTTTGAAGCTCTAAAAAAAAAAGGAAAGAAAAGAAAAGAAGTCAGGGGAAGGGAAAGGTCTGGTATCAGAAAAACTTGAATTCAAATCCCAGTTCTGCTACTTACTGGTTGTGATTTCTCTAGACCTCAATTTGATTATTTATAAAGTGAAACATTGTATTAGGTTAAATCATATGAAATTACTGATATTTGACCTTTTTTGCTCTACAACCTACCTCCTAGGGTTGTTGTAAAGATGAAATGAGATAATGTCCAGACCTAAGAAACATTAACGTGTTGTCTATTATTTTTTTCTTCACCTCTTGCAAATGCAAGTATTGATACCATGTCAGTATTTATTCACATGAACCTACTTCTTTCTTTAATAAGTGCCCTCCTACCTCCTTATGAAGAATTGATATAACCAATTCAAACCAAAATTAGTCTTTGGATTATACATAAATATTAATGACTTATGGGAAGTTGCAAATTATATTTTATTATTCTGATTAAAGATAGGTATTTATTAAAAATATAAACACACACACAAATATGTAATGATATGTACTTACGGCCTTGTTCTTTCTTCAGCTGACTTCCCTGTCCCTAGTATAACTGATCTTGGAAATCCATCTCCTAACAACAGAAGGATAATTTGCTCAACCTCTGGAGGTTTTCCAAAGCCTCACCTTTCCTGGTTGGAAAATGGAGAAGAATTAAATTCTACCAATACAACACTTTCCCAGGATCCTGAAACCGAGCTCTACACGATTAGCAGCGAACTGGATTTCAATATGACAAGCAACCACAGCTTCGTGTGTCTTGTCAAGTATGGAGGCTTAACAGTGTCACAGACCTTCAACTGGCAAAAATGTAAGTGATATTGTTCTGGGAAGTTTCTGCTGTGTAGAGTCTAAAAAGAAAATAACTCAGCCAGATGCATCACAGAATTATGTATATTGACTCTGATAGTATTTTTTTGCAGTATTTTTAGACATGCAAATAAAATGATAATGACAGTATTACTATGACTTATTAAGGTCACTGTACAAGGTTTGACTATAATGTCACTAGACTTATTTTCTTTAATAAACATTCTAAAATTTAGACATCCAAGTAAGTTCTATCCATCAAGTCAACATATTGGGAAGTTATTATAACAATATTGTTGTGATTGAAAGCACTAAGAATTGTCCTCCTTTGTATTTGCTCTCTGGGCTTTGGCACTTTCATTTTGGGGGCCCCCTCCCCATGGTCCCATGATGTCAAATCATTGTCTTTTGAGGGTGAATGTACCTTTTAAGAACTACTGGTTCATTT
This sequence comes from Grampus griseus, assembly GCF_964374135.1. NCBI lineage: Eukaryota > Metazoa > Chordata > Mammalia > Artiodactyla > Delphinidae > Grampus > Grampus griseus. The sequence continues at coordinate 78,502,929 of NC_138998.1, forward strand.
AGAACCAAGTCGGTCATTTTTAACCAAAACCATGACCAAATAGTTTACCCTACATGTAGTAAACTTATAGAAGTTTCTTTCCCCAAGAGGTGAAATCATCTGGAAATATAAAATGGAAAAAGTTGGGCTTTTATAAATTTATGCATATTAAACCCATAATGGGTTATTACAGAAGAACTCAAATACTTGAAATACATTTGTAACTTGTTTGGCTGATTATAAGGAGCACCACCAGGCCTCTCTCAGCCCTAGCCCCACTTATAACAATATGTTTTGTGGCTGCATAGTAAAAAATTACACATCAAGCATAATTTATTATGTGTAGTATGTCTTACATCTTCCTCTTATTTTTGCTTGTAGTAGAGGAGATATTTTAGACGGTCTAGTAGTTCATCTTAGTGAATGATTTACTCTAGATCTTTCTATCTTGAGTGGATTCTTTATTTTCCTCAATAGGTAATGAGATAAAATTTTGACATGATTTTATTAATAGTACAAACTCATCTCTATCATCTTTTATGTATTCTAAAGAATTCATAAAAATGAATTTTGAATCCTATAATAAAAAGTTTATTAATTCAGCATTCTTGTCACTTTACTGATATATAATTATTTAACCACTTTTAGATTATCATGACTAAGGTAGACAGTATTACACAAATTAGTAACAGCAGCTTCAATTATATTTTATTTTGGACATCATTTATATTTGGAATATGAGTACATATGATACTCTAGGGCAAGGGTTGACAAAAATTTTCAGAAAAGGGCCAGATAGTAAATATTTATTCTTTACAGGTCATTTGGTCTCTGGCAACAACTCAGTTCTGCTGTTATAGCATGAAAGCTGCCATAGAAAAGACAAATGAATGACATAGCTGTGTTTTAACAAAATTTTATTTAAAAAAATAGGTGGGGGGCTTCCCTGGTGGCACAGTGGTTGAGAGTCCGCCTGCCGATGCAGGGGACACGGGTTCGTGCCCCGGTCCGGGAGGATCCCACATGCCGCGGAGCGGCTGGGCCCGTGAGCCATGGCCGATGAGCCTGCGCGTCCGGAGCCTGTGCTCCGCAACGGGAGAGGCCACAACAGTGAGAGGCCCGCGTACCACAAAGATTAAAAAAAAAAAAAATTAAATAAATAAATAGGTGGTAAGCCAGGTTTGGCCTGTGCATGGTAGTTTGTTAACTTATAGGAAATAGAATGTAGTCCTTTATATAAAAGGATGGAGCTATTATTTAAAGATGATTTAGACTGCCCAGCTTTATCATCTTTTCCCTAGTTTGCCTTCTCTCAATTCTTCCTTCATGCTAAGGATGAGCAGTATCCCTTTTCACGATAATTGAAAACACTAGTTCTTTGTCCTATTTGGTCCACATTCACAATGACTAATGGAGAGATGATTAACAGTATGTGTTTAATCATTCTTTCTTTCATTCAGTTTTTATTAAGTAGTTATCACATACCAAGCATCTTGCTAGGCACCAGTGGTGTCTTTGTGGTCAGAGAGCTTTAAATACTTCAGATCTCATGAACTGGATGGCAAGTATCATTTAGAGTCAAAAGCAAATAATGCATTTGTGGGGGAGGTCAAGGGGTGACTGCATAAACAAACGTAAATTAGGTGTATAGTCGATAGGAATAGTTACATCAATGTGAATAAACCTTTACTATTTAAACACCCACTCTTTACCCCAAATTTATTAATTAAACAGATTGGGTCTATGGCTCTTTTAGCCTGGGCCGGCCCAATTTGTTAACCCTTGATGTACTGGAAGATATATGTGTGTGTGTGGAAGGGGTCAATCAGAGTCCCACTCAGGCTGTCTAATGAGCTATATGTGCAGATGTCGTCACACAACTATGCACTTGGGATTTTGGGTCTGCCCTGGGGTGCCTTACCAGGTTCCTAATAGGTATCACGACAGAGCACATTTGCTGCAACTGGTTCCCCTTTCTGTCTCTTTAAACACATACCTTCTTTCCAGGCTGAGTGAGGCTTGAGGATGGATGAGGAGTGACCTCTGAGAGGAAGCCAGGAGTGAGTTGGAATTTGTGAAACATCTAGACTCCCAGGATAATAGCAAGAGCTTCTTTGTTATTTGGGGTGTCATTCTGGTCTGCAGAGGCCAACTCTGTTAATCACTCGATGTCTCCACCCAATCTGGTGTTTTAGAGAATAATAAAAAAACGACTTTCCCTAGTCTCTAAGTAGTAGGTTCTCTATGGTCAAATGTGCATTTTATAATGATCACTGTGGTGGAATGTGTAGGAATTATTAAAGCCTAGAAAACCAGAGGCAAAGAGACCAATATAAAGGCGACTAAGTTGGAGATCAGAAAAACCTGAACGAAGGCGGTTGCTGCAGGAGATTTGGAGAAAAGGAATCAGTTGCAGGGATTTTCTCAATACAGCATAGAAAGTCAGTGGGAGCTACTGGGCAGTGAGCACAAAGGTAAGCCTCCCCTTTTATTTGGGTCACTGATGGTGCTGCCATTCACTGAAATGGGAGAATGCGGGTGGTAGATATGCTTTGGAAAGAATACATGGATACTGAATTCAATTTTAGTCAGGTGGAGATGCTGGCATCCAACCATTAGTCAACGGCTGGAAATACAAATTTGGGGCTCAGAAATGAGATCAGAAATATGGTATACAGATTTAGAAATCAGCTGGTGTTTCCAAACTTGGGTGTGGATGAGATCACCCCATGATTACCGGGGCCAGTGAGAGGAGAATGGGATCACAGATGGAGCCATGGGGAACAATGGTAGTTAAAGGACAAGAAGAGGAAGAAGAGCCTACAAAGAAAACTGAGTCACAAACAGAAACTGAAGAATGTGGTGTCATAGACGTCCCAGGAGGAAAAGTGTCAACTGGGCCGAATGCTGAGGAGAAGTCCAATAAGCTAAAGACCGAAATTTATCCCCAAGACTTGTAATCAGAAAAATGAGAAACGGTACTTTAGTAAATGCTCAATATTTATTTGTAAGCCATTCTGGAGAAATCAGAAGAGGATGAGCTGCTAATATTCCTTTTGTGTCCCTGCCCTTCTCCAGACGTTGCTAACTATTCCTCAAAGGGGTTGAAAATAAATGGTGTAGCTGCTGCTCCTGAGCGGGAGGGACTGACAGCAGTACCGCATACACCTTTCTACTCCCACCCGCATCCTTCCTAGTGTGCCCTGTCTTTTCTCTGTTCCCTGTGCTCTACAGCTGATAGCCAGTTTGTAGAGCTCTCCTTCAGAATGATCCTACCTACTACCAAGCCATATCCATGCTTGGTTCTTTGCTGGGTCTCTTCTATTCTTCCAGAAGCTCTAGGCTGTATGATGAAAAATGTGTATCTGATAATGAATGCAAAGTGGCTTCTGTAGCTTTAGGCAGCTACTGTAAGGGGTGTGTTTGTGTGTGTGTGTGTTAAAGAGGACACCCTAAAAGGGAGAAGGCATGACAGAGCTGGAGAAGGAAAAATAAGGTATCTCTAGAACACAATATCAATTATTAGTAGCAATACATAGTAATATCAGCTATAGAAATGAGATAGGAAGACAAGATAGCTTTTAAAGGCGTTCCTGAGAATCTTTTTTTATGCCAACTTAACTCAGCAAATGCAAAAGTTCAAATTTTCTTTTTCACATTTAATATCTGACATCTGGTATTAGTTGCCCACAAGTACGTGTCTGATGAAAGAGTTATGCAAGAAAAATGCTGGAAGCTGCATTTTGGAGAGCTGACCAGGCAAAAAAGTGAAAAATGCTTTACAGTTGTATCAATATAAGGGGCACAGAATGGGTATCAGGCAGTTGGAAACACATTAGAGCTGACACTATTCTTTTCCTTCAGCAGCCAAACCAGCCCCTTCTGCTAATCAGCTCCTGCTCTGGGCCATTATTATCCCAGTCTCAGCATGTGGGATTTCTGTGATCATTGCAGTAACACTAACATGCCTGTCCTGCAGTAAGTAATATTGTACTATCACAACGATCTCAATTCCTGGACACCCAAACTCTACCAGTATGGGTCAGCACCCCTCCGAGGTTTTAGCCTATTTCACTCTCACTTTTGGACCAAATCTATGGAAACTTTAGTGTCTCCTTTACTTGTCTCAGCAAGTTCTGTTCATTCACTGGACAGATATTTCTTGGACACCTGCTATGTGCCTGGCACTCTACTAGGCACCGGAGTTACAAAGATGAGAGATCACTGCCCTCAAGACACATTCTAGTTTAGTCCTTTTATTTTTCCCCCAAATGTATAATATTTTCTTGGAGACACTGAGGCTTGCTAACTAAATTGAAAACATATCTGATACAAAGTGATAGTCTAATCTTTGATTTGGAATTGGAGGAAAGGCAGAATGACAAGGTTTAAGGGTAAGAATCATTTTCTTAGAGGAGGGTAAGATGCACTAATGAGATGTAGTTGAGCAACTATATGGCCACAGGTGATTTTACCAATTCTCAATTCTTCAGAATTTATTTTTGGATGAAAGATCAGGAGTGAGGAAAGAAGAGATATCTAGGATTTTTTTTCCTATGAATCTAAATTTTTGGCTTTACACATATGCTACCCTCAATCTGTAATTAAATGAAGAGGAACTGCTAGGCCAGTGCTAAGGCTATAGTCACCATGAAGGAACACCAACCTTTCTTGGAGTAGAAATCTTGTACACTGAGCAAAGAAAATTGGAAGACCAACATCTGCTGATTTCCCCAACTTTCAGCACAAAAAAATGTCAAGGCTCGAGGAAGTGACTAGAGACTCTTTGCTATGAACATCCTACCCCACGGGTAGGATAAAGAGGTCTGGTGGGCTCAAGGATGTTCTAATACAGACTGTGAACCTCTCTAGTTCAGAGTTTTTCATCCTTAGTACGATTGACTTTGGGAGCTGTAGAATTCTTTGTTTTAGGGGGCTGATCTGTGCATTGTAGGATGTTTAGCAGCATCCCTAGCCCCCACTCACCATATGCCAATAGCACCTCTTGCCCCTGTTGTGACAGCCAAAGATGTCTCTAGACATTGCACATGTCCCTGGGGGGTGATGGTGGTGGTGGCTGTGGAAATCACCCCTGGTTGAGAACCACTCCTCTAGTTCTAAGCCAGTTGAAGGTTTGCTGAAATACATGGGCGTGATTTAAGGGAAACTTACCTACCTAGATTTTTATTGCTTGTGCTTTGTCTTCAAGGACATGCTGCAAGATGGAGAGAGAGGAGGAGGAATAAGGAGAGCATGGAAATGGAAAGGATTTCCCCATCTACATAGGATCTGTGGAAGGACTGGGCTGACCAGAACACCTCGAGGTATCTTCTCTACCAGTGTGGGATATGTGAGATCTTGTGCTCGTGAACACAGAGTTTTCTTCCTCTCAGTACCAAATTTAAGATCTTTTACTACTACCACCACCTTTTCAAAATCCACATTCAATGTACTCTAAACAGATGGTTGGCACCTCTCTCCTTTCTCCCCACATAAAATTTGCTTCTTGTAACCTCTTCCTTTGCCGTGCCATTCTGTCATCTTGAAATGTTCCCCTCTTGTCAGTCAACTCAGTGTCTTTCAGTATCTGTCAAACACGTGTACTATTCCTGGGCTATCTCCTTATTCTGATCACTCCTTTTTCCCTGTATCCCTCAGTACTGTTGGACACAGACTGGGGTCACTCTGTACTAATTCAGTAACATCTCATTGATCTGTCTGCCTCTTACTAACAGAGTCATCTCCCACTGACCCAATTACGGAGCCGAATTTCATAAAGAATTACCTCTCCGTGTCATTTTCTCACTTAAAAACTCAGAAGAGACCCCAGGGTCTACAGGAAAAGTTTCAGAACTTTTTACTTTCCACATTCCAGCTGATCTCTTCGGTCTAAACATCTTCAGTTGTTTCTGTTGTTCTTCACACGGCAGTTTCCAAAAGCTCCATGTGAACACACTAAATGTCAATAAATGGTGTCCGAAACCTTAGATTTGATCTGATTCTACATATGATGGGGTAGTTACTATTTGTCCAAGGATGTTAAGGAAGCCTAAACACAGCATCAGCTTTTGTGAATCACACTATTAGTTTATATCAATTTTGTGCTATCCTAAAATCCCCAGGTCTTTTCAGGTAAGAGAAACGTTGAGACATTAGGATCCAAAAGACTGACATCGGGACCAGGGTAAACCACTATAAATCAGTCTCCATAAACAGTTTAGTTTTGACTTGTGAAGGTTAGGGTAACAGCGGCATTAAAAAATGAGATTCTGCAGAGTTACCTTTAAAAAGAAAGTAAGTGAACTATAATACCTGAAACTTACATAACAGGTTATGTTTTACAAACGCATTATTTCATTTCGCCGTATAAAAATCTCTGTGAGCACGATCTTTCTATCTTCGTTTTATGGGAGAGAAACCCAAGGCTGCCAGAGGTAGAGTGATCTGCCTGAAGTCAGACAAATAAGGAGGAAAACCAGGACCCAAACTCGACATCAAGCTCAGGTTCCTTTCACAGCAGCATAGCAGCCTATGCATATTTTCCGCACAGCAGTCTCTCAGCTTCCTATCCTGCTTTCTTTTCATTTCAACTTCTTGCTCATTCTCCAGGATGCCCTTCCCACGATGTTCCCCTCAGTTCTGCAGTTACCTAGCATTTCCCTGACTTTCCTTCCATCTTAGAAGTTTTCTGCTCAGTCAGCTGATCCTTCATAATGAAGCCAGGAACCCAGTCTCCTTCACAAGTATTCTGTGGCCATCTTGCCCAGTTCAAGCAGTTCTGCCCGACCACTAGAGCAGTGCTCTCTCTAGCACGTCACTCTGCACCCTGGGTTTATTTTCAAGTGCTGTGCCTTATATCCTTTACCAAATTGTAGGCTTACTGAGAAGAGCAAGCATGCCTGGTACACCTTTGTTTGCCCCACATATACGTGAGCGAGTGCCTTGATCTATAATGTTTGGTTGGTTCGTGATAGCTGGTGCTTAATATTTGCCTGATATTTCAGGTAGTAAAAATTGTCAGACTTGTCCTAAATTCTCTCATAATTTAGACTTGCCTTTATGTTCTTTAGCCATCAAAATTAATATCTACAATGTTACCTCAAACTGGGAATACCCTTGTGATAAAAAATATAAACATTTTTAATGTTTTCTTCAGGTCCCACATCCATCTGAGATCGACCTCTTCTTGGAGCTTCCTCAAATGGCCAGGATTATCCCACCTCAACCTTCATGTATCTGTTCTCTAGGAGCCTCTTCAGTCCAGTGGCTTTGCTGAAAGTGACTAGAGGAGTATGATGGGGACAGAAGTAGCTATGGTGACCCTGGCCAACGATTTGGAAACACAGAATTCTTTAGGCCTGGAAGAGACATTAGTGAATACTTTTACTAATGCCAAGGACATCGAAGTCCTGGAAGGTGACTTGAATTGTAAAGGCCAGGGCCAGAACCCAGATTTCCTGGCACTGGTGCTCTTTTCCTTCATCAATCCAGCTTTGTGCTATTAACTGGTATGTGTGTACACACACACACACACACACACACACACATCAGTCAAAGTGCTTCTGGAAACAGAATTTATCCAGTATCAATCAGGTCAATTTCAGAGACTTGATCTGATGAAGGAATAGAGAAGGATGTTATGTTGTTAAAAGCAATCTAATGTTAATGTGTGGGAAGTATGGTGTATGTACACCTAGATGAGGTTAATGGAAATATTATTGGTGTTTAGCCAGCACATTTTCATTGTGTTCTCCTTTGTTGTTCTCCTACTTCTCTACTAGGTTCAGGAGGAAGTAGACCCATCTAAAACTAATTTCCTCTGACAGGTAGAATGAATGACTTATACAGTAAGTCCCCTACATATGAATGAGTTCCATTCTGAGAGCGTGTTCGTAAGTCCAATTTGTTTGTAAGTTCAACAAAGTTAGCCTAGGTACCCGACTAACACAGCGGCTATATACCGCTGATTTTACGCTTGCTTCTGGACATGCTGGGCTTGAAGTAAATATACTGTTACTACTGTACTCTATACAGTACTGTAAAGTACACAAAAGCATAATGGTGCATGCACGTGACAATGTATGCCAGACACTTGAACTAACTTACGTGATTGGACGTGCGAACACATGTTCGCATCTTCAAAAGTTTGCAACTTGTTAGTAAATGCAAACAGAATGACTTTATTTTTTGTTTTGTAAAGTAAATCAAACTTAGCAGATCATAGGTCAAACAAGAATAGATTTTGTTGAACTGTTTTTTTTTCTTTTAAAAGGAGCAACTAAAAAATAAATCAATACTATGAAAAGCCCAGATGAATGCTTCTTGATAATTCCTTGGAAAAAAGTTGGTAAGCCAAAGTAAATACTGTATTAGAGAACAAGGGCATAGCAAAATACTTAATACACACTGCTAACCTCTGTGGTTAAGACTGACACAACCAATAAACTGTTAAGGAGGAAAATGCAAACGTCTCTAAGAAAAGATTTAGCAAAAGTTGTGCATGTGTACAAACCACACACAAACTTTTTTTTCTATTTAAAATTTATGAACTAATCAATAACTTGTTCTAGAAAGTAACTGCAAATGAAAACAGCTTCATAAGTTCATTTTTGTAATAAAAATTGGCATATCTATTTTGTTACTTCAAAGACATATAAAGGAATTAAAATTTATTTTTAGTTAAATTAAAAAAAAAACAGTTCACAACTTGAATGTTGGTATGTAGGGGACTTACAACTCAAAGCAATAGTAAGGTTGGAGAGTGATAATTTGTTTAGTTCACATTGGACTGATACTCTCCTTAAATGGCTTTATGCTAGTTTAATCTCATTTGTAAAATCTTTATGAGAAGGTTCTCATTTAAAATGAGATAGGTTTTATGTATGTACAAAAGAGTAAGCTGTCTTTAGCAGAAATTGATTGAAGTAATGAAAATAGCATTCCATAGGGCTTCCTTACATTCCTAAAGTGGCTTTTCCTCCATGGTATTTCTGGATCCCTCTGACATCAGCAGAGAATTGAAAAGAAAGAAGTGGCCAACTGCTGTTCCTACATCACTTAACTCATGACTCCTCTTTCTCTGAAATTGCCTTCCATGCTCATTGGACCAGGAGTGGACGTGATTTAACCTGGGGCAATCAGACATTCTCATTTGAAAATCTGGAGTTGCACAGCAAGTTGATCAAGTTTCTCAAACGGGGCTGGATTTAAAACGTTTAATTTTGGTAGCTGTAAAGGGGCTAGATTAGTCTATATAGTCTATGGAACAGAGGTACACTTTTAAATGGTTGCTCACAGAACAAAATTACAAGAATTTAAACAAACAAACAGCTACCAAAAAAAAAAAAACACACCAGGAATTGCCACATTAGTTAAGATTCATAATCCTTGGACATGATCAAAAGGAGACCTCTAGAAGTAACCACAAAACAGTACAAACCTAAGAGACAGCTTACTTGTACTTTAAATAAATTATAGTAAATTATTGCTTATTACATTTAATAAATGTGTTACTACTATTTTTTCAAGTAGTATTTTTTACTTTTATTATTCTGATATTTTTGTGATATGAATAAAATTATTTTAAAACCAACCATCTAATTCTATAAGTTGAAGGATTTAATCTCAATGTGGTTGTGAATAGAACAATAAACAGATTGACTAAGTACCAATTTGTCAGCAATTTATGAATGGGATAATTAAGAAAAACATGCTTTTGGGAGTGTGGCAATAATATGTAAATCATGGTGAAAATGTGCTGGTGCGTATCCTTTTAACCTCTAATACCTGTTGTTAGATAATGCCCTGTGTGCCACTGCATTGTGCTATGTTTTACACACATCGTTTCATTTAATACTCATTCTGAGGTAGATACTGTTTCATGTGACAGATGAGAAAACTTGAGACTTAAAGTAAAATGGCTTGGCTGCAGGTCACATGGCTGCAAAGTTCCAGGGCTGAGATTCCAAGCCAGTTGTTCTGCCTCCAGAGCCCACGGCTTTAGCCCCTACTCTAGGCTGCTTCACAAACCCTGCTCATGTGAACAACAGTATTTTCAGAGTAGGAACCAAGACGTCTAACCCCAAAACAAAGCACTAGCAGTTTTTTCCTCTCAGTACACTCAATTCAGTCATTCTCACCTCTCACTGAGTAAAAGTTATAATCTGCAGGGCAGCCTCCTTCTCAGGCAGCAAGCTCCTGGAGTGTAGAGACAGTGTATCTATTCTGAGTAACTCTTGTATACTATAGCAGAGATACTTGTCAGCATTACTGAGATAGGAAACAAGGTCGGTTGTTTCTTTAATAATGCTTACCTACTTCCTTTTTGTTAAGTTTTATATTATTTCAAATGGCACAGGAACCATCTTTGATTTTTATTAAGACAGAACCAAACACGGCTACACATTTAGGTCCTTACTGTTTCTAAGACTCAAGGGTGCAAGGGTTTCACAGACCATTTGCCTTACCTGGTTCCTTCCTCTCCTTCCTAGTGATCCCTACAGTACTCTTTTAAAGGGCTACAAGAATAAATTTACAACCTGTACAATTCAACTTTAATATTTTGGGAAATCTTAATTTACTATTGTATAATCCAGGGAAAAGAAATCTATATTGATCCATCAATATAGATATAATGTCAAATATATAGATCAATCAATGTAGATAAAAGTATGTACTTAAATTTAAGGATGAGTAAAGTAAGAGTACAGTAGCCCAATTCTTGGTTAAAAAAAAAAGTAAGAGCAAGTCACTGCCACTACAGATGCCCATACTTACATCTGTCAGCAGCCCAACTAACTGGCATTCAATGGACATAGCAACACAGCTTTCAACTCTCCAACGAGTTTTAAGTCCAGAGTATGTTCAGTCTTTGTCTTGTTTATCTGCTGACGAAGGGTTTCTAGGAAGACTTAGCAGTGCTTCAATCTTCTTAGCATCGGCCTTGGATCGATTTTTCTGTAAATTACTTTCAATTTCTTCAGGGAGGAGCTCAGTAAAGTGTAGTCTGGCTTTCCTGTAATCAAAGAACAAGAAGGATATATCAAGTACTGCTCTATTTCTTTGGTTTTTAGAGAGAATTTTTTTTAGAAAGATAGTGTTTGTCTTATACTCCCTTACAACTTGTGAGCAAACATTGCTCCTTGCACTTCAAATACAATGACTTTCTTCTCTCTCCTAACCTGTTCCACTTACAAGCCAGCTAGGAGTCTCACATTACCATCGTGGACATTGCCAGCAGTAGCTCTGATCCTTAAGATATTCCAGAGTTCTCGAAGGGGTGGCATGCAGTTGCTGAATGAAGCACCCTGAGCTAAGGTGTGAGCCTCAAACCAATCTGTCCTCTTGCCCTCAGGGCCCAGAGGGGATGTGAAACACCCTGCCACTCTGTTAAACTCTGTTGACAGACCTTGTGGGACATGCACAAAGGTTACAACATTGGTAATCTCAGTACGGAAAAGTCACATAGGGCAATACTACATACGTGTATTTACTAGGAGTTAAAAAATCGAATTTCCAAATAACAGATCAGTTCTTTCTCCAAGTCAAGTATTAGTGTCTTCCTGTCTTTAAGTGATTATCAGGGTCACCTATGACTTTCTTCTCAACTCTTCATAACCAGATTTGACCATATCTTCTTTCATAGCTCTATGGAAAATACAGCCAATGTTCTGTATTTTCTGCTCACTATGTCAATTTTCTAGATTCTCACTTTGTTGATTTCTCTATACTGTAGTTATTTTCAAGCAAAGAAGCAGACATATAAAAGGTTCTTAACTATTTATTAACTGTCCTCAGAAATACCACATATATATATTATATATATATATATATAAATATATAAATAACCTATACACTTCTGACACTATTTCCTTCTGCCAAAATATTCTTTCATTTCTATAATTCCAGTTGTTGTTTTTACCCATTCTTGAGGTTTTCCATCTCTAAATAACTGACCAACTTCTCTAGTTTTTTTTTTCTGGTTTCCTTTTTTTCTGATTGGAATACAATTATTATTTGTTCATATTTTTCCAAATGTTAATTCTTCTATAACTTCCTATATCAGATTCAAATAACCAGATATTTTCCTTACTTTTCCAACTCCTTTCTCAAAGATTCCTTTTTTAAAAAGAAGTCTCTTAGGACACCTAAAGGGCTAGAAATAAGCTAATGCTTTCATGCTTTTAGCTCTCCATAATATCAAATTATATATATGATGGCATTCAGAATTTTAAGTACTTTATCCTAGAACCTAGAGAGCAGCATATCTCACTCACCTTCTTACTACGGAAAGAAGACAGAACAAAACAAACATATGTTGAACACTGTGGTGTGATTCTTCCCTTAGAACAGCTGAGAAAACTGAGGGCTTGAAGTTAAGGAAAACATCTACTGTCACAGAATTAATTAATAGTCTAGCTGGGATTTAAGGTTTGTTTTCAAGGTTTCATTGGCTCTAAAATCAATGCTTTTTCTCCTATAGCACCTGTTCTTGGAAAACAGATCTACAGATATTAAGAATTTCCGTGTGTGTGTGTGTGTGTGTGTGTGTGTGTGTGTGTGTGTGGCACAAATGGAAGTTTCCAATAAAAACATGGGAAAAAGAAGACTGCTTATCTACCAAACCACCAAAGTAGCAGCAGCAGATGTCATCTTAGTGGCCAGGAAGCAGAACCATGAGAATCATTTGTACCAAAGTGCTAGATGGCAGCCTATTATGATGATCTTAAAAAGAATTAGCATGAAGTCTGCTATTGCTGGACCCCAAGGAGTGACTAGATAAACAGGTGACAGTCTGTATCCTTCTCAGTGGCATCTAGTCCATGAACAGCCACTATATCTACCTAATGCCTATTGTGTCCACAGCAAGAAGTAAAATCTTTGAATGTGGAGGCCTAACATGCTCTGTATTGTTCATAGATGTATGTGTAAACAAGGATATCATCTTTTAAATAAAGCTCACTCATTGCTGTTTACTTCCTTTAGATAATTTCTATGCAGTCAAAAACACAGGAAAAGAAAAAATATGCAACCAAATGACATTTACAACATTTTAACTTAAAAAAAAATGTATCTAAGGAAAGATTCTCAATTAGTGTCTTTCTGTTTTCCATTCTCCTTAATTAAAAAGATTAAAAGACCAGGTAAGATGCCAGGTGAAGGACTCAGTAAACAGAAACTCTGTGAATTGAGCGGCAATTTAGAGTACTTATTTCAGAGGGCACCACTGTCCACGGATAGGAAAGCCAGACACCCCCCTGGTCTTAACATGCTCCTTACCGCTCTTCCAGTTTCAGCTCCTGGAGTGCTTTTCGATCCTTCTGTTTTCTCTCCTGAACTGTCTCACCACAGTACTTCTGAAGTGCCATCAACAGGCTTCCTATAGGAGTGCTGAGGGGGAGGCAGAGGGAATGCTTAGGAGAAAGAGCTGTTAACCACGCGAAACATGAGTGTCTCTGCTAAGGCGCGAGCAGCACCAAACGAGCCACTTGCTCACTGACAGGTACAGGAACATTTGATAATTAAAGTGTCCTTGTCAAATAAAAAAATATTAAGATAATTTCCTTCCTGGTCTGAACAATAGGAAAAACAATCATTGCAACTTCCTAAATTTAACTGGTATAAAAACAACAGGTCTATAAATTGGCTCTGATTTTTATCATGAGTGATAAATAAACCGGGAAAAAATACATTTATGACAAGTTCTAGTAAATAGCTTTATACTGAAGGTTTCTCAGAAATGAAATTAATACCAGGAATGGTGCCAGAGCCCCTTAAGGGACAAGAAATGTGAAGGGTATTGAGGGAAGGATGCTACTGGCTTTTGGGGCTGAAGCTGCCAAAACATCCTAAAATTCAAGAGTCTGGCACAACTGTCTCACCAGAATGCCAACAGTTACCCATTGAGAAACTGATTTAGATAATAATTATTACAGTAATGAAGAGGGTTTGGGTCATGTTTTCAAAGAGAAGGAGTTTTTGACTCTGACACAACTTAAATTCCTTCTGGTTACAACTTAAGTTGTAACCACATTTTAAAAATTATTTTTGCTAGGTGGAAATGTTCATTGATGATGAATGAATAAAGAAAATGTGGTACTGTATATACAATGGAATATTATGCAGTCCAAAAAGGAAGATCCTGTCACATGCTGCAACACGGATAAACCTTCAGGACATTATGCTAAGCGAAACAGGCCAGTTACAAAAGGAAAAATATTGTATGATTCCACTAATAAGAAGCACCTAGAGTAGTCAAAATCACAGAAACAGAAAGTAGAAAGGTGGTTGCCAGAGGCTCTGGGGTGGGAGAAAGGAGAATTAGTGTTTAGGTACAGAGTTTCAGTTTTGCAAGATGAAAAAGTTCTAGAGATCTGTTGCACAACAATGTGAATACAGGTAACACTACTGAACTGTACACTTTAAAGTGGTTAAGATGGTAATTTTTATGTTATGTGTTTTTTTTACCTCAACAAAAAAATATTTTTGCGGCTAATTTCAGCAATTTTTCCCTTCAAACCAAGCTGGTATATTAACAATACAACAAAAACATCAGCAATAGATTATAATATGTTGAATTTTAAACGTTTTTTAATTTAAAAAAAAAAGAATCCATAAAGTTACAGTGTTTCCTCCCCAAAGTGGGGTAGAAAAAGGGAGGGTAAGGGAGAAATAACTCTTCTATTCAGATAAATGCCAACTAATAAAAACAGAAGAAATGACAGAACTAGCAAATCAACATTTTGCAACTTTTACAATAACTGATTACATTAGGGATCATCAATGGATCATTGAAACCACTAGAAGAAAGACATCTGGAGAACGGGCTATTTACACAGTCTCACCCCACAGATTCCTTATTAAGCACAATGGCAAAAAGATACCCTTGCAGTGGAGAAATTTAGTAGATACCAAATGTGGCAGGCAGAAGTCTAAAATAGCCCCCCAAAATTTCCTGCCCTAATTTCTCAACTATGAGTAAATGATGAACTATTATGCCCATGATTAAATTGTTACATGGCAAAATGGATTTTACAGATGTAATTAAGGTTACTGATCAGTTGAATTTGAGTTAATCAAAAAAGAGATTATCTGGGTGAACCCTCTGCAAGGAGAGAGTTTTTTCCAGTTGGTGGCAGAATGGAAGTCAGAGAGATTAAAAGTCTGAGAAGGATTCAACATGCTGGTTGCTGGTTTGAACATGGAGGGGGCACGTTAGAAGGAATGTGGATGTCTCTAGGAACAAGGTGGTGCCTGACAGCCAGCCAGCCAGGAAACGGGGACTTCAGGCCTACAGCCACAGGGTTCTGTCAACAACCTGAATTTTATAGAAACACATTCTTCCCACAGAGCCTCCAGGTAAGAACCTGCCTGGACAACACTTTGATTTTGGTCTTCTGAAATACTAAGCAGAGAACCCATCTGTGCCTACCCAGACTTCTGACCTACAGAAAAGTGATACTGGGTTGGCCAAAAAGTTCGTTTGCATTTTTCTGTAAGATGTTATGGAAAAATCTGAACAAACTTTTTGACCAACCCCATATAATAAATGTGTGGTGTTTAAAGCTTCTGAGTTTGTAGTGATTTGTTACACAGCAACAGAAAACTAATACACCAAGTTAACATCACTTACAATGGGTGACATAATATGTCTCTTGATGTGATACACTGAGAAGGACACAACCTCACCTATGTTGTATTCTTGGTGAAAACATTAAACCTAAATCTAATCATGAGGGGATAATCAAACAAAATTGAGAAATATTCTGGGCAAAAAAAGGCAGTGGAACTGTTTTAGCTTAAAGGAATCTAAAGAGACATAACAACGAAATGCAACAATTAGATCCTGGATTTTAAAAAATTATATATATATGACATTATTGTAATAACTGAGGAATTTTGAATATGGACCCTATCTTAAATAGTATTCAGTCAATCAATGCTAAATTATTTATTGTGGTAACTGTACTGTGATATCATTGGAGAATGTTCTTCATCCTGGGAAATACATGCTGATGTATTTAGGGCTGAAGAATTATGAGGTCTAAAATACTTTAAATGGTTTAACCAAAAGAAAAAAATAGAAAAGGAAATATACACATGTCCCACACATAAACAGAGAGGTAGAAAACAAATATGGAAAAATGTTAACAACTGGTGAATCTGAGTAAAGGGTTATATGGGTGTTCAATGTTCAATTCACTCATGTTTTCTACAGGTTTGAAATGTTTCAAAGTAAAAAGTTGGAGAAGAAAATTCTTAACGTTTATTAAACTATACAAACAAAATCTAACTCCAAATTTTTTATAGAATGTGCTTGTTAACTGTTTCTTATTCCTTTTTCCTGCTACTTATAAGTACCTTTGCTCAAACCTCAAATAGTTTCAGGTGTTAGAGATATTTAACAGTTTTTATCCGGTGAAAACTAGAAGTAAAATCAAAAACTGGGGTACAATCAGAATTGGACAGTCAAAGCTACTGCTAATACAAGACTAGAGACCTTTTATAGGCTCTAAGTATTAAATTTGCTCTTTAGAAATGATTGCAATTTTTAACAGAGAAGGCATTAAATTATATTAATTTAGAATCAAACCATGTTAACACTTACCCCAGCAAGGCTCCAATTATGCCACCAGCTACCAAGCCATGCAGGCCTAAGTTTATCCTAAAAAGACTTCCAGTGATAGCTATTTTAAAAGAAACAAACAAAGGGCAATATTAAATCACCTTTAAACACCAGAGTTCCATTTAAAAATGTTCCTCCATAAGAAGGACATAAATCTCCAAATAAGCTTTTTGAACCCAACATTAATATACCACCACAACCTAGATTTCCTGAATCTAAAATGCCAATACAGCCAGCTTCTCATCCACTCTGCAGGTTCAAATGAAGAAACGTTCCTTTTACAAACAGAATTGCTCAGTCGGTTCTATGGACCCAGCCTCTTCTCATTATGCTTCATTTTTGCCAACCTCGCCTTAAAAATCTGTTATTTCTTCACTTCCACGTCTTTCATTTGTTCCTTCTTTAAGGAAAGTTTTCCCCAAATAATTAACAAAACCTTCACTAGAGCCTGCAGTTCATGTCCTCCCCCAGCCTCATCTTTCTGTACTGCTACGCTACACCTCTCAAGCAGGCCTGCAAGTGGGCAGTTGGCCTACAACGCCACCTGGTGGCCGGGGCATAGGTCCTCTTTCCTTCCCACTAAGACTGTACACCCAAGATGTCCATTCATTTTCCTCTTTCACTACGTACAACACAACGAATGACACTTCAGGTGGTAACAATTTTAAAATTAACATTTGAGGTTTATAGTTCTTATTTAAGTACTTATTTAATTTAAATATTCATTGTTTTAACTTTTCTAAATTTAAAAAATTTTTCAAGTGATGATATGAAGTTGTTTGTAATATCCTATTATTATTATTTTATAGACTATGCATTTAGAGCATCCAGCATACCCAGTTATCCAATTCTTTAACTTTTTTTTTTAATATTTTGGCTGTGCTGCGCAGCATGTGGGATCATAGTTCCCTGACTAGGGATCAAAACCCACGCTCCCTACATTGGAAGTGCAGAGTCTTAACTACTGGACCGCCAGGGAAGTCCCCGTCTTTTCTAAATTTTTAAATTAACAAGAACAAAAATCACCTTTAATTCCATTATCCAGAGACAGCAAAAAATTTGGTCTTTTTTTCTAGGCTTCTTTTCCAAACAAAATATTTTTTAAAAACCTATTAGAATAGCCAAACTCTGGAACACTGACAACATCAAATGCTGGTGAGGATGTGAAGCAATAGAAACTTGCATTCATTCCTGGTGGGAATGCAGAATGGTAATGTTACTTTGTAAGACTGGTAGTTTCTTATAAAACTAACGTACTCTTACTATACCATCCAGCAATGACACAAGAGTTGAAAACTTTTGTCTACAAATACCTGCACACAGGTGTTTATAGCAACTGTGTTCATAATCATCAAAACATGGAAGCAACCAAGATGTCCTCAACAGGTGATGGAAAAATAAACTGTCGTACATCCAGACAATAGAACATTATTCAGCGCTAAATAGAAATGAGCTATCAACCGCTAAATAGAAATGAGCTATCAACTCATGAAAAGACATGGAGGAATCTTAAATGCATATTATTAAATAAAAGAAGCCAAACCGAAAAAGCTACATATTGTATGATTCCAACTATACAACATTTTGGAAAAGACAAAACTATGGAGATAGTTAAAAAGATCAATGGTGGCCAGGGGTTGAGGGTGGAGCATGGGGATCAATAGGCAGAGCACGGATTTTTAGAGGGGAAAATACTTTTTATGATATCATAATGGTGGACATATGTCATTATACATTTCCCCAAACCCACAGAATGTAAAACACCAAGTGTGAACCCTAAGGTAAACAGGACTTTGGGTGATGATGTATCAATTTAGGTTCTTCAATTGTAACAAATGTACCACTCTGGTGTGGGATGTTAATAGCCAGAGAGACTATGTGTATGCAGCAGGGAGGAAGTATATGGCAAATCTTTTATCTTCTGCCCAATTTTGCTGTGAACCTAAACTGCTCTAAAAAACTGTTTATTAGAAAGGAGGTCAGGGGCTTCCCTCGTGGCGCAGTGGTTGAGAATCTGCCTGCCAATGCAGGGGACACAGGTTCGAGCTCTGGTCTGAGAAGATCCTACATGCCTCGGAGCAACTAAGCCTGTGCACCACAACTACTGAGCCTGCGTTCTAGAGCCCGTGAGCCACAACTACTGACCCCAGACACCAAGAGCCCATGCTCCGCAAAAGAGAAGCCACAATGAGAAGCCCACGCACTGCAATGAAGAGTAGCCCCTGCTTGCCACAACCAGAGAAAGCCTGCGTGCAGCAACGAAGACTCAACGCAGCCAAAAATAAATAAATAAATTTATTAAAAAAGGGGGGTGGTGGAGGACGAGTGGTGGGGTTTAGAAGCTGCTAGAAGCCAAACATAAAAAATGGAGTCACACTCTTTGTTACACAGGACCATATTTCTGTGAAGTCTTTTTCAATCTGGATGTTTTTTATTTCTTTTTCTTGCCTGAATGCACTGGCTAAAGTCTCCAGTATAATGCTAAATACAAGTGTATTCATCTACTTGTCTTGTTCTCAATCTTAAGGAAATCATTCAGTCTTTCACCATTAAATATGTTAGCTGTTGTTCATAGATAATCTTTATCAAGTTAAAGAAAGTCCCTTTTAATTCTAGTTTGTTTAGAGTTTTTATCATGAATGTTGGACTTTTGTCAAATGCGTTTTCAAACTAACCTTGAATTCCTTAAATAAGTTCCACATGGTCATGGTGTATAATCTTTATTCGTTGCTGGATTTGGTTAATAATATTTTGTTAAGGATAAAATTGTGTATATACTCTTGAGGGATGGTGATCTGTAGTTTAGTTGTCTACTTCATCTGGCTTTGGTATTAGGATAATATTAATAGCCAGGGAAGCCATCTGGTCCTGGACTTTTCATTGTGAAAAGATTTTAATTAAATATTTAGTTTATCAATTTGTTATAGGGCTATAGGGATTTTCTATTTCTTCTTGAGCAAATTTTGGTAATTTGTATCACCCCCACCCCCCACCCCGTGGTCAATCTTGCTAAAGGATTGTCTATTTTGTTGCTCTTTTCAAAGAACCAACTTCTGGTTTCATTGATTTTTCTCTTGATTTCATTGAATGTCATTCTAATTCTATTATTTCCTTCTGCCTGCTTACTTTAGGTTTATTTTGCTCTTCATTTTCTAGTTTTTAAAGGTGGAAGCTTACTCATATGAGATCTTTCTTATTTTAATTTGACTACACCTCATAATTTTTTTTTTTCCCCCACACTGCGGCATGCGAGATCTTAGTTCCCTGACGAGGGATCGAACCTGCACCCCCTGCATTGGAGGTGTGGAGTCTTAACCACTGGACCACCAAGGAAGTCCCTGCACCTCATAAATTTTAATATAATGTGCTTTAATTTTCACTCAGCTCAAAATATTTTAAATTTACCTTCTGATTACTCTTTGGTTTATGGTTTAATTATGAATGTGTTATTTAATTTCCAAATATTTGTGATTTTCCCCCAATTTCTTTTTAGTTTAATTCCATTGAGGACAGAGAACATACTTTGTGAGATTTCAATCCTTTTAAATTTATTGAGACTTGTTTTATAGCCTTGCATATGGTCTAGCTTAGAGAATGTCCCCTGTGCACTTGAAAAGAATGAAAATTCTGCTATTGCTGGGTGGAGTGTTCTAGAGATGTTACTGTGTCATGTAGATAGATAAGTGTTCACGTCTTCTATATCCTTGTTGATTTTCCCTCTAGTTGTTCTATCCATTATTAAAAGTGGAGTATTAAAGTCTCCAGCTACTGTAAAAGTCTTCAGCAACTGATTGAGTTGTCTATTTCTCCTCTCAATTCAAAGTGTTTGCTTCATGTATTTTGGAGCTCTGTTGTTAGATGCGTATGTTTCTAAATGTTGTATCTTCTTGGTGGATTGTCCCTTTTAACATTATAAAATGTCCTTCTTTGTCTTCTAGGACTTTTCTCTTAAAGTCTATTTTGCCTGATACTAGTATAGTCACTCAAGCTCTTTTTCTTACTGTTTGCACAGTATATCTTTGTCTTTTTATGTTCAACTAATTTGTTCCTTTAAACCTAAAATATGTCTCTTGCAGACAGCATATAGTTGGATCCTTTTTAAAATACAGTTGGACAATCTCTACTGATTGGAATGTTTAATCCATTCATGTTTTAATGTTTTTATTGATATGGTTAGATTTAGATCTGCCATTTTGCTATTTGTTTTCTATATTATCTAATTCCTTTTTGACCCTGTTACTATTTTTTAAAGTTACTATTTTATTATTTGCTTTAGGGATTATACTATGCATCTTATCACAGTCTACTTCAGATCAGTACTAATTCCAGTAAAATGTAGAAACATTGTTCTAATACAGCTCCACTCCTCTCCCTTCTTTGTGCTATTATTGTCATTTACGTTAGGCATATATGTTTAAAAACAATACAATGTTATTATTATTATTTTACACAACCATATGTATTTTAATGACGTTAAGGGTGGAAACAGTTAAGAAAAGAAAGTGGAAACAATAGATTCACAAACTCTTTCATATTAACCTATGTATTTACCATCTCTAGTAATTTTCATTTCTTCCTGTGGAGCCAAGTAACTATCTGGTGTCATTTCATTGCTCCAAAATAAGTCCATTCCTTCCCCCTCTTTTGTGCTATAATATATAGCTTTAAATGTTGTATGCCCAACACTTCAATTTTATTATTATGTAACTTTTTTAGATCAGTTAGTAGAAGAAAATATTTATACTGCCTTCAAGAATTACTTATATAATTATCTTTATCAATGCTCTTCATGTAGAATCAAGTTACCATCTGATATCACTTCCTTTAAGCCTGAAGAACTTCCTTTAATGTTTTTGTAAGGTGGGTCTGCTAGCAATGAATCCTCTCTTTGTTCATCTGCCAACATCTTTTGCCTTCAATTTTGTAGGATGGTTTGCTAGATATAGAATTACTAATTGATAGTTTATTCCTTTCAGCACTTAGTAATTCTACTGCCTTCTGGCTTCCACTGTTCTGATGAGAAGTCAGCTGTTAATTTTATTGGGTATTCCAGTATGAGTTGTTTTTATCTTGTTGCTTTCATGATTTTTCTCTATCTTTCAACAGTGTAACTATTATGTGTCAATCTGTTCATGTTTATTCTTCTTGGAGTTTGTTGAGATTCTTGGATGTACAGATTAATGTTTTTCATCAAATTTGGGAAGTCTGTGGTCATAATTTCCTAAAATACTTTTTCTTCCCTTTTCTTTCTTTCCTCTCCATTATCCATGTGTTAGTATTCTTGATTGTGTCCCCTAGATCTCTGAGGCTCTGTTCATTTGTCTTTAATTTTAAAAATTCTGTCCTTGATAAAAGATAATCTATATTGATCTATCTTCAAGATCACTGATTCTCTTATGCTCTCTCAAATCGGCTGTTGAGCGCCTCCTCTCCAGTGAATTTTTAATTTCCATTATTGTATTTATCAACTCTGGAATATTCGTTTGATTCTTTTTTGAATAATTTCTACCTTTATTGATATTTTCTATATGGTGAGTAAATGTCATCACACTTTTATTTCTTTTAAAATGGCTTGAAGTCTTTTGTTTGCTATGTCCAATAGATGGCCTCTGTCAGAGACATACCCAGTGACTGCTTTTTTTTAAGTCTCCTGTTTTTGTATATCGTGTGACATTTTTGCTGTTTTTAAAAATCAGGCATTTTAGGTAATAAATTATAGCAACACTGGAGTTGGAACATCTCCCTACCAGGGGCATGGCTGTGGTTCTTTGCTTATGTAGTGATTTGCCTGTACCAATTCTATGGAGTCTTTGTTTTTTGCTGTTGTTGTTTTTGTAGAGTGCAGCCACAGAAGTCTCTGCTCAGTTTTTATATTTATGCCTGGCTTCCTAAGAATCATACCAGCTTGGTAGTCAGTCAATGATTTGTCAGAGGTTGTGATTACACATCTTAAGCCAGTAAGGCTGCTACCTTTTTTTTTTTTTTTTGCAGTACTCGGGCCTCTCACTGCTGTGGCCTCTCCTGTTGCAGAGCACAGGCTCCGGACGCACAGGCTCAGCGGCCATGGCTCATGGGCCCAGCCGCTCCGCGGCATGTGGGATCTTCCCAGACCGGGGCACGAACCCGTGTCCCCTGCATCAGCAGGCGGACTCTCAACCACTGCGCCACCAGGGAAGCCTGGCTGCTACCTTTTGTCAGTGGATCTGTCTGTGGCTTGAAGAATGCACTCAAGGTTTAGGCAGTTTATAAATCCTTTCTGGCTTTTACTTTCTATGTTCATGAGGCCTCACAATTAACCAAAGATAAGTAGCTTGCTAGGGCCCTTACCAGTCTCTCCTGAGTGTGCTTACACATACAGGTAACTTTCTGGAGTTCTGGGGATTAGTAAGATCTTACTGAAGTCCGCTTTGGCTTTCTTGTTCCCTGGACATCCCTGGTAAGATTCTGCCTCATCTGCCAATCTATTGCTTGCCCCAAACAACATCAAAGCCTCAGGTTAGCTGTGTGATACTGTCCTTCCCTAACTGTTTGCTATTGTTTTCAGCAACACCCTTAGGCATGGAATTTGCTGTGCTCTGCTCCATATCAAGTCAGTCACCTCAAACAGCAGAAGTATTGTTCCTCCCAGCCTGCCCTGCCCTTGTGGAACTTCAACACCATGCAGCTGGGTGTTAGGAGGTGGAAGAAGCCCCAAGCTGAAACACTACAAACTATTCCCACTGTTCTCACTGACATTCAGTAGAAATTCTTGAATAAATGCTTCTCAATTTGTTGTGTGCCTCTGGTCAATTCTCAGAATCTTTAAATGGTTGCTTTTGATAATTTTGTCCAGCTTTATTATTACTTTTGAGGGAGAGGATTTGCCAAGCTCCTTACTAAGGCATTCTAGATGCTGAATATACTTTTATGAATGTCCAGACCAATGCCAAATAATAGTGGTGAGGGAAGACATCCTTACCTGAGTCTGACTTCAGGATAAATTAGTGTTATACCATTGATTTTAATGTTGGTTGCTGGTTTGAGATAAAAATATATATTGTATCAGATATATTTTTCTATTTTTATTTTACTAATATTTACATTCAATCAAGAAACCTTTATTCTACCCTGCTATATGTTAAACAATTGTGAAATAAAAGGCTAACACTTTCTCTGAATTCAAGTAAGTCGTCTAGTAGGGAAGCAAAACAAGTAAACAGCTACAACACAGTGTTATAAATGCTTTGATAAAACTGTTTACAGTGAACTATGAGAACACAGGGGAAAGGTACCTAAGGATAGGAAAATGTGAGCTAGGAGAACCCTCTAGGGAAGCTGAAGCTGACAGATGAAGTGAAACTTGAAAGACAGGTTAAGTATAGAGCTGAATGAAATTAGTTGTGGGAGTTGGAAGGTGGATTCAAGCAAGCATTCTTGTAAAGCAAGAATATGCTGGGTTTGAGAAATCCAAGTAGATTATAAGTTTTGGGCAAGAGTGGTGCATGGAGGTCAGGTCAAGAATCGACATTAGAGTGATGGGAAACTATGGAAGAATCTGAAGCAGAGAAGTATTAAAATCTTATTCATATTTCAAAAAAGTCAGATAACAGTAGAGGTGAAGCAAACCAAGATTAGAAACAGGGAAGACCTGTAGTAGCAGTGGGAACAAAGAGGAGGTGAGAGAGTCCATATATATTTAAGGAATAAGACTGATGGAACTAGGGCTTCCCTGGTGGCACAGTGGTTAAGAATCAGCCTGCCAATGCAGGGGACACAGGTTCAATCCCTGGTCCGGGAAGATCTCACATGCCACGGAGCAACTAAGCCCGTGTGCCACAACTACTGAGCCTGTGCTCTAGAGCCCGCGAGCCACAACTATTGAGCCCGCGTGCCACAACTACTGACGCCCACACACCTAGAACCCATGCTCCTCAACAAGAGAAGCCACCGCAATGAAGCCTGCTCACTGCAACTAGAGAAAGCCCGTGCACAGCAACGAAGACCCAACGCAGCCAAAATTAAATAAATAAATTTTTTATAAAAAAAAGATTGATAGAACTAGAAGTCTGGAAAGGGGAAATAAAGGGCAGAACCACATCATTAACTGATTTCCAATTTTGGAATTTAACAGATGACAGAGAACATATAACAGGAGTAAATCTGCAAGTAGGGGAAGAAAGACAAGAGTTTGGTTTGGATACAGGCACTTGAGCCTACAGAATATCCATGTAAAAATGTTCACAAGTTAAAACCAGGCAAGCTCTAGCTGCTACAATGCTATTAATGTCTATTTCTAGTTTTATATTTTTAAATGTTTTCATTAAAACATTAAGCTCAAATTATGTATATGTGCGTTTGCCTGTGTGTGTATACACAGAGAAAGACAGAGTGCACCCAAAATAAAAGAGAGCATAAGTGATAAAGCAAATGGGCTAAAATGTTAATAATAACTGGGAATTCCCTGGCGGTCCAGTGGTTAGGACTCTGTGCTTTCACTACTGAGGGTCCAGGTTCATTCCCTGATCAGGGAACTAAGATCCTGCAAGCTATGCAGCTGGGTGGGGGTGGAGTAAAAAAAAAAATGTTAACAATAACAAATATCAGTACTAAAGGGTATTGCTCATGGTGTTCCTTGTATTTTATTTTTGCAACTTTCCATAAGCTTGAAGTTATTTCCAAATAAAAAGTAAAAAACTGTTATGTGCAGTATGTGTATGTTTTTGTATGTGAGAGAATGTACATGAATTAGTGAGTGTTTGCATGTATACGCAGTTAACTTCATTTACATTTCTGGAAATGTACTGGATTTGTACTGGAAATGTAATGAAAATGTTCAATACTTTTTTTTTCTTTTTAAACATTCATTTTAAAGAGGGCATTATCTACCAGAGGCAGAGAGCTTTAAAATAAAATCCAATCTCTTACCATGAAAAATCTGGCTCCTTTCTACTTCACCTTACCAATCTCATCTCAAGCCATTCTTTCCCTTATTCACTATGTTCCAGTCATATTATCCTGCATTTGAGAAACCTTAGAGCCCTCACCCTTGACGTTCTCCCTGCCTAGGCTACTTCGTTGCAAGCCTTGCTCCTTTCCATGCTTCAGGTATCAGCTTAAATGTCACCTCCTTAGAAAGGTCTTCTCCAGTACGGTACTGGCACAAAAACAGAAATATAGATCAATGGAACAGGACAGAAAGCCCAGAGATAAACTCACACACATATGGTCACCTTATCTTTGATAAAGGAGGTAAGAATATACAATGGAGAAAAGACAGCCTCTTCAATAAGCGGTGCTGGGAAAACTGGACACCTACCTGTAAAAAATGAAATTAGAACACTCCCTAACACCATACACAAAAATAAACTCAAAATGGGTTAAAGACCTACATGTAAGGCCAGACACTATTAAATTCTTTGGGGAAAACATAGGCAGAACACTCCATGACATAAATCACAGCAAGATCCTTTTTGACCCACCTCCTAGAGAAATGGAAATAAAAACAAAAATAAACAAATAGGACCTAATGAAACTTCAAAGTTTTTGCACAGCAAAGGAAACCAAAAACAAGACGAAAAGACAACCCTCAGAATGGGAGAAAATATTTGCAAATGAATCAACGGACTAAGGATTAATCTCCAAAATATATAAACAGCTCATACAGCTCAATATCAAAAAAACAAACAACCCAATCCAAAAATGGGCAGAGACCTAAATAGACATCTCTCCAAAGAAGATATACAGACTGCCAACAAACACATGAAAGAATGCTCAACATCACTAATCATTAGAGAAATGCAAATCAAAACTATAATGAGGTATCACCTCACATTGGTCAGAATGGCCATCATCAAAAAATCTACAAACAATAAATGCTGGAGAGGGTGTGGAGAAAAGGGAACCCTCTTGCACTGTTGGTGGGAATGTAAATTGATACAGCCACTATGGAGAACAGTATGAAGGTTCCTTAAAAAACTAAAAATAGAACTACCATACGACCCAGCAATCCCACTACTGGGCATATACCCTGAGAAAACCATAATTCAAAAAGAGTCATGTACCACAATGTTCGCTGCAGCTCTATTTACAATAGCCAGGACATGGAAGCAACCTAAGTGTCCATCAACAGATGAATGGATAAAGAAGATGTGGCAAATATGTATTACTCAGCCATAAAAAGAAACGAAATTGAGTTATTTTTTGTGAGGTGGATGGACCTAGAAACTGTCATACAGAGTGAAGTAAGTCAGAAAGAGAAAAACAAATACCATATGCTAACACATATATATGGAATCTAAAAAAAAAGGTTCTGAAGAACCTAGGGGCAGGACAGGAATAAAGACACAGACATAGAGAATGGACTTGAGGACACGGGGAGGGGGAAGGGTAAGCTGGGACGAAGTGAGAGAGTGGCATGGACATATATACACTACCAAATGTAAAACAGATAGCTAGTGGGAAGCAGCCGCATAGCACAGGGAGATCAGCTCGGTACTTTGCGTCCACCTAGAGGGATGGGATAGGGAGGGAGGGAGGGAGAGGCAAGAGGGAGGAGATATGGGGATGTACGTATATGTATAGCTGATTTACTTTGTTATACAGCAGAAACTAACACACCATTGTAAAGCAATTATACTCCAATAAAGATGTTTAAAAAAAAAAAAAAAAGGTCTTCTCGATCACCCTGTCCACATTAGATCCCACTGCCCCACCTATTTGTTACTTTCTATCATAGCAACGTGTTTTTTTCCCATCCACATTAGATGATAAAACTCAATGAAGGCAAAGACCTTATCTGTTTTGTTCAACAAGTACACCAAGGACCAAGCACAACGTTTTCCATACATTTTGCATGAATGTTGAATGAGGTGTGATGAGAAGCCAACCAAAGAATTCAGTAGCCATGACTTATAAGTCCTTACATATTTCCTAAACCATATTTGAGATTGAAAAATATAAACAAAACAAAAATGTCTTACCTCCTGCAATGACAAAATGGCTTAGGGCATTTTTATTTCGGTACACATTTAGACCAGTGTTCACTGTACTGAGAAGAAGGGAGGAGGAGGAAAACATCATTTAAAGCATATCTCATTTACCTTCTTGACTGTAACTTTCACTAAAGTGATATGTATTAGTTTAGAAGAGCCTACTATGTCAATCCCTGGTGCTAGTCTAGGCTCCTTCAGTGTGTTTCAGATTGCTAATATGCCAATAAGCAACAGAACGTAAAGAAGAGTTCTGCAGAGTTCCTCTGACTTAGCAAACCTCTATCTATTATGATATTAGTTGGCAGACCTTCATCCATGCATACAAAAGTACAACTGAACCAATCTTTTAGGTAAATAGATAAAAGTTCTTAAGAAAAAGGTATCATGAATCACTTTTATATGGGCGTTCAAACTTTGTAATTCCACTGCTCAAAAAATGTGCTCCTAAAAGAATACCCAAGACCATTCATCACAATTCAGAGAACTTACTTGAATATAGTCACAAACATGGCCGTTCTCCAACTCCAGCGCCAGCCGTACCGGATGAAGCCTCGTGTGGCAGCACGATGTGCAGATTGCTAAAGTTAATAAAAAGGCTGTGAGGTTCTGAGACACCCTGACACTTTCCCTATTTTAAAAATGTGGTGGAGGAATGTCAGCTAGGCATTAAGTAGGGACACCTGAACACATAGAAACAATAGGAAAATGTCTAGAAATATCATTCTTTAAGTACTGAAACTTAAGTGAAAATGCCATGTGCATCGTATTCTATCAGGAGGTGTAAAAGGAACTAAGAGATGAAGTGTCACACAAGTAATCCATCAATTAAGTAGCAACTAAGAATCTATATGACAAACACCATGACAGACATAAAATCAGTATTAGACATACTTTCTTTCAAGAAATTGTGGGGAAAAGAAAAACACAAAATAAAGAAGAAGCACAGAGTATACTGTAAAGGGTAAGGATTAAAGTTATACAGATGTGCAGGAAAGGAGGAAAGGAAGAAAAAAAGACAATCTTTACTGACCACCTTCTATGTAAACATTGTTAACATATTACCTCACTTAATCTTTACAACATTTTCTTCAAGCAGGTGTTTTAGTTTTAACTAAAACATAGAGAGGAAGTTTTTCTCAGCCAATAAGGAATAAAGTCAGAACTGGAAGTTAGGTTGCCTGTTTCCACAACTCATTTTCACTAGACCACAATGAAGCAAGTCTGGCATAATACTGTGAGGGTAAAGCCAAGATTTTTAAAGAATGTGACAGAAACCCTAAGTGTAGTCTTAACTACTATATGATATTGGGCAAGTCAAAACCTCTCTGAAAGGTATCAGTGCGAACTCATGGCTTTTAAAAAATGGGTAGATAAATATAGAAACAGATATAGAAATGTGCATGAATGTGCACATAAGTCACACACACATACACATTTCCTAACTCTATCTGCCTAGAGCCTAGAAGCCATGATACCTCAGTAGCAGTGAGCATACCTAGCACTAGAACTTGGCTTTTAAATACCATTTTAAAAGAAACTACAGGTCTTTGGTGAAATGGGCTTATGCCAGGGCTGGTGCTTAAAAAGTAAAAGATGTACCAGAAACACCTTGCTGTGCCTTTTAGAAAGTAAAGGCGTGCTCAAGGAGTAATGGGGGTCTTCCCTTGTGGCGCAGTGGTTAAGAATCTGCCTGCCAATGCAGGAGAGACACAGGTTCGAGCCCTGGTCCACAAAGATCTCACATGCTGCGGAGCGACTAAGCCCATGTGCCAAAACTATGGAGCCTGTGCTCTAGAGCCTGCAAGCCACAACAACTGAGCCTGTGTAACACAACTACTGAAGCCTGCGTGCCCTAGAGCCCGTGCTCTGCAACAAGAGAAGCCACTGCAATGAGAAGCCTGCGCACCGCAATGAAGAGTAGGCTCTGCTCACTGCAACTAGAGAAAGCCCCCATGCAGCAACGAAGACCCAATGCAGCCAAAAAAAAAAAAGAGTAACGGGGACATATCAAAAGGACACAGGAGCTAGATTTAAGGGGCTCCAATTGTCCAAATCCAGGCCAATTTGAGTATCAAAATAAATGATGATAATAATGGATTATAAAACTACAGAATAAAATAAGAATCCATGAGTCCACATTGAATAAATAAATTATAAATAGATAAATGGACAAATAAATAGAGGGAAAGTGAAAGCTCTTCCTTACAGTAGAATACTAACCAATAAATATAAATGGAATGATGGAATTAGAAAATGGCCATTTGGCAACCACCACAGTAATAACTGCTTTAGGCAAGAATTAGCATTGAATACTAAAACTAGAGGGTAGAAATTTGATGAAAAATAGGATATTGGCATAGTCTCAAAGTAGCTAAAAAGTATTCATAAGACACTTATTAATTACAAAGAGAAAAAAATAGTAATTTTACAGTGGATAAACCTGGCAGGGACCATCTTAACTAAGTGACTAAAGTAAGCATCACCAGTTGAGGGACAAATAGATATCTTGTGCTCCTTATCCTTACCTACTGAGGAATACAACATCAGTTCTAGGGTATTCCTGTGAAAACACATAAGTGAAATCTAATCACAAGAAAACATCAAACATCCAAGTTGACGGACATTCTATAAAATAAATGGACCATAGTCTTAAAAAATATCAAAGTCATGAAAGTCAAAGAACAACAGAAAAATTGTTCCAGATTAAAGGAGACTGACTAGAGAGGCATGACCGGCAAATGCAACACCTGATCCAGTATTAGATCCCGGACCAGAATAAAATTTTTTTAATGAATTGTTTACTTTTTTTTTTTTTTGCGGTACATGGGCCTCTCACTGTTGTGCCCTCTCCCGTTGCGGAGCACAGGCTCCAGACGCGCAGGCTCAGCGGCCATGGCTCACGGGCCCATCCGCTCCGCGGCATGTGGGATCCTCCCGGACCGGGGCATGAACCCGTGTCCCCTGCGTCGGCAGGTGGACTCTCAACCACTGCGCCACCAGGGAAGCCCCTAAATTGTTTACTTTTAAAATAAATTATATTAGTGGGACAACTAGCAAAATTTACATAAAGTCCATAGGTAAGATAACAGTACTCTGTAAGTGTTAATGTCTTGCTCTGCATAATAATATTGTGGTTATGTAAGAAAATGTCTTTGTTTTTAGGAAATGCATGCTGAAGCACTCATGTGTCTATAACTTACTCCCAAGCAGTTCACAAAAAAAATAATAGTATGCCTTATACAGAGAGAGAATAAGAAAGCAAATGTCGTAAAATTTTAACATTTGGAGAATCTGATTGAAAGGTATACAGGAATTCTTTGTATAGTCAGCCCTCTGTATCCTCAGATTTGGAACCTGAGGATGTGGAATCATGGATATGTGGGGTCTATGGTACTGTGCCTTTTTATACAAAAGACTTGAGCATTTTCGGGTTTTGGTATCCGCAGGAGTCCTTGGATCCCAATCCCCCTTGGATACTGTGGGACACTGGTACTACTTCTGCAACTTTTAAGTCTGACACAATTTCAAAAAAAAGCTTCAAAAAACTAAAATTTCTGAGCTGTAACTTTCTCACTAATACAGTAGAATTGATGTACAGAGCTAAGATATAACAAATGAGTTAGCACTCTACAAGCTATAAAGCTCTAAGTGTTAATTATTGTTTTAGTGTGAGCTAGTGTACTGCAGGAGGCATTTTGAATAGGATAAATATGCTACAGCTGAGCCATGACGATTTAGCACGGGTGTAGAAATATATTTCAGAAAGTAGAGCCATAAGTGGTGATCAATTCTGAAGATAAGATAAGTGGTCTGACGAGGCTCGTGTATGCACTTTAGCATTAGTACTTGCATTGCTGTCAAGTACAGACTTTGTTTCCTAAACCTTCCCAACCCTACCACCTAACTAGATGACTAAGTGTAAAAGGAACAGCTAAATTGGCATGCCCCCAAATACTATTAGAACACCAGTACATACCACTGCATCAAGCTGGTTGTGGTAAATTTCTGCTTGGCTCTGCTCAATATAGTGCTGTTTAGCATGAATAAAAGCTGGTATCCCCCCATATGCCCAGCCAATGACGCCTGCTGAAATTGCCGCCTTGTAAATATCCTGAAGTTCTTTTGACGTTCTCTGCTGTTCACTAAACATCAAAAAGACAGTGTTGTTTGGAATTAGTTTATGCATACTGCTCTCCAAAAGACAGTATGATCAGAATTATCTCAAATGCTAAAAGGGCTACACTTTTCATGATGGGCAGAACCAGTTAAATCTTCTGATGAATTAAATGATTATATTACAAGTAGCTCAAATCTCAGCCAAAACTAATCTATGCTTTCAGAAATTAAGCTAGTGGTTATTCTTGGGAAGGCAGTGACAAGGAAGGGGCACCAGGGGGAGATTCTGGGATGCTGTTAACAGTCTTGGGGCTGCATACACAGCTATGTTTGCTTTGTGAAAAGTCACTGAGTGGTATACTTATGTACATTTTTCTAGGTGCATACTATACTCCAATAAAAAGGTTGTTTTTTAAGGTTATTTTATTTGATGAC
The DNA here is from genome assembly GCF_964374135.1 of Grampus griseus. Classification (NCBI taxonomy): domain Eukaryota; kingdom Metazoa; phylum Chordata; class Mammalia; order Artiodactyla; family Delphinidae; genus Grampus; species Grampus griseus. Next base: position 78,535,053 of record NC_138998.1, read on the forward strand.
TATTACAGCTCTACCATATCCCTGTAAACAGAAAGAATTTGTGAACTGGATGTACAGATCAATATTTCCCTTTCTGAATTTTTAGATAACTTTTGGAAATTACACGAGCTTATGAGATTTTAGGACAATATATGCCAGAATGAATTCCTAGATGTAAAAAAAAAAAATCAAAACTTTATCTTTCTGAATATTTAATTTTTATGTCATGCTCAGATGGGCCTGTATTATTAAAGACCATTGACTAAGAAAGCTCACCATGCAGTGGGCAACACAGACAAACCTAAAATAACAGGGAAAAACTACCATTTAATCCAATCTATTACTCTCAAAAGCATAAGAAACCAGAACCCATACTGGAGCTTCCAAGACGTCCTCTGGAAATTGCTCTAAGAAATAGCTAAGTTTGTAAGTGTTCAGTTACTATAAATAATGGCCCTCCTACATAAGTAAACTACTAAATGTTAATTTTTTACATTACTAACTTGCTTTCTTCAGAGGCTGTACAAGTGTTTAATTCTAATTGCCAATAACAACCACTACATTTCTGAAATCAGAATCAGTAAGTTTTTATAGTTCCTGCATATACAAGAGAGAAACCTAAATAAAATCTCTTAGAAAACTAATTCCTATATCAAGAGGAAAAACTGCTATAAGCTGAACTTTCTATTTTATCTTTTATAATGAATAAGGACCAAAAACAACATCTACATAAAAACTGGCAGAATTCAGAAAAGAGTAAATGTAAAAGAGCTTAAGATTTAACAAGCCAGGAAATGCAATATGCTTTCCTCTTTCTCATCCTCTGAAAAATTCCATGACATAGGTGACATTTTTCTTCATTTTATAGATAGAGGCTCTAAGAAGTTACATGATTGGCCCTAAGAGCTAATGAACGGTGAACAAACAAGGCATAGTGGTGGAAAGGACCTGGACTATAAGTAACAGCAATGGGGTTGTGGTTCTGGGTCTGTCATCCACTGCTAAATGACCTGCAGCCAGAACACAATCACTCTGAACCCAGGTTTCCTCACCCATGACATGGAAGGGAGAATGAAAGTCACACTAAATTATCTTCCAAATTTCTTTCAGCTCATCATTCTGTTGTTTATAAAGCTGATCAAAATAACACTTTTCTGTTGTGTACTACACAGGATCGTTCACAGATATCTCAAATTTTGGAACGACCAATGAGAAGGGCGGCCTCGGTATCTTTAAAATGAGATGATGAAACTAAATAAAGTAATTAAATACAATTCCACCAGCTCCCCTGCCCTATCTCAGCAACATACTAAAACTTAAATGTTAATTTATCCACTTGATAACACAGTGTAGTATATGGTAAAGTACTTCATAAGAGGGCTAACTTTTCACCAGTAAGTGATGAATTTTAAAACATGATGAAATTAACTAATTATCCTGAGGTTTCCATGAAAGTTAGTTTAAAGGCTTATTTTATTCTTTATTGTGAAACATCCTTATTTGTGAATCCAGCTAATATCTTTTCTTTTATAAACTGATGAGACAACAGTTGCTACTATTTTTTTATATATTCCTTATTTGGCAGAATAAAAACTTTACAACTCTCTGTTATCTCTCCAACCTCCACTTTTATGGCGAGGAGAAGGGCTGCTGTTCATGAAAATTTGGGATCAAGTGAAACGTGAAAAAGAATACTGGAGTGGAGTCCTGCAGATCACTAAGTAGCTTGCTTCAATTCTTCTCATCTGTAAAATCGGGGGATTACACTAAGACTACAGTCCCTAAAACCCCTAAAAGCTCTGACTTTCAGTTAATCTCACCCTTACCATCTGAAAACCGGCCTGTCAACCAATAGAACTACCAAACGGCAATGGTAGGATACAAATCTGGAATACAAATATTAAAACCCCAAATCCCACAAAGATAAATCCCACCACTCTGGGGTCCTTCGCCCTAGATGACACAGGCAGCAGGTCACCTCCTTCGAACCCCTCCCCACAGACAGTAGGTACTTTTACTCTTTGACAAACAGCTCTCGGAGGCGGTCCCATCCGGATTCCGGGTTTTGGGGTTCTGGGACGTAGGAAGGCAGCTTCTGGTCTTTCACAAGAGCCTTGGGATCGGCGGCCACAGCTTCGGCAGCAAAGACCCGAGGGAAAGGACTCAGCGCCCTGCAGAGGAAGCTCCGTGGCGCCGGCGGCGGCACCTCCATGGCCCTCTACGAACCTGCCGACAGACACTCGCTTGGGCGCTCAGGGCGCCAAGGCCTCCCGGAGGCGCCGTGGGAGAAGAGCGAGGATAACTGCAAGAAGGAGTGGACGAGTACCCGTACACTACGCCCGAGCTAATTCGCGGCCGTATCCGCTGCCACACCGCCTGACAGACTTGCCCTCAGTGCCAGGCCTCACTTTGGAGGCCCTTGGACACACGAGACAGGAAGTCCCGCCCCAACGAGGGCAAAGGCCAAAAGAGGAGCAAAGGCGGAGCCAGATCCGAACACACTTCCGGTTGGAGGCGGGAAGGACCTCTGCGGTGCGGCGTCGCCCCGCCGGAAGTGAGGTGGCGGAGAGTAGACACGCTCAACGCTCTCTGGACCCCACTCTGGCGTCACGTGCCTGGTCTTCCGGCGCCCGGAAAACGGGAGAGTTGGGCAGTTTGCAGGCGGCGAGACGTGTTCTCAAGCTGAAGTAGGTTAGCGTATTTAAAACGGCAGAAACCCCATGTAGGTGAAGAAAGTGCAGTGTTCACTACAAGTGGAGTACGGAAAGGGGAAGGCAATTTGCGCAAATACAAGCCCAACTTACCCTGTCACGGACTACCGGGCTGGGTGGGGTCCATTCTTGTTTTCGGAAAGGACCGAGGCGTTGAAGAGGGGTCTTGGTGCCAGTTTCCCCGAGATTTCCAGAACACTTTTTAAAGAAATCGGCCCTGGGCTTCACAAGATGGGTTTTACTCCCCTTAGTTCGTATGCCTACTGTTTCTCGAAAGGCAGGACAATTTCTGGAATTTCTACCAGGCGTTTGCTTGATAGTCCAGCAATAATTTCCCGTCACTACAGTCTCCACTAATATGTGCTTCAAAGTATAGTTTTTATTAAAATGCACGCATTTAAAATATTCTCAAACTGGTTTGTGTAATTTCACTTAATCTTTGCTAGCAACCAAATACAGTCACATGTTCTCTTTGCCAATCCCTACCCATCCTTGATTCCTTTCTAGGTGTAATTACAAATCGTTACACTCTTCAGTAGGATACAGTAAATAGAGTTCAGGAATTTGATAGCTGGAATTCTATAGATAAGGCCCAGGAAGTTAACTGATAAGAGTGACTAGCTGAGTCAGTCACGGCGCCAGGAAGATCTCTGGTGTCTGGGAGCCAGGATTAGATTCAGTTCCCAACATAACGTTTACTACGTTGCATCACGATTTCCTATTTGCTATGTGTCTCAGTAGACTAACTTTGAGGTCAGAGACCGTTTATATTCATCTCTTTATCCCCAGTACCTATCATGGCTGGCACATAGGTTGTCCAATAAAGAATTCAGATCCTCTGACTCTTGGCTCTGGCCGCAGGTTGCTGCCTATCCCATACAGGTGGAGGTGGGCACCGGGATAAAGTCCCAAGGCCTGAAAGCCCAAGGAAATGGCTGTCCAGTCTGTCTAGTGTACATGTGGAAAATCTAAATGCTTAAGATGACCCCAGAATCATTCTGTGATGAGAACTTTGAATTGGAGGGTGGGAGTGTTGGGCAGTTATTACTGAAATCATTTATATACAACTCAAATGTCCCCCCACTACCTTACAGATACAGATGAGGTTATGTAAACAGGCAAATTTTGCTAACTCCATAGCTGGTTTCTCATTTGGGTAACTAAGCTTCATTTGTAAGTTTCCCTTTGCCATCTGGTCGCTCAAGAAGTCCATGGACCCTAGGCCCCACTCACACTTTTGCTGCTATTCCATCTCAGCTCCTCAGACAACTACTCTGTCACCCTCCCACTCTCCCGCTGCTCCAAGCCCCTGGGGCTTACCTTCCTCTACCACTATGAAAGTACTCTCCCTGCTCTGTGGTCTGCCTTTTTGAAGGGTCTCAGAGCAACACTAAGCCAAAAGGTGTCACGTGGCTCACTCAGACCACTCTTTCACATTTAGCTGACTCCTCCCCAGGATGTGCATTTGCCACCACAGTAGAGGCATCAACGGAAAATTTCAGTGTGGTCAGCACAGTGTGCCTGGAACCACCACTATTCTACCCTCAGACCTTTTGCTGATTTCTGCTCATAGAACCCAGTAGCTTCTCCCCCCATCATGAATTTTCTCCCAGGCGGCAGAAGGTTCCCTTTCTCTGCTAGGTTCACCAGGTACTGCCCTTGCTACATATATTACATTTTATTATATTATATATGACATAAACTGTTACCACAGGTAAAGAGAATGAATTCTGAGAACTCCAAGGACCACTTCATTTAACCATCCCTCAAAGTGTAACTCAGTTTTTACCTCCAGGAAGTTTCCATCTGCACCAGATAGAAATTTCTTCTCCCTCTAAACTTCAGCTCCACATTGTCTTTATGAATAATTGGCCTTATGATTAAGGCCTCATATCACCTTAATTACCATCTGCCTATGAAGCCTCTCATATTATTTTTACTTTATCATCTCACCTAGAGAGCTCCTTCATGCTAGGGAGCCTGTTGTAAACATTTTCTTATCTCCCACTGTTGTACACAGTAAATGCTCAAGAAGTATCTGATAAATATTAAATGAGTGATTTATAATTGTACCCCTTTGCTTCACCCACAACATCTTACCTCGGGATGCAGTAGGATTACGTTAAGTGAAGGCATCTTTAGATGCATGAGAAGATGGTTTTTTAATGTAACTGTGTTGCTCTTGTTCATAGTGCAGGGGTAAAGGGTAGGGAACTATCCTCTTCAGAACTGACCCAAAGGAGCCCATTGAATGTTTTTCTCTTGGGAATTTTGGGCTGAGAGACAGAGCCTGGCTGTCTCTGGAACTGCACAGAGCAGCACTCCAGAAACTATCCAAACCCTTGTTGATATTCCTGAAACTGCTCTGCTTTCTACCCTTCCAACTACTCGGAGACGCCCTCATATCCTTCTAAAAAGTTCTTTTGCTTAAACCAGCTAGAGGTGGTTTCTTTTCTTTTTCATTAGGAAAACCTGATATAACAGCAGAATAAGGTGGCACATTGACAACATCACACAGATGATACTCCCCAAATAAAGGAAAATCATTACTTGTGTTATCCAAGTATCCCACTTCACTCAAATAAATTGAATTATTTTCTTTCCTTGAAGAAAAGTGTGGCTTCTAACTCTCTGAGGAAGAAATGGTAAGTTTGAGACCCATATATTATTAACAACAAACAACAACAACAACTTCAAAAGTTATGGAGATAAAAATTATTTTCAAAACCATACATTTTACATGTCATTACACACCATCCTCATACCATCTACGCAGAGGTAAACAAATAACTGTAAAATCTGAATAACATTTGCTGTACTTAAATACAAAGATGTTCTCATTAACTCTTCAAAAGGCAGGTGAGAATTTGCATTGATCCAATTCTTACAGTCCTGTCCAGTCCCCCTTGAAGTCAACGTCTGGGCAGTCTGTAAATAGGATTTAGTTAAGCCTGCTGTCCCCATCCGTCCATCCATCCATCCATCCATCCATCCATCCATCCATCCATCCTTCCAACATTCTTCTGTGCATCCTTCTGTGTGAGGCATTGTGCTGGATAATGGAGAAATCAGGGTAAGTAAAACATGATTCCCACCCATGAAGAAGCTCACAGAACAGTAGGAGAAACAGTCAAATAACTACAGTGCAATGTGACATCATATAATACAGGCATGAGCGAAGTATTATGATAGCCTCTAACTGCCTAGAGGAATGAAAACAAGGATTCTGAAAGATGATGCTTGAGCTGGATCTTGAAGCAAAGTATGAAACACTCCCAGGGAAATGAACCTTCAGCCCCTAATCCAAAGGACAGAAAATTTTGCTCCTAGTTTAGTGAGAAGAAAATTAAAATGGAATGATAATATCTACCAGGGCCTCCTATTGATTAGGCAAAACCACAGTACAACTCAGAAATCTGGACTGCTTAACGCCAGACTTATAGCACCTAAAAACACAGTCCCCATGAGGTTTTTTTTTTTGCGGTACGCGGGCCTCTCACTGCTGTGGCCTCTCCCGTTGCGGAGCACAGGCTCCGGACGCGCAGGCTCATTGGCCGTGGCTCACGGGCCCAGCCGCTCCGCGGCACTTGGGATTTTCCTGGACCGGGGCACGAACCCACGTTCCCTGCATCGGCAGGCGCACTCCCAACCACTGCGCCACCAGGGAAGCCCCTCCCATGAGTTTTTAATACTCAAAAAAATCCAATTTTAAACACCTGCCTTATTCTATGCAATGATCTTACCAGCAGGTCCTCTAAGAAGGTCCGTAGGTTTACAATTTTGTGAAAGGGAGTTTAAAAGGCCCAACACATGTTTCACAAGTGGAATAAAGTCCCTGATTTTATATAACTGAATCTCACATTTACTAATTTTGAAACCAGTTAATACCAAACAGTTCTTAAAAGGCAAAGGCAGGGCTTCCCTGGTGGCGCAGTGGTTGAGAATCCGCCTGCCGATGCAGGGGACACGGGTTCGTGCCCCGGTCTGGGAAGATCCCACATGCCGCGGAGCGGCTGGGCCTGTGAGCCATGACCGCTGAGCCTGCGCGTCTAGAGCCTGTACTCTACAACGGGAGAGGCCACAACAGCAAGAGGCCCGCATACCGCAAAAAAAAAAAAAAAAAAAAAAAGGCAAAGGCAAACAGTTGATTTCTCTGTGGAAAGTTTGGGCCTAAGGGACGAGGCTGGTTCTGTGTCATGAGACTATATGGGTTTTTTTTGTTTGTTTTTGTTTTATAAATTAATTTTATTGATTTATTTTTGGTTGCACTGGGTCTTCATTGCTGCGCACGGGCTTCCTCTATTGTGGCGAGTGGAGGCTACTCTTCGTTCTGGTGCGTGGGCTTCTCATTGTGGTGGCTTCTCTTGTTGCGGAGCACAGGCTCTAGGTGCGTGGGCTTCAGTAGCTGTGGCACACAGGCTCAGTAGTTGTGGCTCACAGGCCCTAGAGCGCGGGCTCAGCAGTTGTGGCGCACGGGCTTAGTTACTCCGCAGCATGTGGGATCTTCCTGGACCAGGGCTTGAACCCCTGTCCCCTGCATTGGCAGGCGGATTCTTAACCACTGTGCCACCAGGGACAGACTATATGGGTTTTAATCTAAAATTTTTTCTTCATTTTCAACTATGTTAGGGAGAACAGCCTGAGATTAAACTACTATCCAAATGTCTTTTTCAAAAGGGAAAAGGAAGCACTCCAACATGGATTTGCGCTAAAGCAAACATCTCCTATATAAGTAAGTGCTAAAGTTGAATGTTCTAAACTCCCAACTTAACACCATTTCACACATGAAGACTCCTTGAGATCCCTGCAAGCATGGACTACCGCCAACTCAAGGAGGAAAAATATTAAGGGCGTGTGAAGAATGAGGAAGAGATGCTGTTTTATGCACAGTTCCTCTAAAAAGTAAGGACCATCTCCTAAATTTATTAAGAGGTTTTTATCTCTTCTTTTTGAAAGAGAACATAAAGAAGGGTGTGAAGGTACAAAAAGGGAACTTGAAATCCAATTGCAAAAATTGCTCATGCAATTGGCCCCCTTCTACGTGGCTTTATAGAAATCTCCTGAGTACCAAAGAGTTTAGGCTTTGACAAAAGAGATCTCCTACATCATGGCATGGCACGCTACTGCTTCCTTAGACCTTTTAGGAAATAATCCCCAAGTATTTTTCACAAACCCTAAAGGGCTTTCTACATTAAAATATAGCGACAGAAATCAAGAGTAGAATAACTTCAGAACTGTGGTGATGAGTTGTACTAGTTCCAAAGGATTGACTTTCTACTCCAACCAATGAGACAAAGGGCATCATCCCATGGGCACAGTCAGTTCCAAAGTGAGGGACATACACGTGTGGATGATCTGAGGCACAAGCTGTGATTGGTCCTAAGAAAATGAAAGGCAGAATCGGGTTCAAAACCCACATCTCATGATTTCTGGTCCTTATTCAGCCAAAGTGTTGAGCTGCTTCATATCTATATTAAACATATTTTGGATCTTTCTCGAAAGTTGCTCTTGGTGCAGCATGATAAGGAAAACCAGGTATTTGGCTTGGTAACAGTATCCAAGGTATAGGTGTCACACTCACAGTGAGCTTCTCACCACAGGATGTCTGAGATCTGCTGCCATAGAGAGGACTATGGCTCAATGATGACTACTAGAGTTCAGTTTTCAAAATTTTGGGAATAATCTGATCATAGCCTTTCCTTCTTGTTACATTATAGGACAGGAATTTAGAGTATTCAGTCAACAGGTTCTCCCAGTAACAGGTGATGTCATCCATCTGCAAGTGGTTCAGAATAAACTGGCTTCCCCTAGAGACAAGATTAACAAGAATAAAGCACACCATTGAATAATACTAGTAGCTTACACTTGAGCGTTTTTACCTGTGCCAAGCACTGTTCAGAGTACTTTATATAAATTAACTCTGATCTTCAGAACCAACTCTATAGCCATCATATCCACACACATGCATTTGGAAATAGACATGATTTTTTTTTTCTTAAAAACAAATATGTAAACAGCCAATCCTCAGAAACAGTACTTGAATGACTTCAAAGATTTCAGTCTAACTCTACAAAGTATGGGCTTGGGACATATGTGAATGTGTGTTTTCCCCCAAGACAGCTTTGATTCTGATCATCTCTGTATAATGAGGCTGAAATTCAGGTATCACCATGGTAACAGCATTCTTATGACATTAGCTCAGGCAAAATGGGGATGATAAAGTGGAAAAAGAAAAATGAACAGAACTTACCTTTCAGCAATTTCTTGAGCTACATCATCATTTGCTTTTACAAACTGCAACAGCTCCCTAAAATGGAAAGAATTATTAGGCTCTGAAATACAGACCAAGCTCATTAGTACTAAGTCAGAGAGATCACAGAGTGAGGTCCATAGTTAATCTCTAGATATGTGGATGGTGAATTATTTCTTTTTTAAAGCAAAGATAACAGGTCCTCACAGGAACAAAATAATAACAACAAAAGCAGCAACAAATATCTCACACACAGGCAGAAGACAATGTTGTAGTTCCGGAACATATTTGGAAAAATAGAGAAATGTTCAATGATACACATCAAAAATCAACAGTAAAGAAAAAAATTTCCCTCCTGTTTCTTGCTCTGGCCCCCAGAAGAGGGCGCTGAGCTTACATTTCTGGCCCTTCTCCATTCCTCATCCTAGCCCCTCCCTCCATGAGAGGAAACTTGCCTCCGTTTCACTGAGGTCAATTTTCATGCTGTATCTGAAAGTCCTTTTGACAATGTAACACAACTGAATACCCATATCTCTAGTCTTTGAGAGATTAGAACTTTTTCACTGCATACTGTCTGAATGTTACATTTTAAATCAGCATTAGAGAACTTTTAAAAATTAAATCCCACTCAGCCTAGTTGGATAATAATGCAATACTATCTTTGAGAACCAAATATGAAAAATAAAAAGCTTTCAATGGAAAAAGTCATCAGGAGTAAATGTCTTAAACGGCTGGGGACTTAGAGGCAGATTGCGGGAGTCATCGGAAACTCTGCTTGGTGGAGAGCTGCTTACTGAACATTGGAGAGATCTGTTTTGACTGGGATATAGTGAACCCATGGCTTCAGCTGTGGATAGAAGAATTCCAGCCACTCGTCACCGACATGGAAAACAAGTGAACCACACAGAAAGAGGTGTTTTAACCGGAAACTTGCAGCTACACCCCGAAAATTAAACAGATACCTGGAAAAGAAAGAGCAAAATATACTTGAAACTATATGCCTACTTCCACAAATATGACATTTTTTTCTTACTCCCTCTTACCCTTCTTTCCTTTTATTACCACCTCTCCTTTCTTTTTCCATTTTCAGTCTTCAGGGACACATCAGCATGTCCCTGTGAAGTTTCTATAAACTCCTTGTTGTTCCAGGAGTTAGAGGTTGTTCCTGGGAATATCAGGGTGAGGGGATAAAAGGGATACTTTCTCCAGGGAGAGACTGATAGGGCCAGCAGCTGGGTGCTGGGTACAGCGGATACAAGGCTCAGATGGAAGCAACACCTCACCCTTTGCTACAAGTTTTTCTAGGCCTAAAGTCTTGAACTCATCATGGCCTCCCAAAGCCTTGGTTTTCCCATAGGGTACCCTACCTGGTCAAAGGCATGCCCTGTTCCCTATTCCCTCTTATGAAATCTGGAGAAGACAACAAGGCATACCTAATCAATCTTCAAAGAAATGCCCCCTGGAAAAAAGCTAACTTAGAAAAGAACATTTTCTTTTCAGCATTTCCCATGCATGTACCCCTGTCTCCAACCAGAGCTGCTTCTACCCTATAGTTCCCACTGTGCAGTATAATCAGCATTCATCTCTCTGAATCCCCCCACTGCCCTCCTCCTGACCTGGTTTTACATGTGCATATAATCCTTAGTCCTGGCATTTAAATATAATAGTTACATATGCTTTATTCAGGTTGGACCGTAAATTGTTTTTAATAACCTAATAAATACTTGATCTAACTTCAGCTCTTGGCTGGGCGGGGTGTGGAGAGAAGGAATCCCATCCCTTTGATTCCAAGCACGCAAGCTCTTTGGAAGCAGGGACCACATTTCATGTCTCCATAGTTCCCACAGAACCTAGTTCAGAGCCTTGTGCACAGCAGACTCCGAGAAAATAACAGCTAAGTGAATTAATGTGACTTTCACAAACCCCGGCTAGACCCTAGTATTAAAACTCTCACCCAAAGTGAAGCTATTCCAAAAGCAATAGGGAAACTAGGAGAGTCAGGAGTTCTGGAAGTCTTACTTGTATTTGCAGTGATCCACAAGATGGACATCCTTAGCAGCTGGCTTTCCCAAGGTATCCTTTCAGTGAAAAGGAAGTTATTAATACTAGGAGTAGGAGCATTTATTGAAGACCACTGTGCAGTAAGCATTGCTAAACATTTCATCAACATGACCTCATTTAAGTCTTATAATAAACAGACTCAGGAGGCATGATTATCCCACTTTATAGATGAAGCAGCCAAGGCTTTGAGAAGTTGGGAGACTTGCTCAGGGTCGCATGGCCCTAAGTAGAAGAGCTTGGGTTTCAACCTGGTTCTGTCTGATTTTAGAGTTTAAGCTCCCTTGGAACCATGTGAATCCCCTGAACTCAGAGGTCATGGCCAGCAGCACATTTCACTCTGTGTAAATCATACTGCACAGGAGGTTACAAATGGTGGCTGGTGGGCTTAGAGGTGTAGCCCACACACAAATTTTGTTGAGCTCACAAAGTATTTAAAAATAAATATTCTAACCACTGCCAACATTTATAGGTGGTAGGGTGTTTCTTACAAAAACCCAGATTTCCAACTCTTCTTGGGGAAAAAAAAGGAAGATTTGGCAAAGAGAGCTCCTATTCCCCTGGGCAGCCATGACCGGACCTTCAGCACTCTCTTCTGCTCACTAGTGCAGCCCCTGGGGGTATCGGAGTTTGAGACCCCCATCTGTATTCCAGCCACGTTAGCAGAGGGTAAACTCGATGAGGGGAACAAGTCTTGTTTGCTTTTGCAGCCTCCCATAGTAGATGCTGGGCTGAATGGATACATTTTTCATATTTTTATTTTTTAACAAAGTTTCTTAGACTGCATTTGCTCCTGTTTGAATTAAGCAGTCACATAATAAATACATGCAGCTTTACTTAGTATTTCTTAGTTTTTACTTAGTTTTTATGACAAGAAGTTTAAACATTTTTCTCATATCATCCTCATATGGTATATGGAAATTTCAGATGAGGACATTTAGGGCTTAAGGTTCTTTGAATAAGGCAAGAAAGAGTTAAGAGGATAGAGATGGACTTCAAACCAAAGAAGCCAGTCATTGCTTTCACCTTAGAATGAAAGGCGAAAGGGAGTTTTAAACAAATGAAGATGCTTATATGTCATTTCCAAAGATTCTGATTCATTCTATTCATTTTTAAGTTCTCTAGTTGGATTGTATAGTCGGGGTTGAGAACCACTGGTTTAAACCAGGGGTTGGCAAACATACAGACCACAGGCCAGATCCAGCCCACTGCTTATTTTTGTACACAACACATAAACTAAGATTATTTTTACCTTGCAAATGGCTGGAAAAAAATCCAAAAGAGAATATTTGATGACACAGGAAAATTACTTGAAATTCAAATTTCAGTGCCATAAATAAAGTTTCATTGGAACACAGCCATGCTCATTCGTTTACATATTATCTACGGCTGATTTCACACTGCAATGGCAGAGCTGAGTAACTACAACCCAGACTCTAGAATCTGCAAAGCCTAAAACATTTACCATCTGGTCCTTTACATAAAAAGTTTGTGACCTCTGTTTAAACCTTCAAAATTGTATAAAATACAAGTCATAATATGGGCCAGAAAAGCAATGTGAGTTTGAAAAAGGATAATTTACATATATGCTAATTTTAGTCCATGGAACTTTCTCTATATTCATCCCAACACTGAGAGGAAACCTAATCTCAAATTCTACCCAGGTGGCAACGTTCTTTGAGTGAGAATGTTCACTGCTGTAGTTCTAGTCAGATGATTGGTGATTACTTTCATAGATTTCCAGGCCTGGTTTTTGGTGTATTCTGCATCAACAAGTTTTGGACTTTTCCGAGATAGAAGAATGAGAGGATCTCGTTCTGGACTTGTCCTATAAAAGAAACACATGACATAAAACTATGTGTCCTACACCATAATACTGTTCTCAATCTCTGAAAGGGAAGCAGTAATCGGACCCAATGAAAAAGACTGTACACACTGATGGACAATTCATTGGTTACTTTAATAGAGGAGGAGGGGGATACTAGATCCTACAGCAACTAGGAGGTCCTGGGCTGTTCTCCACTTTACCCTTCAGGGAAGGGGAGTATTTGGCCCTTCTTTGCTTGCATTCTAGTCTTTAGGATTATGTTGTTCTGGGCACTATAGCCATATCCCAGGGAATTATTTCCCTTTTCGAAGATTCATGTAACCTCTAATCACTGGTACTCATAGCTGTGTGACTAGGTAATCACCACTCACCAAAACAGCTACGTGACCTTTGTGGGGTGTGCTTTGTAAAATCCAGTATAATATTTAAATTAAAAAGAAAACTGAAAGGCTCAAACACCTGAAAACTGCATGTAGAAAAAGTCCTAGTTATGGTCCTAGTAGCAGATGGTCTTGACATTTGAGGGGTCATGGACCCCCTGAGAATCTGATGAGAACTGTGGACCCCCTCTCTAGAAAAATGCACATATCCCCATATAATTTCAAGGAATCCCTAAAACTCCTGAAGTCCACACATGGATCCCAAGTTAAGAATCTGATCTGAAGATCTGAGAACCAGAGAGGTTGATAAGGAAGCGTAAGCAGTTGCTGTTGGGCTGAAGTCCACTGCGAGTGAAGAGAGGCTGTGACCTCGGACAAGGATGCTCTGAGAAAACTGCAAAACTTTCTCCCTAAACATTCTCTTTTGTATTCATCTGTCTAACAGGTACTCATTCTGCATCTATGTGGTGGGTACTGTTCTTAGCACCAGGGATATGGAGCTGAACAACATGGACAGGGTCCTTCCCCAACCTTTTCTCTTTCCCTCTTCCTCCCTTCCTTCCCTGCTTCCCTCTCCATTTTCACCAGTCTCAGTCTGCGCTTCCACCACTATTTGGCAGCCACATGGTCTGATGAAAAAGGCAGTCAGAAGAGCTGGTGATGGTTCCCACTCAGCCATTAAGTGGCAGAGGGACTGTGGGCACGATCATAAGCTACTCCTAGGAAACTGTAATCTCTCAGGCAAGAGGACAACTCATTGTTCTGTTCAGCATTATATATAGTCAAAGCCCATCACACTCGTGGCACTTTGTAAATATCTGTTGAATGACTGGACAGATGAACTTTACTTCTTGGAATTTCAGTTCAACTTAGAGTGATTTGGGCAAATAATTTGAGTTCTTCTCTAGTCTAAAATTCTGTGATTCTATGTTTATTTCTTAGTTATCTTAGCTTTCTCTTTAAACTAGGGTTCCTCACACCCTCAAAATTACTTATATTTTGCACATTAACTGGAAAAATACTTTTGTAAAATGTCAGAAAGTATAATCACCTTGATCCTCGGAAATATGCTGTGGAATTTTTCTTTTTCCATGGCCACTGTGCTGCTGACCTAAAAATAGATTTCATTAGTTTCTATGTTTCTTCCTTAACTATATAAGGATGACTTTGAACCATTTCTGAAGATTAGTTGAGATCTTCACATTGTGAAATCAGTCTGATCCAGGCTACTCCAAAGAAAAAGCTCTAAATAACATTATGTTCCCTTTTGTTATGACTTCATTCCTATGGAGATGCTGGCAAGCAATATCTGCAAATCTACAGTTTGGTAAATAAGTTAACAACATTGAAAGAAAAGTTCCCAAAACTAAGTGACATGTTTAGGGCTATTTAATTCAGTACAATGAGGATTTCTTCCCCACTTTAATTAGAGTCTATTGATAAAATTAACAGGCAAAGACAACTGCAGAAAATATCAGAAACTGAATTAAGGGCAAGGAAACAAATCACTTCCTGACTTCATGTTTTAGATGCATAGGAGCTATCATCAGATTTAGTCCGATTTTCCAAAGCACCTGGTATCCCCAAAACTGTACTTAGTGCTCCATAAAGACGAAGTCCCTGAAACTCAGGTCTCAGTACCCATTACCACAGCCAGCCTTCCTTGCTGAAACTGCTAGTCCACAGATGCATCATTCTTAACTTACTTTGTAGGAACCCTTCACAGAAGTTTGTGTAGAGTCTTCCTCTGAAAAAGGAGGGGGTTGGACTGAACTGGAGTTAATGAGGGATTTGTGAGCTACTTGCTGTAATGGAGAGATTTAGAACATAAACTTTTCAGGTAGAGATACTTTTCAGATTCAGATAGTGTCCCATTTTCTCTCAGGTGAGACCACTGCTCCTATTTTCCTGGCTTATCTTCTAGTTCTTTCTTGCTGGATCATCTTTACCCGATTCTCCAGTCCAACTATTTCTCTGTCTCATATTCCCTCCCACCAAAATATAAACACTATAGCAATGGTTTTTTTTGTTTTTTTATTTTTAATGAAAAAATAGTAATATACTCATTATATAAAATTCTAATAGTAAAAAAAATTCATCTGGAATCTCCCCACCTACAGATAACTACTTTTAACAATTTAACGTTTCAGTGAAGAATTTCCTTCCAATCGTCTCTCCACATCAGTGGTTCTCAGTTGGGGGTGATTTTGCCCCTCTACCCAAGGGGACATTTGGCCGTATATAAAGATATTTTTTGATTGTCACTACTAGGGGATTGCTACTGGCGTTAGTGAGCAAAGGCCAGGGATACTGCTAAACAACCTACAACGCATAGGACAGCCCCCTACAACAAAGAATGATCTAGCCCCAAACATCAAGAGTACCAAGATTGAAAAACCTTGCTCTATATAACAGAGATCATACCATGCATGTTGCTAGCTAACATTCTTATTAGGACATATTATAGATAATAATAAGAGCCAACACCTATATAGCACTTACCATGTTCCAGGCAGTGTTCTAAGTGCTATATAAATATAAACTCATTCTCATGACCTTACAAGGTAGGTTTCATTAACCCTACTTTATATTTGAGGCCCTTGAGAGGTTAAGCAATTTGTCTAGAGTCACACAGCTAATAAGATCCAGAGTTTGAACCCAGAGTCCCTGTTTTTAAGTTCTATGCTACCTTTACTTTCCATTCATGCACAGTATTCCATTTTATAACCATGTCGTAATTCACTTAATTCCTTACTGGTGGGCTTTCAGGTAGTTTTAAACATTTTTCTTTAAGAAACAACACTGAAGTGAATATCCTTGTACACACATCTTTGCATGCTTGTCTACTTATCTTCTTAGGATAAATTCTTGAAGTAAAATTGCTGGGTCAAAGGATATAAACATTTTACATTTTCACATATACTGCCAAACTACCCAACAAAAAATGCATCAATTTATACTGAAATTTTGAGCATAAACTTCCTTGGTCCCTGGGGAAAGCCGCAGACACAGACTTGAATCAAGTATCATCTCTGTTTTCTCTCTCCCTCATTCTTCCTACCTGCCTACCCACCCCTCAAATGACCCATGTCTCCCGGCAAGCACTAACAGCGGCCACCACAGCTTGGTGCTGCCCCAACCCTCTTTTATAACCCCACCCCTCCGCTGACCATAGAGTGAATTCTTTAAATGCACAGGGACACTGAATTCTTCCACAGAGTGAAAAGTAAGTCAATGGGGACAAACTCCCAAAAGTTTATAAAAATAGGAAAATGCCAGGCAGACATCAGTGTAGATAAGCAAGTAGATTACTAAAGTTTAAAGGTGAGAAATGAAATCATGGGGCTAGAGATTCTGAACGGAGGGCTCTGAAAAATAAAATTGCAATTCTATAATCATGAATAGATTCAACTGAAGAATAAAAGGGGAAGGTATCAAAAGAAAAACAAATTCACTTAAGATTAGATTTTAAAACATATGCTATCTCCCTAAAAATTGCTTATTAGTTTACAAGGGCGGTAACTACACAGTAGAGGAACCTGATATAACACCTTGACCAGGTGATCAAAATTAACATCTCTAACGAGAGGTGGATACACACAAAATCATTTATGTAAGTATCTGAGCCAGCAGTGCATAAACTGAATCTAATCATGAGGAAATAGACAAAACCAATCTGAAGAGCATTCTATTAAAAATGTTCAGTGTCATTGTATCAAAAATGTTCAGTGGCCTGTATTCTTCAAAATGTCAGAGTCACGAAAGAGAAAGACAGACTGAAGAGCTACTGCAGATTAAAGATTAAAGAGACATGAGGACTAAATACAACACATGATGCTGGATTGGCTCCTGTACTGGAGGGGGAATGTGCCTTATGGGACATTATTGGGACCACTAAGTATTAAATTAATATTGTTTCCTCTAATTGACAATTGCAATGTGGTTATAAAAGAGAACACTCTTGCTCTTAGGAAATATGCACGGAAGTATTAAGGGGTACAGGGTCATAAGGTATGCAACATGTTCTCAAATAGTCCAGAAAACAAGAAATTATGCATATATTACACATGCAGCCTACATGTCCATCAAAGGACACAATAAATTAAATTATTATCCGATGGAATACCATGCAACTGTTTAAAATAATGAGGTCATTTCATATGTACTGACATGGAAAGATTTCTAAGACACCAATAAGCGGGGAAAAAGTTGCCTAAGTTGGATACATTTATAAATTTTTATGAGCATGTAAAGGTTTCATATTCAGAAAAAAATTGTTTTTAAAATGATTTTAAAAACAAAATAGATGTACAGCAGGTGGGAAAAGAGCTACAAAAAGAAGAGTGTGAAAAGGGTATTTGCAAGAACCTGAAAAAATAAAAAAAGGATTAGAAAACTGAAGTCAGGAATAACTTGATGAAAAAAAGGTTTAAGACATTTTTATTTTTCCCTCTCTCAAAATTATGTTCAAAATGAAATGCTAAGTAAGAAATGATGGTCTCAATGTCTGGAGAACATAGGAAATATTAAGTAGTCAAGTGGAGAGAATAATGCACTTGGAAACCTAGACTTCAGGCCTAAATTGGTTCCTTGACCAAGTCACTTAACCTCTCTGAGCCTGAATTCCCTCATCCCTGAACTAAACAGTTGGACAAGAACAATTTCCAGGTCCAGTTCTATGAAGTATGAGACCAAGTTATCTTAAAAAATAACTTCCTAATTATACCTACTGAATAATAAACTTGTTTCTTCACCCAGTGGCTCTAGCTGCCACTGAGGACTGCGGCCTTATATGCTTCTCCAGAGAAGGGACTTTCTCTTCATCTCATTTAAATCTCCAGCCACACTTAGTACAGGTGATAGATATCTGTGGAAATGAAGTTGAATTAAACTACTGCTTTCCCTACATCTGAGAGAATACCTAGAAAGGTGTGTTTTTAGAAGTTTGCTCATTAGGTACCAATGTTGTTGGAATGATTCATGTAAAATGTAGCTAGGTAAGAAGTACCTACAGCTTGATGACCTGGACAATCTAAATTCTGAAATAATGGCGGGGTACAGTCAACAGGCCAAGGCAGGTTTCAATCGTGAATTAGAGAGTATTTGGCTTGTACTTGAGATATCTATGGGACATTTATACCCACACCATCCCTGCCTGAAGGACTTAGCTCTTAATTACAAAGTACATTTATGTGCTTCCAAGTAATTTTCTATCCTTCCCCACAGTATGGTCATTCATTTTTTCCTACTTATGAAAGTAACTCACTCTTATTTAGAGAAACTTAACAGTACAGAAAACTTTCAAGAAGAAGAGGCTTCTAGAATCCCTCCCACAGAAGCATTGCTGACACTTTAGGGTAGGTTCTTTTGCTCTTTTTCTATGGATATGTAAATATTTTTATACACATACAAAATTGCTTATGCTATAGTTTTTTGTCTTTCATTTTTAGCTTAAAAGTTAGTCCTTAAAAAAAAAAGTTAGTCCTTTTAAACAAAATTAATTGTTTATACTTTACTGTTTACTTCAAGACGACCCACAGAGGGATAAATAAAACCTCTCTAAAGGACCTACCTTACCAGGTCTTCTCTGAAGAGGTCCCACCGTCCAAGACCGGTAGGATATATTGGCCAAACAGCGGGTCCTCCTTCCCAAAATGTCCAAGCAGGATACATGATATCATGGTACTCTGATGTCTTCAACAGAAACAGAGAGGTTATTCTAAGTCAGTCTCAGAGCAGAAGCAGCAGCAGCAAACTGCATTCATGCCACGGGATCTGGAAAAGGCCTTGCCCCAGTGTTATATTGTCAAAGATATATTTTCCCTAGTCTTCAAAGTCTAGACTCTAGATGCTAAAAGGCAAAAATGACCATGGGTTAAAATTCGTGGGCTGACTGAACCCCAGAATACGAAATCACACTAAAGGTCAACTTTTCCAGTTCCCCAAAGTTCTGTTTTTCTAGAGGACATACACTGTTGGAGTTTTTAGTTTAGGGAAATAATATACCCAATTCTGAATGATCACATAGCTGTCTCATCTTTTAACTGATATTACACTCGGAGTGTATACTATCTTACCAGTTCTTAGTTATTTCCTAGATAGGTCTTTTCGGAGCAAGAATTAGGAAACATAGTGCAATAGTTGAGAGTGTGGGCTCTTGAGAAAGATCATCTGACTCCACCTCTTTCCAACTCTAGGCAAGTTACTTAATCTTTCTATGCTTCAGTCTCCTTACGTTTATAACTGGATAAATAATAATATCAATAATATTATCTATCTAATAGGCTTGTTTTGAATATTAAATGAGTTAGTACATGTAAAAAACTTAGAACAGTGTCTGACACAAAGTAAACACTCAGTAAGTGTTAGTATTACCTATTACTGTGGCACTGCTGAGCTCCCATTGGTTGGTCGATAAATTGTGAGTTATTTTTTGGTTATTTTTCTTTTTTGATCAGGGTCAAAAGTAGTGATGGGCAGAATGCGGGGGGAGGGGTGTTATCCCACATCTTTTGAAAAAAGTTTGAAGCCATTTGTTCCCTTTACATGGTAACTTCCCTTAAAATTCTGGTCACTGATAAGCCTCTAATTCTACTGTTTCTTCCATTGGAATTACATATGCAATATGCTGTTTGTCTTCTTTCAAATATTTAAAAAATGGTACGTGATTTATCAAGCACCTCAGGCGTAACAGCTGCTCAAAAGAAACTGCACATTTATCATAAAGCTGACAGACTAAAATCCCTCCCTCGCAAACTAAGAGTCACTGGCTCAGAAAAAAAAAGGGAGGGGATTAAAGATGAAAGGAAAAGTTAGTATACTGATGGTCATACTTATTATCCACAGAAAAAACAGATAAGTAATAAACACAAAGTCCTTACTGACTTACATGGGAGCCTCTATCTGTTCTTCTGAGAGGGCTTCATGAGAAATAACGGGACCAAGCACTTTTGAGAAATGAGGCTAAACCATGGGAAATGCAACACAAATGTGGCCTCAGCCCACTTGCAACACAGGAAATAAACAAGTCTAGAGAGAAAGTAAACTGTGATAAAGAAAAAGTGGGGATAAAAAGTTCCTCTGCTTTGGAGACACCAAATCAGAAATGGAGTTATTTTCTCAAAGCTCAGAGGGTTTTCTTAAACCCACTCTTCTCCTATAGAATCTCCCATCCACTCTCTTCTAGCCTCCCCCCATCCCTGCCCCCAAATGCTTTCATATTTAGTCTCTAGGGAATGAAGGCCCATTCCTGCTAATACACCATTTACAAGAACCTGAGTACTAAGATATTCACTGTCCCAAGTTCCCCAAGCCCACAAGTGTTTCCTAGTACTCCTATCTCTCCATAATTAGATCCAAAGATCACCCCCTCACATATCCCTCTCGGGTATCGCCGGCATATCCCCTCACTGCATTGCTGGGGTGCAAACTGTGTGAAGTTATCTAGCACCTTCAGTCTCACTGTTAGCCAGGCTGGGACCCTGGGCTACAGTGGCCGGACAGACGATACCTAATACTATGGTTGATACATACAATGTAGAAGCTCAGCAAATCTTTTCTTTGAATGCAGGCTTTCCCTAACTTCAAGCCCATGAGTTTTCTTGGGCCACTCTCTCCCATGCTCTGTAGGATCTCTGAATCCCACCTCCAATGTCCTAGAGGTTCCTCAGGCCTCTCTCATTCCCTACCCTCCATCCCTAGCCCTATAGACACAAGCAACCTTACTCACATCACTTATGGGTCCTCAACCCCATCTGCTCAGTCTTATCGTTCAATGACTGTGAAGCTAACAGGGACACAGACCCACTTTTGGACCTCAGGCCTCATCCTCACCATCACCCATCAGACTCTGCCACAGTCATCTCTTGCTTATATGCTAGAGGACCACCCTCCATCCCCTCATATGGCTCTTCCTATACTTACCTTACTGAAGGAGAAGACTGGAATGGCAGGCTCCATCCATTTAGGAACCTGAGGATAATCTCGTACATTGATCACCATCTCCATGTCAGGGAGGCGCCCAATAACTTCCAAAATAAAGTGTTCAACACCACTACACCTGTCAACCAGAAATACCACAACTTCACCAGAGCAGTGCCTGCTCTCGGACAAGGCAGGGTCCCGCTTACACTTTCAAAGTAAGACAAGCCAGTGTTCAGATAATCAGCCTCCTGCAAAGTGTCCTGAGAGCAATGCTCCTGAAAGGACTACTCCACTCTTCCATATGGTGCCAGTTACCTTTTCTGGCTAAGCTGCTCCAGCTTACAATACTTAATAAAATTTTCCGACTAGATCATCCTAAGTTTGAAGGGAGTGTTATTGCTACTCCCACCATTTCCTCTCCTCTTTTCATTCCCAGCATTTCTTTATTTCTCCTACACGGAACAGTTTAATTAGTAAGCAAGATACAAATTTTGATAGGAACTGGAAAAGCTGATTTTCTAATTGTGTCCCTTGGGCTTTGCATCTCACAAAGACATTATTTTTATTTCCACCATAACTAAGTCTCATAGTTTATGAGGAAGGATAGGAAACCTTTCATTACCTTCAACCTGAATACAGAACACTATTAAAATCAGTTTTGCAAGCCAGAAAGAGTGCCATGTATATAATCACAAAGACTGTAATATTGCTTTCAGAATAGACTTCCTGGGAATTCTCAGAGGATTTCTGGAAAAAAAGTGAGTATACACTGACAGCTACCTTTTCTTCCCCATCCTTTGAGGTCCTGACCAGCACTATACTGGGGGGCAACATTCCAAGGCCTAACCAAAATTTTCTGGCAGCATGAAAATGACTGATTTAAAATATTGATTTATACACAGGGTGATAACTACAAAAAATATCAATAGTTCATAAACATAAGAAAAGATGGTCAACTGTACTACTATAAGGAAATGCCCCCAAAGCCAAACTTATAAAAACAGAGAAAGTGCTTAACAGAGGCTGGGGAATAGGGGGAAAGGACAGATGTTGTTTAAGGGTACAAACTTACAATAAGCAGTAAATAAGCCCTAGAGATCTAATACACAGTGTACTGAGTATAGACAACAAAATGGTATTATAATTACCAAACTTGCTAAGAGACTAGAACTTAATCATTCCCACTACTATAAAAGAGAATAATTATGTAACGTGATAGAGGTGCTAATTATCACAATAGCAATCATATGAAAATAAATGTATCAGATTAACATGTTGTACATCTTAAATTTACACAATGTTATATGTCAAGTATATTTCAATAAAAAAATTAAGTATCACCATGACAAAAGAAAAAATCTAGTGAAGCTAGATGCCAGTTTTCATCAATCAGATTGTCAAAGATCAAAGAGTCTGATAATACATAGTGAGAGTGTGAGGTCTATTCTGAGCACATGATACAAGGCTGGTGAAAGTGTAAACAGGCACAACCTCTTTGGAGGATATTTGGTTCTATTTATCAAGATTTTAAAAACACATTAATTGGCCAATTAATTTTACTCTTAGGAGTTTAGCCTGCAGATGTATTCACATGAGTGTTCAAAGGTCTAATTTCAAGGATGTTTACTGCATCATTGTTTACATTAGTCAAAAGTGAAAGGGGAGGACCTCCCTGGTGGTGCAGCAGTTAAGAATCCACCTGCCAATGCAGGGGACACCGGTTCAAGCCCTGGTCCGGGAAGATTCCACATGCCCGTGGAGTAACTAAGCCCATGCACCATGACTACTGAGCCTGCGCTCTAGAGCCCATGAGCCACAACTACTGAGCCTGCGCACCTCAACTACCGAGCCCAAGCACCACAACTACTGAAGCTCACGTGCTCTAGGGCCCGCGTGTCGCAACCACTGAGCCTGTGTGCTGCAACTACTGAAGCCTGCGCACCTAGAGCCTGTGTTCCGCAACAAGAGAAGCCACCGCAGTGAGAAGCCCATGCACCGCAATGAAAAGTAGCCCCCGCTCACTCCAACTAGAAGAAGTCCATGCACATCAATGAAGACCCAACACAGCCAAAAGAAAAAAAAAAAAATTAAAGGGGAGTGGTGGGGAAAAATTTAAGTGTCCATTGATAGAGGACTCAATAAAGAAATCCATACAATGGGTTTTTATGCAGCTATGAAAGAGTTCTCCATGTACTCCTATGGAAAAATTTCAAAATCTACCGTTACAAGGAAAGGAAAAGTAAGTTGCAGGACAGAAGATATAGCATGTTCTAGTTTGTTGATGAATCTAGATAATTGTATATGCAGAGATTATTTCTGGCAGGCTGTAAAAGAAACTGGTAATTGTAGTTGTCTCTTGAGAGAAGGACTCAGGGACTAGTGGTCTGGTGGAGGGGGGTGTACGGTGGTAGAGAAACTTCCTTTTCATTGTACATACTTTTGAGTTATCCAAATATTTTACCATGTGCATGTAACACTCCTTTTTTCTCTTTTCTTTTGAACACTTTACTGGAAATACGAGTAGATGCAATAAAGCAAGAAGAATATTAAAGATATATAATAGGAAGAGAAAATTTTAAACTGACTTTATTTGTAGATCCATGATCATCTATGTAGAAAATTTTAAGTAATCTAGCCAAAACCTATTACAGCTAGTAAATGAATTTAGAAATGTAGCATATTTTATATACTAACAATGGCCACATAGAAAATGAAATTAATAAAGTACTATTTACAATAACATCAAAAATATGTAATACCCTGTGATTATTTTGACAAGAGACATTCAAGACCTACATACTAAAATCTATGAAACAATGGAGAGAGTAATTAAAGATGTAAGTAAATGGAAAGATACACCCTATTCATATATCCAAAGACCCAATATTAATTTTTTTACTGAAGTATAGTTGATTTACAATGCTGTGCCAATCTCTACTGTGCAGCAGCAAAGTGACTCAGTTACACACATATATAAACTCTTCTTTTATATTCATTTCCATTATGGTTCATCACAGGATATTGAATATAGTTTCCTGTGCTATATGGTAGGACCTTGTTGTTTATCCATGTAACACTCCTTTGATACTGAAAAAAATTACTCGTTAAAAAGTTTTTTAAAAAATGTATTACTGCAGTACATTTACATGTAACAGCTGAAACATTTATTTTCTTTCCCATTCAGCTTTTAAAATAGCACTCTCTCACATACGGTACAATTCTATTTATATAAAACTCTAGGAAATAAGCTATAATGAGAGAAAGCAGATCAGTGGATGCTTGAGGACGGGGGTGGAAGGAAGGCATGGCGGGGAAAGGGGGAGAGAGGGACTGCAAAGAGGCACAAGGCAACTTTTGGTAGTGACAGATATGTTATTTTGGTTATATATATACTTATCAAATTGTACACTTTAAATATGTGCAGTTTATGTCAACCATACTTCACTAAAGCTATTATTTAAATAATACTATTATTCTCTACCTTTGAAATGATGTGACTCCCATATTTTTTTTTGTTTATTTCTGGTTTTTTGGGGGGTTTTTTGCCACGCCACATGGCTGGCGGGATCTCAGTTCCCCGACCAGGAATTGAACCCAGGCCCTGGCAGTGAAAGCCCAGAATCCTAACCACTAGGCCACCAGGGAACTCCCTCCGGTGTTAATTAGACGGTGCTCCAGTTCCTCAGCAAAATCTTTCAGCTCATCCTTGAAAGGCTGAGTTTACATTTTCTTTTGTTCAGAACTGAATACTTTAAATGTCATAGATGTTTCTCAACCTGGGTGAAGTAAAAGTATCTAGACCTAGAAAGATACTTCTTTTGGCCAGATGAGAGTCTGAGATATTACACAACTGTGTCCATTTCATTAAGGACACTGGTTCTGAATATTTCGTTTTATTTCTCTTTTGTTTAACTCTATTTTCCTTAGTTGTATATGTATTAATCGTTGGAATAGGGAACTTTCAACACATTAGGACCTTTCATTGTCAGTGAAAGGTCCTGTGCTCTCTTAATATTTCTAAGAGCTCATGATTCTGACCAAAAAGCTCTGGGGTCTGGAATAAGAGCCATGTGCCTTTCAGAAACTTTGAGAGTGCTACTTAATTTGATCTGGAGACTGTTCAGCTAACTATTAAAGTCCAACAATGGACTTTCAAAGTCCAACAATGTCTATATTCACATTTTTTTTCTCATTTGTAGAAATTACAAATTCCTCTATGCTCATAATTTGTAGTTAAAGTCTCTATTATTGTTCCAAGTAATGAAACAAATGTCTATTTAAAATACCTCAGTGATTTTCCCCACTACCACCTTATTTGCCCCTGACACTTGATAACCAAAATTATGATTACCTCAGAGTGTGGGATATTAAATGATCTTTATTTTGTTGTTATTGTCCTTGTTTTTACATATTTTACATTACAGTGAAAGTATACTAATTCATAATAAAGTTGTTATTATGAACAAATAATATAAATCCTTATGACCAAATGGATGCATGTTTTTTACAATACTGCTTATTTATTTTACTTGTAATGACATAACATCATTTAGAAAAAAGATCTTAGTAAGGGAATATCCTGCCTTCTGGGTTTTGTACTTTGTAATTTTATAAAGAGTAGAGGTTTTGTTTTGTTTTTTTTAAAGACTCCTGGGAATTCCCTGGTGGTCCAGTGGTTAGGACTCTGTGCTCTCACTGCCGAGGCCCCGGGTTTGATCCCTGGTCAGCCGAGTGGCAGGGCCGGAAAAAAAAAAAAAAGACTCCTAAGAGGAAGGTTTATCACTTGTTGTACATAATGCTGCCTAACACCAACTTCCAGGCTTAGTCTGTGACCCTCCCTGCTCCCCGCCAGCTCTCAGCCCACTGATATGTAACTTCAGCTCTCACACCTGAAGTCCTGGCCAGTGGAGCCTGCGTAATCTGCAGCACCAGTTATTTCTCTTGCTTTTCCACCACCTTCCTTTGAATACTTGGTATCTAGAATAGTAGTTGGCCCCTGACAGTCAGTCAACGCTTCTCCTCCTCCTTCAGCCCAGCTCACTCATGCTAGGTCTCATCAGCCTGTGTCCTGCAGCTACTATATCTGGGGAAGGAGAAAGGGCAGAGTCACAGCCAGTACAATCAGTGATGTGCCTCAGTCTTACAAAGAGAGAGGAGACAGGCTTTGATATAGGAGAGAGGAGAAGAGAGGTTGGCAAGAAAAATTCCCAGGCAAGCAGAAGAGTTTCTCACTATTTTGTAGTCCTTCTGAAATGTGAGGAAGGGTTTACCTGTAAGTCCCTTTCATTGGACTCTCTATAAGAGTAGTATCAAGTAAGCCCTTATGCAATAAGATCAGAAGATATATGTACCTCATAGCTCTTACCTTGAGGGGAACATGCAGTCATTTTCGCGGTATAATCTGTTCTTAATGATCTGATAGTGGGTCCCTAGCTTCCGTCTCACTACCTCCGCCATCATCTTCCTGGAGATACCTCCTCGGAAAGGGGTCAGATCCTCTTCTATGACACTGGGAAAGAATGGGAATCATCAGGGAAGGCAGGCCAAGAGAATAATACCATTCCACCTACTTCGTATCTGTGGGTCTAGGCTTAGTATTAGAGAACATGTAAGCTATGGGAAAGAATAGAGGGCAGGAATGAGCAACCTCTTTCCTGGAAGCACCTTAGGCGATCTAAAATATCAACAACAACAAAACCACAAAAAAGAAAAAGCAAGTCAATATCTCTTCTACCTCCCTCCATCTGGATTGCCCCTCCTTGGCCTGATGCATATTTCTCCTTCACTGCTCATGCCACACCCACGTCCTCCCAGTCACTGCAGTCCCACTGACCTCCCCTTCTTTGAATCTCACAGAAGGTATGGTTTATGCCTTACAGCCTGACACTGTTTGAGTCCCATGTTCTAGTCTGTTTGGCCCCTACCACCCTGCATACTCTAGCAGTATGTATGACTGACAGGAGTAACCAGAAATTACACTATTTTGAACCCCTTTTAAAGTTCAATACATAGCAAGTTTTCAGTAAGTATCACACACATCAGGTGAATTTTTTGAGGAATCACAGAATAACATAATGTGGAGTTAAAGGACCCTGTTATTTAGCTGATGAGGAATCTGAAATCTAGAGAAGTGAAGTGTCTCGGATCTGGGACTTGGATCTGGGACTAGAACCCAAGGCTGATTTCAAAGTAATCTTTCTACCATAACACACTCCAGCCCTAATTTGCATACATTAAAGATAACCAACAAGAAACTTATGATTCGATTCATTTAAATATATGTTCATTCCTTCAACAGTATTTATTGAGTACTTACTGAGAGCCAGCACCGGGAATATGACAGTGAATATAAGACATAGGTCTTGACCTCAAGAAGCTTTCAGTCCAGGGGAGAAAGCAGACAAGTACATGTACTAATTCCCACAACGAGTTAACAGGCACCTGGGCCTCTCCTCTCCCAGGGTATTTTTATCCCCCAGAAATATAAGAAAACCACCACAAGGACCCTGTCTGCTCTCAAAACATGCTTGGCTCTCTGACCACTGCAACCAAGGTCTCTTGGGGATTTTAGGGAATTTCCTCCTGACAAGATCTAAATTCTTAAAGACACGTCAAAGAAAAGAACTCACCCATGGTAGCAGCTGCAGTTTTGACTTGAACATGGTTCATAAATCTCCAAAGCCCTGTTAATTTGGTCAATAAATACTTTCCATTTTGAACCTTCAAAGAGTGAAGTAACAAAGTTAACAAAATACTCCTGAGCACTCTTATTGACTAGCAGCAAGCAGGCAGAACCAACAGAAGGTCAAAACTTTTAGACACCCTCTTCTCATCCCACTGGTGGAAATGAACCTCCAGGAAGGATTCATTCTACAGTTCTCCTGCACTCAGGTCAAGTCTGCCCCTTTACTCGGGCTGCCAGGTATCCAAGAAATGGGAAAAATTCCACGCTTACTGCCTGACACTCAGAAGATTATGGATAAACTGGTGACACGGATTCTCAACTTTTACTAATCAAACTGAGCTCCACAAAGAGGATCGATTAAAAGCCCCAGGCATTATTAACCTTCCCTTCATCTCTTCTGGCAATGGACTAAGAACACTACACACACACACACACACACACACACACACACACACGCACACACACACGAATTATCCCCCAGTGTGTTAGGGAGGTGCGGGGTAGCCGAGCGTGGGCCATACCCGCTGTGGGTAAACAGGGGCATGGCCGTCCCCTCCCCTCTATCACTCAATTCCGGAGGATGGGTTACTCTCCAGGGTCCTGGGCAGGAGAAGCACTACCAGACACCTAAACGCACTCTCCGCTCCGAGGTGCCCCCGTGCCCCCTGCCCAGCTCTGCCCCGCAGCGGCCACAGCACGAGCGTGGCGCCGGCCGCAACGGGGAGCGAGGGGCGCGGGAGAGCGCCTCGGGACCGGGCCAGACTCTGAGCCCCAGCGGTGGGCTCGGCCCTGTCCGGAGCCCACCTGACTCCTTCTGGCAGCCCGGCACCGGGGGCAGGAGTAGCAACAGCAGCCACAACCGAAGCTGGGAGCGCACCCACCGCTCCATCGCCAGCCCTCCCACTGCCAGGTCCAGGCTGCAGCGCGAGCGGGCGGAAGCGCAGCCCCGCACAAAGATGGCCGTGGAGCCGCACCACGTGGGCGGAGGGCCGCCCCGCCGTGAGACTGCTGCGCTCAGCTCTGCCTCCGGATCCTGGTCCCGAGCCCGGCCAGCCGCAAAGTGTCCCTGGGAAGGCGGCGCGGGGAAGCTGGGCACCCACGGCGCAGCTAACCACAGTGCGGTGCGGAGTGGCTGTAGCTGACCTGCTCGTTTGTTTACAGCCGAGCTATCCACATATCCACATATATAGCTCTCTCTCTCCCTCTGTCTCGCGCGCGCTCTCAGGTGAAATCGGATCCCAGGAGAGAATGAATAAATGGCACCCCCAGGGAAAAATATGTGTAATATTTGTCTCTTACATTCCTATAACATCTTGAAAACATCTTATTCTCTGCAGCCAGAAAACTGAAGGCCAGAGAGAATATGTTTTTCGCCCACAGATTCACAGTTACCGGCACAAGCTAGGCTAGAAGTTCTTTCACAACCTCGAACTGCTTCTTACTAAATAGCATAGATTTGTTGAGCTGCTGAATGTGTACAGTACTGTTAGACCCCAAAGGGTTGCAAATAGTATATAGCACACATCTCTTTGTAATAGCAGTTTATAACAGTTGGGGTGACTCAGGGAAAAAAACAGTGGTCAACATTTTGCTGTTCAGTGTAGGTATACAGCTATATATGTTATATAAAGGAAAGTGTAAATGAAACGGCTTATTCGTTCTTGCAGTCTTGTCTTTAAACCCCAAGCTCTCTGTGAAGATTTTCTTGGGATTGACACCACAACCCACAGAGCTTAGTACCGTGTCTTGCATGCTGTCTCTGGACTTTGGGCATACTTTTTTTTTTTAAATAAATTTATTTATTTATTTTTGGCTGCGTTGCGTCTTCGTTGCTGCACGCGGATTTCCTCTAGTTGCCACGAGCTGGGGCTACTCTTCTTGGGGTGTGCAGGCTTCTCATTGGGGTGGCTTCTCTTGTTGCGGAGCATGCGCTCTAGGTGCACAGACTTCATTAGTTGTGGCACACGGGCTCAGTAGCTGTGGCACACAGGCTTAGTTGCTCCACGGCATGTGGGATCTTCCCGGACCAGGGATCGAACCCTTGTCTCGTGCATTGGCAGGTGGATTCTTTAACCACTGTGCCACCAGGGAAGTCCCCTTGGGCATACTTTTAATGTTATACTTATTGTAATAAATTGTAATTACTGTGTTTTCCTGGTGTCTTGTTTCTTCTACTACACTGTGAGCTCTTTGGGATATTCACTTTTGTAACTCCACCATCTACCTAGTCCTTTTCTTAACAAAATAAGCGCAAGATTTGTTGCTGAAGCACTACTTCGCGGCTCGATCTCCTTTACCTAGCAGTGACTTGAGCTCAAGTAATGTCTCCCAACCTACCCCATCTGTAAAAAGGGGGTTGATAACTTGAACACGGTTGTTACTTGGAGTCCATGAGATAACAGGAATAAGCCCTAACGTGGTTGTCTGCACGTCGTTGGAGCTTGGGAGGAAATACGTTGGTTAGTACTAGCGGGGAAGGCGGGGCCGCGACACCAGCGGAGAAGGCGAGTTCTACTGCGCAGGTGCACGCAAGACGGGGTGCGGTGCTCCCTCCCTGGCTCTCGTGTAGTTCCGGGGCCTGTTCGCGGCTGGGGCGGTAGGCCGTCGCGGAGCTGACGTCACCACTGTGCGCTGCCACGTCTGCTCAGCTCCGTGGTAATGGAGGCTGAGGATGAGTGCTGACGGGGTCGGGCTCTGCCTCTAGCTTTAGCTCTGGCTCTGACTCTGGCACTGACTCGGTGTCTGGATCTGGCAGCGCGAAGACTGGACACTTTTTCTCGACTCTCCGGGAGGGGACGGCCCGCGGGCAAGCAACTGGTTTGTAGCGCCTCAACCTGGGCAGGGAGTTCTCTTGCCTGGGGTCCAGCCTGTAAAGCCGCCTCCTCCCAGGGATCCTTCCCCACTGGCCTGGCCTCCTCCATGCGTGAGTATTACCGAGCTGCCGCGCTGTCCGATTGTCCCTGGCCTGCTTCGGCCCTCCAGGTTGCGCGGCGGGGGCCGCTTTGTCATCCCCTCTTAGGGGCCAGTCTATTGAAGTTTGTGGTCCTCTCGCCGCCCACCTTTCCCCACCCCATCCTCTCGTCCTCTTCCGTCCCAATTTTTTTGCTCCACACTTTTCTTTCCCTTTGCTGGTTAATTGAGCAAGGACCAGCTGCCTCTACATTCAACGGTTTGAATGCTTTGTCTCACCTGGCGTTTGTAAATCTAAAGCCGAAAGCTGTTAGGAATAGGGAACAGAGGATATCTGCTGTAACGTTTTGAAAACCAGGGTTTTTCCACGGTGTCGTTCTTCAGTTTTTAAGTTGTATTGTTTAGGAAACAGATTTTTGGTATCCATATTGGCGGAGCCGTGATTTTGCCATAGATTGATAAAAACAGTTTCTTTTCAGTGATGGTCTTTATGTATTACTTGTCTTTTAATCCTGCAGTTTCAGTAATTTCTAAATGATTTTACATCAGTTTTTCTGGAGTAGTCATCCACTTGAGCTCTTTCCAGTATTTTCACTCTAACATGTGGAATACCACTTGAACAGTTTTACTTTTAAAGCGTTAAAAGACCTTCTGATGTACTTTTACGCATCTTTGTCAGTCCTGACAACCACCTCTGTAGGACAAGGAACGCTTTTTTTTCTGATGAGGAAACAAACTCAGAGGTTAAATGCTTCCAAGTCAGATAATAAGAAGTCAGACATTAGGAAGTCATAATAAGAATTGATCTCAGAATCTAGATTCCCTTGATAACAAAACCTAACATTTTGGACAGTGCTGATTCTTCTGCATTTCAAGTGACTTATTGTGAAATACTACTTTTTTTTTTTTAGCGGTACGCGGGCCTCTCACTGCCGTGGCCTCTCTCGTTGCGGAGCACAGGCTCTGGACGCGCAGGCTCAGCGGCCATGGCTCACGGGCCCAGCCGCTCCGCGGCATGTGGGATCTTCCCGGACCGGGGCACGAACCCGCGTCCCCTGCATCGGCAGGCAGACTCTCAACCACTGCGCCACCAGGGAAGCCCCTGTGAAATACTACTTTTGAACTGGAAATGTATATATTCAATGTTTCTTGTAAATTTCTACCTGATTGTAATATCTTTCAAACAGAGCTTAGATTAGAATTTAGGCTTCTGACCCATTGGAGACTGAGTAGTCCTTTCATTAGAATAAACTAGGTAATAGACATTGGGAGCATTTGTTTGACAATCTGGTTTTACAAGGTCTGCTCACTCAGTTTTTCTGGTTGTTTTGTTACACTGCCTACTTTAAAAATAGTAAACTGATATTTAAATGTCTCTTTTTGTTCAGTGTTGAAATAGGCTGACAACCGTTAACCTGGGTTGCAGCTACAGGTGGCACTGGAAGCAGACTGGTTCCTGGACATGCCCGGTGGAAGGAGGGGCCCTAGTCGGCAGCAGCTAAGCCGTTCAGCTTTACCTTCTTTGCAGACTTTGGTTGGTGGGGGCTGTGGCAATGGAACAGGCCTGAGAAACAGGTAAAGAATAAGACTTTGCGTAATTTGTAATATCCTATGATCAGTAAGGCTAATACAGAAGACTAATACAGACTATTCAGATATTTGTTTATCAAGATTGTCTTCTGACACTGAAGTAGAAATCCTGACCCTAAAGATTGAAAACGAAGTATTTCAGAATACTTTGGAGATAGAAAGTTGTGATGCCCACAAAGTGAAAACAGGCTGATTCATACTTATGGCTGATAATCCAAATTCTAGTCATCACCTTTTTTTTCAACTATTAAAAGAAGAGAGAAATAAATTACAGTTCAAGATGAATATGATGGTTTAACTACTTACTAGCATTCTTTTTTGGGGAGGGTAAATTAAAATAGACAGTTAACATGTGATTCTAAAATTGTCATATTCTGTCAAGGGTCTTAAAAATTATTTTGTTCAGAATGAAATGAATAAACTATCATCTGTAGCCTAAACATCTTAAGATTTGTGTCATGTTGTACGAGAATAAAGAATTTGATTTTCTTAATGGAAATTTATCTCTATTCCTAATTTTCAAAAGTTAGAATGAATTATTTCTAAAATTATCCAGGATAACTCGTTTCATCAGGAGGTTCAATCATGTAGCAGTAGAAAGAGATGGGTTTTACTGGATTGTTTGGTCAAGATAATTTTTTTGTCCTGCTTCCTCCCTGAATAGAGTTTTCTCTGGCCTGGATTCTAATTTTCACAGCTAGCAGTCAGTACTACTCTTGTCTTTTCAGGCCCTCCTGATGTTATTTGTGCACTTTCTCTTTCTGGCCTGCCCTTCTTTCTTTCTGACCTTCCACCCCAAGCTCTACTCTGTCTTCAGAATCATTTCTGGTCTTGTCATTTCAGTGGGGCTCTCCCTGAAATTCCAGTTTGAAGGGACTTTCCAGGCTGATTCTCATTATACTAATTTTCAATCCAAATTTTATATTTACATATGTATACAGAGTACTTATAATTTATCCTAGAGTAATATTTTTACTCTCCTGTTCTTTGGATTTCCTCATTTTAAAAACGGTAATACTTTCTGCTTCATAAATAAATACTTTCTGCTTGGAAATAAATGAAGTAGTAAATTGCAGTAACTTTTAAAAACTTTACTCTGAATTTCCCAAAATTTCTACAAATAGCATGTGTTGTTTTATTTTTTTAAATAAAGAAAAATGAAAAACTGAGACTATGTGAAAAAGCTCTTGAGGAAAGGTACTATCCAACATAGATACTGAGATGAAGGATGTTTCCTATTTGAAGTTCATGCTTTAATTTTACTAATATATACTGACCATCAGTTTAGTGATTCAGTACTTTCAAATTGCAGTAGAAAATCATAGCTGTGCCTAGCTAAGATTCTAGCTAGCTACAGTATTCTAACTCTGCCTCTGTATTAACTCCAGTAGTTCTTTTTTTTTTGGCGGTACGCGGGCCTCTCACTGCTGTGGCCTCTCCCGTTGCGGAGCACAGCCTCCGGACGCGCAGGCCCAGCAGCCATGGCTCACAGGCCCAGCCGCCCCGCGGCATGTGGGATCCTCCCGGACCGGGGCACGAACCCGTGTCCCCTGCATCAGCAGGCAGACTCTCAACCACTGCGCCACCAGGGAAGCCCTCCAGTAGTTCTTTGTTCATTTACTTTGACTTTGAGGATTTCCCTAGATTCTTAGATTAGATTAGATTCTCATACTGTCCCATGGAAACCCTCCTCAGTGTTTTGGGCTGCTGTAGGAGCACAAAGAAGGGAGAAAAAGTCATTCAGGCCTAGTAGTCTAGGCTTTAGGTTTCCCAGTCCTCTCTTAATGAGACTAACTTTTTCTCCTGTGTATTTTAAATATTAGGATACCATGTAAAATATCTTTTGGGGGAGGGAATATGAACTGTTCTGCTATTTAAAAAGAGCTGAAAAACACATTCTCAGATGGTTCTGCATGTACTTAAGTCTGCAGATAGAATACTGGGAAGAACTAAGAACATTTAGAAAATACCTCTGCTCTTAAATGAGTTTAGCTCTGAGCATGTGATCTGTCTTCCTTGTAGCTCTTCTATCCTGGCTTTCCAGGTTCTAGTTATGGTTGCCTTGATCTACCATTCTCCATCAACTTTCCTCCCTTAACATATATTTCTTTAGCAATTAATGGTGTTGGTGGGGAGAAGGACTTATTTTTCAACAGATTAGAATAAAGTGAAAAATAATAGTTGCCCATGTTTTGAAAAGTCACTAAAGCTATTATGAGGGATTATTTTGTGACATTTTTACCTATAGGGGTTATTTTGGAAGAAGACAGACAGTCCTATATTTGTTTCTTGATGGGAAAGAAGCAGCCTAGAACAGGTTGTTTTACAAGACCTGGGGAAAGGGTATAAAAAGTGTGGATAAAACCAGTGTTAGATAGCCTAGAATATGATTTTAGGAAGGATGTGTATAAAGAAAGACGATGTCCAGATGCAGAGAACTCATTTCTGGAGTGTCTGTAGAGTATTGAAGAGATAAATAGACAATTGCTTAAGTGTGATGTAATTTTGGATATTATACTTGATTCTGCAAGACAGAAATCAGCAGAAGAAGAGAGCATTTGCCCCTGTTTGTTAGGTGTTTGTGACCTGTTTGAAGTTAAACTTGAGAATGTCAAAGAGGTAGTTTGGTGACACAATCAGAATTGAAATCCATCCTGTCCTGCTTTCTACCTGTGGGGAGCAGGGATTTGTTCTTGGGACTATGTGCTTAGATGATGGCCGTCTAAAGAAGGAGGATATACTGTGAACTGCTGAGTTTTTAGAGAGTTCTTAGTTGAGGGAGAATCTTATTTGAGAAGGACTAAGAGTGATTTTTTTCTTTGTTTTGTTCTTGTATGCTTAGTTAATAATATCACCTGAGCATGTCCGAATGATCACTGCTTTCTCTATCCCTTTTAGTTCTTTTTTATTCCTTTAAATTTTTCTTGCTTTATCCGTTTGCTTACCTAAAATGTGCTGCTTGCTAGCTCCGTAAAAGCCAGTCTTAGGTCTGCTATGTTAACTCTTTCCTGCATACAAGGACAAAGCAGGGTTCACCATAATTCATATTGTTTGCACAAATAGTTTAGGCACAGTGAGCCACTCTTATTATTTAGGGAAGCTTTTGTATCAGTGGAGGGGACTGTTTACCAGTCAGGTTCCCAGATGCCAGCCTCCTATGCAGTCCTTTCTAAGGATTGTTATGCTGATCATCTGCTTTCCTTTTGGGAGTCTGGAATTTTGGTAGTGCTAGGTAAAGAGTATTTACGTGGCTAGTCTCCAGTAAAAAACCTTGCCTGCTCAGTCTCTAATGAAGCTCCCTGGTAGACAGCACTTCACACATGTTGTCATAACTAGTTGCTGAAGGAGTTAAGTGCATCCTGTATGACTCCACTGAGAAGGGACTCTTGGAAGTCTGCACCTGGTTTCCTCTGGACTTTGCCTGGTACCTTTTCCATCTGCTAGTTTTTTGTTTTTTTTTTTTTTGCGGTACGCGGGCGTCTCACTGTTGTGGCCTCTCCCGTTGCAGAGCACAGGCTCCGGAAGCGCAGGCTCAGCGGCCATGGCTCACGGGCCTAGCCACTCTGCGGCATGTGGGATCTTCCTGGACCAGGGCACGAACCCATGTCCCCTAAATCGGCAGGCGGACTCTCAACCACTGCGCCACCAGAGAAGCCCCTATCTGCTAGTTTTGATTTGTATTCTTTTGCTGTTATACATCGAAGCCATGAACATGACTATATGCGCAGTCCTGTGAGTCCTCCTAGTGAATCATCAGGCTTAGGCATGGTCTTGGGGACCTGCAAGACAGTTTGAAAGAGAATATTCAGTGATAGCATTGAGAAGAGTTCTTTGAAGAGAATCTTTTCCAACCCTTGTATTATAGATGAAGAAACTGAGGCTCAGGGATATAAAGTTACTTTCTCAAAAACCACAACTGGTTAGTGGGATGTCTGGGACTGGAACTCTCCCACATTGTATCTCAAACATTTGTGTCACTTTGCTCTTCTTGAATCTGTTTTATATTCTTTCAGAGGAACAATGCTTTTTTTTTTTAATTTATTTTATTTTTGTTTGTGTTGGGTCTTTGTTGCTGCATGCGGGCTTTCTCTAGTTGCGGCGAATAGGGACTACTCTTCATTGCGGTGCGCAGGCTTCTCATCGCAGTGGCTTCTCTTGTTGTGGAGCATGGGCTCTAGGTGCATGGACTTCAGTAGTTGTGGCACGTAGGCTCAGTAGTTGTGGCTTGCAGGCTCTAGAGCACAGACTCAGTAGTTGTGGCACACGGGCTTAGTTGCTCTGCGGCATGTGGGATCTTCCTGGCCCAGGGATCGAACCCATGTCTCCTGCATTGGCAAGCGGATTCTTAACCAGTGCGCCACCAGGGAAGCCCTAGGAACAATACTTTTAATTTTTCTTAAATGATACCTCCGTAATTAATTTTCTGAGATGTACTGACCAAGTCTATTTATTTTAGCTCTTTTTTTTTTTTTTTTTGGTTATAAGATCTTTGATCATATCTCCTCTCAAACTTTTAACATATAGAATTACTTTCCTCTTTCCAACTGGTTCTCTGGATCACTATATTTGATGTTTGTCTCTTTGTCTTTTGGCTTGAAGTATAATAGCTAAGGCTGTATAGGCTATCACAAATAACAGATTTTTTTTTTTTAACTGACAAAGCAAAAGACTTTATTTGGAAGGGGCACCCGGACAGAGAGCAGCAGGGTAAGGGAACCCAGGAAAACTGCTCTGCTACTTGGCTTGCAGTCTCAGGTTTTATGGTAATGGGGTTAGCTTTCTGGGTTGTCTCTGGCCAGTCATCTTGCTTGTGCCATATTTGGTCTGACTCGGTACTTCCTGGTGACGCACGTATCTCTCAGCCAAGATGGATTCTAGCATGAGGGTTTCTGGGAGGTTGGCAGGACATATTATGGGCTGGCATCTCCTCCCTCCTTTTGGCCCCTCCCAAATTCTCCCAGTTAGTTTTCAGCAGCAGCACCATTTTCCTTATTGGGATCTCCTGTTACGAGATAACTCATGCAAGCAGTTATTGTGTCTGGCCAAGGTGAGTTGTTTTGGTCAGTAGTTCCCTAACATCTTGATTTCTGATTACACGTGGTTTACTGCCTACCAGGGGAGAGAATATTTCAATACTGTATGAATGATAAGTGTGATAAGGGAACTAGGCACAGAATTTAATGGGCGTACAGAAGAGCAGCGCTTTTCCAAGTATGGGGGAGGAGGATTGAGGGCATCCTTTTTTTTTTTTTTTAAATTTTTATTGGAGGACAGTTGATTTACAATGTTGTGTTAGTTTCTGCTGCACAGCAAAGTGAGTCAGTTATACATACACATATATCCACTCTTTTCCCATATAGGTCATTATAGAGTACTGAGTAGAGTTCCCTGTGTTGTACAGTAGGTCCTTATTAGTTATCTGTTTTATATATAGTGGTGTGTATATGTCAATCCCAATCCCAATTTATCCCTCCACTTCCTTTCCCCTGGTAACCATAAGTTTGTTTTCTACATTTGTGACTCTATTTCTGTTTTGTAAATAAGTTCATTTGTACCTTTTTTTAGATTCCACATATAAGCAATATCATATGATATTTGTCTTTCTGAGTCTGACTTACTTCACTTAGTATGACAATCTCTAGGTCCATCCACGCTGCTGCAAATGGCATTATTTCATTCTTTTTTATGGCTGAGTAATATTCATTGTATATATGTACCACATCTTTTCTATCCATTCATCTGTTAATGGACGTTTAGGTTGCTTCCATGTCTTGGCTATTGTAAACAGTGCTGCAGTGAACATTGGGATGCAGGTACCCTTTTGGATTATGGTTTTCTCTGGATATATGCCCAGGAGTGGGATTGCTGGATCATATGGTAGTTCCACAAATATAGATC
Organism: Grampus griseus; assembly: GCF_964374135.1. Classification (NCBI taxonomy): domain Eukaryota; kingdom Metazoa; phylum Chordata; class Mammalia; order Artiodactyla; family Delphinidae; genus Grampus; species Grampus griseus. The sequence continues at coordinate 78,573,265 of NC_138998.1, forward strand.
TTTTGTATTTTGTTTTTAATATTTTTCTTGAAGCCCAGAGTGTTATTAACTTTGTTAACAGCAGAATTAGTCTGCTTTACTTAGGAAAATTCTATAAAAACCTTTAAATCATAACAGATATTTTAGCATGTACTTCTGACTAAAGAGGAATAAGAAATTTTATTTGCTCTAGAGAATGTTTAGTTTATCCTAGAGTAGAGGCTCCTCATCAGAATTTTTTGTTTCCATATTTTATGATTAAATGGAGTGAGGGAATAGAATGGCTGCTGGCATTAATTCTCTCCAAGTTCACCAATTTGAACAACTCCAGAGGGCACCTTTCATGTTGTATTCTGTGTGAAAAATACCTCCTGGAGTTGTGCAGTGCTGTGGCCCTTCTCCCAGAACAGATCAGAGGATAGTGGTGTATTAATGATTGGTTTATGATTGAGCAAGTAAGGTTTTGAGACCTACTGGTAGATCACAACCTACTCCTTGGTAAGCTTGTTCTATTGGAGTGTACTCCTGAGAATGAGGGGAAGAAATTTTTATAATTTTTTCTGACTCTCCCCCCATCCCTGTTCTTCCCTTCTAGTTCTTCTGAGTTTCTGCCATGGTATTCTTTTTTTTTTTTTTTTTTTTTGCGGTACGCGGGCCTCTCCTGTTGCGGAGCACAGGCTCTGGACATGCAGGCTCAGCAGCCATGGCTCACGGGCCCAGCAGCTCTGCAGCATGTGGGATCTTCCCAGACCGGGGCACGAACTCGTGTCCCCTGCATCGGCAGGCAGACTCAACCACTGCGCCACCAGGGAAGCCCTCTGCCATGGTATTCTTAACTGTTCAGAATGAGCAGAGTTCATATTCCCATGAGTCACTTAAAGTACTGTAAATGTCACATATTAATGGTAGAATTCTATATTTGAAAATTTTAGAGTAGAATGGTAACAGTAATATTGTTCCTTCTCTAGAATCTTCTTTGGAAATAACCAAACCAAGCCTCTTTTCCTTATTCTATTAGCAATAGTAGACCCTTAGATCTCTATTCACAGGCATATAAACAATGGGAAATTTTATTCCTTACCCTCATCTTATCATTTTATTTATTTATTTGGCTGCTCCAGATCTTAGTTGTGGCACACAGTTGCTGTGTGTGGGATCTTTAGTTGCAGCATGCAGGATCTTTTAGGTGCATCATGCGGGTTCTAGTTCCCTGACTAGGTATTGAACCCGGGCCCCCTGCATTGGGAGTGTGGAGTCTTTATCACTGGACCACCAGGGAAGTCCCTCATCTTACCATTTTAGATAGCCCAGCTATTTGTGACTTACAAAAGCACTTAGAAGAAAGAACAAGAAGAAGATAGGGATTAAAATCTCTACATTTTAATTTGTATTTTAAGAGATCTCCCTCTTTTTAATGACTGTATTGGTCTGCTGTCTCCTCAACCTAAAGGTATGTATTTGCATTGAACCAGGAAAAGTACTGTCTCTGTCCTTGAGATTATGATCTGATAGACAAAAAGATGTATGCAAAAAAATTATACAACAGTATAATGAAAAAAACTGTATAACAGTATGAAAAGTGCAATAAAGGCAGAGTTTAGGTATAATAGTGGCACAGAGGAGAGATGAATCAGTTTTGATTGAGTGAGTAAGAGTAAGCTTTTAGAGGATATGTTTGATCATTTTAAAAGTCTTGAAGGATTTTGTCTGTAAATGTGTATGTGAAACTTTAAGGAAGGTGATTGTGGAGGGCATTGCTGGTAAAAAGAATGGTGTATACAAAGGAATAGCATGTATATTCACAGATAGCAAATAGCATGGGTAGTATATAGGGTGCATGTGGAGGAGTGATAAGGGATGAGAGTAGTCTGTTAAGCAGAGGGCCTCATAGGACCGACTAAACATTTTTGGACATTACATTATGCTATTAGTGGAGAGCCACTAAAGAGTTTTAGGCAAGAGAGTCCACTATCAGTTTCACTTTAGAAAGATCTTTGAAGGCAGGTTGGAGGATTTGGTCAAAGTAGAGTTGAATTTAGAGGGATTACCTCAGTAGTTCAAGTGAAAAATGGTAACTCCTTGAACTTAGGCAGTGGGTTTAGAGAGGAGAGTGCAGTTTGGAAAAAAATTTATAAAGTGGAGTATATATGATTTAGAGAAGAAAATTCCTAATATGACTCCCAGGTTTCTGATTTGGGCAGCTAACTGGGTGGGCCGTGGACTAGGGTCAGGATTGTAGGAGGAGAACCACAGAGATGTCCAGTAGACAACTTGATATCATGGATCTAAAATGCAGCGGTGAGCTATTTGGAGAGAAATTTTAGTTTTCAGCATGTAGGAGATAATGGAAGCCATGACCATGTATTACATTATGGAGAGAGAGTGTACAGAGGGGAAAGAGATGAGCAAAAGGTCCCAGAATAGAGTCTTGAGGAAGGCCAACAGTTAAAGTGTAGGTGAAAAAGGAAGCAGAACCCTTTTGTGCTCTTTGACACTGAAAGATGTCACCATTTGAATTAACCATAATTTTCTCTTTTTAGGAATGGTAGTGCTATTGGCCTTCCGGTCCCACCTATCACAGCCTTAATCACCCCAGGTCCTGTTCGTCATTGCCAAATTCCTGATTTGCCTGTGGATGGGAGCCTGCTCTTTGAATTTCTCTTTTTCATCTACTTGCTGGTTGCTCTGTTCATTCAGTACATCAACATCTATAAAACAGTGTGGTGGTATCCTTATAATCATCCTGCCTCTTGTACTTCATTGGTAAGTCTTAACAGGCCTTTAAGTTCTTCATGTTACTTAGCCAAGAAACTAGTAGGAAGACTTATGTGTAGAAATTATTTTTCTTGGAATCAAATGTTTTTATATTAAAGCACAGATTACCTTCAGAATATAATGTCATAAGATTGTTAAATATCTGGCTTTGGTCCATAACCAGAAGTAGTAAAAATATAAATGAAAATGCAGAAAACATTTAAGTAATTTATTATAAACATATCACAGAAGGGTTTTAATATTTAGCTTTCTGTACACCATGTTAAATTTGTTGAAAGTTTAAGGTGCAAGTATGATTATATTCCAGGAACTTTATCCTTTTGATGGCTATGTGAGGATAGTGATAGCTTCTGTAACAAATAAACCGCAAATTGTATAATGCCTCAAACATGTAACAGTCTGAGGCAGTTGTCCTGGTTGGCAAGAGTAGCACACTTCCATTGGCAGGGGACCCAGGCCGATGGAGACTCTGCCATCTTCTAGCATGTGGCCTCCAAGGTGGCTGTGGTCTGTCCCTGTTCTCCAGAAAGGGGAAAGAACGTAGGGAAGCATAAAGGAGAATTTCTTATAGGCCAGGCTCACATCATTTTCACAAGTACCCACTCCTAACTGTAAGGGAGGTTGGACAATATAGTACCTTAGCTGGGTTCATTGTTACCCTGAGTAAAATTGGGTTCTGTTACCAAAATAAAATGAGATAAGAACTAGCCATCTCTGCTGAAGTACATCAGCAGTTATAACTCTTTCCAGTTATTTAGTGTGCTGTGGTAATCTTGATGCACAGAGGGTTCTCCACAGATAGGTATATAAAATAACAGTTCAGGATAGTCAGGTGACCTAGTAGGTAAGTGGTCAGCAATGGCAGATTTGGATGGATAGTGGAGATATGCTCTAGGAGAAAGAAGATTATTGTCCTGGGTAGATTGTATGTGTCTGACACTTATAAATGATTAGAAAACCTCCCTGGCCTGGTGAACATAGAAAGGAAATGTGGACCAAAATATTCAAGATAGTATGAGAAGGGAATAAACATTTTTATTTTAAATCCTTCTTTGGCCATGGTATTGTAAAATGAGGTTGGATTAGATATCTTTAAGGCTTCTTCCAGCTGTATAGTTTTTTTTTTTTTTTTTTACATCTTTATTGGAGTATGATTGCTTTACAATGGTGTGTTAGTTGCTGCTTTAACAAAGTGAATCAGTTATACATATACATATGTTCCCATATCTCTTCCCTCTTGCGTCTCCCTCCCTCCCACCCTCCCTATCCCACCCCTCTGGGTGGTCATAAAGCACCGAGCTGATCTCCCTGTGCTATGCGGCTGCTTCCCACTAGCTATCTATTTTACACTTGGTAGTGTATATATGTCCATGCCACTCTCTCACTTTGTCCCAGCTTACCCTTCCCCCTCCCCATATCCTCAAGTCCATTCTCTAGTAGGTCTGTGTCTTTATTCCTATCTTACCCCTAGGTTCTTCATGACATTTTTTTTTCCCTTTGATTCCATATATATGTGTTAGCATACTGTATTTGTCCTTCTCTTCCTGACTTACTTTACTCTGTATGACAGACTCTGGGTCCATCCACCCCACTACAAGTAACTCAATTTCGTTTCTTTTTATGGCTGTGTAATATTCCATTGTATATATGTGCCACATCTTCTTTATCCATTCATCCGATGATGGACACTTAGGTTGTTTCCATCTCCGGGCTATTGTAAATAGAGCTGCAGTGAACATTTTGGTACATGACTCTTTTTGAATTATGGTTTTCTCAGGGTATATGCCCAGTAGTGGGATTGCTGGGTTATATGGTAGTTCTATTTTTAGTTTTTTAAGGAACCGCCATACTGTTCTCCATAGTGGCTCTACCAATTCACATTCCCACCAGCAGTGCAAGAGTGTTCCCTTTTCTCCACACCCTCTCCAGCATTTATTGTTTCTAGATTTTTTGATGATGGTCATCAGCTGTATAGTTTTATAAGTAAATACCCCAGTATCTTAACAATGACATTGGCAAATACTTGCTAAAATATTTACTGTGTTATTTGCAAGTATTATCTCATTTATGCTTTCTAAAAACAGGTAGGTACTACTCTAAGACTCCCATTTTATAAGTGAGAAACATAAGACCTAGAAGTTATGAAACTGGCTTAAAATCACATGTGACAAAGTTAACACTCAAATTCAGACCTATCTGCTATGCTTCCTGTATTTATTCTGTGTTTACTCCATGAGTACCATTGGTTAGTTCTGTTATACTGTTTTCACTTTGACGTCCCATGGAAACTTCTCACTTACTGAATTTTAAGGTAATCAAAGAGCTTTTTTCCCAGTCAACCATTTCTGACAGGAGTTCTTGTGAAAGTCCCTTATAAATGTTGCCTTGAAATGGAGGGAGCCAGTGCTGCTATGGCTGCTGACTCCAGAATTATGCTTCCTTTGCCTGACTCATACCACCAAAAATGGGTGCCTTTTACCCTGCCCCTCTCCCCACTTTACTCAGTTTATGTGATTGGCAGACATTAAATCAAATCTAGTAACTTTAGTTACAGGAAAGTTCGGAAATGTAGTTTTTAGCTTTCCAGTCTCTACAGTAGAAGAAGGCACACTTAAAGGAGGTTACCATGTGGACTGGCTAACTTATCTGCCACACATAATCCTTGATCACACAAAGCTTAAAATTGAATTGTGGAGCTAAGAGTAACATATGTGGAATAGCAAATAAGATTTTAGCCTATGAATCTGAGGGCCTGCATCAGTGAGCTGTTAAAGATGAATGGACTGCTACAGACCTAATTGCTTCCCACCACTGAAGGTATTCAAGCGTGGCAGGTGGCAGCTTGACTGGGATGGTCGCCAAGGGACTTATGTCTTAACTAGTGGTTTGTCTCTTTTAAGTTTTCTTCTGTTAGGCATGCCTGACTCAGAAATTTGTCAGAGTTATATATATGGTTTTTTGTTTTCATTTTCAAGATCTTAATAATTATCAAAAAGAAAATGTGGACACCTGAATATGTTAGTTTCATTCTAGCTATCAGATAATTAGCTGAGTGAGTCTTAACCCTAAGAAACAAAAGCTAAAAGTGGTGTAGTAAGTTATTCAGAATATTCAGGAGTGGAGCACTTTGATTAATCAAATATTCTGGTTTATAAAGAGTTAATCGTAAGTAGATTACTAGTTTTCAATGATTTAGAATATAACAAAATTTGCTTAACAATGAGGTACGTTAGGCACTTAAATTTTTCGATATAAAAAATGTCTTAGATGGATTGGTGATACATAAGACCCCCAGACATTAGCTAGGGGCTGTAGTGTATTTGCTTCCATTATTTTGAAGGAGTAGGATGAGCAGGGAGGAGTCTCAAAACTAAGAGGGGATAAATAATTGTTAGAATCCAAACACTTAAAGAGAGACAGGGAAAAGGAAATGATCTGAGGAATGGTAAGCCACTCTTTTGATAATCTGACTGCTTTACCTTTAAAATGTATCCCAAATCTGGCCACTCCATCACTACTGACCCTGTTCAATCCATCATGTTTTCTCATCTGAATTGAAAGCAATAGCTTCTTAACTGATCTTTCCCCAATACAGTGTATTTTCCACACAGCAATCAGCGTGATAATTTTAAAATACAAATAGAATCATGGCACCCTTTGCCTAAAACACTCTTATGACTTCCCCATAGGAAAAAATATGTAAACTCAAACTTTTATTGCTCATTACCTCATTCCAGCCTTCTTGCTGATTTTCAGACATACCAGGCATATATTTCCCTGCCTTAGAGCCTGTATGATTACTTTTTCCTCTGCCTGGAGCTCTCTGCTCCCAGATCTTGTCATGGCTTGTGCTTTTTTGTCATTCAGCTGTCAGCCCAAGTGCCACTTTCTCAGAGATATCCTCCCTAAGCACCAATTTAAATTGGTTCTGCTTCCCTTCCCAGTCATTATTGTTTTATTTCTTACCAGCAGCATAACTATTTGAAATGCTTTTGCTTGTTAGTTTGTTTATTGTCATTGCCCTCCCCCCTTAAGCAACTTATTATTAAAGATGTGGGTTTAACTGCTGTAACAGGGTGTCTAAAACAGAACAGATGTTTATTTCCCTATTGTATAAAAAGTAGGTAGGTGATATAAGGCCAGTGTGGCAACTCTTCGTATCTGTTGCTCTGCCACCCCCAATGTGCTGCTTTCAGACACCATGGTCCAAAGGCTCCAACTCCTGTCATCACATGCAGCTGGCAGGAAGGAGGAAAGGAGAAGGAGACAGCTCTTTCCTTTAAGGGCATGGCTTGGAAGTCACACACACGACTTTCCCTCGTGTCCCTTTGCCGCAAGTAGTTATTGCAAGGGAGGCTGAGAAATGAACCTTTAGTCAGCTAGGAGTCAGTGTCCAGTTAAATTTTGTGATGGCAGAAGAAACAACTAGTAATCTCTGCCATCCCCTTTCTCTCTCACACTGCAGTAAAAAGTAAGATCCAGGAGAGCAGGAATCTTGTCTATCATTCTTCAGCATTGTATCCTCAGTATCTAGAAGACTACATGGCACGCTGTGGGTGTCTAGTTCATATTTATTGAATAAGTTGAGAAATTCTTGAAGGAGGACTGTGGAAACTTACAGACCTTCTGACCATCAAAATGAAAATACATCGCAACTTTCTTTTTGCTATTGATTTTTCATTTTGTTTATTATCACAGTTATATATACCGACTTAGAACTAAAAGGAACCATACACAGCATCTAGGTAATGCTATCATTTTATAGGAAGAAGAGATCAAATATAAGACATGTTTTTAAATCAAGCTAAGGGGAAAAGACTGAATGTATTGATGTATCAGTGAGTAGGGAATTTAGATTAGTAGATGCCCAATTGGATTAATATAAGCTTTCATAAAGAGAGACCAACAGCAGTAACTCTTGAAGCCTGGGAATTTAAATTTGACACTCATTATAAATATGGCATTTTAGATAATTATTCTTGCCATAATTCTGCAGGTTATCACTTGTTAACCCAAAACTGTAATCTTTTCCTTCTAATACAGTAAACTTGCAAAAAAGGAGAAGGTTACATTCCAGATAGTTTAAAATAGTGTTTGAAAAGTTAAAGCAGTTTGTCCTGAAAGAAGTAGAAGGTAGGTAGTCTCTTCAAGGTCCCTCAAATTCCTGTGGTCTGTAAGTGTAAGATGATATAGGACAGTCTTTTGAGGGGGCAAACCTCTTCATGTAGTAGTTCCAACTGGATACACATATTTCTTTCTGTTACAGTTATTTGTTTCTCTTACAGAATTTTCATCTCATTGATTACCACCTGGCAGCATTCATCACAGTGATGCTTGCGAGGAGGCTTGTATGGGCCCTCATCTCAGAGGTAACAGCTCATTCACTGTATTCTATCACTTGTAGCTAGAGCTAGTTAGAGGTTGAAAATGTGAAATGTCCAAGTATAATTTGAATGCAAATATAAATTAATTTCTTTACTCTTACATGAATTGTGCTAGTTCTTTTTAAAAGGTTTTCTTACAGTATATTTAAAATTCAAGTGTGATATACTAATTCAACTGTTAGAAATCTCATTTGTCCAATAGGAACTTAGTTCTAGCTTCTGAGTTCTCCAGTACAATCTTTCTAATTTTGATAGTTGCAGTAAAAATAGGATGGATTTTAGGTAACTATTGTTAAGAAGAGTTGTATGTATGTAAATAAAGAGTTGCATCTAAAACATTGTTTCAAGTAACATTCACTTGAAATTATTTATATACCATTTGTGGAGTTGCTAGCAAGAGACATTTGTTTGAGTTTACTAAAACTTAGAATTTTAAAATGACAGCATCCACACTTGCATAGGACTAATCTTGACCCTCCCTAGGTTAGGATCTCCTGTTATTTACTCTCCAATAGCAACATACTCTTTTCCTCGTCACACTCATCCCAGTGTCACCAGGGCAGCAGAGCTTGAATGTATTCATCATTTTTGCCTTATTCCAAACCCCAAGCTCTTGTGCTACCTATATGTGACAGATACTACACAAGGTCCTGGGGATACAGTGGCAACCAAGACAAATAAGACCTCTTTTTGAGGTCCTTATGATGTCTTTATGAGGCTGCCCAACCAAGAAAGACAAATATTAAACTTAAATTTATTACTAATCCTAAACATTTGAGAATGGAGGCAATGGAGTAATTCCAGTGTCTTAGATGCCTTCCCTTGACTTTGGCACATGAGGTACATTGGCATGAGGTATGTATCAGGGGAGTGATATGCAACTCTGTCCTGCTGGGCTGAGAACAGCTTGAGCCTACTCTACAGTTTAAGGCCCAGGCTGTAGTATTAATTCAACTGCTTCTTTGCATTTATAAGTAACTACACAAATAGTATATATTGTGTATATATTATATATGCTATGTAGTATGTTGGGTGAACTAAGAAATGGATATACAGGAGGGACCTGAAAAACTCCTTCTCCTTTCCCATGTGCTGTTGACTCCAGAAAATTGTTTTTCTGAGTTCTGACACTGCTATTTTAGAGATTATAAGAATCTGTCATTTTCCCCTGCATTTCACTCATTCCTTCCTAGTTCAGTTTGAAAGAAAATGACATTGCAGAGCTTCATGTTTAGACAAGTATGTTTTCTTACTATATTTAATCAGTTTTAAAGATCTGGGATTAAAGAAGAATATTTGAACAGCTGTGATGTAAAGAACTAGAAGTAATGATCATGCATTATTTTCATATTTGCAAAAATCAAAAAAGAAACATTTATATAGGGATTTGTCAAAGAAGATCTGATTATTTTTTGAAGTTTCAGTAATTTATTAAACGTTAATTCAGCAAACAGATTGGGGGGAGGATTCAAGGAAAAATAGAAACACTGTTGCTGCTGTTTAGGCCATGGCAGTCTAGTCCGGAGTCAGATAAATTAGTGGCTCACTATCTTTATGTATATAAAAATCACTCGTTGGTTTGTTAAAATACAGGTTCCTTGACTTGTGATTTTTGTTCCCTATATCTGGTGGTGAAAGTCAGTAGGAATTTGCATGTTCAGTAAGCAGCCCCAGTAATTCTGATGAGTGTGGTTCATGGAACATACTTTGAGAAGCCCCAGTGTAAATAAATTAGACAATATCATAAGAACTTAAAGGAGGTCTTTGTGAGGGACTATGGGAATTCAAGGAGGAAACAGCTAACTGTCCCTGGAGAGATCGAATCTTCAAGAATGAGGAAGATAAGGTGGGATGGGCAGTTCTTCTTCATTCCTTCCTTTTTTTTTCTTTTTTTTTTCCCCACAGTTTACCTTCCACTAAATCTACTAAGTCCTTACTTGAGTCACATTGCTTTTGAATAAAGTCACTTATAAGCTTTTCTTTTTGGTGCTTCCAAACTTACAGGCCACTAAGGCGGGTGCAGCATCAATGATTCACTACATGGTTCTCATATCAGCTCGCTTGGTGCTACTTACTTTGTGTGGATGGGTACTTTGTTGGACCCTGGTCAATCTCTTCCGAAGCCATTCAGTTCTCAATCTCCTTTTCCTTGGCTACCCGTGAGTACTCCAGTTTTACTATTTTATTAGTAAGTCTTAAGAAATTATTTGGGTCATGCAAATGATAGTATAAAAGGGAGGGAAATGAAATTCTTCAATATAAAGCAGGAGTCCAGAAAATTGGAAAAATCAGTGGTTAGAGTGACCATATAACTTATTTTCTAAACTGGGATACAGCTGGGACAATAGACATAAACTAAGATTATCCCCAAGAGGTATGGCTCTCCTACCAATGAAGAATATTTTCATTAGCTCTGTCCACCAAATAAAATTCATATACAATAAAATTCACAAATCTTGTGTACATATGCTGAGTTTTGATAAATGCATATATCTGTGTAACTCAAAACCTTATCCCAGTATGGAACATCACCATTACTCCAGAAGTTCTTTCATGTCCCTTTCCAGTCAAACCCAATCCCCCTGTCTCCCAGAGGCAACAGTGTTTTTTTTGTTTTATTTTGGTTTTTTTTTGCGGTACGCGGGCCTCTCACCGCTGTGGCCTCTCCCGTTGCGGAGCACAGGCTCCGGACGCGCAGGCCCAGCGGCCATGGCTCACGGGCCCAGCCGCTTCGCGGCATGCGGGATCCTCCCGGACCGGGGCACGGACCCGCATCCCCTGCATCGGCAGGCAGACTCTCAACCACTGTGCCACCAGGGAAGCCCGCAACAGTGTTTTGATTTTTTTTTCCACCATAGTTTAGTTTGCCAATTCTAGAATTTCATATAAATGGAATTGTACAGTATGTACACTTTCAAGCTGTCTTTGACTCAGCATGTTGTTTTTGAGATTTGTCTGTGTGATTGCATGTATCAGTAATATTTCATTGTATGAATATACCACAGTTTGTTTATTCTCCTATTGTTGGACACCTGGGTTGTTTCCAGTTTTTGACTACTATTAAAAAGAAACTGTTATGTACATTCTTAATACAAGTCTTTTTTTGCAAAGATACCTTTTCATTCTCTTGGGAGAAATATGTAGGAGTGGCACTGCTAGGCCACAAGGTAGGAGTATGTTTAGTCTTATAAGAATCTACCAGACTTTTTCCCAAAGAAGTGATACCATTTTATTCTTTCAGCAATTCTATACGAGTCTGGTTGCTACACATTTTTGCCAGCATTTGATGTTTTCCATTTTAAAAATTTTAGCCGTTCTGATGGTTGTGTAGTGGTATATTATTGTACATATTAGCTTATTAAACTATTTTGCATAGTTTTAACTTGTTTACATTTGGCTAAAACCTTCTTTGTTAGATGTTAACAGATAGCTATCATTTATTAAGCTCTTATTAAGTGTTAAGTGTCGGGCTAGGTGGTGCTTATAAACATCACCTCATGAAATCATCACAATGACCCGGGAGGTAGTATATTTAGTCTGCTATAACAGATCCAAAATGCTTGTGGCTTTAAAAAGTTAGAAGCTCATTCCTCTCTCCTGTATAGTGTGTATTTAAGTTATCTCGGATAGTTGTGATAGCTCCATGGTGTCAGAACTCAAGCTTCTGCTATCTTTTTGCTCCACCCTGCCTAGCATGATAGATTATAAGGGAGGCTGGAAAATTAAGTCTTTAGCAGGGCAGCTGTATCTCAACTAAAAATTCTGTTGCTATGATCCCCATACTGGGCATTAGTCACCTCACTGTGGTCAGGGTAGGTAGACCTTTGTGCTCTCCTGTCCCCTGGAGTGAAGCATTAATAGGCTGAGCACTTAGGTGTTGTCCTTCTCTTCCATCAACTGGCTAAGACAGGACCTAACCACCTTTGACCATGGAGATCCAGGCTGGGTTCTGCTGGTGGCTCACAGAGGTTTGCACCTTCTTTGGTGGCATTGTCTCATGTCATGCTCAGGATGGATTTTTCTATCTCCAGATAGAAAAATCTTTTTTTCTCCACCTTTTTTTCTCACCCTTTTTGGAAACTATCTGTCTCAGTTTGCTCTGCTCTATGCCATAATAAAGACTATTATTTAAGCCTGCTTTCATCTTGGTTTTTGTTCACTGTTGGACTGATGTTGAAAGCCATGTTGAACTGTCCGGATGAAGAGGAACAGGTTTTGTGAGTGTTGCAAACTTTGTATACCTCAGTAGGGATAGTATCATGGCAGAGAATAGTGTTCACTCCAGTTGTGGTCTAATTTGCATTGTTGTCCAAGGCCTCTCAGGGTAGACTGCAGGGCTCTGTGGGACTAATGTTGAGTCCTGGATGTCAGAATTTTTGATGGATTCAGAGGTTACCCTGAGATGAGGACAGTTGTGAGAACCACCAGTGATTTTGGAGCTGCATGAGAGTGGAAGTCATGTAGTCCAGGCATGTGATTTTTAGGACCCAGGCAGAGTTCCTGGATAACTCAAGTGGAAACACCTTTCATTGCTCACCAGTCTTCATTGCTACTACAACAGAATCCCTCCCATGTACAAGGAGAGGTGATGGAGTTAACCTGTGGTTGGCAGAGTTCTACTGAAAAGGAGATTCAGATTTTTATGTGAAGCCAATTTCTATTAAAACTTAATTGAGCTGTATAGTTGGTATGCATTGAAATGAACATACCTAAAATGTATAGCTTGGTAGGTTTTAATACTTGTAAAGCCACGGATCCATCATCATAATAACAAACATACAACACCAATATCTACCTTCTGACATGTCTCCCAGGACTCCCAGGCAACTACAGTTGATTTACTTTTTTTCCCACTCAATTAGTGTTTTCTAGACTGTTAATATCATTGGCATCTTAATGTTTACTTTTGTATTTGTCTTTTTCTTTCATGATGCATAATTATTTTGAGAATCATCTAAGTTGCAGGTATGAGTAGTTCATTTTCTTCCTGAAAAATAGCAGAAGGGGTTTTGTGGTTTGTTTCCAGTTTGGCCACCACAGATTAACTATGAACATGTGCATAAAAGTCTTCATATGAATATATGGTTTCATATTCTAAAATGAATAACTGTACCCTTATGCATTCCTGTCAACAGTATGGAAGCATTCCAGTTCCCCTGTAGTCCTCACCAGTATTTGATTGGTATGGTCAGTAGTTAAAATATTGGCTGTTTTAAAGTGTGTAGAGGTATCTCACTATAGTCTGATTGCATTTCCCTAATGATTCATAATGTTGAACATTTTTATTGTGTTCATTTGCCAGGTGTATGTCTTTGATAAAATGCCTGTTCTTTTATTTATAACTGAGAAGACAAAAGAATAGTGTTGGAACTTCACTTTTCTTGACTTTGCTGGGTGGAATAAATGTTTCTGCTATTCACACGCACACAAAAATTCTGTTGCTATGGAAGAAACAGGAGAACAGTAGCTATTGGCAGACAATTAGCAATCTTTGGTAAAGACAGATTAAGTGGTTAAAAAATTTTCCTATGGTTAGACAGTTAATGAGAAAGACTCAGGCCTTTTTGATTCAGAGCCCTTGTCTTAACCATTACTCTAAATTCAGTAGTTCTCAAAATGTGGTTCCCAGAACAGCAGCATCAGCATCACCTGGAAATTTGTTAGAAATAGAAATTCTCAGAATCTACCCCAAACTGAAGCAGAAACTCTAGAAAGTATGGCACAGGATTTGTCTTTTAACAAGGCTGCTAGATGATTCTGATGCTAGCTCAAGTTTGAGAATCATTGCTCTATACTGTTTATGGTGCTGCAGTGTAAGCATGAATTTATATGGGTAGTGACAGTATAAAATAAAGGCATACTCAGAGATTGTGTGGCCAAGATGGCAGGAAGTCTTTCTATTGGTTGTACTCTGTTAGGTTCTAATTAAATTCCTTAAACGATTACTTAAGGCACTCATCAACTCAATTCATACAGAGTGAATTGTTATAAACATTTTTCATGATTCAGATTTCTTATAAGGTGTATATTTTACATCAATTGTTTCTGTATTTCTAGATTAATATTTCAGCTGTTTGAGTTGGAAACAAATGATTTAGTTATTCTATTTATCAACAATAGCTGGTTGAATCATTTAGAAGGTTAACCCTATCTAACTTGAAAGGCTTATTATGGATATATCGAGGAATATTTTGGCCAGACTGAAGAGGATTACCATCATCAAATGGCCAGCAAACATTTTCATTTTTTTAGATAATGTAAATAAGCTTTATTCTTGGAGGCTCTCCACATTCCTATAAAACAATGAAATAATCATGTAATTTAAACAAGTTTTATGTCTAAATATTTACTAACCCTTTTTAAAATTCATGAATCATTTTCTTTACCTTACAAAGCTCTCCATGCTCTAAGCCTTTGATGTTACCCTGTATCAGTTATCTATTGACATATGATGCTGTAACGAACATCCACAGAGCCATGGCAGCTTACCACACTATGTATTTACTGTGTATGTGTTGGGATCAGCTGGAAGTCAGGAGACTCTCCTGATCTTAGCTGGGTTCAGTCACATATGTGGGATTGACCAGCTGTCAGTTTAGGCAACTAGGACAGCTAAGCTCTGCTCCATGAGTCTCTCATGCTCTGGCAGGCTAGCCTGGACATGGTCACATGAAATTGACAGAGTGGCAAGCTCATTTCAAGCTTATGATCCTAGCATGATACTTTTGCATTTACCCCCTCCCATCCTACTACTCCAGGGCACATTCACAGTGGATCCCAGAGCTGCTGCTAACCATCTTCCTAACTTAGCAAGAAGCTCATCCTTTCTCCCTCTATAGAGAACTATGAACAAGTGACGTTTGTTAATTTTTTTTAAATAAAATTTATAACTAAATGTCTTTTTATTTGCTATTTTTAATATCTAAATTTATGTCAGTGAAATGATCATTTTATTTATTGGGTTGGCCAAAAAGTTCATTCTGGTTTTTCGCAAGATGGCACGGAAAAATGCGAACGAACTTTCTGGCCAACCCAATATAATATATACCTATACATACCTATGTTACAAAGTGGAAGTTACTTAATGAGGACTTGGAAAAGTGTTTAAAATTTTTTTAAGGAACCAAAGTTGGAGCAACTATAAGAAGTTACGAAAAGTCTCACAAATTTTCAGTCCTTTAGCCAAGTAATTTTACTTGTAAAAATTTATTTATTGTACTTTTAGAATTGTTTTCATTAATCCATCAAGTGTTTATTTAGTGCCTAGTATGTTTCAGCCACTATTCTAAGCATCAAGGGTATAGCAGTGAACTAATAAGCAGACTAAAATCTCTGGTTCTTGGAGCTTACATTGTAGTGAGGGGAGGATAGACCAAAGGGAAAAAACCCAAAATAAAAAACATGTAAAATATATGGAGTGGTAAGATCAGTGGAGAAAAATAACCAGGCAAGAGGAACTAGGAGTGCCTGTAGAAGTATGATGGGTGATGTGGTGGGGGGGTACGCAGGGGAACCCCCTCACTAAGAGGAGGAAACTTGAAGGGCAAGCCATTCAAAAAATACCAGGTGTACACAAAAATCTGTGTGGGAAGTTACTTATCCCAATGGTATTTATAGTAGTGGAAAGTAAGAAACAGCCTGAGTTCTAACAAGAGAGAAATAGGTAAGTTATGGTATAGCTACATGAGAATACCTTTTAGAATTGTTGCTGAAAAATATTTAATGCCATAAGAAAAAGCTCAATATATACATGCTACATAACCACACACCCAAAGTTAAAACAGCAGTATACAAAACAGTTTATACTGTATGAGGCTAAACATATAAAAGAAAAAGTATAAAGTCTGTGTACCCAACTGTAAAAATTATAAAAATGATTATTTCCGGGTAGTTTCTATTGTCGTGATTTTTTGTAGTTTCCTATTCTACAGTGAATATATATTGCCTTTGTGGGAAGAAATTAAAGAGCTTCCCAGATAATGAATTTGCTGTCAGCAAAGTCCCTATTATATTACGTTCACTCTGATGAATCATGACTATTTTACTAACACAGTTATATGATCTGATCTTAGGTGGCTTCTGTGGTCTCATTTTCATACTCCCTTTTATCTACAGGTTTGGTGTTTATGTTCCTCTCTGCTGTTTCCACCAAGATAGTAGAGCTCATCTTCTTCTTGCAGACTATAACTACATGGTTCAGCACCAGGCGGTAGAGGAGAGTGCCTCGACTGTGGGTGGCTTGGCCAAGTCCAAAGACTTCCTCTCCTTACTGCTGGAGTCTCTAAAAGAACAGTTTAATAATGCCACACCCATCCCCAGCCACAGCTGCCCCCTGTCTCCAGACCTCATTCGCAATGAAGTAGAATGTCTGAAAGCAGATTTCAACCACAGAATCAAGGAAGTTCTCTTCAACTCTCTCTTCAGTGCCTACTATGTTGCATTTCTCCCCCTGTGTTTTGTGAAGGTAAGTGGTTACCTGCTTTTATGTGCTTCCTGGATTTGTGTGTGAATGACATAAACTGGGTATTTCTTATTTAATCCCCCTTTTCTCTGTCTCCCCTTTGGCAGCCTGGATGGTGGAGTTCGGCTGCATCTGGAGTGCACTAATACCTGGTTGGTGGATAGATATTTCCATATCTGTGATGCACCCGTGGTGGTCCCCTCTTTTTTTCTTTTCTTTTCTTTCTTCTTTTTTTTTAAGATTTTTTTTTTCCACCCAGTTTCTGGGGAGGATACACTTGTACTTAGAATCCGTATGTGGTAGCTTAAGAGGACTGAGGTTTCAGTAAAATTCAGCCTACCATGGTTGATCTTATCATGGTTATCACGAGTTTCCTTGAATTTAATCTAACCTTTAAACTTTACTTTAGTAGAAAAGAAAAATGGTCTGGATGTCACTTGGGCCCAAAATCTTTTGGGTCATTTCAGTGTCCTTCCTTCACCCATTGAGAAGCATATCTGCAGCTGGAGTGGTCATTCACAGAGAGCATTCACTTCTAGAAAGGAAGCACTTAAAGAATAATCGCCTCTCCCTCCCAACCCTAACTCATACAGCCAGAAAGTCAGGTTGAAGGATTTTGGAGGACTCTGCTCTTGAACTTTCTGCACAGACAGGAGGACAACAAATGCATGGGTGACTCAGAGTGGCATTTGTCTGCAGGGTGTATGTACACGCACCATCCCTGCCTTCTTGCTCACCAGTACATGGATCATTTCTCTCTCTTCTGATCTCTTCCAGAGTACCCAGTACTATGACATGCGCTGGTCATGTGAGCACCTCATTATGGTGTGGATCAATGCTTTTGTCATGCTCACCACACAACTGCTGCCATCCAAATACTGTGATTTGCTACATAAATCAGCTGCTCACCTGGGCAAGTGGCAGAAGCTTGAACATGGGTCCTACAGCAATGCTCCACAGCACATGTAAGTAGGTTAGAGGATAAAACCATTTAACACCTTTTTACATGCTGCTGATCATGTTTATTTGCTTTGTATGTCACTCTTGTTCTTGGCTTTGAACACTTAATTTTTAGTTTTTGTCTACGTGGGTGCTTATCATCCCTCTAAACTGAACGCAGGGGATATTAACTCATTTCCACCACCATCCCCAGTCCCTCCTTAAATGCCTCCTACCTTTCAACTACCCAGTCACTCTAGAATGTGTAATTTATTTCCCAAGCTATAATCTTGGAGTTTTCTTTTCAGTCCTAACCCTTTGCCCAAATTCAGAGTCATGACATATTTTTAATTTTCTTTAGAAGACTGTGAGATTCATCTTCTCATCTTCATTGCCACAGCTGAATAGCTGCTAGATAATTGTCTTATACTTAGGCAGCTGGAATTTGCTTCTCTCATCTTTTCTTTCTAATAAATGTACATTTGTACTAGTGATTTTCCTAGCCCGCATTTTATTTGTTTGTTTATTTTTGCTTTTTGGGTTTTTTGTTTGTTTTGTTGTTGTTGTTTTAGCCTGCATCTTTAATTGTGTTTTTCTTTTCTTCCTAAACTCACTAATGAATGTTGCCCTGCTTTTCCTAAATTTGAATGAAAACTGTCCCTAAGTGAGTTCTTTCTGAGTATTCCTCTCATTGTGTCCCCCTATTAGTCATTTCTCTGCATGATCCCTGTGGTCCAGAATGACTGACTTTAGAACCCTTTTATTCACTTGCTTCTGAGCCTTTCATCATGCCTCTCTCTCAGACCTGGACCATCTTCATCTTCCTTTTATAATTTGAACATTTCACAAATTTCATCACCTAGAAATTCTTTCCTAATTAAGGGGGACAGATTGAGGTGACATTCCCTTCCCCCTCCCCCTCAGAGTGCTCCCTTCAATTATTTGCCTTGATGTCTGATACAGATTAGCACAGGCCTTCAAGCCCAGGAACTGAAAGAGATTGGGCCAGGCTGAAAAGAAACCCGACTGTGGGCAAAGGACAAATTTCAATAAAAATTGAAAATACAATCCACAGTACTAGTACTGTACATCTTCAGGCTCCTGATGGCACATGGCCATGAGGTGTATCATCATTTTAATGCTGGTAAGTGTGAGCAAGGCCGACGGAACATTTTCTGAACTGGGAAAGCTTCAGGGTGCTAGAATTTTTTTTTTCTTTAACATATTTAAAATGCTGTCCCAGTTCTTACCCTAGGAAACTAACCTTTCCAAAATCAGGAAGAGATGAATTAACTTAGATTTTTTAAAAAGCTTAACCTGAAGATTCCCATCCCCACCCCAACTCCATTACGTTGGTGCTGGAAAGAATGAAGCTTCTTCCATAACTTCTTTTTCCTAGAGAAACCTCTATAAAAAAAACCCAAGAAAGTGGTAAAAAGAAAAGTCTGTGTGTCGGTACCTTGTGTGTCTCTGTGTTCTTCTGTATAGCTTCTCACATATATGAAGCATTTGAAGTGTGTGATAAATGAATAGATTTTCTGTAGCTTTTTGGGATGTAATTCTGTAGTAAATGTCATGTTAGTTTGATAATGTGTGAATTTCTCCACTACTCTTACTACCATCCACTCTCTCTTCTTGTTTGTTCCCTCTAGCATTTCCACCAATAGACTCTGCTCACTTGGGATTGAGGTGACAGTCCACCTGCTTACACTGGATTTTCTGGCTCATAGATGCCTTCCTTACACATTTATTTCTGCTTGTTCTCCTAAGCCTCTTAAGTCCTTTGACACTGAGTTAACTTTGCAGTTTCTCTCTACTATATAGCAATGAAGTTATAATAAATCCTTTTTGACTGCTTCCAGTTTGACCATGGAATTACTGTATTTTCAGAATTCAGGCAGATGAAGCCTTGAATACTTAATCCTTTCCATAGAAGTATAGCTGGCCTTGCCAGACACTGTCTTATCTGTAATTGCCAATAGGCTAACATTGCATTTCTTTCTCCCTTAGTTGGTCAGAAAATACAATATGGCCTCAAGGGGTGCTGGTGCGACACAGCAGGTGCTTATATAGAGCCATGGGGCCTTACAACGTGGCAGTGCCTTCAGACGTATCCCATGCCCGCTTTTATGCAAGTACAGCTTATTTCTTTTCAAACATAAGCTTAGGAGTAAGTGTTAGGAGGTTACTCTGTGTGTAAGCATCTAGCACAGTGTGTAGCACATACTAGGAAATTAAGACAGGGTAATTATTTTACTACTATAATGGCCTCTGTCCTTTGGAAATATCTTCTGAAAGGCAGATTGAAGGTGAAAATACCTATTTCTCAATTTTAATAGCTTGACTGATTTCTCTAGTTACATTGGAATTTGTTGAGTCTAGTATTACTTGAAACAAGTACACAATTATTTAAGACTTCCATTTTTCATCTTACAAATTTTATTTGTAGTAGTTTGGTTTAGTGGTGTCCTTATAATATATCTGTGTATCTTTAAGCAATATTTAATATAGTAATAATGTGATGGTTTTATTTTTTGGTATTTGTCATATGTATCATCTCCTTAAAATACTTTGACTTCCCCTTTGAAACTCAGGCAAATGCCATGATCTGTGGCCTTTTACCTTCTCTTGGATTAAAAGGAAAAAAGGCTTAAAAGTTTAAAAGGAAAAAGCAGTAGACACCCACTAAATCCAGCTTCTGTTCCATTTGAATTTACACCTTGGGTTATGTTCGATTTGATTTTTCACTTTTCCAGAAATTCTGGCTCTAGGAGGCAAAAGTATTTACTTATAAGAGAAAGGCCAGCTGATTGATGGGAGAGGGGAAAAGAAGGTACATGCAGGGAACTGTTTTTAGTAAAAATGTACATAGTGCAGTGCATTGCCTTTGAATGGAGACCATATTCTGAAAAAGAATTGGAGATTTTATTTATTTTTTAGATGCTTGAATCCCTTTCTCCCTCCCATCACTCCCTCCATCCCTCCCAGTTCCTTATGAGGGTACTTGGATTTCCTGGTTCTGCGGGCGTTTGCTACTAAGGGCCTTTTAATTAAATACTGGAAACTTGCATCAGGGCAGGATGCTTATAAATAATATGGTAGGGGAGGGTGGGGCAAGGTGAAAGGCCTTTGAATGAGGGAAATACCGTAATCTCCTAGACTCCTGTGGGATTGCCTTAAGATGGAGGAGTGGACTTAGGTTACAACTACATAAGCATTTGGTTTCTACACAGAATATTTAATTCAGCCAGCTGAGTTCCACAGGCCATTAAGGACATCTGTTGGCTCTTGCAGTCCCCTGGAAACCTACAGTAACCAGATAGTTTATTAAAATTTTCTGCTTGAAATATAAGTATTTTCCTTGCTAGTGTTGGACAGCTGAAGAATCAGGTGGAATCCATAGAAGAAAGATTAAGGAAATTAACTTGTTACTGATTTTGCGTGACCAAAGTAAATCAGTGCTTCTCAAAGTGGTGGTTGGGTCACTTAGAGTCAGAATCTCTGAAGGATCCTAGGAATTTGCAGTATTTGCATATTTGGAAATGATTCTTAGGCACACTGTTTAAGAACACTCACTTAAAATGTGCCTATTACCTGTAGCTCTGGCTGTCCTCACATTTTTACTCATTCGGTTTATAGCTTACCTGCACATTTAATTATAATTGTTGTAATTGCCACAGAATCTGAAATTGCCTAATTTTTTTTTTAGAATGTTAATTCTGAGCCAATTTTATACATGATATTACTGGAGATCATGTAATAAAACCCAGGTTAAACATGTTCTTCCTCCCGCAGAAGGATCCTGAGAACCAGTTACCTTTCAGAGCTGTCATGATGATTTGGTTTTATTCTCAGATTCGAGTCCTGAGGTCTAAATTATTCTTTTAGATCTGATATACTACCATTATCACAGTTTGCATTCTTTGACTCTGTCTTCCTATTCATAATACATTTTTATTAGTCAACCAGGATTTAGCCTCTTAGACTGAAGAATTTGGTGGGAATGAAAACAGGTCTGTTTTTAGCCAAACTCTAATTCTGACTAATTTTTCCTTCCTTCCTCATTGTTCTGTCTTTGTTCACTCTACTTATCAATACCCAGAAAAACTGAACAAAATAAAACAGACAGCATGGTGGGTAACAGTTTAAGAAAAAAATTAAGAAATTACTGTATTGATATTTCAACTTATATTACCACTGCTCCCTGCAGACTTGTCTAGTGTAGGTGTTTATGTCTTAGACCAGCCCACAAACTAACAATGATTTTTGTATTTTTAAGCGGTTACATTTTAAGTGGTTATGAGTTACCTACATATAATATCCTCAGTTTTTGTCTCTTGACTTGAGAGTCTAAAATATTTCCCATTTGGTCCTTTATCCAGCCCCTGTCTTAGATAAATAAATATACTTTTGGTTATCTGAAATAAAATATATACCTAAGATAAAATCCAGGAAAAATGTTTGAGGCAGAGTTCTTTTGGATATAATCCCTTTTCATGTCTCGGGGTGTTGAAATAAAATGTATTTCATTATTACTTGAGCAAAAAAGAAGGGGTTTGGGTCTCTATAGCAAGAAATAGCCTGATTGATACTCAATAAGCAGATCTGCTTGTTAGTGCACATAGGAGCCTGTAAATATGAAATGATTTTAGAAGAAAAATGTGAGAATAACTGCAGTCTTTTCTATGAAATAACATTTTGCTTTTTAACTTCCTTACAGTTCCTGTTTCATCGTCCATTAAGGCTGTTAAATCTGCTTATCCTTATTGAGGGCAGTGTTGTCTTCTACCAGCTCTATTCCTTGCTGCGGTCGGAGAAGTGGAACCATACACTTTCCATGGCTCTCATCCTCTTCTGCAACTACTATGTTTTATTTAAGCTCCTCCGGGACAGAATAGTATTAGGCAGGGCATACTCCTATCCACTCAATAATTATGAACTCAAGGCAAACTAAGCTGCCTCTCAACAGTGAGGGAGAACTCAGATAAAAATATTTTCATACGTTCTATTTTTTTCTTGCGATTTTTATAAATATTTAAGATATTTTATATTTTGTATACTATTATGTTTTGCAAGGTGGGGAGGGCAAGGGACATTAAATGTATCCATAAACAAGATGATGTGATCTTTCATGTGTTAGTATATCTGAATAATATACAGAGGAGAGGTGTGCCTCTCCAGTAAAGAGATTGATTTGTTTGTATGGCTCTGGAATAACTTATTCACTTATGAACACATCTCATATATCACTTGACACAGTACCTTTTGTGTGTCTACTTTCCTTCTAGTCTTTCTCATTATCTTTAGTCCTTAGCTGGCCTTATTGCTACAGAAAGAGAGAGATCAGTGGAGTTGCCTGACAGCACTCATTGTCTTTTTTTTCTGATTGGCAGATAGTATTGGAATGCATGGGGCAAAAGTGGGTTTTCGTCCTGGTGGGGTTCTCTTTGCTGCCTACTGGGAGGAAGCATTTCTAAGGTAGGAACTCAACGTTCTATCTGCCGTATGACATTTAAATATACTTTTGTGTAAGCTCTTATGTCCTGAAACAGGATATTGTTCTCATTTTCCCTGTTCTTTCACTTCTTTTGCTTGTAAAGATTTTCCTTTTATTGTTAGCTGTTTTGAAAGAATACTTTTTAGGACAGAATAGAGTGCCCAAACTTATGAAGGAGCTGGTGTGTGACTAGATCAGTGGGAGAAGATGAGCACATATCCCCTGGGCTGGGGTCTGGGCAGGTTGAAGACACCAAGTTACTGGAGGAATGGATGCAGTCTAGCAGCAACTCTGCTACAGAGGCATGTTTAGAGTTACCAGCAGAAGTGAAATATGAGAATTTACTTTTTTGTCCTCAGGTAGTTTGATCTGTGTGTGTTTTGAATTTCATACTCCAGAAC
Source organism: Grampus griseus (assembly GCF_964374135.1). Lineage (NCBI taxonomy): Eukaryota > Metazoa > Chordata > Mammalia > Artiodactyla > Delphinidae > Grampus > Grampus griseus. The sequence continues at coordinate 78,596,701 of NC_138998.1, forward strand.
CTTTATGTCTGTGAGCATTAACCCCTTTCAGTCCATTTTCTTGAGAGGTGATATACTTAGTCAGTTGATGTCACTAGTCATCTGAATTTCTGAGGCCTTGTCTTGAGAGCCTGAAATATATTCTCATGTGTTTTCTATGCTCACTTTGGCTTTTTTACACTGAAACACAATATGGCTTATGAAGTAAAAAAAAAAACAAAAAATCACGTAATTCATAAACTGGCTCTGAAAACCGTTCTTGCAGAAGAGTTCCCAACAGGTTTTCAGCAAAGGCAGCATTGTGAGGAGTAGGTGTGTGTACAGCTACCCAAGGTGACTACTATGTGTGACCATTGTTTCCTTAAATATTTTGATGGATACACTTTTTTTTTTTTAAGTTACATAATTTGGCAGTCAATATGAGTGTATTCAGTCATTCAACAAATACGTGTTGGCCACCAGGCACTATTTTATGCACTGGGGATATAGCAGTGAGTGAGAAAAGCAAAGGCCCTACCTCAAGAGCTTACCATGTGGGGGGCGGGGGGTGCAAAATATGCTGTAAACAAACATATAATTTAATGTCTCCTGGTAGTAGCAATAGGTGTGGTAAAGCAAAAATTAAAAACAGATCAAGGAAATAGAAAGTGCTAGGAATGGCATTGCTAGAAGGCATCTTTTTTTTTTTAAATAAATTTATTTATTTATTTATTTATGGCTGCGCTGGGTCTTCGTTGCTGCGCCTGGGTTTTCTCTAGTTGCGGCGAGTGGGGGCTACTCTTCGCTGCGGTGCGCGGGCTTCTCATTGCAGTGGCTTCTCTTGTTGCGGAGCACGGGCTCTAGGCATGCGGGCTTCAGTAGTTGTGGCTCGCGGGCTCTAGAGCGCAGGCTCAGCAGTGTGGTGCATGGGCTTAATTGCTCCACGGCATATGGGATCTTCCTGGACCAGGGCTCGAACCCGTATCCCCTGCATTGGCAGGCGGATTCTTAACCACTGTGCCACCAGGGAAGTCCCTAGAAGGCATCTTCGAGGAGATGATTTCTGAGCAAAGATCAGATGAAGCAAGACTGAGGAGAATTCCATGTTACAGTAACAGCAAAGTGAGTGCCCTCAGGTGGGAATAATTTTGGTACATTGGAAAAATAACAAGATAACCAGTGTGTTGGTTGTTTTTGTAAAGTGGTTCAGCCTAAATATGGTGGTTCTTGAGTGGGGGAAGGTGGGAGAGCTGCCATCTCAATATTCTTTCCTTAGGGTCTTGAAGATATGCTTCTTTTGACTAATATTTTGGTGAGATTACTTGACAGCTAAGAGCAAAATGGGTGGCCTGGGTATAAAGATGTCTCATCACGATGGCCCCAGACTGGTTCTGTCATTGAAAAGTAGCCCAGATAACTGGGCTAATAATAGACTAGTCTATTATTAGAGATAATAGACTAGTCTTTACACGCCGGCTCAGCGGCCATGGCTCACAGGCCCAGCTGCTCCGCGGCATGTGGGATCGTCCCAGACCGTGGCACGAACCCGCGTCCCCTGCATCAGCAGGCGGACTCTCAACCACTGCGCCACCAGGGAAGCCCAATAGACTAGTTTTGAAAGCTGACATGATTCCACCTTCTGGTTTGACCTGTCTTGGCCATATTCTAAAGAAGTAGCACAGGAGGACCAGATGCCAACCTGGCCAAACAAATGAGTGAATATAATAAATAAAAATTAATTTTGACTAAAGGAATTGCAAAATGCCCCCCTTCTCCTTCCAGATATGACAGCATCAGGGAGATAAAACCCTTCAGTTCATCACGCTTCTACTCATTTTAGCTGACATTTGTAGATGCCACATTCAGATGGGGGAGAGAAGAATTACTAGTTACCTGTGTATCCTATTACTTAGGGATCATGTGATATAAAGGACACCATCTTTGTTTAGTGATAGGGGGAGATGCATGCCCATTAAAGAATGGCCTTTTTTTTGTAATTGTTAAATATTGGGAAATGGTATGTGGAAAAAATGGTATAGCAAAAGATCAGTTAGGTGAACTTGGGATACTGGAAAAGGAAAGAAGTTGCTTGACCAGTTGTCTGGGTGGCTTAAGGTGAGTAAATGTGTCAGAGTAGAGGAGGGTAGTTCACAGGCATTATTAGCATGATGGAAACGTTTCTCAATATCCTGTTTACTCTGATTCCATGTTTTATTCCCTAAGCTGCTTTCCCTCCCCTCCCTATCGGTTACCTCCACACCACCCCTCTCATTTCTATTTACTGAGCAATTACTATGTGCTAGATACTGCTGAGTGCCAGAGATACTCATGTTCAGAGTGCATTTACTAGAAGGCAAAAAAGTAAATAATGGTAACACAAATGTGCTCAGTCAAGGAAGTATATGCAAGAGACAGAATTAATGCAGGAAAATGATCAACTTTGCTGGAGCTGCAGTGTCAGGGAATGCCTCACTGCATCAGTAACACACATGATGCATTTTGAAGCAGCACTAGTTTACCACAGAGATGAGAGAGGGAGGGAGGGCTCATGCAGTGGGAACAGAAGAGGCAAAAACTCGCATAGACTTGCACTAAGTTTTTAACTAATAGTTCAATAATGCTAAAGAGCTAGGCAAGGAATAGATTACAGAGGGACTCGAGTTCCACATTAAGTGGTTTGGATTTTTATTATCTTGTAGGTCACAGATTGTCAAAGGAGTGATCCTTGGGCACTGCATCAGATCTACTAAGTCAGAATCTTGAGGGTGAAGCCCAGTAATACATACTTTTCACAAGTACTTCAGGTAATTCTTAAGTGGACAGAAGGCTGGGGACTTTTGTAGACAGAAGCTATCTAATGAGAGATTTTAAGCCGAAGACTTAACGATGACCCAAAGAGTTTGCAGGTCAAGGGTTCTGGAAGTGTAATTTTTGGACCAGCAGCATTGGCATCACCTAACTGGGAACTTGTTAGAAATGGGAATTTTCAAGCCCTAACCCAAACCTAACAGTCAGAAACTCTGGATGAATACCTAGGTCTGTTTGAACACACACTCCAGGGGATTTTGATGAGAACCACTATCCTGTATTAGGTAACTTTGGCAGCAATATGTAGGATAGGTTTGGAGAATGGGAGGATGTGAGAATTGGCAGGGAGGCCAATTAGCCAACTATTTAAAAAGTCCATATAAGAGAAAATGGGAAAAGTTGGGGTGGGGTGTCACCACTGTGTGATAGAAAAAGCCACGGACATGAATAAGATAATGTAGGGAAAGTATGTACAGTGAAAAAGGAAGGACAGAATTCTGATGACTAACAACATTTAAGGGCAGAGGAAGAGGAAGCTTTCAAATGAGCAACACTAAGGAAATGGAAGTCCAAGAGATGAGGTGAATTAGAGTTTCAAGAAAGGAATGATTACAGTATCAAATATAAAAGGTAAGTCAGGAGACTAAGAATTGACTGTTGGATTTGATTGTGAGACCACTGGTAACTTTAGTAAGAGAAGTTTAATGAAGCAGTGAGGGTGGAGCTCGGGTGGCAGTTGGTTCAGAGTAGTGAATTGGGAAGAAGGAGCCGTTTGGAAGAGGAATAGCGCTTCTCCTGAGTTAGAAAGGAGTTTAGGGACACACGTATGAATAAGGGAAGTGGCAATGTATCTGATAGCATAAACTTGTTAAGTAAGAAGTAATTATGTTTTCAAAGGAGTGGTCCATCTGGGAGGGGGAATAGCCTTTATGAGTTTTGGGAATGAGGCCACTGCTGAGGTGGTAAACCATAAATTTACAAAGGCTTTCTTCATGGTTTTACGATTTTCTGTAGTCTAACTCAATAGACACAGTAAAAGGGTAGTAAGATGGGTGGTAAGAGTCCTGGTCCTGGTTTGGAGGTTTGCCAAGCAGGTATAGCTGAAGGACTAGTAGCCAAGGGAGTTATGAGAATAGCTGAGATGATGCACCTTGGGGTCTGGAAAGGCTGGGGAAGAAGAATGAAGTCTGGTGGAGTACTGGCCATCAGAAAGAGCAGGGCTGGGTCGGGCATTAGTGATCTTGAGCAAGTAGAAGGAATAAAGGAGCAAAGATAGGAGTTCTGAGAAGAATATGGGAGTTCAGGATCATAGAGTTCTGGGTTATGAAACAGCCTGATGTGTACCCCTGGAAGCAGATGGTCAAAATTCAGTAGAGGCAAAAGCCGTAAGCAGTTGTGGCAAGGGTGTAGGATGAGTTTTCCTCAAGAATGTTGAAGTCATCCAGGATGACGATGGGACAGGAGGTAGAGAGTCTGGTGCCGAAAACTGGGAAATCTGGCACACGGACTACATCATGGCCACAAAGAACAGAAAAGGTAAAATCGCTGGATGCCATAAATTTCAGTAATGAGATTTTTGCATGAGATGGGAAGAAACGGTGCAGAAGCAGGAGTGGGAAACTGGATAAAATTTCTGGGCTTTTTGTAGTCTGTGTAATGTGGGAAAAATGGGCAGGGAAAGAAGCGTCCTCAGGTGAGTGGAGGCAACATTCAGTGAAGAGATTCAAGGAGAGAAGCACTCTAGAGGAACTGGAGGAAAGATTAGGAGTGAGGGGAACTGTGTGTTGCCAGTTTGGCAGGGGGGAAGAGTGGTAGGCTTACTCAGAGAAACAGAGAAGTGTGGGGATCTGGGAGTATATAGGATAAAAGGCATTTATGGCAGCAATGAAGGAACAAGAGCAGGCCTGAGTGGTGTGAAGTTCTAAATAGAATATTGCTGAAATGCTAGAATTTTAATACCCTTGGCAACAATATTTTTCACTGCAAATATCACCAAGTTGTGAGCCTAGGCTGTATGATTGTTTTTTTAAGGGCCTGTCATTTCAGCTCATTGAGTGCCTCTCTCCCCTCCCCCAGACCCCTTCTGTGATAATATATGCCACGATAGCAAACTTTTGCTTTTTTTCCCTCAGAGCACCATTAACAAAAATCACTGAAAAAAATAGTCCTCCCTGACTAATTCAAGAAATAGAAAAATTGAGTTCACATCTTTGCAGGTAGACCCACATAACTCCTTAAGCTGTGGAGTTTTGAGAAGTAATAGCTTTTTTTCCTTCTCATTTTTCATGACAACATCCATTGATTTATACTGGGTATATTGGGTGACATGTATGATTGCAACAGTAAGAGAGTGAAGTTGCAAATATTTGACAATTATTAAGATGTAAAATAACAAAGCAAGAAAATTTCACTGAAGCAAATGATCAGGACTTGTGCTGTGAGGAGACCAAACCTTGAAGTAATAAAAAATGACATCAAACAGAACAAAGTAGAACAATGAGCCTGAATGCATAAAGTCCACTTTTCCTATTATTGATTTTGCTGATCCCATGTCCTCTAGTTCATAGTGCCGTCATGAGCATTATGTTTTATATCATTTATTAGAGTACATTTTTAAAGGATAACAATCTTTTAATTACACTTAAATGTCTCTAAGGATAGGTTTAATATTTATGCTTTTTTAATCAATAGAAGAACATTTTGATTATATCTTTGGAAACATATTTGTCAAGCTCAACAAACAGCTGAAATCACGTGGCTTTCTAATAGACTCCTTTGAGAAAGTGCTTTACCTTACAGAATTATAAGCCAGGAAGTACTATGGCATTAAGTTAATGCAAAGCATTGTGATTCATCCAGTAAAACACATGGCTCTGAATTTCATAGGTTTCGTATATGTAACTACATCCTCCTTCGTCCTCATAGAAGTGATCCCTGCATTGCTCATGAACTTCAACGCTACTAAATGTGTGCCAGTTGATCAGTGGTGGCCCCAATTTTATCCTATATGGACTTACCCTGATCTTAAGCAATCACCCTTCTACCATCTCCCATTCCTCTCCATGCTTGGCAAGCTGCTTGCTCCCTCTTCTAGTCTAACTTTGCTAGGAAAGGTGTTGACAAAGGAGGACACATGCTTTGTCATTCCACATTTTGAACTGACCTTCCTGCTGGAAATGCCTGAAATCATACTCCTGGCAACATTTAACCCCAAGATTCATGTTGTCATCAGATAGGACAGGTCATGGTAGAATGTAGTCCTAATCAATCCTGGTGGGAATTGGACCTACCCTGAACCTCTCCCATTCCAATCCCAGACAAATGAATCTTAGGTTTCCCAGTAGCTCTTCAGGCAGAACACAAGACCTGTGTAGACAATCGACTGGCCCACCCAACTTTAGGCAAATGTGATTATCATGTGCTAAACATTAGACATGAAAGTAACAATTTATCTTGGACCTATGAGTTCATCATCAACAGGAGTTAACCCATTTTGTGATGATGGAAGTGTCTAAACCCCCCCCTCTCAGGGAGTATGGAACCCTGATGTTACCTGGCTCATTTGCCGAGATCCAACAAGACTTCACAGCCAAACTAATTAAGACCATGCAAAACCTCAGAACTATTTATTCTTAGTTACCACTCGCTAAGTTTTTAAGTGATCAAAGCAAAATTCTCAGCACCTGAATGTCTTCCTGGTACCTTCTACTGGATTTGTAATTGTGTTTAATTTGATTAAAGTCAGTAGGTAACTTGAACACTATTAGCAATCATATTAAAAGATGCTAAGTTGCTACCTGTTTTCCCCTGCTGCTTTCATTTGGTAACTTAATGGTTCTAGATCTTGCTCCTGGTTGCTTATAGGCTATTTCATTTGCTACCATCCCTCTCCCCTTTTTCATTAGACTCTTCAAGAATTTCAGAGTTCTGAGGTACCCAGCGCAATATTACTAAACTCTTGATAAATATTGTCTGTTGAGGAGGAGGATGTTTACATTTTTAATCTCCCCAGAATTCAGAATTTTGCCTTGGCCAATATTTTGAATTTTAGGGCTTAGATTAGGCTAACAGTGTCTTAATGGGGTTTTTGATCAGGACCCTTCATATTCCATTTGAAGCAGAGAATAAAAACTAAATTCCCTCTACCTGGTACATTTTGGCAAAAAAAAAAAAAAAAAAAGGTTGGCCTGGGAGGGCCATTTTGCCAATAAATATAGGTTATTATCTTATTAGGCAACCATTAACACTGAAGGAAACATTAGAATATGCATGCATTTCACTTTAAATTCAGGATTTAAAATCAGCCCCCCCCCCCGTTTTGATGACTCATAGTTTATTTGAAGGTGCCTTTTGAGAATTTGTTTCTGTAGCCCTTTCTAGGGCACCATGTAGATCCTCCTATAAATAGCAGCACCTCTTCTCTCCTTCCCCTAGATGGAAGCAGGCAGTCTGGTTTTCATCCAGCCATTCTCAGGGGGTTCATTTTTCAGTCCCAAGTGGATGACCAAATAGGTAATCTCAGGAGATTTGGGGGGAACAATTTCAAGGGGAAAATGTAATGAGTTTTCCTTGTCATGGAACGGAATTTCGTCAGTGCCAGGCTAGCCCCAGCTCACAGGAAGTTTATGATTATGGAGAGGTCCATACTTTAGCAGCAGGACACTGACCAAGAAGGTGAGTCAGCTTCCAAGGCCTTCTGGATTGATTGGCTGGGAAAGCTCAGAGTAGGGAATATCTCCAGACAGTTGTCACACACACTGTGTGTGTGTGATGACATGTGGATGATATCCACACACTCACACTTCTGAAGATGATGCTACAAATGAAAGATGTCAGAGTCTAAGGAACATGGCAGTCATTTAATCAATCTACATAGGTGCCTCCAGTTGAACTCACTTGTTATTATGGAAATGGTGGCTTCTCAGTCTATCCTCAAATAAAAATATATCCTCTAAGTGTTACAAACATTTTAAATAATCATAAAATAGTTTAAATATTTCATTACTTGGCTCAGAGTTCTGATGGTGAAGCAAAGTGCAGTTCCCTCCCTCTCTCACATCCTAACTGGAACATGGTCTTTATCAAAATGTAGACACCACAGTGTACTGATATCGACATAAAGCCTGTCTGCCACATTTTCTGATAAGGCAGAAATGTACTTTTCAAATCTCCTAAACACGGCTTTCCTCATCTGGCACCACTATATTCCTTCACCTTTCTTGCCTAGGGGAAAAATGCTATCTATACCTCAGGACTTTTCTTACGGGTTTACATCTCCTTGGCTGTTGGTCCAATGTCTGCTCACCCAATGCAAAAACCACTGACCAAAGGCCTATTAACTGCTCCCCTTGCTCACTCAGTGCCCTCTGAGAGCAGAACTCGTCAGCTGGCTTGCCGTTTATCTGTCACAGACACTGGCTTAAAAGGTATAGGACAAGATTTCAAAACTCTCTGTAAGGCTTCTCAGGGAAGAAGGGAGAGAGGAATATGTATCTGTTGCAGGACATCAGCTTTCAGTTTCTCACTGGAGGAGGTAACTTCAGTTCAGCCCCTACCCAGCCCATTGCCAGCCTTGGTTGTGAGGTCTGCCCAGAGGTACTGCTAGCTCTTAGAGAAATGTCTGCAGCGATTGAGCTTCTGGACAGAGTTCAGCCAGCCTTGAACCTGAGAAGAGGTGCATAGAGCTAAAAATAGGTCCTATCTTTCTTTGTTTCTCAAACAAGATAGTTGTCTTAGAAGGTTTGAAAGTGTTGATACCATGATGGGTTTTGCATTGCGAAGGGCTCCTGTGAAGCCCTTTTTGGAAGAGCACCAAAAATCTGCCAGCAGGTTATGTTAATTCTCCTTCCTCTCTCCAGCTGAAAAGGAAAGAACCATTTGAAGTTCCAAATAACTGAAATAAAATCAGATTGGTTTATTGCTTCTGCTTGCATATAGACAGAAGAGCAAATTTGAGTGGCTGGGGTGGGTGCTGGATGAAGGGAATTATGGAAGGGGGAGGGGTGTCTCAAATCTGCTCTTGACCAATGGAGGGGGAGGGAGGAAGGAAGGTACCCACTGGCTAAAATGAAATACATTTTCAAGAAGGGCAGCTCTCACCAAGCGGGAGTGATGGCCACCCTGCAAGGGTTCTTCCCGCTCCTCCTAGGGCTCCCCGCTTATCCTCTCTGGTGCTCTGGTCCCAGCCTAGTGCGGAAGGAGAGTGAAACTGAGCTAGAGGTGTTTTCTGTGAAAGTCCCACCAATTTATTAAACACTTAATGTTTGGAGGGTTCTGCCTATGTGTGAGGCTTTCCTCTTTGATGACAATCTGTCCGTGAACTCTGATACTGGAAGGACAGCAGATCACTACGTCACACTAAATGAAGATTTAGCACATTGCACTGAGGTAACCCTCAGCTCAGCCCCCACCCTGCCCGACTACTGGATTTATAAATCACAGGGCAGGATCATGGCAGCTGGAGTCCCAAATTAATAAAAGCCAGAGCCAGAAAGTCTTCTTGGATTGTGCCAGTCTCAGAGTTTGCTCTTGAGTATAGATTCTGATTTTCTGTGCTGGTATACGGAGCCATCTGGGATAGATCTGCAGGGATTCCAGGGCAAGCACGGCTATATTCACCCACCTGGATGTCTAAGTGTACGTTAGTTTGCATTTCCAAACCTGCTTCTACTCTGGATAGTACACTTTTACAAAGCTTATCAGAAAACTGGTCTAAAAGAACACATGCTTTAAAGAGCATTAAAAAGCATGAAGTAAATAGGAGGCCTTCAAACCTCAATAGCAACATTTTCCAACACAGGCAAAGGATTTCTCTTTCTTTCAAAAGACATCACATCCAGCTCTCAACAGTACTAGATAATGGCAATGGGGGAGTGATGCAACTTATAAGCCCCAAATATCACTGGAGGCCAGCATTTCATCCTTTTCCCTAACCTGATTTTTCCCTGCCTGCTCAAATAGGCTTATTTAAATGTCATCTCTTGGTCCTTCCCTTGACCTCTCTCCTGGCAAATGGCCTAATTAATAAATGGTCAAAAGGCTGAAGAAAGAGAAGAGGCCAAAATAAGCCCGAACTTGGATAACCTCTGCCTGGAATAAAGGCAAGTTGCCGCTGTAATAACTTCCAGATGAATCATGACATTTTCTCAGACACCAGCAGATGAACTGATGTCATTCTATTTGCCTCCCACTTCTGCCATCCAGAATCACTGATCTCCGCTGGGGCTGGTAAAAACAGCTTGTTGAGGTCTCCAGTCTCTGGCCATTCTTAGGGATGGTCATTTTATTCCTAAGTGTAACCCCTTCTGGTGTGACCCATGTGTTTTCTGCCAACTCCCCACAAAGAAGGCCAGGGGAAATTGTCTGGGTGGGACTTCTGATAGGGGACAGCAGGACCTTGGAATCTGTCACTGTAGATGAGGGGGGCGGGTGGTCCATGATGGGGAAAGGAGGACTGAATAAGATTAGGCTCTGAGGTCTTCCTGGTCTTGACCTGTGGAAAGGCTTAGAACCCCCTGATGGTCGCTCTATTTTTGAAGAAAGAAGGTTGTCCCCAGATGGCTCTGTCTCTGACGTGCGCTTTCTACATTGCACTACTGCATCCTGAGTGGAGAGCAGGTTAACTAACCCTGGTTCTGGAGAAAGGGTGGATCCCTCGCACATGCGAGATGCAGTGGCATCCACTGGCAAGGACTCAATGGCTCCTGTATCTTGCTTTGGTTTCTCTTCCTTTGGGCTTTCCAAGGAGGAGAGAGAAGCATCTTGGGCAAGTTTCTGAGAGGTTCCACCAGTTGAGCCGGGTTCCTCTTGGTTCCTCTCCAGGGGCTGAGCCCCACTCTCCTCTGAGCTCTGAGAGGGCAGGGGCTGTGGGATCTGGGTGTACTGAATCTTGGGTGGAATGACTGGGACTGCCCTGGCCTGGCACATTTTGACCATGAAGGAGGTTCTCACAGCTGACACACTCACAGGAGCTGAGTTACGGCGGCCTGTCAGGGCATGAGCAACAATGTCCAGGTCCTGAGAGTCCTGGGAGTAAACCCTCCAGGGGTCTACTTTACAGTGAGATGAGGTCATCCATGTGATCTTTGGGTCTCCTGGCTCAGAGAGCTGCATTCCAGGTGAACCAAATGAGGCCACATTCTCAAACCGGAAGAGGTCAGTGATGGGAATGGCAGAGTCCAAGTTGAGAGAAGAAGGCCTATTTTTCCCCTTTAGGGGCCCACATTCAGTGCTCTTCAGCTGTAACTTTGGGGGATGCTCTCCAGTTGAGGTGCTGTCTTGCACACCCGGTGAATTCTCCTTGCTGTTTTCTGGCCCAGGATCACTACCTTGCTCAATTTGAGGGTTGTGTGTCCCCAGGTGTGTCCCCAGTTCCTTTCCCTCTGCTAGACTGACAGGGCTGGATTCTGCTGATTTGGGCTGCAAACCACCTGGTCCCTTCTGGTTGTGAGGAACCTCTGTCCTTTTCAGGCCAGAGAACTCTTGAAAGGACCTCATGGCTTTCTCATCCCATCCAGTAATCTCGCTCCTGGGTGCCAAGGGCTGCAGAGGGTTGGAATTCCTCTCTGCTTCAAGATTAGCACAGCTGCTGGAGGAGGAACCCTCAAGAGTCCACTGGCTCTTAACCGTGGTTTTGCCATCTAGAGAATGGCTCTGGCGAAGGCTGGGCCTGTGGGAAAGCCTCTTCTCCAACCGGTGGCCCTGGGGGCCCTGCATCTGGGCCTCTTGTACATCTTTAAGGGTGGGTGAGTGCAGGGGACTTGTCACCCACTGGGGCTCCTCCCAGGGCTCCACCATCTCCAGACCATGCTGGGCAATGTCTGTCACAGTGTCATCTTCATCACAGTCTGAGGGCTCCTGTACTAAGTGGGCTACATCCTCCTCTCCTTGTGGAGAAATCTCAACCTCCCTGGTTGGGCTTGGAAAGCTAGAGCCTTTGCCCTCAGAAGCAGCATTCTTTGAATTTTGCTTTTCACTTTGTTCTGAAGAGGCCTCCTCTCCCTGACAAAGACTGGGAATCCCAGGGCTGCCTTTGGACTTCAGCTGATCTATATACGGGTTTGTTCTCAAATTCCCAGATGAGTCTTCTCTCTCAGGGCCACCCTTCAATAGCTGGACTGGAGGCGCCTCGTCCAAAGGAGTTGGAGGAGGAGGAGAAACAGGCAGGAGCAGAGGAGACAGATTCCCTGGGCCCCCCACCTCCGCTGCTGCTTGTGGAGGAGACTTCTCAAATGGAACCATTTCCAGAGGAGTCAGGCTGGCAGGGTCTGGGCGCTGGCCCTTTTCAGGCTCGGATCTATGGAGGATGCTGGTTGTCTCCGACTTCTCTCTACTGGCTGCTGCGGAAGTGCCCTGTGTGCTCTGATTGGTTGGATCCTTAGTCCACTCCTCCAGAGGGGCGGAAACTGGAGCTGGGGCGGAGCCACAAGGCAGGCTCCCAGGAGGCTCCGGGGAAGCAAAAGGCCCTGGACTAGACTCAAGAATAGGCTGAGTCGCGCCGGTCTTTAGAGCAGGTGGGGGCAAGGAGGAGAGTTCCTCCTCAGATTCAATAATTTTCAGCTCTTGTTGAATCTCAGGCCAGATCAGGGCGTTGGCCAGATCATCTTCATCCTGAAAAACATCAAGAAACTGATTACTTAGAACCAAAGACTCTCTCGGCGCGGACATCCGCACTGTTTCCCAGGGAGCGTCTAGGGACTGGAGCAGTGCCTGGCGGCGCTAACCTCAGCACACAAAGGATACAGTGTTAGTAATAACTGTGGCTGTTTATTCATGCTTACCGTGTGCCATGACATCATTAACTGTATTTTCTTAATTTCCCCAAGAACTGTAAAAGATAACTACTACTGTAATTACTCCCATTTTAGAGATGAGGAGAACTGTGTTCAAATAGATTAAACATTTTACCAAAGCCACACAGCAGCAGACCAAGGCTGAATTCCAGCTCAGTCTGCCCCAGAACATAAGCACTTAATCCCTGTGCACTGTTGCCCTAATAAAACAAACCAACCCCTGATCTCATATAACCTCAGGTTGACCCGATGGCTCACAAGAATGAGAGTCTCCCAGTGGAATGAAATGGTAACTCTTGTCCTGACACCTGCTTTCCAAATAAATAAAAATAGCTTTCCCCTCTTATTACCAAAGAAATACATACTCCACATGGAAAAAAAGATTTGATACATATGAAAAGAAAGAAGGATGAAAAATAGCAAAATGATATAGCCCTAATTCCCCACAGATAACCACTGTTAACTGAGATGGGTGCTTCCTGCACCATCTTATTTGTTGTCCTTGTCTCCCCTCAAGTCCAGCTTCTCTCTGTCCTCCTCGGCTCCTCCCTTTCCCTACACAAAGCCCACAGCTGCAGAAAGGAAAGGGATGAAGGGAGGCCTGGTCAGGGCCAGGGAAGCAAATTTCAGTTCCTTTTGCTTCTTATCTCAAGGCCTAATTCTGTCCCGAGGAGAAGCAGTTTGGGGAGGCATTTCTATCCTGAGGGGCGGACGGCCCTTCTGGGAAGTCTGACATGCTACCCACCTGACATCACTTCTCCCCTGGCTCTGATCACATGTCATTTCACATTACAGTTAATTGGACGCCTGTCTTATCTTTCCCAATGGACTGTGAGTTCCTCCATCAGGAACTGTGTTCATCCATCTTTGATTCCTCAAGGCCAAATGATGCCTGGTATACTGTGACTAACTGCTCAATAAGGGGTCTGTGAATTTAAGTGGGTTCATTGTTTTCTTTTATTTCCTTCTGATAACTGTCCGGGAGTAGGATTACTTGGCCAGAAGGCAGGGGTATTTTTGAGATCTAATTCTACTGTACTGCATTTATCTGTGTACATTTCTATTTTGCCTACTAGACTGTGCCCTCCTTCAGGTCAGAGGCATCTCTTTACTCTCTGCAGCTCCTACATTATTGATCTCTTACTAAGAAACAATACATTTAAATGAATAAATGAACATCTAAACTCCCCTCCACCCCCAGTCTGCCACTTCAGTTAAGTGGACCATAGTGCATGTTTTGCTCAGATGAGAAACTCATGGGTTGTCCTTGATTCTTCCTTCTCCCTCAGTCCTTATCCAATCCTTCACCAAGTCCTATTCACTTGACCTTCCAAATAGCTCTGAAAGCCTTCCATTTCTATCCCCGGTTCCCCCACTCTAGTCTAAGCCACCATCTTTTCTTCCCTGGTCTGCCACAGACTAGCCTTCTAATTGCCATCCCTGCCTCCTGTCTTGCCCTTCTCCAAGCCATTCTCCTCACAGAATAGAGTGACCTTTAAAAGATAAAATTCAGAGCAAATCAGAAGAGTTTCCTTTGCCCTTAGGTTAAGCTCCAAATCCCTTCCAAGCAACCCTGCCTGACGTGGCTCCTGCTTTGCTCTGAGCCGCACTTGCTCTAGTCCACGTTCCCGTTCTCCAGCCTTGTTCTTATTCCTTGAATGTTTCGTGCTCTTTCCCATTTCAAATTCATGGCACATCTTACGCTTTCTGCCTGAGAGTCTCTCCCTTCCTACTCTGCTCCCTACACCTTTCTCCTAGCTAAGTTCTCAATCTAAATATCTATTCTTCAGAGAAGCCTTCCCTGACCCTTGTGACCCTCCCCCTCTGACTAGGTTGCATCCCCCTGTTATATGCTCCCACAGAACTCATACTTCCATATCACCCTAGAAAAGACTTGGTTAATGACCTTTCACCTACTAAGCTGTCAGCTCCAAGAAGACAGTGATGGTGACCATCTTGTACACTGCAGTGATCCCAGTGCTCATCAGAGTGTCTGACACAAAATAGGCGTTTAACACGTTTTTAAATGAATGAATGAATTGCCGCTTTTACTTGTTTCCATGAATCCAGCCTGGTTCTCCTTCTAGCATTAACTTCATCTGCTTCTCAAAGCAATGTCATTCATACTTGATCCCTCCCCAGATTCAATCCCCATAATACTCTTTGCAACCTTCTCCTTCTATAAATACAAACACACCTTACAGGAACCCTTATTCAGCCCTCCGGAGGCCACTGTGGTGTGCCTGCACTGCCCTAACTCCCAGTCCACAAGCCTTTTGTGCGTGTCCCAGAAACCAAGTTCCTGGAAGCAAGTTAAAAGGCAAAGTTTTCTTTTCCCCTTTGGCACACTCCTTCAGGTCACAGAGCTATTTATCAAATGTAAGACTCCTCCCTGGATGTCCCTGGAAAACCTCCTCATGACTTCATCTTGAGCAAGGATATCCCCCCCACAAAAGACCTTGGAGAATCCCACCCCTAAAAAGTGGAAAAGGTTTAGTACGCTCTGGCATCATGTTTTAAGTTCTCCAGAGCCATAGGAGGAAGGAGTAGATCCTGAAAATCTTACAGAAGATTTTTACAAATAAACATAGACAACTGTCCATCCAGGATGTCTGGAAGAGGAGAGCTGGCCCCCATGAATGGTCATCACGTTTGGGACCAGGACACGAGAAGCAGGTTTTGCACTGCTTCCGGGATTGAATGTCATTACATTCCCAGGACATGTTACTGGTTTATGGTGACTTCAGGTCAGAAATATTTATAGAGTTGAGTCGGTCCTAGGGAATCTGAGCTGGATGGTTACTTCGTATCACCATAGGATCCCTGACAAGTTCACTGCAAAAAAATCCCAGACCTGATTAGAAGGCTGTGCCGTAAAGTCCCCTTGGCAGAAACTGGTTCTTCAAACAAACAACAGCAACAAAAAACTTTAGCTGGACCAGGCAGTGAGTCCACCTTACCATCTCATGGAGAAACACTGCTTCACCTCTGGCCCCAGGGCTCTCCTGCAGAGCGCTGGATTCCACCTGGCCAGTCTCTCCACCCTCCTCCACCGCCTTCTCTGCATCCAACTTCTTCTCTAATTCACTTGAATGTCGAGAGCCTAGGGAGTGTTCTGAGGTTTTCTTCTCCGGTTGGCCGCCTGGCTCCTGGGGAAGGCCTTTGCTGCATTCCAGTGCTCTCACTGCATCTGGTCCTGGCTTAATATTCTCAAGCGCTGCCTTCTTAGGTACAGATGCTGCAATGAGGATGAGAGTTATCAGTGGAAGGAGACTCCCTTCAAGAGAGACCATTCCCCGCACAGTCTTTGTCCCAGACTAGTTCTGTGTCACATGGATGGAGGGAATTCTCCCAGCTCACTGCTCCCTCACATTCTTTACCCTTTCCTCCTACCAATGATCTGTCCTCTGATCCCAGAGTCTCAGACTTTTGGAGATGGGAGGGACCTTGAAGATCATCTAGTCCAGTGGTTTTCGATTGGCAACCGTTTGCCCCTCCCCTCTCCAGGGGACATTTGGCAATGTCTGGAGACACTTTTGGCTCTCACAACCGGGTGGGGGGGAGTGGCTACGAGCATCTAGCGGGTGGAAGCCAGGAATGCTTCTAAATATGCTACAAAGCATAAGACCGCCCCCCACAAGGATTACCCAGTCCAAAATGTCAATAGTGTTGATGTTGAGAAAGCTGGCGCTAATCCAATCTTTTGCCTGTTGCCTAAGGTCACAGAAACCTGTGATTTACACCAAGCTACAAAGATGTATTATGATTATGATTGCAGCTTCCCGTGTGACTCTTCCCAGGGGTGATCTGCACATCAGTTTGGATATATCTTTATATCTAAAGTGATTAAGCTCTGATCTTAAACATCTACCAAGACACTAGAGAGGGAGGCAGACTTCATGTTTGGCCCCTACTGCCTTGCCTGAAGAAGGTCCTATTTCACTGTATAAGGCTGTTTCCACAATGTAGGATTACAGACTCAGTACTTAGCACAGTGCTTGTTACATAGCAGATCCTCAGTGATATTATTATTGTTTACATTGGAATTAACGAAACCTGAGTTCAAATGCTAGTTTCTCAGTGAATCTAGTAACCTTGATACAATGGCATAATAATATATAATAATATATTACAGGGCTGTTGTGAGGATAAAGTAGATTAGAGAGGCAAAGCACTTAGTACAGTGTCAGACATACAGTAGAAGCCCAGAAAAGTTTACTGATTGAGAATGAACTCTTCTCATTGCCTCTAGTTATGCTGGTGACTTAAGGCCTCTGACCACAGTGCTGGCTTTAAAATCAGACCCAGTAGTAGCATCCTGATGTCAGAACTAATAATGCTTCAGAACTGACAAAGTGCTATTTTCCTCTGCCCATCACTTAGCAGGCTTGTTTTTTGAAATTTAACTTAATTTTTGAATATGTAAAAAAACTACAGAGTAGAAAAGTTAAAATTATATAAAAAAGTGGTCTCGGAAAAGTTTTGCTTTCATCCCTGTTGCTTCCATTCTGTTCCACACCCCCACTGTCTCCTGTGGACAACCATTTTTACTAGTTTCTGGTTTATTCTGCCATAGTTCATTTTTGCATATATAAGCAGATACTTGTACCATATATTTTTTATTCCCCACCTTTATTACACAAATTATAGCCTGCGATTTATACTATTCCATGTTTTGCATTTTTTTTCACTTAAGAACATATCTTGAAATCTATGCCATATTAGTAATATAAGTAGGTTAACTGTTCTTTAGGATGTGGGCTAGTTTGAGTTCCTCTCAAAGTAGAGCCTGAGCCAAAGTCCTGGCAGCAGGTCGCTTATTTGAAAGGTGGTCCCAGGAAGGAGTGAGGAGGTGAGACAGTGATGGAGGAAAAATCAATAAGTGGTTACCACAGTGAGCAACCAGAACTCAGTCCCTGGTGACCCTCTGAAGAACCACGAGGAATGTGCCCCATAGTTATTCCACCGAAGGGTGTACGGCTGGGGCATTAATCCCCTGACTCGCATCTCCTATTGGGTGAGAGCTGCCTCAGTTAACTCTCCATATACTTCTGGGCTTTCCTGAGCAAGGGCTGGGTGAGTTCCTCCCTTCAGAAAAAGCCCCGAAAACCAGAAACACAAGGCAGACACTTCAGATACAGTGCCTTCCGTGTGCAAACTGTCCCCCGCAGATGAACAAGAATTTGAGGAAATGGTGCCGGGCCCACAAAACTATGGACTCCATGGGACTCAACTGTGAGTGATGCACCTTAGTTATTCAATCCATCTCCTAAAGGTGGACATTTGGATTGTTTCCTGTTTTTTGCTATTACAAATAATGCCGTGATGTGCATACACATTCTGCACTTGTGCAGCTATTTATTTAGAATAAATTCTTGGAAGTGAAACTTCTGGGTAAAAGGGTAATGCGTCAGTGATTTTTTTTTTTAATATTTTTTTCCCATTTTACTAAGAACTCTTAGTTGGATGTTTGCCAGTGTCTCTTTTTGTAAAGCTCAGGGTCTTCCAGTCATTGACTGTGGACTCTTAAAGTGAGGAGTGGAGGAAGGGTCTGCGTGACATGTGAGCTTGTTCAGATCACTCACTGTCCTGCTCAAAGCCCTCCTCACTCTGGCTCAGCCACACATTCCCTCTTCTCCACTCCCCTGCGTGACACTGAGCAGACCTGCTACCCCTGACAGGCCTTATACTCCCCTGCTCTGGTCCTCCCTGAGACTCGACTCTAACCCAGTCTTCAAGACGCTAACCTAATAACACCTCTTTTGGAGCCTCCCCAGACCACACTCTCCTTCCCTCCACTTCCTGCAGCACTCACTGTAATAACCCGTGCGGTGCCAAGCCATCAGATTACCATTTTCTTTTCACTTGTATGTGGTGCCCATCCCTGGGTTAAGTTCCTCAGGACAGAGGCAGCATCTATGTCTAGAAACTATCTTCTAAGGGCCTAGGAGTCCAATATATATGGTTGCTGGATACTTGTAAGCTATAAAAGAGTCTCTGTAGCTCAGAAGGGAAGGGCATTGTCAGGTTCCCAGCATGGGATGCTTTATGCATGAAGTGGGTGACCATGGAGACAGAGACTCCTAACGTCCCCTAGTATCCATTCTCTTCCTCATTTTGAAATAGAACCTTCCCTGCCGCTCAGGTTTCGCTAGGTACCTGGCCATCCAGCCAGCGATGCTTCTCAGCCTCCCTTGAAGGTCAGCATGGCCGTGTGAGTTATGGCAGATGGGATGGAGGTGGAAGTGATGGGTGCAACCTCTGGGTCCACCCTTAAGTGGAAGCTGCTTGGGTGCCTCCCCTGGCCCCCTTCCCACAGGCAGGAATGTGGTGGTGGGGGGTTGTTGCGCTCACTTTGACCACACAGGCAGGAACAACATCCCTGGGGACGGCTGAAGGGACCTGGGACCCAGAGCATCTCCCCGAGCGCATCCACCTACCTCTGGTATGCAAGATAGAAATCAACTCCCATCTTGTTTGAGCCACTGTGTTTTGTTCTCTATGTGACAGCAGCTTGGCCTGTACCTTAACTAACAGAACCATGGCTTTATGAGATAGGCAAAACATATTTTTGTAGGTAGACTCCTGTTTCAGATGCACTAAAATATAACTATTTAAAAGAATTCTTTTGTACATTCCTCAGAAGAAGAATGAGGCAACTCCTAATATCTCTTAGGGTAATTCTGGAGTTTGACTGATCAGGCCTCCTTAAATTTATATGGTTACTCTGACCTCCCTCTAATAAGCATTTCTAGAAGGGGACCCAGAGAGCGTTAGTTGTAGCTTGTAAGTCAGCCCTTTTAGAAGGATCCAGTTTGTGGTCCTTTCCCTCCCCCCCGCCCCCCAACCCAAGGATGGAGGTTACCAAGACGTAGTCTTGAATCACATAGAAGTCAGACAATTAATTACTATGACTAATTGAATAATCCTTTTTTTTTTTTCATTCAAAGCGATCAATGACCTAACTTTCAACACTTTAGTTATAATGCAATACTTACTTGGTATCTCTTACTTTTTGGGTTGCACTGGAATTTTGCCTAGTTTAGCCAAAAGTAGAAGAACGGGTTTGAGCAGAGTGACTAAAAATTTCAATCAGGTAACCTGGAAAATTGTCTTTAATTCTATTTCTTTTATCTATTGCTACCGTACAAAAGAAAGAAAAAATAATTTATTAAGGAAGGTGAAGTTCTTCATTTGGAATAATTATGGAAGAAGATAAGTAACCTACGTGAACCTAATTCCATCAGAGAGAAAGGTGAGGGGCCCTCCGCTGTCGCTGAAACTTTTGGCATCTCCCTCTGGCCATTGGTCCTAGATCCACGTGGCTGCCTCCTACAGGGTCCCTTGTTGTGCCCTGGCTGCCACTAATCACAGTCAGGGAAGCAGACTGGAGTCTCCATCAGTGTCTTTCCGAGACCAATTTGATACAGATTGGGTATTCTGAATTACCGAGAGAAGGAAGGAGAGAGGGAAAAAAAGTAACAGACTGTCTGCCAAAGACCCCTTGGGGCCTGGGGACTCTCTCTTTTGGAAAGGACAGCCAATCACATAAAAGCCTTTGGAAACACTTTTTTCGTCAAAGGCTGCACTTCCTCTTCTAACCCTCACTCTGTTCCACCCACAGCAGCCCGTGGAGCATTCTCCAGACAGGGCATCACTTAATTCCCCTATGTTTTTGCTCCTCTTGTGCCCCATCCTGAAGGGAAGGGGGAGGGGAAAGGGACTGATGTTCACTGAGCATCTTCTGAGGGCCACACCCTGAGCAGGCATTTCATGAATATTTTCCCATGCGGACCTCATCCCAGCCCTTGAGATAGGAGCTATCCCTGCTTTGCAGAAGAGAAACAGGCTCAGAGATATCAACCAGCTGTCACACTGCCCCAAAGTGGTGAAGCTCGGATCTGAATCTGCCCAGCTGGGGTCCAAAATCTACACACTTCTCACAACAGTCAGCACCTCTCAGCCCATAATGCCCTTTTCCATCTTTTCTGCATTCGGAAGTCCTACCCATTTATGAAGGCCCAAATGTCACCACTTCTGAGAAGTGTTCCTGGAATCCTCCTGAGAGGGCTGCTTCTTTTAGATGCCACTGAACTCCTTTCTGAACACCCCTTTCATGATACTTTGGGTACTTACACTCTCCCTCATTCAAAAAGCCCAAAGGAGCACATATCCAGACAAAACTCTAATTCAAAAAGATACACGCACCCCTACGTTCATAGCAGCACTATTTACAATAGCCAAGACATGGAAACAACCTAAATGTCCATCGACAGATGAATGGATAAAGAAGATGTGGTACATATATACAATGGAATACTACTCGGCCATAAAAAAAAACACAAAATAATGCCATTTGCAGCAACGTGGATGCAACTAGAGATTGTCATACTAAGTGAAGGAAGTCAGAAAGAGAAAGACAAATACCATACGATATAACTTATATGTGGAATCTAAAATATGACACAAATGAACTTATCTACAAAACAGAAACAGACTCACAGACACAGAGAACAGACTTGGGGTGGCCAAGGGGGAGGGGTTGGGGGAGGGATGGAGCGGGAGCTTAGGTTTAGTAGATGTAAGCTATGATATATAGGATGGATAACAACAAGGGCCTACTGTATAGCACAGAGAACTATATTCAATTTCCTATGATAAACCAAATGGAAAAGAATATAAAAAAAGAATGTGTGTGTGTATATATATGTGTATAACTGAATCACTTTGCTGTACAGCATAAATTAACACAACATTGTAAATCAACTATACTTTAAAAAAAAAAAAAAGTCCAAGGGGGGTGTTAGGCTACTTCCACAAGCTGACCCTGTGCTGCAGGTGGGTGCAGTTTCAGTTTCCCTTCCTAGTTTGGAGCTTGTTGGGGGAAGGGATTGCATCTTAACAATCGTTTTAACTCTACAGCCCATAGCAAACACGCGAGGGATCATGGCAGAATGCTTAAAAGCATGGATTTTTAAAAATCTGGATTAAAATCCTGGCTTGTACACTTCCTTGCTATGAGCCCTCGGGCAAGTTAACAGATTCCTCTCTAAGCAAATGGGGATAATAGTAACTACCTATACCTCATGGAGTTGTGGTGAGAAGAAATGCAATAATACGTGTAGAACACTTAGGACAGTGCCTGACACCATGATAGGTGATCAGAAAAAGCTAGCTTATATTAATTTTTATTTTTGTGTATGGTGTTGGGGTGTGTTCTAATTTCATTCTTTTTTACATGTAGCTGTCTAGTTTTCCCAGCACCACTTCTTGAAGAGACTGTCTTTCTCCATTGTATATTCTTGCCTCCTTTGTCATAGATTAGGTGACTATAGGTGCGTGGGTTTAGCTAATATTAATTGAAATAGAAATATTCTTAAACCACAATGAGCATTTATTGGTTTGTCTCTCAGCCATCCTTTCCTCTGAGGTTCTCATTACTTCCCTTTTGTGTGGCTCACAGTTGGTTGTTGGTTCTCACTCCAGAGACGGCCCAGGGACTCTCGCTTGGCCAATCTTAGAATACTATTAGTCTGGCAACAGTGACTGGTCCAAGGCTGGGCATGTGGCCCAAGCAGGCCCAAACACAGAGTCCTCCCTGTGTTTTTTTTTTAAAGGAAATTGGGAGGAGGATGCTCTTTCTCATCGCCAGGGCCGCTAGCCGTGTTCTCTGCAGATGTGAGGTAGAAATGTGGGATGGGTGGATTGTGTCTGGAAGAGTTGAGTCCCCAGTTCCAGCTCTGCATTCCATTCTGTGAGCTTTCCCTCCTGCCTCACATTTACTGAGTACTTGCTGTGTATTAGACCCTGTTCTGATAGCTTTACATCTATTAACTAATTTAATATTCACAACTTAATACTAACATTATCCCTATTGTACAGATCAAGAAGCTGAGGCATGGAGTGGTTATGTTAACTTGCTGAAGATTGTCCAGCAAAATGGCTGAGCCTATACTTGTACCAGGCAGTCTGGCTCCAGAGCCCGCAGTCTTAACCACTTCACTACATTGCCTTGCAAACTCTGTTTAAGTCTGGTTTTTCCTCTCTTGCAATGGAAAGAGACCCTCTCCCTTACTTTACCTGCAGAAGTCTCAACTCCCAGTGGCTTCTCTTCAGGCCAATCTCCACTCTCTGAGCCCTGGAAAGAAAACTCTTCCAGGCTGGAAAGAGACTGTAGCTCCTTCGGGGGGGTTCTGCATGGGGTGCTGTTGGTGCTGATGACAGCTGACACACGGAGTGGCACGGACACAGCAAAGGGCTTGGAGATGTTCAGGGCCTTGCGCTGGTGACGGGGAGAGGGCTCCATCTGGAAGAGGCTGCTGGTAAAGACAGATTTGCTGGGGCTGTCGTTTGAGGTGTAGAACATACCCAGCATCTTCGGGGCTGTTTGCTCGCTCTCGGGATCCTCGATGGGTCGGAACACCTTCAGCTGCTCAGGCGGGGCCCGGGCCTGAGCGCCCTGCAGCTGGCTTCGGTCACTGCTCACGTCAAAGCCCCCCTCGGCCCCCGCCGGCATCCCCTCCTGGCCCCATTCGCCCTCTTGCTTGCTGAGGTCACATGAGCTGCCAGTGCTAGTCGAGTGCATTTTCGCTGCTGGAATGAAAAATCCACCAGTGGTGACTGTTCGATTGAAATTTCCTTTGGTTTCTTTCCCTAGTGAAAAAGCAAACAAACGTGGTCAGCAGCCTGAGCAGACACATCACTGAGCAGCCTTCCAGTAAGGGCAGGCACACAATACTTGAATATTGGAAAGGCATATTATGATAATAAGGGCATAGCTATCCTAATAAAGACAGGTACATACCATTTGGTTGACAAGAGGAAACCTCTCCCTATGTGCACAGAATCTTGTCATAATGCCCTGATAGAACCATTTTGTTGTATCATATGTATCTGTTTTAAACTTTGCAGGTAGAGCAGTTTCCAAAAGACAGACACTGCTGAAATTGCTGAACAGAGCAGTCATCCACCAAGCATTAAATGTAGATCATGAAAAAATAAAAAGAAGGTGGGAGATGACAGAATGATGTTTGCTCAGAATGAAGATAAAAAGGCCAAAATAACAGAATCTTGTTTCATTTTAAAACTTTAAAACTTATTGTTTTAAGTCTTCTCTGGCAGATGGACCCAAACAGGGGTTTGATTTCCCAGCAAGGAAACAAATGCTGTTCTCAGCTAGACCTTTTTGCCTTTTCCCAGGCTTCCTCCTGCTGATTCAGAGGATGAGAAACTAGAAATGTAAATTAACTAAATGTTAGAAAGCACAGTTGTGAAGAGTGAGTTCCTGACTGACTTAGAAGTGAAGGCAAAGAAGAGAAAAAAATCTGTGTGTGAAATAAATAAGCTGGGAGACAACAACTGAATTGCCAGGGATCTGGAAAATAATTCCCAACTAGGCACTAAGTGCTACATCTTAGGTAACATTAGGTTTAAAATTCTTAGGAACCACTCTGTAGGAGAAGTGTAATTATCTCCCTTAACACATGAGGAAACCGAGACTTGAGAGGTTAGATAACCTGCCCAATGCCCACGGAAGTGGTGACCTAGCTTTTAGTGTCTTTTTTGTTTTGTTTTTTAGCTTTTGAAATATTAAATCCTGCCAAACTGGGCAAGAACTGCCCCCAAGAGGTTTCAAAACCAAGCAAATTGATGAATATAAAGGTGAGAAAATGCTAAAAGGATTGAGGCAGCTTAAAAAGATCTCATTGAATATTTTACAAGTTTAGTATTATTTTTTGAAAGTTGTTCTAAAGATTTTCTGTTTTGTTTCAGGCTGCCTCATTTATCAAAGAGCAACATACCTTGTATTAAAGGGATTCGAAAGTCATGGTACAATCATGGGGGAGTTTAAACAGTCTGCTGCTAGGGAAGCCCTGTGTATTGCCAGTTGTAGCAGTGCTTGTTGGCTGCTTAACAAAAACAGAAGCTGGGGCTACAGGCAAGTCAGCCCTTAAGGCTGGAGCTGTAAGAACTAACATGGTGAGGTGCCGCTTTGGTGATGGGTATAACCTGGCATGCAACTGTATGTACATCTGCTCCAACCAGCAATGACCAGTAAGTGCCAGGCTGGTGCCTGTCAGTGTTTATTGATGAATGAAGGAATGAATGACTCTACCAACTCAAAATCATGACTTGACAAACACAATGAAGCTAATGCCTACGGAAACACCTAAATTCAAAACTCTTCTTTATGCCCCAGGGGGAGCCTCTTCTGCCTTAGTTTTCAGGTGTTGACCCTTTACCTGGCTCAGGATTGAATGCAAGGAGGCTGCTGTCTCCAGCTGTGGAGTAGGGGAGGTTACTGCAAGGGCTGTGTGCGCCCCTTGAGTTCCGGAAAGTCAGGGAGGGATCTGGGCCTGGGGGATTGTGTGTGGCCATGACTGGAGCTGAGCAGGGTCTGCGGTTTAGGAAGGCAAGTCTGGTGTGGGAGCGCCAGTCTCCCAGTTGTAATCCCCAGTTCCAAATCCAACTGAAAAATCTCACCTTCCACGGGCACTGAGCACAGCGAGTCCATGCTTTTAGCTGGTCGGATAGTAGCCTTTTCCACTAAGGATAAAAGAAAAAATATCCCTGATGAATGCTTGTTCAGAGAAAGTGTTTAGAACAATAGGTCAGGCTGTAAGTACAAAAGAGAAATTTCTTTAGGAAAGTTTTTCAAGTATTTATAATATTCCCCTTTGGAAAACATTCCCCACTCCACCTTCGATGTTCCTACTTTCTTGGTGGGACTGACCTTATAAAAAGAGGGCATTTGTAGATCAAAGGTTTATTAACATTTTACAGATAAAGGTAAGTTACAATTTTGTCACATAGCTATTAGCAAATGAGGAGTCCTGAACCCGATTTTATTGTACAGAAAAGGCTCAACGATTCATCCATGGAGTAGAATCCATGGGGCTCTAGGCAACCCCTCCTATGTGACTAGGCCAGAGAGCAGAATTCTCGGCTGCAGCCACATCGCTCAACACCCAGGAATTTGGTACAACAGGTGAGAGAGAGCCCAAGGGTACTCTTCTCCCTTTCTCCCATGTGTCACCTTTCTCCACGTGCAGCTCTGCTCCTTGATGTCTGCAGCCTGGTTGCTCCCCCAGTGCTCTCACCCACCAGCCTCACCCTGGAGCAGATCCCAACCAAACGAACCTTTTTTGAGCACCTGCTGTGTGCCTGGTGGATGCTGTGCATCTTTGTGAAGCCACCCAAGTAGGTTTTCAGAAGATTATGGTTTAAATAAATAAAAACTTATTATTTCAGGCACAGGCTTAGGCACTTTCACAAACATCATCATGTCTTTTCAGGAAGGCTTCCAGGGCAAACTTGCTAGGAGGGGAGAGAGGGCAATTTAGAAGCTGACCGGGAGCCCCAGGACTTGTGGCTTTAAGGTAACTCTGGATCCAGGCAGATCTGGCTTTGAATCCCAATTCTCCCACTTTTGGGCTGTGTGACCTCAGGGAAGCAACTTACCTTTTTGAAACTTCAGTTTTTTGGCATGAAAAGGAGGAACAGTAGAGCTGTTGTGAGGATGAAATGAGTAGTGCATATAAAATAGGTTGCATTAACCTAGAATAAATGCTCAAGGAGAAGTAACTATTGTTTATTGTTGTTGATGTTATTCAAGATAAACTAGGGCTCAGCAACAAGGGTAAACTCAGGAGACGGTTCTAAAAGAAGCACTCAGTGTTGGCCCTAACCCAAATCGTGCCCTAACTCACACTTGCTTTGTCCCTCTTTTAAAGATCCTTTTTTCCTTCTTGCTCCAAACCCTGCTCCTTCTGAGAGGCTCTGAATTAGCCCCTTGGCATCCCAGGCTCTGGGCTTCTCTCTGCCTGGGTCCAACTGGGCTCTGGAAGGACACAGCAACGTTCACCCAAAGCCTTGCTGACGCCAAGATTGCCTTCCACCTCCTTACTTCCAGAGGTAAGCCAGAATTCTCATTCTTGGAAGACTGACTATTCCCACAAGTTTACAAAATGACTTTTTTTTTTTTAACATCTTTATTGGAGTATAATTGCTTTACAATGGTGTGTTAGTTTCTGCTTTATAACAAAGTGAATCAGTTATACATATACATATGTCCCCATATCTCTTCCCTCTTGCATCTCCCTCCCTCCCACCCTCCCTATCCCACCCCTCTAGGCGGTCACAAAGCACCCAGCTGATCTCCCTGTGCTATGCGGCTGCTTCCCACTAGCTATCTATTACAAAATGACTTCTAAAACTGCCTGGCCAGCCTCCCTTCATTCGTGTATTCTTTTTTTTTTTTTGGCCGCACCATGCGACTTGCAGGATATCAGTTCCCTGACCAGGGACTGAACCCAGGCCATGGCAGTGAAAGTGCTGAATCCTAACCACTAGACCGCAAGGGAACTCCCCGTTCGTGTATTCTGAGACAAGACTTTGCCTTTGTTTTCCAAGAGCTGCATTTCTTGGCCTTCCTCTGGGTTTCATGTATCACCCTTCAGGGGTAGTGACCAGGTGACACTGAGTGTCACGGAGGATGGGTAAGCGATCTGGTTGCAGGGCCATCAGTGTTCACCTTTCCTGCTGGACCCTCTTTCTGACAACACAGCTCCTTCTGGTCCTGGTGGCCACAGTAGCTGCTTTTGGGAACAGTCAAGAATTCCCTGCCTCCTTGTCTGGATAGAAACTAAGCACTCAGACATCCCTGGCCTATGACTACACAATCGTCCTTGGTATTTTGGGGGGACTGGTTCCAGGACCGCCACGGATACCAAAATCCATCTGTGCTCAAGATCCTTATGTAAATGGTGTACTGCAGTCGGCCTTCCCTATCCATAGGTCCTGCATTTGCGGATATGGAGGGCTAACTGTATTTAGATTATACTTTTCTGTCTGGCACCTTGGCCTCATGGAAATGCATCCACCAGTTTTCTTTGAGTCCTTGGGTTCCCCTCTCTTGGTTTATCTCTAAGGCTTTATTTCCCTACTCAAAGGAGTTCACTCTGGAGGGTTCCCTGGAATCTTCCTGTTTGATAATATACAAATTCCAGTACACCAGTGTCTGGGAGACTCCAAAGTTTATGCATCTCCATTCAGTCAATACCCAAGTTTTTCTTATCCTTTAGTATTTCCTATTTCTGTTCCATTTTCTAAACATGGTTAAACATACCTTCACCTGCCCCCGCACCAAAAAACACCCCCAATACTATATACATGGTGAATCAATGTTTAAAATGCTCTTAAATATGGAGTTTTAAAAAAAGATTTTAAAAATTATTTATCAATAAATATGTTAATCCACTGATTTCCTTTTTTCACACGCATATTTCAATGAATAGCAAGCCCACGTGCCATTTACGGTGACCATGCTGGTGGGTTATGACGAGAAGGCTCCCCACTCCCTACCCCCCAGTCTTTAGCTTCTAGGGATCCAGCAACACTCTTCTGGTGAAAAGCAGCCACTCGGGCAGTAGTCAAGGTCACAGAGAGCCACTTATATTGACACTGATGGTTCTTTAATTTCACCCCTGAAATTCATCAAAATTTCACCCCTGAATTTCATCAAAATTCAGCCAGTTTGATGAACTATCTCTGATTAGCTTATTCATGAGATAGCAGTGGTTTTCAACACCGGCTGCATATCAGAATCACCTGGGGAGCTTTTTAGACATTACCAGTACTCTGAGTTCACCACAGAACTCCTGAGGCAGAGCTGCTGTGGGTGTGGACCATACTCTATGGGTGATTCTGAGGTGCGGCCAAGCTGAGAAGCTGGCCAGGGACATCCTGTGCATTCTGTGAGTTTACCGCTGTTTGATCCAGCACCTGGGGCTTCTTCCTTTTGAAAACCACAAGAGGGTAGAAATCTTCATAAGTCAAGATCAAAGAAAATCATTTAATCTATTTTTACTTGATTGTTTTGTTCTATTTTTTTTAACTTTTTGTTACTCGGGGAACCTTTTTCATTGTGTCACTGATTCTGTAACTGAAGGGCTCTCTGACGTGCTTCAGCAAATCTGTTATTAGATCAGGGGTTTCCTGCCAGGTACTCCCCCTTAAATTCTCCTTTGAGCATCCTAATTTCTGATTTGTATCTGCTTGACCATACCTATAGCAACCTGCCCTCTTCACCTGGCCATCTTGCCATTTTGTGAAAGACGTTTTTCCCTATATAATGAATATTGTACATGCCTACCCAGAATCCATTTCCCTTTCCCCTTCTCACAGAGCCCTGTACATCTTGGGTGCACCTCATTCCTCACACAGGGGTGTAATGCCATTCTTCATGCCAGTGATTGGTTCAGGAATCCAGGCCTAAGCCAATCAGCACAGGGTACTCCCGTAGCCATAGGGATTGACCCATGTGACTCAGTGAAGGCTACTATTGTGGGGCGGAGGGAGGGGGGCAGACAGACTCTTAACTGGGGTTTCCGGGAAAGAAGGGTCCCTGCCCTTAGGAGCAAGCTACCAGAAATGATCTTCTTTCTCCTTCTGGATATAGTGAGAGTCAAAGGTAAAGCCTAGAACTATTGTAGCCACTTTGTGGAGGCAAAGGAAACCAGTCTGGGGATAAAGCTGACCGACAGAGGAGGGCATAGCTGAGGAAAAGGTGGAGAAATGGAGACAGAGCCATGTACTAAACCACCCCTGAAGCCTTCCCTACATCTGGATGTCCCAATAAACTCCCTCCTTGCAGAAGCCAATTGAGTTGGATTTGTCATTACTTACAGCCTAAACCACTGTACTTGCTATACCCTGTGACATCTCTCATTACTCCAGTAGGTCAATGTGACAATTTCTAACATCTGTGCTTTATGATCCTTGGAGTACAATTATCACTGGGCTTGAGGAAGGTCCTTAAAACTATTACCTCATTTTTTCCTATTGGCATTAGTTTTTCCTCCCAAATCTTCATTACTAAGAATTTCAGGGGCTTCCCTGGTGGCGCAGTGGTTGAGCGTCCACCTGCCGATGCAGGGGACACGGGTGTGTGCCCCGGCCTGGGAAGATCCCACATGCCGCAGGGCGGCTGGGCCCGTGAGCCATGGCCGCTGAGCCTGCGCGTCCGGAGCCTGTGCACCGCAACGGGAGAGGCCACGGCAGTGAGAGGCCCGCGTACCGCAAAAAAAAAAAAAAAAAAAAGAAAAAGAATTTCATACATTCAGAAAAGTTGAAGACCTCTAAACCTAGGTTGACATTTTGCCACATGTCTGCTGTATCTATCTCTTTTTATCTATCTATCTACCTACATACATATGTTTTGCTGAATCATTTGAAAGTGAGTTTCAATATTTTGACACTTCATCCTTAAATACTTCAACTTTAGCATATGTCTCCTAAGAACCATCAGCACACTATGAGAATGTACTATTCTTCAATATCATCTAAAATCCAATCTATTTGTCCCCCAAATTATCTTTTGTAGTCCTTTTTTTTTTCAAACTAGTATTCAATCAAGTTTGCTCATTACATTTGTACATTTACCTTTTACTACTTGCTTTCATAACAATTGCCCTCATTTTTAAACAATTATGCTTTCAATTTATAACACTAAATGTCTTTGTGGCAAATTTCTATGGCCTCCGCTTTCTGACACAATATTCAGCCGGACTGGTTATATTCCCCATTATACAGTGGTTCCCTCAGTTCCCTCCTGCATCAATTCCTATTCACTACTCAGATATAATTCCCACAGGGCAGCATTCCTATTTAAAAATCATGACCCTGAGGCTTCCTTGGTGGCGCAGTGGTTAAGAACCCGCCTGCCAATGCAGGGAACACGGGTTTGAGCCCTGGTCCGGGAAAGCCCCACATACTGTGGAGCAACTAAGCCCATGTGCCACAACTACTGAGCCTGCGCTCTAGAGCCTGTGAGCCACAACTACTGAGCCCTTGTGCCACAGCTACTGAGCCTGCACTCTAGAGCCCGTGAGCCACAACTACTGAGCCCACGCACCACAACTACTGAAGCCCACGCACCTAGAACCAGTGCTCTGCAACAAGAGAAGCCACCTCAATGAGAAGCCTGCACACCGCAACGAAGAGTAGCCCCCGCTCAACACCACTAGAGAAAGCCTGCACACAGCAACAAAGACCCAATGCAGCCAAAAATAAATAATTAAAAAAATAAAAATCATGACCCTCACCCTGGGGGAAAAGGGACAGATCTTCCTTACAGTAGAGTTCAATAAATGTAGAAGGAATGATGGAAATGGAGAACAACCATTTGGCAAACACCACAGTAATAACTGTTGCAGGCAAGGACCACTGATGGATGTTAAAATGCATGGATGAAAGTATGATGAAAAAAGGATATTTGCATAGTCTGAAAATACCTCCCACAAGATACTTGTTAATTGCAAAGGAAAAAAATAGTAACTTTACAGGGACAAACCTTGTAGATAGCACTTTAACCAAGTGCTCAAAACTGACATCA
Organism: Grampus griseus; assembly: GCF_964374135.1. Taxonomy (NCBI): domain Eukaryota; kingdom Metazoa; phylum Chordata; class Mammalia; order Artiodactyla; family Delphinidae; genus Grampus; species Grampus griseus. The sequence continues at coordinate 78,627,652 of NC_138998.1, forward strand.
CCAACAATAAAATATTGACTTCATGTGCCCCCTGATATGACACATTGAGACATAACCTCAATCTAACCATGAGAAAACATCAGACAATCCCAATCTGAGGTATATTCTACGAAATAAATGGCCAAAACTCTTCCAGAGTGTCAAGGTCAGAAAGACTGAGGGACTGTCCTAGGTTGGAGGATTAAAGAGGCATGACATCTAAATGCAATGCGGGTTCCTGGACTGGATCCTGGACCAGAAAAAGGACATCAGAGGGACAACTGGCCAAATATGAATAACGTCTGCAAATTATTTATTAGTATTATATTGATATTAATTTTTTGGTTTTGATCATTGTATTACAGTTATCTAACATGTTAACATTTGGGGGAGCTGTGTGAAGGGTCTACAGGTTCTCTGTGTACTATTTTTGCAAATTTCTTGTAAATCTAAAATTATTTTAAAAAACCAAAAAGACTCTTCAGTTAATTTATAAGTTTCTCTTTCAGGGTTAGTGAATTTGACATAATCAAACCAAAGACTTAAGAAACAGAACTGAAAAAAATAATATATATATATATATCTTATAAACATAACTGCTATTGATTCTTACCTGAGAGCCTCTGTCCTCTCACAAATACACTCCCATTTCTACTCAGCTTTGATTTAGAGTCTGATCCAGAACGTCCCAGGTTAAATATTGATTTCCACTTCTTTGATTTACTGGAGAGCTTTCTTCTAAAGGAGCCAAGCCACAGGGGGTTAGTTTGGTAACTAGCTATTTCAGTGGGACTTTTTTTTTTTTTTTTCCAGTGGGACTTTTAAACTAAGAAGGAATACCCCAAACATGTTCTTAGTTATGAACAGCTCTGACATATCAGGAAATTTCTCTCTAAAATCCAAGTTGAGCCTGACTCTCACCCTGTCTGGGGATGCCCATGATGACCAAGCTAGGTTTTCATGAGTCAGAGTGAAGGACCACATTCCCCAGAGGAAGGGACAAAAATGTGCTATTACAGGCAGGGGAGGGGGCAAACAGAGACAGGGGTTGGTGGCAGACTCAGAGGTCACAAGCAACCACAGTTCTGAGAATTCTGGTAAGCAGTTCAGTCCTGGGTTATCAAAGATACTTATTTTTTTACAGGAGTAAACACTAAAGGCCAGAGACCTCAGTCCTGTTATGCTCCTTGCACTGCAGCCACACTGCTGGGACATCCACAGGCGAGGAGGAGGCTGGGGTAGACTTTAGTGGACTGGAAAGGGGGTGGATGAGAAAGCAACTTAGAAGAGAGCCTGGCCTGGGAGAGTTGCAGGCTGCTGGATGTGGTCAGCGGCCACTGCAGAGAAAGGCAGAGGGTAGTCACTGTGTTTCTGGCTTTGTCTCTCCTTTCTCTGATGAAGCAGGGAAAGTTGAGTGCTAGACTGGGCCAGAGGGCCTGGTGCCACCAGGGTTCATCACAGAGGCCCTGCCTGGCTCTAGCCGGCCTTGCTCTCAGACTTCAGAAAGTTCCAGGATGAAACCCTGCAACCTGTGGGCCCCACAGAGGACCTTTTCTCTGCAGGGTTCTCATAGAACATCCAGGTCTCAAGCACAGCATGATTTTACAATCCATCAGAGACAGATCTGCAGTGCTTAGTGGTTTCTATTGGATCTGGCCTGATGTTTTCAAGCACTAGGCCTTGGGGTGGGTTTTACATAATCGCACACCTTGAGGTATGGTATGAAGGCACAGAGAAAGTGAACTTGATTGTCCTTCAGAGGAAGTCTTCCTGACCCCTGAGTGGAAGTCTTATTCTCCAGGGATTTGGGGGGGGGGAGGGGCAGTGGGGATCAGTCTTTCAAAACAGAGAGAGAGAGAGAGAGAGAGAGAGAAAGAGAGAGAGAACCATCCATGCACTTCAGGAAGTAGAGGGGTTTCTCGCCAGGTGAGTTCCAGGTGCCCTTCCCAGAGCACACAGTGTGACAGGCGCCCCCTAGCCCTGTGCAACGTGGCAGCACTCTTTCTCCCTCCCCGGGGGAAACAGCCTCGCCATCGTGAGGAGGACACTGATGAGAGGTCTGAGAGGTCTGTTTTCATACCTCCTTTCACTGATGAAACAGCGAGGCGGACACTCTCCAGTGAAAAGATTGCCTTTCGGCTCCTCTACCTACTGTCTGCCTAGGATTTCGGACCCCTGCTTCAGTCACTGCCTCCTTTTTACAGTGGGGCATGGGGCTGGGAGAGGGATGTGTGGAGACCAGGGTTACCACAGAATAAGTGAGAAGGAGAAGGGAGGGAAGATATGAATGAGAATGGTGTTTGTTTTTGGAGGGGAGGGAGGGGTCTAACAGGTAAGAGAGGAGGAACAGAAGCCAGGATGCACGTCCCCAGGTGCCATGTTCCCAGAGGTCTCAGTCCAGAGCGGTGCTCTCCGTCAACTTGCCCTCCGCTCATCCCTACACCTTCCATAAGTCCCGTGGGAGGTGCAGGGTGGGAGGAGGGGGTCAAGTTTTTGTGTTTTGCAACCTTCCTTTTGAAAATGTCAAGCTTATTTTGTCTCAACTAAGGAGTAAAGGGTTTTAGTTCCGATTCTTGACACCTATGAGCCCCACCCACACCATGGTACTAGGGATCTCAAGTTCTTGATGACTTTGGGGCAGTGAGTGAAGGCATCAGCCGCTGGTGAATGTCGTGGAGGCAGCTCCCTTCTCTTCTGGAATGCTTCCTTAGCCCCCTACCCAGACCACACCCCCAGCCCACGCTGCCATCACAGCCCTGAGACTCTATGGCTTCCTCCTCCGTCCCCCTCCACCTAAACATCTCCCAGAACTTGGAAGAAGGACACTTACTTGTTGTCTGGTAACTCAAGGACAGTGTGGAAGAGGGTGCCCATGGGAGGGACAATCTCAGGCAGGCTATTCTCTCTCCTTTCCTTCCGGGCAGGGTGATTAGTAGCTAAGCTCCGGGCCTGAGCTTCCTCCAGACTCACCAACTTCATGGGCAGGGAGAGGGCTGGCAACGTCAGGCTCTTCATGATCGGCCGGTTTTCTGTAAAGAGGAGAGAAGAGCTCATAGACCTCCTGGGAGGAGGCCTGGGCACTGGCTCCAGCCAGAGCCCCCATCCACAGCCCCTCCTGACCTCCTGACAGGGGCTTCTCCTGGGAGTGGTGGGGTCTATCGGGCAGAGACTACACGTGGGGATCTGACAGCCCTCCTGGCCGGACCAACCAGGGGGCACACAGGGGCTTCAGAAGGCAGCCTGCATTCCTGTACTTTTCAAACTCTTCATTCATTCATGCACACGACAAATATATTGAGCACTTACTGTGGGCCAGAGTGACAGTAGTGGGTATTTGCCCCTGGGAACTGCCTAATGCTTTGGTCAGGTGGGAATGTGTGTTCAGCCACAGAGGCAGCCTCACTCATCTAGGGTAGGGCAGGATACTACCCCTCCTCTCCGCAGCTGGAGAACATAGGCTCCAGGGGAACTGAAGGTTGGAGCCTCGACTTTCCTGAAATTACCTAGCCTTGTATCTCTGCAGTAGAAAGACATTTTATGGCTATGCTATTCCCTAAGAGATAAGTGGCTTTTTATTCACTACCTAATCATCTTCAAGTGTATGCAAGCCAATTCTTGTACGTTTTTTTAAAGAATGGAAGTGATGATGACAGATCAATGGTGTCCACGATTATCTCTTTTCTCCAAGTCAATTTTTTTTTTTTTCCAAACTGGGGCAATCTTGTACCCCCTGTCTCCAGCCAGGGACATTTGGCAATGTCTGGAGACATTTTTAGTTGTCACAAGTGTGTGGGGGAATGCTACTGGCGCCTAACAGGTAGAGGCTAGGGATGCGGCTAAACATCCTACGATACACAGGACAGCCCCTCGACAAGAATTATCCAGCGCTAAATGTCAACAGGGCCAAGGCTGAGAAACTCTGATCTAAGTAAAAATGAAGAGGTCTAAGTTTGCCTCTACTTAGTATTTTGGCAACCTTGCCAGTTTTCTGTAACTTTGGAAGGGGTAAAGAGACTCAAGGGTAATTTGGACCAATTGACACTAAGAAATCACTTTTGGTATAGGACTCAGCTAATTTTCAGAAAGCACCTCGATAGCACTATTTCTCTTTGCAGAGCATGACCCTCTCTGAGTGAAATAAAACCACTGACAAAAGGCCTTGCAGACAATGTGACTGTATGTGACTCTGGGGCGTTTCCAAGGAGGAGAGAGTGGCCGTCATTCAGCAGGACTACAATTAGATAAATCTGTGATTCTAAAGATTTTTCAGTGAAGTTTCCAACTTTAACCCAGTTTTCCCACTGAATCCAAAGGAGATTAAAAATATTTAAATTTAATTGACTCAATATTTGTTCATAGATCCTAGATTATTTATGACTTTTTTAAACTTAATTATTTATTTACTTAAAACATTAAATCATTCTGGGAGCAACTGGAACAACAAGAAAAACATAAAGTGCAGGATCAGGAAACCTAGCGCCCACCTCTTGCCATGGTTCCAGGCTCCAGTATCCTAAGGCCTACTCATCATTTCTGCTTAGATGTTCGATAGGCATCTCCAGCTTTACATCTCATAACAGAGCTTGTGATTTTTGCTCCTTATCTCGAAACTGGTACCTCCTCCCATCCTCTCCAAATCGGTAAATAGCACCATGGATCACCCAGTTGTGTAAGCCAAACCTGGAGTAGGTATTTTTCATTGATTCCTGTCTTTGATGTACCCCCTCTCCCCCACATCCAGCCTATAAGCAAGTCCTGAAACTCCACCTCCAAAATATATCCTGAATCCAGCCACTTTCCTCCTTTCCACTGCTAACATGCACAGACAGTCCCCAACTTCAACAGTGGTTCAACTTACAATTTTTCGGCTTTAGGATGGTGTGAAAGCAATATGCATTCAGTAGAAACCGTACTTTGAATTTTGATCTCTTATCAGGCTACTGATTCTGTACAATACTCTCTTGTGATGCTGGGCAGCAGCAGGGAGCCTCAGCTCCCAGTCAATCACGCAATCACAAGGGTAAGCAAGCAGTAAACTTATAACCATTCTGTTTTTCACTTTCAGTACAGGATTCAATAAATGACATGAGCTCGTCAACACTTTATTATAAAATAGGCCTTGTGTTAGATGATTTTGCCCAACTGTAGGCAGGCGCAAGTGTTCTGAGCATATTTAAGGTAGGCTAGGCTTAGTTATGATGTTCAGTAGGGTAGGTGTATTCAATGCATTTTCGACTTAACGATATCTTCAACTTATTGAAGATATGTTTATTGGGACGTAGGTTGAGGAAGATGTAGTCCAGTCCACCATGATTTCCCTCCTGACTTCTGCCATAGTTCCTTAACTGGTCTCCCTGCTTCTAGCCTTTCAGTCTCTGCTCCACATAGCGACCCAGATGCTCAGATCCCGCACGCCCTGTTCAAACACCTCCAGTGCTTTCCCCAGCACAGGGGACAAACCAAACTCTTAGCATGACCGACCAGGACCCTCCATCTGCTTTCCCTCTCTCCTCTTTGCCCACTGACACAGTGGTCTATAAAAATATACAGTAAAATTTTTTCAATGTATACTCCCACTGTATACACATATATATAGTGGTAGGTTATACATATATACCACTGTATTTGTTTTGTGTGTAATAGAAAACATACAACATCATAGAAATTACAAAGTATACAATAAAATCAATGGAAAAGAATTCTAATAGTTTCTTCCAACACCCATACTTTGGTCTTTGGCGTCCCCTGGGTGGGGCACCCCACCTTGGAGACTGCATTTCTGTAGCTACACGGGCTGACTTTCTGCCACGCGATGAGCTCCTTTCCACCTCAGAGCTTTTACACTCCCTGTTCTCTGTGTTTGGAACATTCATCCCCCAGATCCTCAGATGACTGGTTTCTTTTGTCATTCAAGTCTCAGTTCAAAGATCACTTCCTCAGAGGCCATGTCCACTCTGTACCAAAATTATACCCCCAAGTCATTGACCGTCGCATTATCCTGCTGTACTTTCTTCCTGGCATTTATCGTCTTTGAAGTGATCATGTATTTATCTGTAAACTTATTTATTGTTTGTCTTTGCAGCCAGACTATAGCTCTATGCAGGGCAGCGGCTTTGCCGTTTTGGATACTGTCCCGTGTCTGGAACAGTGTCTGGCACATTGGAGGTGCCCAATGCTACATATTTATGTTTTAATAAACCTTGGCATATCACAATCTCTCTGGCCTCACTGCTCTCATCTATCAATTAAAGGTGTTGGATTCTATGACTTTTAAAATCTTTCCAATTTGAAGTTGAACCCTATTTCTAAATCTCAAATTCCAGAGCGTATGACTTATTCCATTTTGTGTAAATATTAAGTATGGTACCGAAGTCAATAAGAATTCATAACGAGAACATTTAAATGAAATGCACTGAATAATAATTATTGGAGACAATCAAGAGTTAAAGCCTCAAGAGGAAATTGGATTTCAATATGCAGGACAAAAGCTTATTAAGGCAATGGTCATAAAAAGAACAGGCATTTCCAGGTTGGAATTAGGAACATCCTTAACACTAACAGTCATGAATGGAATCTGCTGTCAAGAAGAACATCTCCCAAGAGTCATTAATTCTCCGCAATGGTTTATTTATCTGTTTAACTATTTTTTCCTCTCAGAGTCAGCACAAGGTAAGGAAAGAGCACAGGCTGGAAGATTTAGGTTCAGTGTTCAGTCCTACCAGATACTAAGCTTTTCTGGTTCTCTGGTTCTTCATGTATAAAAGAGGGTTGATAACTTTATGATGGTTGTTGTGATAAGACCATGAGATGATATATGTGGAGCGCCTGCCATGGTTCCCGGCACAGAATAAGTCCCCAATAAATAATTGGATGACTCAAAAGGATGAATGAATGAAAGTGTATTATTTCTCCTTTACTTTCAAAAAGGATTTATATAGCTTACAATAAAAAATACATCCGTAATGTGCGAGTTACAATAAAGATAAAAGAAACGTCAGCCATTCCTAAGTATATAGCCAAGAGAATTGAAAACATATGTTCACACGAACACTTGTACATGACCTCACAGCAGCATCATAATAACCAAAAAGTAGAAACAACCCATATGTCCATCAACTGATGAATGTATAAATAAAACGTGGTACAGCCATACAACAGAATATCATTCGGCCATAAAAAACAGAAATACCGATACATGAGAACATATGCTAAGTGAAAGAAATCAGTCACAGAAGACCACATATTGTGTGATTCCACTTATATGAAATATGCAGAAGAGGCAAAATCCACAGAAACAGAAAGTAGATTAATGGTTGCCAGAGTCTGGTGGGAAGACAAAATGCGGAGTGACTACTTAACGGGTGTGGGGTTTCTTTTTGGAGTGATGAGAATGTTCTGGAATTAGATACTGGTGATGGTTGCACAATTCTGTGAATACACTAAAAACCACTGAATTGTACACTTTAAAATGATTAAAGTGGTGAATTTTATGGTATGTGAATTTTAAAAGAAAGATCATAAACCACACGGAGGACAGGATGGGGGTGGGAACCATTACACCAGAAATCAAAATTTGATATTAATTGCAATTGATTACTTTGATGGTTATACTTGATTTTCCCAAGGATATTAGCCAAAGTAGAAAAGAATGCTTTGATCAGCTAATACAAATATTTTGCAGATACAGCTCTCATACGCCACTGGTTCTCCAAGTGTGGGCCCTGACCACCAGCAGCAGCTCCATCACCTGGAAACTTGTTAGAAACACAGATTTTCGGCAGCACTCCAGACATGCTGAATCAGAAATTCTGGGGATGAGATCCAGTAATCTGTGTTTCAATAAGCCCTCCCAGTTATGTGACGTATGCTAACGTTGGAAAATCACCCTCACACAAATGGTAGTTAACAGGCTTATTGATCAGCTGGATTTTTGATTTTTACAAATTAGGCTCATATGAGTTCAATCAGCATAAACCAATCCCAGTGCATTCCTAGGGTTAATTATGTTATTATGAGACTACAGGACTGAAACATCATATCTTGCATCTCATCACACCCAGCGTGAAATAGCTATATTTTTCTTGTATATAGTGGGTTTCAATGCTGGCTAGTCTCTGCATACATGCACCCACATACTCATTGCTGTATGCCTAGTGCCCTATGCAGGGCAGAACAAAGTAAGCACTCAAGAAATGCTTGAGAAAAAGACAGATATTATATGATACCACTTATATGTGGAATCTAAAAAATAGTACAAATGAACTTATTTACAAAACAGAAACAGACTCACAGACATAGAAAACAAACTTATGGTTACCAAAGGGGAAGGAGAGGAGGGATAAATTGGGAGTATGGGATTAACAGATACACACTACCATATGTAAAATAAACAACAAGGATTTACTGTATGGCACAGGGAACTATATTCAATATCTTGTAATAAACTATAATGGTTTATATATATATATATATATATACACACACACATACATAACATACACACACTTCGCTGTACACCTGAAACTAACACAATATTGTAAATCAATTATAATTCAATTATAAAAAAAATGCTTGCAAAGAGAAGGCATTCTGAATATATATGTGAGTATGAATAGGATGCCTCTTAATTCATTCACTTAGGACTTATGAAATATCATACTGAAAGTAAAGATGAAATCTAATAGTCGGCAGAATATTGCCAGTGTCTCTAGCTAATAACTGGAAGAGTTTAAGAACTCACTAAAAGCAACAGAAGGTATTCCAGTTCACCACACCACATTCATGGGATAGGCCATGTATGCAACTGATCAGAAACATGCTAGAGCCACACACATACATACCACACTTTTGTTGCACAGGCACACATGTATGTATGCACGATCCCCAAACACGCAGTGTAGTCAGCACACACACACAGTTGACACTGAGAGCTAGATCTCAGCCCACTCTAACTTATTCTTGGGCCCCATGCCTAAGGCAAAGAACGGTGACTGGTAGGGTGTATGCCAGAAGGAGCCATTACCATCGTTCTCCAGAGACCCGGGTGCACCGTTGTTAAAGATCTGATCCACATGATTCAGTATGAATTCAATCACCACCTGCTGGACCCGAACTGCAAGGAAGGCTGCATCTCCATTGCAACCAGTGGCTTCAATTTCTTTGGACCTGAACCGTGGAAGAAACACATTCAGTGAATGAGTCTGCCCTACCCCATGAAGCATAAGGGGGAGCCAGTGGGCCTTGTGTACAAGCCCCCCGTTCCTAAATGTATAGTTTGTTAATTTGTATTACTTTAACTATTTAAGATCAATTAAAGGGACTCTCCAAACAAACTGAACAAATTCGAAACAGTTACCAGGTATTATACCTTGCAAAACTGTAAACACTATATTAGTGAATATATAGGAATTGATTGTTTTCGTTATAGGATCTTCTTCCGCCTCCACACAATTGTTCTAAGGGCAGGTCATCATTTATGAAGTCATATGAAGCAGTTGATTCAGGTTATAGACAGCTAGGACCCCACCAAAACCAACAAAAGCAAAGGAAGCCCCAAAGACCCAGAAAGGCCTTTTCAGGAAATTATAACATACAGACCCATAACATTGGCCACATCCTGGTAATAGCCAGAAGATACCTCTGGGTTTCAGAGTTTCCATGGTTAGCAGGAAAGGGCTATTAAAAATCACATTTGGGGGCTTCCCTGGTGGCGCAGTGGTTGAGAGTCCGCCTACCGATGCAGGGGACGTGGGTTCGTGCCCCGGTCTGGGAAGATCCCACATGCCGTGGAGCGGCTGGGCCCGTGAGCCATGGCCGCTGAGCTTGTGCGTCCAGAGCCTGTGCTCCACAACGGGAGAGGCCACAACAGTGAGAGGCCCGCATACAGCAAAAAATAAAAAATAAAAAAAATAAAATAAAATAAAATCACATTTGGGCTTCCCTGGTGGCACAGTGGTTAAGAATCCGCCTGCCAACGCAGGGGACATGGGTTCGAGCCCTGGTCCAGGAAGATCCCACATGCTGCAGAGCAACTAAGCCCATGTGCCACAACTACTGAGCCTGCACTCTAGAGTCCGCGAGCCACAACTACTGAGCCCGCGTGCCACAACTACTGAAATCCATGCAGCTAGAGCCCGTGCTCTGCAACAAGAGAAAACACCGCAGTGAGAAGCCCGTGCACCGCAATGAAGAGTAGCCCCTGCTCGCTGCGACTAGAGAAAGCCCGCACGCAGCAACAAAGACCCAGTGCGGCCAAAAATAAAATAAATTTATTTTTAAAAAAATTAAAAAATCACCTTTAATTCCCACGTGTGACAACCACTTAGCCAAAGGTTTGTCTACAAGGGGCTTCGGTTTTGAAGAGTCCAGTCTTTGTTTGAATTGGGGGCTGCTCTGAGTTCACTGGGGTAGTGAGGTGAGGGGTGGTGGTTACCTGAGGAGGTTTGGAGCCCACACCAGGGCCAGGTTCCTGGCATGCATGTTTGTCTTGCTGCTGAAGGAGGCGATGTGGGCCAGGTGTCGAATCAGGTATTCCAAGGTCCTGTAACGGTTCATTTTTTAAAAAGCAAAGTAAGAAATTTTGGAGCCTGTGTGAAGCCTGAATCTGGAGATAATTTCTAAAGTTTGAGTTTAAAAGACTCTAAAATATTTCTATCTCATGAATTTTGGAGGACTATCAGGAAGATATCAAGATAGATGGAAGCAATTTTCTGAGCCTCAGGAATACTGGTTGTGGGTGGGGAAGAGGTGGGTTTGACAGAAGTCAGCTGAGGCCCTTGGAGCACCAGCCAGAGACAGAATAGGGGACTCACGTCACTTGGAGCCTGTGCCTCCTTTCACCCAGGGCAGCACTGCCTCATACTGTCTTGAAACTGGGCCCCATCTCAGCTTTTATTGTAATTCTCGCAACTACAGGTACCTGGCACTTGTTAGGGAGCTCATTTGATGGATGAATAACATCTGTTATTGCCGGGAAGCCCTTATACCACATCAAAACCTCCCCCCCTGGTAAAAGCTGGGCAGGCTTAGGGAGCAATGGGAAAGGTGGTAGGATTAGGGGCTAAATTGTGAGAATGAAATGAAAGGATGAAATGATGGAGGGGATGGTACTGATGAGCATACAGACAGAACAGTCAGCCAAACGCTCAAGAGCAACAGTCAAACCCTGTTTAAGAACCATCTTGGTGGGGCTTCCCTGGTGGCGCAGTGGTTGGGAGTCCGCCTGCCGATGCAGGGGATACAGGTTCGTGCCCCGGTCTGGGAAGATCCCACATGCCGCAGAGCGGCTGGGCCCGTGAGCCATGGCCACTGAGCCTCCGCGTCCAGAGCCTATGCTCCGCAACGTGAGAGGCCACAACAGTGAGAGGCCCGCGTACCGTGAAAAATAAAAAAGAACCATCTTGCTTTCCATAGATTTGGTTGTGCTATGAACCTCGGTAAGAACCTAGACTATCTCTGTGAGGCTGGCTTCTGTGATCAGAATGATTCTTGTGGGACTCTGAGGGGTGCTCTGAAAGTAACTTAGACATGGGCTGTCCCTTCCCACCAGTGTCTCTGGTCAGGTACCAACTCACTCTGTTAAAAGTGACCTGTTCTCTCCCCTCAACCTGCCCTGGGAAAGCCACTGTCCACTGAATTTGTTCCCTTTTATGATGCTAGCCTGCATCTATGGTATTACATCACATCAAGAGGCTGTGAATTGCTTTTACCAAGGATTCTTACCTGTAATGGGATGGGGGGAGCTCCTGGATAACATTCTGGATTCGGGCCAGTTGGCCTTCGTCCGGGCAATGAGACACCGCCTCCTGTAGAGAGGAAATGAAGCAGTCCAGTGAGTGCTCGAGAAGCGGGACACCCACCTGTGTCTGCAGGTTTTATTTAGGCTTCTGGTACTCCAGTCTCCCAGCCATGCCTAGAGATTGTCCTTCCAGGAGGCATGCTTTTCTAGAAAAAACAAACCACCTAAAATCTCTGAGGGTTCATGATGGGAGGTGTCTAACAATGTGGGCACACAGGGTCTCTGTGCATCCTCAGATGTTTGGTAGGTATCTGGTAAAAAAGGTGTAGAATCTTGGGTGTGTCCCGTGTGGCAGAGAGAGTCACAGAGACACTGGGAGAGAGAAACAGAGACAGGGAGACAGAGTGAGATGGAGATGAGAGGCTGGCTCCCTGTTTACTCAGCCAGCTATCTTTTTGGGTGCAAACAGCCACTCCCCACCTAGCCTGAGACTATCCCTTGACCCGGCTGCCTATCATTGATGCCAGGAAGCAGGAACGACGTGAAGCCGTGCCTTCTCAGCAGGATAAGAGCTTTGCCCCTGAGACCTGGTGGCCTTGTCCGGACTTGCTCTCTGGTTGTTTCCGGTGTGGGTATTTGGTTCCCCCCTCAGCCCAGGCCCTCAAGGAGAGGCTGGGGTTTCAGTAAAGGCAGTGTGGTCACAGTCCTGCCTGGGGCTCCTGCACAACACAGGTGTCCCTGGGCAGAGTCCCCTGTGTCCCGTCCTGAGACTCTGTCCTGCCTGTGCTCAGGCTCAAGGGCCCCTCCCAGTGCAGTGGCTGAGTGCTCAAGACTGACAGCATGGGAGCCATACCTAAGTTCAAGGTCAGTGGTAATGACATCTTTTTTTTTTTTTTTTTTACCGAGGTATAGTTTACATATATTAAACATGTACAAATCTTCTGCTACAGCTCCCTGAGTCCTTTCATATGCATAATAGCTATGTAATCCCACTCAGGTCAAGAGATACTTGAAAAGTGGCTCCTAAGCTCACTTCAAGCCTCGGGATCCTGAATTCACAGGCATACGTGACTTACACAGTTTTGTATTTCCTCACAGTGCTGGAAACTCGCTTTGCATTTATATGTAATGAAAAGTATAATCAGAAAATATATTCTCTAATTTGAAGATCCTAACTGTGGTGTGGTTTTCTTATGCTGTTCGGTCATTCACTGTCATTTCTTGCTTGAATGTAAAGGCTGAAGTTCAAACCCTCAGTAATGAGAATTTGGGGGCACAGAAAAGTGGAAGGAAATGAACTTTATGGGGCACCTTCTGTTTGCTGGACCCTATCCTAGGCCACACTTGCTGTGTCTGTTCTGGTCTCACTTGGAGGAGAACTCCAACACGCTCCCCCAACCCAGACCTTCCAACCCGCCTCGCTTGTCTCCATTTTTCCCACAGCACTTGCCATCATTACTCATACGTATAATGTACTCATTTATTAGGCTTATTGCTTGTTGTCTGTCTTCCTCACCAGATGTAAGGTCCGTAAGTGCAGGGATGTGATGAGTCCCAGTGCCTAGAACGTGCCTGCCACACAGCAGGCGCTCCCTGTCGATCTGTTGGACTACCCGTGCTCCATTTCCCTAAGTGGGACATCATGCCAGAGCTTTGACCACCAAGTTGTTTTTGTTTGACTTTTTTACTTCATTGAAGTAAAGCATTCACAGAAGCTAACAATTTTCAAAGGCAATCAAAAATTTCTATGTGGGAAAACTAGATTTCATTTCCTAATCAGAAATGGGGAGAAATGCGGGGCTGGGAGGGTCACAATCACAGGTGTCTCAATCTTCTGGTGGGTTTGCAAGCCTGAGAACGGAGCCGGCATAAGCATGATCTCTGTGGCAATCCTTGCTTTTTGAGACGTGCAGGATGTAGAGGGTGAGGACAAGCATGGGGCCTGGAGTAAACACCTGACGCCTCTGCCCTCTTCCTGGGAGCTGTCATTTAGAAAACAGATTTGTGGAGAAGACCCTGATTCCCAAGACAGGGAGAACCTCATAAAGCAAGTGAAGGGAGAGAGCTCAGGGGAAGGAGGGGCAGAGGAATGCGGGTGTGGATCCTCCCACATTCTATCCTGCACATGGGGAGGAGAGGTAGGCCTCTCTTCCTCTCTCGGCAAAGCTGGGATGAGCTTTGCAAAGTTTTGCACACACACACCCTTCCCAAGCCTCCCCCTCTTCCCCCCACTTTCTAAAAATGTGTCTGGGGAAAAAAAGGTGTAGGTCAATTCAACAGCCCTCATGGAAAGTTCCTTTAATACTTTAGGAAGATGTTAGTCACCTTTGTTCTGAGAGGCTGGGCGGGCTCACCCCTGATGCCTGCAGGTCCCATTTGGGACTGGTGTTCATTTCACTATTTATAGCCTCTCCCTATCACACCCCAATCCTATATGGAATCTCTCTAGATCTTTGTTTTTCTCCCAGAGGGTCTGCTCACTGCAAAGCTATTTTTTGATCTCTTTGTCTTCACCCATTAGGAGAGCAGAATCCATCAGTGGGGAATTGAGGGAAAGGAGTTGAAATTTTGCCCACCCCAATTTTTTGCCTGAAAGAGAATTTCACTCAACATTAGCCAAGCCAATCTTGCTAACAGCTAAATCTTAAAAGATCTAGGCTGACTCTGTGACTATTGTTCTCTTCCAATCAGTATCCCTAAGGCCAGCTTCCTGCCCTTGGAGGACTCTAGCGAAGGTTGGACTCCAGTCCCCTCTGGCAAGGCCCAGGCTCTACTTTCTTCTGCTTACCTGAATACCACCTCTACCCCTGCCGCCCGGGGAAGGCCCATCACCAGGGGGGACAAACAACCCGTGGCTGTCCCTTCCAACTGCGCCCAGCCGCAACTCAGTTTTTACCCTTTATTTTGTATTAATTATTTAAAAATTATTATAAAGCCACCTTTATTATTTTTAATTATTTTAAGCCGTTAGGTTAAAAAGTAATTCATGCACATGATTTTAAAAATGCAAAGCGGGCTTCCCTGGTGGCGCAGTGGTTGAGAGTCCGCCTGCCGATGCAGGGGACATGGGTTCGTGCCCCGGTCCGGAAAGATCCCACGTGCCACGGAGCGGCTGGGCCTGTGAGCCATGGCCGCTGAGCCTGCGTGTCTGGAGCCTGTGCTCCGCAGCGAGAGAGGCCCGTGTACCGCAAAAAAAAAAAAAAAGAAAAAAAAGCAAAGCATTCAAAGGAATACACAGAAGAAAGTTAGTCTGACTTCCAACTGCAGACCCTCAGTCTCCAGAGACAACCACTGTTCTCTTCCAGACAGTCATTATACCTACCTGTCTTTGTCACACCCATGGCAGCAAGCACAACTACGTGACCTGGCCCATCTGCAAATTCCCGGTCTCCCATCATTTCCTCCTTGCCTGCTCCCTATGGGCCAAGCTGGCCTCCATATATTCCCTCAAGCAAGCTCGGCATGTCCTCGACTAGGGCCTTTGCACCTGCTGTTTCTTCTCGGCACCCTCTTCCACCAGATATTTGCACAATTTGTTCCCTCACTTCATCCTTGTCTCTGTTTAAATATCACCTCATAGACAGATCTTTGATTATCCTACCAAAAACAGCAGTCCCCATCATTCTCTGCCCTGTACTCTGCATTAGCTGGCTTCGTACTGCTTATCAACAGTTCAGATTATAGAGCTATGCTTTAAATTCATTTATCATCTATCTCCTTCATTAAAATGTAAGTTTCACGAGAGGAAGGATTTTATCTGTCTTGCTTACCATTAAACCCCCAGCACCTGGAACTGTGCCTGCCTGGTATACATAGCAGGTGTTCAACAGACATTTGTTACATGAAATGAGTAAGTGAATCAGTCCGTCTTTTGCTTTGCATTTGAAAATGCCAGAAAGTCTCATTTTGGCCACACTTCCAGGACAGTACCATCGAGAACCAAACCTCCTGAGTGAGGAGCACCAGGTTTGCTGAGACAATTCCCCTCAACTTTGGGCTCCTGGCAGGGTGACCAATCAGCAGAGTTTGCCTGAGATTGAGGAGTTTCCTGGGACACAGGACTTTTCAGAGTTAAAAGTAGGGGAGTCCCTGGCAACCCAGGACAGTTGGCTGCTGCCCCATTGGCAGCTATCTTGAGCTCACAGCCAGTCAGCCTCTGCCTGATGCCACACACCAGTGGTCCACCCCCAGTGACACTTCAGATGACATGTGTGGGTCAAGCAACCTGCCAGCAAATGCTTACTAGGTAACAGTCACAACATTCTCCAGTAGCTGGAGAGCAGGGAAAGGAAGCACAATAATGAATAAAATAAATACAGTTTCTGTCCTCAGGAAGCTTACAGTTCAATGAAGGAGACTGATACACAAAGACATAATTTCAATATAAAATTTAATACCTCTCTAAACTGCCTTCTCTAAAAATCCCGAAGCAGCAACTTTTCTCTATCTTGGGTGTAACAATTTTAGCTAAATCAATCTGACCCAAATTGAGTTTTTCCTAAAATGAACTTTTCTTCTGATAAAAACAAAATGTAGTGTAGTAGGTTGAAGAGTTGCTTCCAAAGATATCAGATCCTAATCTCTAGAGCCTGTAAATGTTACCTTATTTGGAAAAAGAGTCTTTGCAGGTGTGATTAAGTTAAGGCTTTTGAGATCAGGAGATTCTGGCGGATTATCCTGGTGGGCCCTAAATCCAGTCACAGGTACCCTTAAAAGAGGGAAGCAGAAGGAGATTTGACACAGACAGGAGAAGGCAGCGTGACCACGGAGGCAAAGATGGGAGTGAGCCACAAGCCCAGGCATGCCAGCAGCCACTAGAAGCTGGAGGAGGCAAGGAACAGGTTTCCCCCTCGAGTCTCTGTAAGGACCATGGCCCTGCTGACACCTTGACTTCAGCCCAGTGAAACTGATTTCAGACTTCTGCACTCTGGAACTGTGAGAGAAGAACTTTCTGTTGTTTAAGCCACCAAGCCTGTGGTAATTTGTTACAGCAGCCTCATGAAACTAATACATGTGCTAGAAGGAAATAAAAAGCACCTGCTATCCCACCACCCAGACATAACGACTATTAACCTACTCACATGTGAAGCATTAAAAGAAGCAATGGGTCCGGGCTCCCCAGCACCAAATATGAACACTGGCATCATTTCCTATTTAGTTGCCTATACTGCTTTTTTCCATTTAACTTTAATTATGGACAGCAAATAGTCTTCAGAAATATGACTTTTCACAGCTACACAGGATTGAAAACAATAGATTTATTATCATTTATTTAACCCATCCCTTAGTGTTAGAGGTGTAGATACTCCCCAGTTTTGTTATTGTAATATGGCAGTGAAATATTTGTAAATCTATTATTTGTGTGCGCATCTGATTATTATCTTAGAATGGAGTCCTAGAACAGAGTTACTGTATTAAAAAATATGAGCATTTTAGGACTCTTGATAGTAATTTCAAATGACTTTCTGCAATGTCCAGCCAATTGACACTTGCAATAGAAAACTATGAAAGAGCCAGTGTCACCACAGGCTAGGCAGCATGAAATACTAACATTTAAAAAATGTTTCTTTAATATGCAAATATATTTTTCTAATACATTTATATTTTTTAAGTTGGTTTTTATTTATTTTTAATTAATTAATTAATTTACTGGCTGCGAGACTTGTGGAATCTTAGTTCCCCGGCCAGGGATTGAATCTGGGGCCTCGGCACTGAGAGAGCAGAGTCCTAACCCTTGGACTGCCAGGGAATTCCCCATTTATACTTTTTAAATAATTATATTTCTTCTATGAATTGTCTGTTGAGGTTCTTTGCTCATTTGTTTTTCAGGGTGTTATCTGTTTATTTTTTATTGATAGGTAGGAGTTTTATATAATTAAAAATATTAATCTCCTGCCATCTTTATTGTAAATGTTTTCCATAGTCATTTGCCTTTTAATTTTGTTAATGTATTTTTTTTTTTTTTTTTGCGGTACGCGGGCCTCTCACTGTTGTGGCCTCTCCCGTTGCGGAGCACAGGCTCCAGACGCGCAGGCCCAGCGGCCATGGCTCACGAGCCCAGCCACTTCGCGGCATGTGGGATCTTCCCGGACCGGGGCACGAACCCGTGTCCCCTGCATCGGCGGGCAGACTCCTAACCACTGCGCCACCAGGGAAGCCCTTGTTAATGTATTTTTAAATTTATTTATTTTATTATTTTTGGCTGCGTTGGGTCTTGGTTGCTGCACGTGGGCGGCATGTGGGATCTTCCTGGACCAGGACTCGAACCCCTGTCCCCTGCATTGGCAGGCGGATTCTTAACCACCGCACCACCAGGGGAAGCCCTATTAATGTATTTTTAAATAGAGAAAACAATAATCTATATGTAGTTTAGTTTGTTAAATTTGTCTTTGGTGATTTTCTTTTTCCTTTGCTTTTATTCTTAGAAAGCCCTTCTCCACCCTGAAATTCGTTAAATGGTAAGAATGTAACTTGACTTCTCCCCTTTCCCAACACTTAGCCAATTTTCCTAACATTGTTTATTGAATTTTTCCTTCACCAGTTTGGGATGTTTTCCTTATTTCATATTAAATTATTTAATACCTGAGCCTATTTAAGAGCTGTTAAATCTATTTTGAAAATAGTGTGGTAGTTCTGAGACAGAATGTTAAATCTTTACTTCCATTTACTAGCTGTACAAACCCAGGCAAAAGTCACTCGGAGCCTCAATTTACTCATCTATAAAAGAGGCAATAAAACCTGCTTCACAGAGTTATTTGAGGATTGAATGAAATAATATTTGTAATAAGCTTATCATATTGTAAGCACTCAATAAGTGGCAGATATCATAATTATTATTATTCTATTAATATTTTTCTAATTCTGTTATATTCCATTGAAATGTTATTCTACTTCAGCTGTGCAAGTGAGTTTAAATAAATCATTGTAAGAATGCGTGACAATGTGATAGAGCTGTTCCCATGTCCCTGTAGAAGGTTTGCTTATATTTTCATAATTCGTCACTGTGATCAAAGCAATCTACTCAATGATAAATTTTTCTACATAGTTAACATCACTAGGTCCTACATATGTAGAACTCAGTTGTCACAACAAAACATTTTTATTTTATTCCTTACTGTCACTAAACTATGTTTAAATACAATGTTAAGTTTTCTTGAGATTTGACGACCAGCGGACAATAACATTGCTTTGGTATTTTTTGTCGCTGTGGGAGATAGAATGCTTAGCAATGTCAGGGAACACAAGTGGGGAGAGATCAGCATGGGTTTTCTTCTGAGCCTCTAAACAAGATCTAAGAAGAAACTTGTATTTCTCAAGTCTCTAGACAAGAATTCCTATCTACCCCCATCTATCATAGAATGAAATTTAGTTAAATTAGACTCATTCAGTTAGTTAACGTGATGATATTGTTGTCTTATTCAAGGATGAAACTGTATAGTGATAAGAAGACTAAAACTATGCAGAAAACAAACAAGAAAGTCTTACGCACAAATTAAAAGAACAGTAAGATATATTTTTGGTTGACTGAGATTGTCAAACAGTTTAACAAATTGAAAATAGCGTTGGCAAGGCTGCAGGAAAAAGAACATTCTTGTCTCTCTACAGAACCATTTGGCAACGTGTGACAAAATTTTAAATAAGCACTTTTTACTCAGTAAATCTTCTTCTGTGATATTTTTCATAAGGATATAAACAGACAAAAGTATAAAGATATATGTACAAAAATATACTATATTTTAGTATATACAACATTATATCACTATATATACAACATTATATCACTATAATGTTGTTTATAAAAAGCAAAATGTTAAGAAACAAAAAGTCCTGGGACTTCCCTGGCAGTCCAGTGGTTAAGACTTCCACTGCAGGGGACGTGGGTTTGATCCCTGGTTGGGGAACTAAAATCTCGCATGCTGCATGGTGCGGCCCAAAAGAAAAAAAAAAGAAGAAAGAAAGAAACAAAAAGTCTAAATGTCCATCAGTAGGAAACTGGTTTAAGAAATCATCGGGTGTATGAGAGAATACACTGTAAAAAGAGTGCCTCTCTGTATTTGTTACCATGGAAAGATGGTCACATTGTTGAATTAGCACCATTCCAAAACAGCAATATGTAGTATTGAGGAACAAAAGTTGGGAGAAAGAACGGGAGAGACAGAGAGAGAGAGAAAGACAGAGAGATCTGTAAGGATGTCTCCTGAAATGTTAATAGAAAATATGCCTAGGACGTGAGATTTCAGGTGATTTATACTTTCTCCTTTATATTCTTCTGGATTGCTTTAATTTTTACAATAAAAATTTAGTTTGGTTTAGAAAAACAGAACACAACAAAAACACTATGCAAAGAGTAAAAGAATGAAGGAAATAACCCTGTGTTAACCGTAGTTGTCTCTGGTCTTTAAGAAGAGAGACCAAGGTTTCCTTTCTACTTTCCCCCATTTTCCAAATTGTCTTTTATTGAGGATGATTATTTTTATTGAGTATTATATATCATGATGATGATGATAATCCGACAGACACACAAGACCCACAACCTTTTATCCTGGTTCCAGGAAAGACTCCTCTGTAGTTGGAGGGTCAAAGGCTGCCGTTATTAATGACTTAACCATGCAGAGTGGAGGCTCATTTGCCTTCTGCCTTAGATCTCAAGGTCCTCTTAGATCTTTAAGAGTCCCCCCAGCTGGTTTATGCTGGCTTTTCAAGTGGTCAACATTTATGCCCACTTTTGTTTGTTTGTATGTTTTGACCTAATATTTTTTTAATTAAAAAATTAATGGGGGGCTTCCCTGGTGGCACAGTGGTTAAGAATCTGCCTGCCAATGCAGGGGACATGGGTTCAAGCCCTGGTCCGGGAAGATCCCACATGCTGTGGAGCAACTAAGCCCGTGCACCTCAACTACTAAACCTGTGCTCTAGAGCCCGTGCTCCGCAACAAGAGAAGCCACCGCAATAAGCCCACGCACCGCAACGAAGAGTAGCCCCTGCTCACCACAACTAAGGAAAGCCCGCACGCAGCAACAAAGACCCAATGCAGCAAAAAATAAATAAATAAATAAATTTATTTTTAAAAAGTTAATGTATTTTTAGTGGATAAGATTTTGAAAGTTAAAGTATAAAGAAGCAGGAAAAACTATCTATAATCCCATCATTGAAATAAATAGCTATTAATCTTGTGAACATCTTTCTTTTTAATCATGTCTTAATATACAACTGTGTACCTGCTTTTTCCAATTATCATAGTGAGTGTTTCCCTGTATCACTGAAAACTCCTAAATCTATTTTAATGGTCCACACCCAATTTTTAAAAACCATTCATTTATCCCTATATAATTTCAAACTGAAGAACATTTATATGCTCAAAATAAGTTCATTACAAGAGCCATAAGAAAGATTCCTTCCCAGGGTTAGAGCCTAGATCTGGTCCTTACCAATAATTGCAACTCCTTCATAACCTTAATTTCAAACATCCCCTCTGACCACCCTACTCCAACAGTCTGCTGACCTTACTGGGATGAATGACCTATTGATCTACTTTTTCATTGTTACCTGCCTTAGGCCCTCATTTCCCTTCTTATCCAGACAAATTTCTATGGTCAATTATTTCAATCACTCCCTTGCACACACTCTCATAACCCTCCTCCTCTTTTTCTAGCTGAGCCTCAACCTTGGTTAAACCCAACTCTTCACCTACTCTGCACCTCCCCACCTGCAGCCAAATGTCCAAGCCCTATTTTTAATGCTGTCTTTAAAGACATGCTCTAAGGGTGGGAGGGAGGGAGACGCAAGAGGGAAGAGATACGGGGACATATGTATATGTATAACTGATTCATTTTGTTATAAAGCAAAAACTAACATACCATTGTAAAGCAATTATACTCCAATAAAGATTTTTTTTTTTTAAAAGACATGCTCTAAGCATTTATTCTCCTCTCTCATTTTCCTTTGGGGACCCTATTTGGTGACCATACAGCTGCTATATAGGTGTTCTGCTCTTGCCCATCCATCCTCCACCAATCCAACTCACTGGCCTAACCTGCACTCCCTCTCGGCTGCTTTTCCCAGAATCTTTTCTCTTCCCAGCTTTCTGACCTCTCTGTTGACTTCTGTTTGTTCTCTCTCCCTTCTCTACCCCCCTACCTCTTTGTGCAACCCCCAAAAGAAACACGGAAGGAATAGCCCGAAATGAATTAGCCACGGGGGGTAGCATCTGGAGCCTCAGGTTCCTGTTCTGCTAGGGGGCAGAGTGACCTTGGGCCAGTCACTTCATTCTCTGGTTCTTAGTTTCCTCCCTATATAATGACACGCATTTGGTTACATAAATGTGGAGATGATTTAACCCAGTTCTTACACACAAACAAACATGATTCTGAAAACTGAAGAAAGGAAAAATTTAGCAAACAGTCCCACTACCTTGCTTTCCTCACTGTACCATCCTACTTCCATCACCAAGATAATGGCAACCATCTGGTGAGTATTATTATTGTAATTTTAGTGCTGAAACTTTCCTTGGCCCATCCATGCATCCCACCCAGCAACCATAACGGAAATCCAAACACTCACCGTGAATTTCTCATAGAGCTCATAAGTCAGGAGGGGGTTGGGCAGCTCCCTAAAGTAGAGCTTGCAGAGGGAGCCCACACAGTGGATGTCCTGGAGGTACACTTCCCTTGTCAGATCTGGACATTGATCTGAGCCAAACTCTTGCCTGAAACAACACAGACAGAGACATAACAATCCCAGGAACATGTGTTCTATGTCAGCAGCTACTTGGCTGCTTAGGGGGTAAAAAGACCCTAAACTGCTGATCTGACCATATTTTTGACCTTGACTCAAAAAGACCTTCTATTTCAGGCACAAGGAAGCTACAGGAAAGATTTCCACTTCAGGTCTGGATCTTCCCTGCAGAAGCTGCTGTAATTAGAAAGACATAATCCCATTTACAAAAGGATTTCTCATGGCATTATGTCTGTAGTCTCCATTATGAACAGTGGGGAAATACGAAAACAATTTTCCAAAAACCCTGTTGAGAGTTCAGTTTTTCCAAAATATTGTTTTAAATGAACTTCTCTTTCTTGGAGGAGAGACCAAAACCAGGGTGAGTCAGATTGTTATCATTCACGTCCACATATTCATGTCAGCAAACTTGTTTTATCTGGAGACTCAAACTCAAGGTTTGAGAACTTCAATCAACTCTCCCTTTGATGCTGAATGGAAACTTCTAGGCTGCTTGATAGTGACTCCCACAGGACAAATGAGCTTACAAATATCTTCTTAAACAACCTAGAGTGGGGTGCTTGGGAGCGTCGTCAGATTCCAGGCCTCATTTCTAATTAAAAAAACACTAACAAGGTTACATGAATATACTGCCTCAAATAATATATACTTAAAAGTTAAAAATCTATTTAGGGCTTCCCTGGTGGCTCGGTGGTTGGGAGTCCGCCTGCCAATACAGGGTACGCGGGTTTGAGCCCTGGTCCGGAAAGATCCCACGTGCCGCGGAGCAACTAGGCCCATGCGCCACAGCTGCTGAGCCTGCGCTCTGGAGCCCACGAGCCACACCCACTGGGGCCGCCCTAGAGCCTGAGCCTCGCAGCAAGAGAAGCCCGGGCACCGCAACGGGGAGTGGCCCCCGCTCGCCGCAGCTAGAGAAAGCCTCGTGCAGCAACGAAGACCCCAATGCAGCCAAAAATAAATAATAAATAAATAAATAAATTTATTTTAAATATATGTATATATTTAAAAGATGATAAAGCTGAGCTTTAATGCAGAAGAGAAGTTAGCTTTCTTGAGAGTATTCATTTGGTCAAACATGTAGTGACAAAGTCAACCAGACTCTCAGAACCAGCATCTTGAAACAGCGTGCTGCCCATTCTCCTGTAGTCGGGTTCTGCCCCTTTAATAAAGGGAAGGGAAATCCCCGATGCTGTCAGAACCTGACAGGAACTGAGTGAGGCCTTGAAAAGCAAACCATGCAATGGCCTCAAATTCATAGGCATGTGTTTTTCTTACGAGGGCAGAACACAAACAATCTAGAGCTTATTTAGTTAGACAGAAATTTCCCTTGTCAAGGCTAAGGTCAGTCCTTAAGTGAAAAAGAACTGGCCATTGTCCAAATGTCCTTCCACGATACCAGCTACTGTTAGTATGTTTCAGAGCTAAGAGTAAACTGTTAAAAATACTTGCTGTTGAAACTCTGAAAAATGTCACGTGAATAAATTAGTGAAATGATGTAAGCACATAGATCTGTTAAAAAACTTTGGCTGCAATAAACCAGTTATTTTTTAACAGCTATCACTTCTCTGGGAGTAAAAAGAATGTTTTATTCCTTTGGTATAGTTTCATGACAATTGAGATTTGAGGACGAGGGGCAGAAAACTAAATAGGAGGAAGAAGATAAAAAAATGAATTACCTGCACATGTAAATTTCACATATTAATCTTGTAACAAGAATGTTTTATTTGAAAAGTCTACATTTGTAACTAAAGAATATATAATAAATACATTAAAATATGTTCTTTTTGTATTAAAGAACAATATTCAAAATACATAAACCTAGTCTTTTAGTCATGGAACAGTACATATATTATATATAATGTATATATTCTATATATACACTATATACACTCCCTTTATTTTACACTATATACACTCCCTTTATTTTACAGATATAATACATATAAAGAAGATTACTGTCCTCTTAATTCATTGTGATAGAAATTTCTTCCAAAAAATTCTAGGATGCATTTTAGAATTGTTTAGGATAAATCCACAGAATTGGAAATAGTTCCTCTATCAATAATTTTAAAAATACAGGCATCAATTAGAGAAATGCACAATCATGCAGACTTCCGATTTCTCGACCAGATGAAATATCAAATGTTGAGTGTGTGCCAACAGAAAAACTCACGATGACCTGCAAGTTCTGAACACCATGTAATGGGGATCTGAGCTGTGGGTAGGCAAGTGAGTAATAATAAATCATTTTTTCCCAACTTGCAATTTAAATCATTTGAGTTCAATTGAATCTACCTAAGAGGGATAAATCTGGTGCAAGACATAGGAACAGATGAAAAGCCCTCAGGAGTTTTTGTTGGAAAGACTTACATCAGATTGGTGAGCTTCCTGATTAGATTAAGAAGAGTTAGGCATCTGAAAACATCAGCACTTGATCTTCTGCCCTGACATCCTTCCCTCAATCCCTTCAGTTTTTAATACCCCCAACACCTGCAGATAGAGGTATGGACAGAGGAAGGATCATGGGAGAATCCTTTGGGGGGCTATTCTTTGGCTTACCTTAGCCGTTGTATGTTTGAGGTGACTCCTGAAAGCCGATAAATTCCATCCACGATGCCGTGAGTCTCTATAAATTCTGCACAGCTCTTCAATACATATGGAACTATGCAAAGGAAAAGAAAACATAAAGTATTAGGTATAAGTCTGACTGTCTTTTAAAGATAGCCTTTTAAAAATCGAGGTAACTTCAAAGAGAAGTAAGTATGGAATGCATATGAGCTACAAGTGGAAACAATTACTTGTAAATGGTAGACGATGTTCTTTGATATTTAAAAAAAATAGGGTTTTGTTAAAGTTTAGAAAACCCATGTGTTTTAAAAGTTAGGTCTTTTTCTTTTTTAAGAATTTGTAAAATATGCTAACACTTAGATTTTTGAAACCAGCAGTGACCTTGGAAATCCCCCAACACAATCTCCTCATGTCACTGGTTCTCCCAGTGTGGTCCCCTGACCAGTAGCACCAGCATCTCCTGGGAACCTGTTGGGAATGCAAATTCCCAGGCCCCACTCACAGCCACTGAATCAGAAATTCTGGAGGTGGCGCCCAGCAATCTGTGTTTTAAAAAGCCTTCTAGGTGACTGTTGTGTGATAAAATTAGAGAACTCTTGCCTAGTCTACACACGAAGAAAACAAAGGGCAGGTAAATTTATTTACCTCACTCAGGAGTACTTGTCGCTTATGAAAAGTGATTTAACACATGGAAAAATGCTTATGATGTAGGTAGGTAAAACAAGAACAAGGCACAAAATCAAATATACCCTGTGAATTCAGCTATGTTTAAAAAACTGCAAAGGGAAAAAAGACTGGAAGAATATCTGCCAAAATGTTAAAGGTGATTTAAAGGTATTAAGTGTTTTTTTTTTTAAGGTGAGAACCTCCCCCCACCCCCGCCGGCACCACCACCAAATGGGTCAAACCAGTCATTGATAGAATGGACCTCATATAAGGGACCAACACGGCCCCTCAAATTCCTGCCACTCTAGAAGTCCAGTGCCTGGGTAGAAGGGTCTGGCTATGCTATTCTCTCCTCAGGGCTGAACCTGATCAGCCCAGCCAGCTCCGTGACCCGGAATGGCAGCCACAGGCCTTCTGGATGGCATGGAGAGAGTGGCAAGTCACTTGCCACTTTGGTCCTTGGGCAGATCCATCGGAGGTCCCTCTGTGAGAGTGTTGTAGATGGTCTGGAACTACCAAAGCCTTGGGTGCTGAAGTCCTCAGGCACAGAGGTGGTATGGGAACTCCATGAACCAGGGCTTGGGTTAGCACTGTGCTCACTCCCCCAAGACATCCTCAGTCTATTAATGCCTTGGATTAGACTAAAGCCAATCCATTAATGCTTAATGCACATGATCATACCCACACACAATACGAAGCTGGACTGGACCTTTTACATGGGTAGATACTAGGTGTTCAGGCTCAACATTCTTCCTGGATTCTCTATTACAATACTTTCTAAACAACTCCCCCATCATTTCCTTCAACCACTAACTATCATTTTAGGTGCTGAGTAAAATTCATCATACTTAAAGTATTCCACCCACCTCTCAAAGGCTGTGCATGCCCAGAGCCTTTCTTCTCCAGGACACATCCATGTTTTGCCCCTTTCATTCATGACCAACTGGTGAGAAGCTTCTTAGTTACCCAAGGTGGAAAGAGGGCAGGAAGTGAACTTGGGATTGGAAATATTGAGGTCAGAGACCACAGAGGTGGAACTATTCCCTGTGAGTGAATACAGGGTAGGAGTGGGTGTGGTGGAGAAGGGGCTGTGAGTGTGGGCAGGGGTCCAGAGCCCCTGCCTGGCTTCAGTTAGAAAAGCTATACTTCGATCTATTTTATGAAATAGGGTTCTTGGTGAGAACCCTATTTATGCCTCATGCCTCTAAATAAATTTTATAAATAAATAAATAAGTAAACAGAGTTCCCATGCTTAAAAAAGTTGTATTGTTTAAAAAAAAAAAATCCCTATTGTGCACAGTAGGTCGACTCTTTCCCACCCACAACAAGGTGTTGCTCTGTAACCTGCCACGCAAGGTCATGGTCAAGAGCACAGGTTTGAATGCCAAACTGCCTTTGTAACCTTGGACAAAATACGCAATAATTCCATTTCTTAGTTTCCACATCTGTAAAATGAGGATAACAGTGATATTAACCTCATAGCTAGGATTGAAGTAATACTTGTAAATACTTAGCACAGATCCTGGCATATAAGCAGCATTCTACAATGACAGTTATTCCTATTTGATGCTTCTATACGATGTAAATTTATCATTTGTGAGATTCAGTCTTGGTGAAAACAGTTTGCTGCCTCCCATCTGATGGGCAGTTGGGGTAGAGCTGACCAACCTCTTACAAGTCAACACTCACCTCCCTATTCAGAATGGCTTTTGTGTCTCTCTCTGGTTGAGGTCACTTTTCTATGCATTGAGGTGTATCTTCATAATACAAAGGCAGCAGTCCTGGAACTGTGCTTGACCTTGATGTGTTTCACAATGTGAGTCTGTACCAAGGTATATGGCTGTTGCACGGCACAGGTGGATTGAGAGCTCGGAGCATTCCCAAGCAGGACTCAAAGACAAAAGCCTCAGCCTCAAAGGGCTTCTATAAGGAACACTCCACAGATGGGCAGTGCAGGGTCACCACTCTGTCCTATTCCATTCTCAAAGACCCACCTCCCAGTAGCATGGCTCTCAGTTGTATAACCTCAGGCTCCGTTTGTTTTAAAGGCGAGGAAAACACATTCCCGGATGGAGCCTCTGCCATAAATTTGGTACAGAGGCCCCAGAACCTCTAGTCCACAGCTCTGTTTAAACAGGAGGCAATATTAAAACAACCCAAGGGAAAAGGCCATGGTCCTGGTCCCTGAGGCGTGTTAGCTTTCTTGGATTCTCATCTTGGGCCGAGTTGGAAGACATAGGAATTCTCCATCATACTCAGTAAATGGGAAAGGATCCACTTGATCTCTGTAATCATCCAGCTCTAGAGTCAGAGCAGTGGTTCTCAGACTGTGGTCCCTAGATAAGTCCAGCAGCAGCAGTTGCTTCCCAGGTGATTCTGATGCATGCTGAAGTTGATCTAGACCAGAGCTTCTCATATTTTAATGTGGATACAAACCCCCGGGATCTTGTTAACATGCAGATTCCAATGGGAGGGTGGAGGGAGGGAGTCAAGAATTTGCATTTCTAGCAAATTACCAGGTGATTCAGATACAGCCAATCTGCAGCCCATACTTCGGGGAGCAAGGAGCAAGGCTCTAAAGGTGATACTGGTCGGTGGTGTTGCAGGGGCTGCCAAGAGTATCGTCTCAAAGTCTCAGAATTCTTTAGGCTGTTGTTCCTGGGGCCCAACCAAACTGGGGACACCCTAGGATTCTGGACAGGATAGAAGCGTGATACAAAATGGCTGAGTAGGTATAGATGGAAAGAAAGCCTCCATTGTCTGTTTAGGTTGCTATAGAAGGTTGGAGCCACAGAACTAGTTCTGTGGGATTTATCATGGACCCAAAGAACATTAAGTCTCCTCCTACAGAGGTACACACAGTTGCGGATTATGATATAACATTATGACTTCTTTGAATTATCGCACTGATGGTTCTCTAAGTCCCTTTTTTGTTTGGTTTGGTTTCGTTTTTCCTGGAGCAGCGATCTTTAACGTTAAATTTTAATCGGAGCACAAAATAAATCCTGAGGTGGTTTCTGACGGAAAAGAAGGCTTTGCCTTTGATTTGTGCTTTACAATTTACAAAACATTTTAAAGTCATTTGTTTCATCTGGTCCAACTTGCTACAACTAAAAGTTATTTTATACTCAAAAATAACGTGGGGGTACTTCTTTCCTCAATTCCAAACTTCTTCAAGGGTTTAGGGCAGAAAAGGCCAGCAATTAAATCATTTCTCTGAATCCCCCCAGAGGTAATGCCTGCTAAGCTGCCCCACTTCCCTGTATGGCCGGAATCTGATCAGATCTGGAGATGCAGATTGGAACAAACACAGTTTTATTTGATCAGTTATGTGATCATGGCAGCCTCATTCTTTCACAGTGCAAATTGCATTTGTGTTTTAGGGAAATATGGCTCTCCTCCCGCCCCATTCTGGATTTTTGTTAAGGTCCTGTACTGGTCATATTTCATTCCCTCTCTGGGTCCTGCATCCCTAACCATCAGAGTAAAGTTTAGTGGTACATATATACAATGGACTACTACTCAGCAATAACAAGGGATGATATACCATACGGGCGATAGAAGCCATTCTATAGAAGAGTACATGCTATATGATTCCATCCACATAGAACTCAAGAAAATGCAAACTAATTTATAGTGGGAGAAAGCAGGGAAGAGGCAGGAGGCAGGAGCTGCAGAGGGGCCGAGGAAACTTTTGGGCATAATGGATATATTCATCACCTTGACTGAGGTGATAGAAAGGACCAAGGATCACTGGTGGATGAAGAATTGATACTTGCAGGGGGAGAGTCAGAGAGAGACAAGCTGCTGAACAGGGAAGAAATCTTTAAGAATCTCCTGCTGTGCACGGGGGAGAGAGTGAGGGCTTCAGGCAGCTCTGCTGTGCTGTGAATAAGCCTGCTCTACTACGGCATTTTTTAAGAGATGAAGTAAAGATTTCAATCACTTTTCTATTATTTCTGGTTGTCAGCAGAGAGCTTCCCAGCTTTCCATTCCGCAGGAATCTAAGAGTCGTCGCAGTGGCTCCTGTACCTTCTCCCTCTGCCAGCTCCTGCTCTGTATTTCTGTCCCCTCCTTCCTCGATCCTGCGCCTCCATCTCTCCTGAGCCTCCATGTCTCCTGCACCTCCATGTCTCCTGCGCCTCCATGTCTCCTGCGCCTCCATGTCTCCTGCGTCTCCATGTCTCCTGAGCCTCCATGTCTCCTGCGCCACCATCTCTCCTGCGTCTCCATGTCTCCTGAGCCTCCATGTCTCCTGTGGCACGCTCCTCCCAGCCTCTGTGGGCCTTGGCTTGCCTGAGGGGTCGCTGTCCTCCTGGAACTCTCCCTCTTTGATTCTTCTTTCTCCTCCCTGTTTTAACCTCTTCTCTCTTCTTCCTGACCTAATGTAGAATTATAGAAAAGTCTGAAAATTCGTGGTGTTTATTTATTTATTTATTTATTTATTTATTTATTTTGTGGTATGCGGGCCTCTCACTGTTGTGGCCTCTCTCGTTGCGGAGCACAGGCTCCGGACGCGCAGGCTCAGCGGCCATGGCTCACGGGCCCAGCCGCTCCACGGCATGTGGGATCTTCCCAGACCGGGGCACGAACCCGCGTCCCCTGCATCGGCAGGCGGACTCCCAACCACTGCGTCACCAGGGAAGCCCTCGTGGTGTTTATTTTTTAAAGTATAATGTTCTCTGTTCTTTACAAAAAAGCAAATTAACTGCTTTCCAATTTTCCAAGGAAAATTTTTTTTTTAATATGTCAGGATTTAGCCTGTCCTCCTTGGAGTAAAGTTTCTTTTTCTGTTTCTCTAAACTTAAAAAAAATTGAGATATAAATCAAATGTCATAAAATTCACCCTTTTAGAGCACATAATTAAGTGGTTTACACTATATTGACAGTTAAGCAACAATCACATTTCAGAACCTTTTCATTATTCCAATTCTAGAACATTTCTGTATCTATAAGGTAATTCATTGCAGCAATTTTTGTAATAGCATGAGATTGTTCATCAATAGGAAGCTATTTATATAAATAATAGAATATCCAT
The DNA here is from genome assembly GCF_964374135.1 of Grampus griseus. Taxonomy (NCBI): domain Eukaryota; kingdom Metazoa; phylum Chordata; class Mammalia; order Artiodactyla; family Delphinidae; genus Grampus; species Grampus griseus. Next base: position 78,658,374 of record NC_138998.1, read on the forward strand.
ATAATGGAATACTATATAGTCATCAAAAAGAATGAGGAAACTTTCATGTACTGATATACAGCAGTCTCCAAGATATATTGTTAAGCAGAAAGAATGAGGCACAGACCGGTGTAATGGTATACAAGCATTTGTTTTTTTAAAAAGAGAGAATAACAGAACAGCTCTACAATTCCTTTGTATATGCATTAAATATCTATGGAAGGATGCATAATAAAGTGATAACTTCAGTTGCCTATGGGAAAAAAAACTGGGAAGCTGAGGCCAGGGCTATGAGTAAGAGGGAAACTCCTCATTGTATACTCTTTCATACTTTTGAGTTTTGAACTATAAGAATATATTACCTTTCCCCAAAACTTTTCATTAAAAAATCCAATTCAGCAAATACTTATTGCAAACCTGCTCTCCTCCAGCACTAAGTGCTAGGTGTTGCCTGAACCTATGTCATCTCCATCACTAAGTTGTGAGCTCTTTAGGGACAATGAGGATAGTTCTGTCTCATTCATCTAGAATAGTCTTGAAAACACAAGCACTTGAAATGTTTTGCTAAACAAGGGATTGGTCATTACTCTCCAGATGGGTTTTCAGTCCTCCATTGATATCTGGGTCCTTCAAAGAAGAAAACACTTTTTAATGTGCCAGGCACTACATGAGGTGCTTTTTTTTCTCTCTCTCTCTCTCTCTTTTAACAGCATTCTCCATTCTATAATCATAGCCAATCCACAAAAGACATAAAATTCTCCATTTTGAAAATGTGAAAGCTGATTCTCAGAGAGGTTAGGTAAGTTGCCCAACATCACAATTCCTAAGTGTCAGAGTTCGGATCCAAACCTAGGTTTGTCTGACTCCAAAGCTCATGCTTTTTTCATGGTACCACACTGACGAGGAAGTTTAGAAAAAGCCCCAAGCTACACCTACCTGACTCAAACCCTCCCCATCAAGAGAGCAGATCCCATGAGTTAGTGGCCAGGTATGGAAGCACCATTTAAGGAGAGCTGTTTGGTTCCTTGCCCTTGGCTATCCATATGCCTGAAACTCTACCACTGCAGACCCTAACTTACTGTGGTGATGGCTATTAGGTGTTCAACACCTAGTGGTTAACATCTATTTTTAAGTTCCTTTTGAAAAAGTTAAAGAAGCAATATATACTGATAAAAAAAGGAAAAACACTTCCTGACTTCAAGCCATACTATAAAGCTATAGTAAACAAAACGTTATGGTACTAGCATAAAAACAGAAAAGAAGATCAGGGGAAAAAACCAAGATCCCAGATATAAACCCAAGAATCTATGGTCAATTGTATTTCACAAGGAAGCCAAGAATACTCAATGGAGAAAAGACAGTCTGGGAAAATTTGTGCTGGGAAAACTGGATATTCACATGTAAAAGAATGAAACTAGACCTGTATCTTATACCACTCACAAACATTAACTTGAAATGGATTAAAGACTTATATGTAAGACATGAAACCACGAAATTCCTAGAAGAAGACATGGGAAAAAAGCTCCTTGACATGTGTCTTGGCAATGATTTTTTTGGCTATAACACATAAAGCACAAGGAACAAAATCAAAAATAAACGGGCAGGACTACATCAAACTAAAAAGCTTCTGCACAGCCAAAGAAACAATCAGCAACATGAAAAGACAACCTATGGAATAGGAAAAATATTTGTAAATCATGTATCTGATAAGGGGTTAATATACAAAAGATATAAAGAAGTCAAACAACTCGATAGCAAAAAACCAAATAATCCAAATAAAAAATGGGCAAAAGACAGACACTTCTCCAAAGAAGATATACAAAAGGCCAACAGATACATTGAAAAGATGCTCAACATCACTAGTCATTAGGAAAAAGCAAATCAAACCCACAATGAGATATCACCTCAAGTTAGAATGACCATCATCAAAAAGACAAGAGAGAGGGCTTCCCTGGTGGCGCAGTGGTTGAGAATCTGCCTGCCAATGCAGGGGACACGGGTTCGAGCCCTGGTGTGGGAAGATCCCACATGCCGCGGAGAAACTGGGCCCGTGAGCCACAACTACTGAGCCTGCACGTCTGCAGCCTGTGCTCCGCAACAAGAGAAGCCGCGATAGTGAAGAGGCCGCACGCACTGCAATGAAGAGTGGCCCCCGCTTGCCACAACTAGAGAAAGCCCTCGCACAGAAACGAAGACCCAACACAGCCAAAAATAAATAAATAAATAAATTTATTTTAAAAAAGACGAGAGAAATGCTGGCAAGGATATGGAGAAAAGGGAACCCTTGTTCACCGTTAGTGAGATTATAACCTGGTACAGCCACTATGGAAAACAGTATGGATCCTCAAAAAAATTAAAAAGTAAAACTGCTATATGATCCAGCAATCACACTTCTGGGAACATATCCAAAGGAAACAAAACCACTAACTTGAAAAGATATCTGCACATCGCAGTTCATAGCAGAATGATTTACAATAGTCAAGACATGGAAACATGTGTCCATCAAAAGATGAGTGGATAAAGAAGCTGTGGCAGGGACTTTACTGGTGGCGCAGTGGTTGGGAGTCCGCCTGCCAATGCAGGGGACACGGGCTCGATCCCTGCTCTGGGAAGATCCCACATGCCTTGGAGGGACTATAAGCCCGTGCACCACAACTGCTGAGCCTGCGCTCTAGAGCCCGCGAGCCACAACTACTGAGCCTGTGTGCCTGGAGCCCGTGCTCTGCAACAAAAGAAGCCACCGCAGTGAGAAGCCCGTGCACCGCAGTGAAGAGTAGTCCCTGCTCACCACAGCTAGAGAAAGCCCGCACACAGCAACAAAGACGCAGTGCAGCCAAATAAATAAATAAATCTTAAAAAAGAAAGAAGTTGTGGCATATATATACAACAGAATAATATTCAGCATAAAAATAAGGAAATCCTGCCATTTGTGACAACACGGATGGACCTTAAGGGTATTATGCTAAGTGAAGTAAGTCGGAGAAAGACAAATACTGTATGATCTCACTTATATCTGGAATCTAAAAAAACATGAAGCTCATAGAAAAAGAGATCAGATTTGTGGTTACCAGAGGAGGGGGTGGGGGAAGCGGGGAGCAGGAATTGGATGAAGGTTGTCAAAAGGTACCAACTTCCAGTTACAAGATAAATGATTACTAGAGCTGCAACGTACAGCGTGATGATGATAGTTAGCATTGCCATACATTATACACGAAAATTGTTAAGAGAGTAAATCCTAAGTGCTCTCATCACAAGGAAACATTTTTTTCTTTCTTTTCTTTCTCTTTTTATTGTATGTATATGAGATGATGGGTGCTAACTAAACACTGCGGTAATCATTTCACAATATATTTATGTAAGTCAAACCATTATGCTGTACACCTTAAACTTATACACTGGAGCATATCAATTATATTGCAATAACACTGGGGAAGAGAAGAATAAAAATGAAAAAGATACACAAATTTAAAGAGCAAAGAGTGACTGTCCCGTTTACACAACCCTTCACAATCTCTCAAATGATAAAACACACACACACTGAAAGGCTAATAGTATGTTTTTGCTTTTCTATATTCTTCATTTTGCTTTTCTGAATTTTCTATAATGAGGGTGAGGTACAAATACTTTTTTTAAAGAAAAAAATTGGTTTTTAAAAAAACAAGTTTCCGGCTTCCCTGGTGGTGTAGTGGTTGAGAGTCCACCTGCCGATGCAGGGGACAGGGGTTCGTGCCCCGGTCCGGAGGATCCCACATGCTGCGGAGCGGCTGGGCCCGTGAGCCATGGCCACTGAGCCCGCGTCCGGAGCCTGTGCTCCGCAACGGGAGAGGCCACAACAGTGAAAGGCCCGCGCACCGCAAAAACAAAAAAAAACCAAGTTTCGTTAAAGAAGCCCAAGGGCTTTCTAAAGTTAGTGAGGCAATTTCCATGTTTGTTGAAGTCCTTTCCAATCACCCTGTGAGGTAATTACTCCTTGTTAAATAGAAGTATTTGCCTAACCAGCTCTGCTCCACTGCTGGGTGAGGCTCCTGATGGAAGACTATATCCTGGAGTCCCCTCCCCTCCTCACTTCCAGGGTTTCAGATGCCAAATCAAGTCAGCTCTTTCCCACAGAAGTGTCCAGGTCCCCCCTCTGCTCCACACCCTGACTCATCCCAGCTGAGCTCTCAGGTCTCTGTCATCCGTACACCCACTCCTCCCAATGACAACGATTCTCCTACCAAAGCAGATGTACTGCAGGGCTATCCGGCCCAAGGGACAAAAAGGTGAATAAGATCTTTGCCCTCAAGAAGCCAAGAGGGAACGGACAATTACTGTGTACCTACTAGGTGCCGACCCCTGAGCACTACACTTTCATGCATTATTTGTACCCAGCGCAGTCCTCACAACCACTTTCTGAGGAAGGTATCTTTGCTTTGTAAATGAGGAAACTGAAGCTCACAGATATTTAGTAACTTGGCCGGTATGAAACGATCAAGCAAAATATGTTAAGCGCCCTTGAGAGGCACAAAAACGTGACAGAAGTTCTTCTAAAAGATTACACAATGGTGGGGGAAGTCAGGCAGGGCTTTTAGGTGTTGAACAAGAACAGGAAATTGTGTACATTATAGAGAGCTGACAGTATGAGAGGGACCTTGTTAGAGAGCGCTGAGGCAAGACCCTCACCCCGGGGCCGCACGATGCTGTGAGATTGATCAGTGGATAAAGGAGGACGTACAAGGCTATGCAATAAGAACTCAGACACTGGTTCCTAGGGGGTGATTTGAGATGCTGTGATGTGATAAGATACAATGTGATGCAATTATATACTGTGATACAGGCAGAAAGCTTAAATAAGCCTCCGGCATATAATAAGCACTTTGTAAACATCACCCACTTTCTGATGCAGCTAGAGCAGGGAATGGTATAAACAAGACAGGAAAACAAGAAATAATGTGGTGAATTCCAGGAATGCTGACTAGACCAGTCTGGTGGAAGAGAAGGTAAATTCAGGTAAATTGGAGGAGTTTTGACAGGCTAGGAAGACTGCATTCTATCTTGAGCTCCACTGCCAAACAAATCTTTCTAAAACACTATGGAAAAGCTCCCCTATTCCAAAACATTCACTGGCTTCCCATTGCCCTTAGAATAATGTCCAATCCATGCAGCTGCCTCAGTAGGGGTAACCCTAGAATTCTTCCCTTCAAGGGAACAGGCTTTTGAGAAAGGTGGGTGGAGGAGGGGATAATATGAAGGAAAAGACTTGCCACAAACATATCGATCCAACAAAGGAAAATAAGGCATCCCTTTAGGGTCAGTGCAGAGGACCTCGTATGCATTGCCGAGGATGAAAGGGGAGGTGAGAAGTCTCACTCTTTTCTAGTTGCTTCTGAAAATTTCTTTAAGAAAGGTACGTGCCTGGGCTTCCCTGGTGGCGCAGTGGTTGAGGGTCCGCCTGCCGATGCAGGGAACACGGGTTTGTGCCCCGGTCCGGGAAGATCCCACATGCCGCGGAGCAGCTGGGCCCGTGAGCCATGGCCGCTGAGCCTGCGCGTCCGGAGCCTCTGCTCCGCAACGCGAGAGGCCACAACAGTGAGAGGCCCGCGTACCGCAAAAAAATTAAAAAAATAAAAATAAAATAAATAAATAAAAAGAAAGGTAAGTACCTTTGTGACTCAAAGATAAAAGGCTGGTTGAGGGCAGTGAAATATCTGGGACCACACATCATCAGTTAATGAACAAGTGGAAACAGCCTAGGAGGGACTGTGAAAGGGGCCTCCGGGGTGTTTTTGGGTTTGGGGGAGGGGAGGGTTGTGACCATGAGGGAGGGCAAAGCTGACTAGGGAAACCGGGTGGGGTGTGACAAGGCTACACAGAAAACAAACCTGGAGAAACCCTCACACGGCCTTGGGCTTAGAGCTGGCCCTGTTCACCTGGTACACGGGAATGGTGCAGAAAACGTCCCTCTGCTGAGAATGTCCCTTTTGTCCCTTGCTGAACATGGAGGCTGCCAGGCTTTGTATAATTTATGAAAACTTTTCTGGCTCGTGCTTCCTACTGTCTGACTTGGCTCTCAGGGGAGTTATCGGGCAGACATCACTCACTCCGTAAGGCTGCTTGCGGATGCCAGAAAGCTCTTTCAGGCATGCCCCAGCACACTCGCAGGCCCAGCTGTGAGCATCAATTCCCTTATCATTGCCAACAAGTCGTTTAACTCCTCAGTCGAACTGCGTCAAGACCACAGTCAGCTTGGATCACCCAATCAAGATCTTATTTCCTGGACTAACAGACCCTCTCTTTCTTGCCACCTGCTCCTTGAGACGCCACGGCTGGAGGCTCTTCTGCAGTGATGGATAAAGAGGATGGCCACGTCTGCCTCCAGAGAGAGTCCCAGAAGGAGAAGGGATGGAGCTGAGCAGGCTAATGAGACAAAACAGGGAAAATAAACCAGCTTCTTGAACTGTATGGGTCACTAACACCAATCATCTGAAGAATGAGGACAGTGTAAGTTTTTCTCTCGTCTGAGTGTGTCCAGGCCATTTTTTTTTCTTTCTTTGCATGCCTTAGTAGGTGGTCATGGGATGCACTTACCAAATGCTATGTGGGTGGGGTCCCATGCTTAACGATAATTATTTCATTTAAGTCTCACAACTCTGAGGTGTACACATTACTATTCCTATTTTATAGATGGAAAACTAAGGTTTGGTGTGGTCGGATGGCTTGCCCAAGGTCAAACAGCTAGTGGCAAAGCTGGGGTGCAATTATGAGTCTGTCTGAATTCCAAGTTCATGCACTTTCCAGTACATTGTATAAACCTAACCTCCACACCAGGAAAACCCAGGCACAGACCAGGCATGGGGAAGACCAGAAAGCCACAGAAAGCTGAGCTGATTTCATTTCTAAGAGCAACTTGATGACAGAGAAGGACTTAACAACAAGGAGTTAAGAAACCTGGGTTCTAGTCCTGACCTCCAGGTACTAGATTTCAGACCTTTGAGGAGAGTAACTGTGTTCCTCTTTGAGTTGCCCCCAGGTGACTCACAGGTACTTGGTGCTGGGTACCTGTCAGTTAAAGCAACATGAACCAGCTGTATATCCTTGACCAAAAAAATACCTACTCCCAGCCTCAGATTTTCATCTGCACTAGGTTCAAGTTCTGGATGTAGACGATTGCTAATGTTCCTTCCAGGTCTAACATCCCATGACCTGAGAACTTCCTGGATGAAGCTGGGGAGAAGCTGGGCTAGAAATTAAGAAGGCAGATCTGACTTCTACCTGCAATGTTCAGGTCCTCACTCCTACTGGTTCTGGTTTTTATCTAGGTCTTCTAGGGTAAAACACTAGCATTCTATTTTGTTAGTTTTGTTTTTGTATTGTTAATTGACTCCCCAACTTATCCCACCCATAAGAACAGAAATTTGTGTTAAATAAATACAAACTTCAATCTCAGGAGGTTTACATACGTCTCCTTCGGTATGGCTGGACTCCTATTAACCCCAGTGCTATTTTAATTTTTTTTTTTTTTGGCGGTACGCGGACCTCTCACTGTTGTGGCCTCTCCCGTTGCGGAGCACAGGCTCTGGACGCGCAGGCAGCATGTGGGATCTTCCCGGACTGGGGCACGAACCCGTGTCCCCTGCATCGGCAGGCGGACTCTCAACCACTGCGCCACCAGGGAAGCCCCCCAGTGCTATTTTGATTATTATGGAGGCTGGAGTCCCCCAGGGACTTGGCTTTAAATGGTGCTGAGTTCATCTGAAGGTCCCCCCCAACTGAAGGGACCGTGCCCTGAGAGCAAGAAATACCTTCCCTTGCTTATTGTACCTTCTGGTTTCCTGGGAGGCTTAGCTTCCTAATGGTTTCCAGACCTGTGGCACCATGGGTTCTTTTCATTTCTGTGTTTTCCTAAAATCATCTTTGCTAATGAAAGATGGGGAGCGTTTAGAAAAACAACTTCATCATTGGCCTGCTAGGCCTAAGTGAAGAACAGCCAGGTAGCGCTTATCAGCTCCTCTGGCACACCCCCTCCCAGCATCCTTTCATTTCCTGCCCAATATTCCCGAGCCACAGGCAGCCATTGTTTCGAGAACCGCTCTGCTTGAAAGCCTGGGTACTGCGGCCTCCCAGAGCTTCCTGTTGTTACAAGGCCCCGCTTTCCTGCTGAAAACAACGGCACTTCCCTGCCTATGTAACCCTTTTGGGGCAACTCATTTCTTCCATGAGCTTGTTCCGTGCTTGCAAATACTGAATGCAAATTAAATTTATCTTATTTAGCGTTTTCTTTTTTCTTAGTATACAAGTACTGCAAGTAGAAAAAAATGTAAATACAGATGAGCAAAAGAAAAAAAAAACCACCAAATCTCACCCTCTTCTATTAGAACTTGAAACCTCTTTAGTGTTCATGGTTTATGACTATTCATCAACATACACAGAATTTACGCTGGACCCAGGGCCAACCATTCCCAATGGTTAAAACGGAGGCAGGGAATCCTGCCTAGAAACCAGCCTCCTGGAGGTTCTCATACATTGGTGTGCAAAAGAGGCTCTCAGCAGCTTAAGAAAAGTGCAGCTTCCCAGAGAGATGGCCCTGCAAATTCTCAGGACTACTCTTGGAGAGACTCTGAAAGAGATCCTCTTAAAGAGTTTGTTAAGGGCTTCCCTGGTGGCACAGTGGTTAAGAATCCGCCTGCCAATGCAGGGGACACGGGTTCAAGCCCTGGTCTGGGAAGATCCCACATGCCGCGGAGTAACTAAGCCCTTGCGCCACAACTACTGAGCCTGCACGCTAGAGCCCGCGAGCCACAACTACTGAAGCCCCCGTACCTCAAGCCCATGCTCCACAATGAGAAGCCCGCGCACCACAACAAAGAGCAGCCCCCGCTCGCCGCAACTAGAGAAAGCCTGCGCACAGCAACGAAGACCCAACCAGCCAAAAATAAATTAATTAATTAAAAAACCCCACAGCTGATTGCGTTTGTCCCTAGCGAAGACCAAGAGCCACATCGGGGCACGCTTGGTTCTTTGTGATCCCTTCGCCCACAGTACCCTCTCTAGTCACAGCAAACCCCCCATGGGTCCCTGAAGCCCATGCTTCATGCCCTTGCGCTCTCCTTCTTCTGACTGAGATGTACCCCCCACGCAGATGCTCGTGATCCTTCAGAACACTACTCTAGAGCCTGTCCTGTAAACTCAAATAGAGTAAATCGCCAACACGCTGGACACAAAGCTCTGCTGTATAGTCTAGAATTCTGGACACTAGTTTATGATGCAAATCAAGATAGTCTAATTTCTCTGAGTTTCTGTTTTTTGGCCTCTGGGAACATAGTTGAGGGATATGATGTAGAGTATCTTGGAGACTAACACTCCTCCCTTCCCCACCTTTCTCTCTGAATTGCTGACACATCACAACAAAAAGATAGGCTCCTCGAGAGACTGCACCTTTTCCTTTGCAGGGAGTGCATTATTCTTTATGTAAAATCAGGCAAAATTAAGGGCGGCCTGCGGTTTGTTAAAACAGCGAGGGATGATGATATTCAAGCTTTTATCCTGAGGTTTTGCAACTCATGAATTACTTAGTATTCTCTGAACGTTTCCTATGCAGAGCTAGCTTCATTCAGAAGCCAGATACTATAATTCCCTGAGCCTGATCACTCCTCCCCTTACCACTCTGAGACCCCTCCTTTCAGCTCTGTCTTTAGACAAGAGCCTCACCAGATCTGTTTAGGACTAAGGCTAAATGATAAAGATGGCATGAAGGATTACTGTCAAAGTTCTGGGCACTTTCTCAAAAGAGGAGCAGTCATAAATAATACCTAAAGAACAGACAATTAATAAAGAAAATGCTAGTTTACCGTAAAGACACTTACTTCTAGAGTTAGAGAAGCTAGGTATCAAACAGCTTTCTATGCTTTTAATTCCTAACTTTTGGGGAATTCCCTGGCAGTCCAGTGGTTAAGACTCGGCACTTTCACTGCCGTGGGCCTGGGTTCGATCCCCGGTGGAACTAAGATCCCATAAGCCAAGCAATGCGGCCAAAAAACATTTTTTTCTTTTCCTAACGTTTGCTCTCCTCACCTTTTCCTTAACAGCTTCAAAACTGGAATTTTCTGCTGCTTGTTTTTTTTTTTTTTTTGCCGTACGCGGGCCTCTCACTGTTGTGGCCTCTCCCATTGCAGAGCACAGGCTCCGGATGCGCAGGCTCAGCGGCCATGGCTCACAGGCCCAGAGGCTCCGCGGCATGTGGGATCTTCCCAGACCGGGGCACGAACCCGTCTCCCCTGCATCGGCAGGTGGACTCTCAACCACTGCGCCACCAGGGAAGCCCTGCTGCTTGTTTTCTGCTATAGAAAATGTCAGTGGTCAGATCTGATCCAACGGTAGCCCAAGAATGGGCAGTTTTTAAATGGTAAGGCTCAGGTTCTGATCCCTTTTCTTGGGTACCCAGAAGGGGTCAGGGAAGGGGTCAGGGATTCCACCCTGGGTTCTCTGGCACCAGAGGGCAACAGCCTGTGCTGGGAGTAATAGCCTAAAGAGGCTCCAAATGGGGACTGAGTCTCTACCCAAGCTTGCACACAAGGAGGCCACTGTAAAGCTTCCAGGAAGAAAACAATGGCAAGAAATTGGTGTTTTAAAAGATCTGTCAGTACCAATTACAGTGAGGGGAACCTAGAAGCAGAGTGGGAGAGAATCTAGGCACAGGGTGACTCACCACCAGGTCACCTCTTCGGGGAAGCCATCCCTGACCCCCAAAAGGACTGAGTACCTGTTATATAGTCTTAGGGCAACCTGTACAAAATTGATACTTGACTGAGTAGGTTTTGTTTCCGTGTTTTTAAACACCTGCATTTTTTTCAGTAAACTCCATGAGGAGCTATGTCTATCTTATTCAATCTATAAGCCACCGCCCATGATCTAAGCTCATAGTCTAGTGCTCAAGCAGCACAGAGAACAAGGCAAAGTGCACACACGGATGGATGATGAAAAGAAAGGCGGGGCCAGGTGCGTGAGCATCAGCTGGACCTTGCATAGGACGTGGCAAGATGACATTGTCCTAGCAAGGACCAGATTAGATGCAAAGTGCACCATTTGTTTCCAGGGCTTTTTTTCCTTCCCAGCTCTGTATTTATTTTCTCCCTCTCAGCCATCCCATCCCCACCTGCAAGCATCTGTTCCATACTCCATTCCCGCTTTCCAGGGGTTGGTCAACCAGAATCCTGGAATTTTGGACTGCCACAGTTGGAAGGGACCTTAAAATCACCTGGTTGAACCTGCTTGATTCAGTGTCAGGAAACTGAGGCTCCAGGAAGTTTGGGGACTTATCCAAGGTCACTCAGCTGGACAGTGGTAAAGCCCTAGCGTTAGAGGGAGACTGAGAAAAGGGTACAGGAGTGTTGAAAAGTCATTAGGATTTCCTTTCTTTCCAGTTTTGAGGATTAGGGTTTAAGTGCCTGGAAGGCCTCTCTCCGGTCCAGACTAACACTTTGGTGTCAGACCTAATTTAGGGTATTTAAGCTGAGGCGCACCCTTAGCGGTCAAACCAAATTAAGTATGTTTATTGGATCTTCACGTGTAAAACACCGTGCCAGGTTTTGGGGATTCAAAGAAGTATCTTATAAGACGCTGCCCGTGACCTCAGCTTATAGTCTAGTGAGTTCAATTACATGCAGTTAAACTGTGGGTAGAACAAAAACGTCAGGAAGAGTTCTTTCTTGTTCATTCTACATCTGTCAGGCAGGAGTCAGCTGGGTTTAATGATACCTTTCTGGACAGAGAGGAAAAGGAGGCAGCTGCCAGAGGCTTGTCTCACCCCTTCTGAAAATGTGCTTTCTCTTCTTAAAAAGTGAGTAGCTGACCCTGAGCAAGGAGGAGGCATTTGTTTATTGTCTTGAAGACTCCATGATTCCCATTTAAAGAGGGTGTGGCCTTGCAGTGACTTAAATTCCCTGAAGAGAAAGAGATGGAATAGCAGCCTTTCAGGGTGCTTTCCTGGCAGTGTGGCAGGTGTGGCCTGGGGACACAGAGCAAAGCAGGCCTGAGCTGGTTGAGGGGACTGGGGAACCTACAAGGAGGATCAGCTCTATATGGAGGATAGAGCAGCTCTGCTATCCTGTGGGGGACCCAGTGGAGGGCAGTCGACTGCTCAGGATCCAGGCCAGGTGATGGATTCTCAATCCAGGGGATCTCAGAGGGATTGGAGAGGACAGGCAGTGGGTGCCTGGGTGTCCACTTAAAAGAGGTGGGCAAGGGCTGACAGAGCCCTTCATGACTCAGTCTTGAGAGCAGACTTCACGGTGTGTGTCCCGACATCTTGGTTTGACGTCACTTGCTTAGCTCACTTAGTAGTCCTCTCTCACTTACCTTCTCTCAAGCATCTGGGAAGAGGGACAGATCAGGGAAGAGAAAAAGGTCCCTGCCCTAGTCTTCTACATTGTTCAAGCTGTGCTCATGTCCCACCCCCACCATGAAGGCCTCCCAGACTCATCTGTCCATCAGGTATGTTCTGGCAGCCACTCTATGTTTTGGGTGCTGCATGCTAGTCGTCAAAGATGCCACGGAAAGCAAAACAATAGGCCCCATCTTCAGGGAACTTAGAGTCTATTAGAGGGAATTCATCTAAATGAATCGCCTCCTCTACTGCTCCTGGTTAAGGGGACGAGGTCTGGAGCCATTACGCCTGGATTCAAGTCCTCCCGCTGCCACTTTCTGCCAGTGAGATGTGGGCACGTCTCCTAGAGGTCGATGCCATAATCCTAGTGTGCCGGCTAGGTGCCAGGTCCTGCCTGTCGTTCTGTGTAATTACAGATAGTAACGCCTTTCACTTTACAATGTTTCCCAATTTGGGTAAAGAATCATATGCTTATAAGGTTCAGTTTCCTTATTTGTAAACTGGAGTTAATAATAAAGTCTACCTCATAGGATGAGATTTAAATAAAATAATCTGAAAAGTGCTTGGAACAATATCTCAATAAACTTCCAATACATATTGAAAATTGCCATTGCTGCTTGTATAGTGACCATCATCCCACTGGACTTGGTCGTCTGGAGTGAGTGGATCCTTATATCCAGGACTGTTTTACTCCTCTCTGGATCCCTAGCGCCCAGCACCATGCCCTGCACTATGGCGATTTTGACTCCATGGCTTCCCAAAGGAATTGTGTCACAGGCTTTAACCACACAAAGGTACACTTGCAGAATAGCTGATTGGTGGCCTGTCCAGAAATGCTGCTTCCTACCTGGTATCAGACAGAATCACAGGAGAATGGAGGATGTTCTCCTAATTCCCTTTCTCAGTAGGGTTGCCAGAGAAAATACAGAGCACCAGTTAAATCTGAATTTCAGATACACAATGAATAATTTTTAGTGTATTTTCCCAGTATTGCATAGGATATATATTAAAACATGATTTGTAATTCACCTGAAGCTCAAATTTAGTTGAGGGTCTTGTATTTTTATTTGCTAAATATGGTAACCTTATTTCTGAGTCCATCTCCTACTGTTTGCTGTCCCTTCCCCAAAGCAGTGTTCCCTTTAAGCCTCACACTCACAAAGCCACATCCATAAATCTTCCCTGACTCCTATTTACCCTATTGACCCACCTTAGGCCTATCCATGGGATACCTCTCATGATTTAGCTCCCCGCAACAAGAGCAACAAGATGACGAACTGAGAAAGGGGTGGGGCAGCCCCAGGTGTGGATGTGTCAAGGAGCCAGAATCCTCACTGGGTCAGAGGCATCAGGATGTCCAGAAGTGTCGGTGGGCTCCCCTCCCAGTAGAGATAAGGGGAGGCTATTTCCCCACCTGGTCTCTCGGAGAAAAGGGAGAGAGAACAAGGATGAAGCCAGTCTCGACAACCTGATCAGGTTTCTCTTCTCATAGGTTTCTTTGTCTTCTAAGCCTGCCTCCGCATGTCCCCACCTCCTGGTGGCCCTTCTCCTTGCCTACAAAGTATATTTTTGACTGTATGAGTGGGTGGATGGGTGAGGATATTTTTGCAGCACTCTTTTAGAAAAGGTGGGAGCAAGATACCAGGGTATCTATGACTTGAGGGAATATAAATTTTTGGAGTACCACCTCCTTTTTCCTTAGAACATTTATTGTGTACCAGGCATTGGGCTAAGTATCTCATATGTATTACATCATCCAGTCCATACAACACTGCAAGGCAAGTATAACTATCCTCATTTTACAGGTGAGAAATCAGGGGCTGAGAGAGGTTTACTGCCTTGCTGATCATCATTTGGTTTGCAAATGGTGGAGCCAGTATTTAAGCTGAGTTTCTCTGACTCTGAATCCCTCTCTTAATTAGCTTCCTATTATTGCTCCTTTTTCAGAATACACCCTGGCACCTACTAGGTGCTCAATCACTATTTCTTGAACAGATGCTTGATTGAATGTATGAATGAACGTATCTAGACTCAAGGAGCCACACTCAACCTCTGCAGACTCACCAGACAACGATCACCAAAAGAATGATTTATCATGACGTGTCTACCTATTTTTGATTTTGAAAATTCATCAACGTGTAATTTGTGATCAAATATCTCATGGCTACTAATTTCATTACAATATTGGGTGTATTTGTTTTTAAATGGAAATGTTCTGGTTGTGGGTCCTGAGTTCCACAGACCTTGATGCTCCTAGTTATAGTCTGCATTTATTACAGTGTTTTGGGGAAACATATGCCCTGTGTAATTCAGGAGTCAGCTGGATTTTTGAGGAATCATCCTTGTGGGATTCTCAAATCATAGCCTCTGGCTGGTCACAGCCTTTTTAAGAATTCTACTGACACATGCTCTGACCTTCAATTTTATGTGAACCAGCAGTAACCAACAGTCTCTGCATAGCTCTGAGTATTCTATTGAGAAATTTATTTTTTCTTTTGATCTTGATGTACATTTGGTATTAATTTTTTTCCTGGTGTGTTTCCATTTACACATGAATGACCTCAGTTTGTTTTTAGCAGAGCATTGCTACAGCTGGATGAAGATGCAGGGCTTATTAAACAGAAAAGAGTCCTTGAAGCTGCTGGCCTAGGACAGAACTGCTTTTTCAAAGCACATACAGTCATAGCACACATTCTGTTACATACAAATACACACACACTGAGTCAGAGGACATCGGGCTGTGAAACACAGAGGGACTTTACTTTGAGGAACGTGACAATGAATATAAAGAAGTGAAACAATCATCATCTTAAGAAAAAAGTGATGGGGACCAGGTTGGGTACAAGCTGTGCTATGCAGTCTGGTATGGTTTAGATCATCATTCCAGGAATGCCCAGAGCTTCTAAGTCTTGTGTTAGAAAGTGAGAGGACACCTGGGAGACCCCTGAGAGGTAGCAGGAATGTCTTCTGCACAGATTTCTGGTTCTTACATAACATCGGCGATGGGCTTTTCAATCGAGATATGTGCTTGGACATGCATTAGCATACTTCAGAGAAGAGTAAGGCAGAATAATAAATATGGGATTGTCTCATATTCTTGGCCATATGGTCAACAGAATTAAACCGTTCCAGAAAGAGCGTCACTTAAATTCCTCCTGGAGACTGCAGCCTTAGCTTGTGTGTGAAAACAATACCCACACTCACACTGAGAACTAGGCTGGATACCTCGTATCTGTGGGTTTTGATCTGATCCTCCCAACACCCTGCAAGGTAAGAATCATCATTCTCATTTCCAGAGGAGGAAACTGAGTCTCAAAGAAAGAGGTCCCTTGTCACATCATCCCTTGTCACATCACACAACTGCTAATTGGCCCAGGCTCTGTCCACCCCCACGTAACTATTGCTATTCGACGGCTGATGGGGTCAAATGGCGCCAATTTTCATAGACACTAGAGCTACTCCTATATCTAATTAGTCACTAAATGGTACTGGAATTATATACCGCATTTGGAAGAGATACCTCTGGAGACTTCTGTGGAGCTCCAAATTTGGAGATACCACTAGAGCACTGAATTTAAATGATAAAATGAAAAGACAACAAGTCACCTTAAGAGATGGCCACAGGGGTGAGCTAAGCTCTTTCGCTGGCTAAATTATTAATTTCTATACACCAGACCCTCAATGTCTGCCATAAATATGTGGCTCAGCAAAATTAAAAATGACTACATGACAAGTATCTCACTGTGGTTTTAATCTGCATTTCCATAGTGGCTAATGATGGTAAACATCTTTTCATGTGCTTATCCATCCATCCTCTTCAATGAAATGTCTGCTCATATCTTTGGTCTATTTTCTAATTGGATTGTTCAGGTTTTTTTTTTATTGCCAAGGTTTGAAAATTCTTTATATATTCTAGATACTAGTCCTTTGTCAGATATGTGGTTTGCAAATATCTTCTCCCACTCTGTAGCTTGTCTTTTACCTCTTAACCAGGATCTTTTGCAGAGCAAAAGTTTTTAATTTTGATGAGCTCCAATTTACCAGTTTTTTCTTTTATGGATCATGCTTTTGGTGTGAAGTCTAAGAACGCTTTGCCTAGTGCCAGACCCCAAGGATTTTATTTTTTTTCTAAAAGTTTTATAGTTTTGCATTTTATATGTAAGTCCATGATCCATTTTGAGTTAAGTTTTGTGTAAGGTTTAGGTGGAGGTTCATTTTTCAGCCTGTGGATATCCAATTGCTCCAGCACCAGTTCTGGTGTAAAGGCTATGCCTTCTCCATTGCATTGCCTTTGCACCTTTGTCAAATCCGTTGGGTGTACTCATGTGGGGCTGTTACTGGGTTCCCTAGTCTGCTCCATTGGTCTATGTGTCTATCCCTTTGCCACACTACCTTTATACTGTAGCTACGTACTAGGTCTTAATATTGGGTAGAGTGATTCTTCCCATTTTCTTCTTTTTCAAGATTGCTCTACTATTTTAGAGCCTTTGTTTTTCCATATTAATTTGAGAATAAGCTTGTCTTTGTCTACAAAAAAACTTGCTGGGATTTTGATAGGAATGGCATTAAACCTATAGGTCAATTTAAGGAGAAATTGACATCTTTCCTATACTGAGTTTGTAAGAACCTTTTGATTTGTTCCTTCTCCACTCCTGTAACTCCCACCCAAAGGAGAGTGTCATTCGTTCATGTCTGAATTACCTAACTTACAACTCGCCTTTGGATTGTGTTCTTCTGTTGTCCCCATTCATCTTGTATATTGCTGCCAAAACAATGGACCTCAAGCCCTCCTCCACAAAGTTCTTGTCTGGGAGTCTCAAATGGCTTTCTACTCCAGACCCAGGCTCAGGTCTACCCTCTCTGCAAACTCCCCAAACTTCCACTTCTCATTCATTCTTGAGATACCCGGTAATTCATGACTCTGGACCTTTTCCTATTCCTAGAACTTAGCCAGGAATTCCTTCCACACTGCGAAGCTAATCTGTTTCCATTTTCTTCTACCAATTCAAGCTTACTCCACGCAAGAAATATTCCCTAAATAACCCGGTCATCTTGTACATGCTCATACACAGCAGCACGCCCAGCATATCCAACATCCAGAGCAGGTCCTTTTTAACGCCATCTTCCTTTATATAAAGGAATTATTTTCAGCAATAAGCATATAATAGTAATACAGTAATAATTATTCATTGTTATTTTCTTTTTTTTTTTTTTTTTTTTTGCGGTACGCGGGCCTCTCACTGTTGTGGCCTCTCCCGTTGCGGAGCACAGGCTCCGGACGCGCAGGCTCAGCGGCCATGGCTCACGGGCCCAGCCGCCCTGCGGCATGTGGGATCTTCCCGGACCAGGACACGAACCCATGTCCCCTGCATCGGCAGGCGGACTCTCAACCACTGCGCCACCAGGGAAGCCCTCCTTTTGTTCTTTTGTTTTAAATCAATTTACTTGAAAAGGAAAAATAGAATTCTATTTTAAAGATATTCATATTCAGTAAAGTGTTTCATGTATGAACTAAAATTTGCACTTATGAAACAAAAATATTATATCTTGTAGTTTACACTCTATTTCACTATTTTAAATTTTGGCCGTAAATAAAAACCTCAAGTTCTCATATAATGACTTAAGTTTTGTTTCCCCTTATTTGTAATCACTCTGTTACTGTTGTTTACTTGACACCTACTGTTTAAATGCAGGAATGTGTAGAACCACGGGGTTGGAGACACAAGCTGCATCTGAAACAAGCTCAAACTATTCAAACCAATATGAACCGATTGTTAAAATGAACACCTGTAGTCGAATCCACATGCATTAGGGGATGGCTGTACAAGTTGGAGGTCTCCAGACTAACGTCCTTGTAGAATACAATGTTTATTAAAGGACAAGTATTAAAAATGTACCAACATACCAGATATGTTTGCACATATATTACTAAAACGCACAGTCCCTCAAAATATTAAACATAGATTTACCACATGATCCAGCAGTTCCACTCCGAGGTATATCTACCCAAGAGAAATACAACATACATCTGCTCAAAACCTCATACATGAATGTTCACAGCAGCATTATTCATGAAAGCCAAAAAAGTGGAAACAACCCAAATGTCCATTGACTAATGGATAGATGAATAACTGGTGGCGTGTCCACGCAAAGGAATGTTAATCGACAATAAAAAGGAATGAAGTACTAATACAGGATACATGGGTGGGCCTTGAAAAGAGTCTGTTAAAAATGAAATAAAATTTTATATAGTTAAGTGAGTCATCTATAGACTTTTTGTTCAGAAATCACTGTTTTTAAACTCAACCCCAGGATCTAGATTCCCTGTACAGATAATCAACACAGAGCACCCTATACTGATGAACTGTGAACAACCCATAGATACGTCTGCTGCTCTTTCCAAACCCAAAAGCAGTAAGAGCCCCTGTTCCCATGGCTTTGGAGACACTAGCCCCGCGGTTATCCCACCTCCCAGCCATGGCCCAAGGCCGCTGCTCCTCTCAGTCCAGATCCCCACGGCAGCATGGCTACCACATATGGCCCTTCTCCTGACTGAGCCTCCAAACTCTGTGGGAGCCTATGTGTTCTCCCCCTCCACACCCTTCTCCTCCTGTATCCCTCTTCCCCCCAACTCACAATGCCACCAGCTCCACCTCGGGAGGACACATTTCCCCAGAGGCTCCCAGACCTGCCCACTACCCCTCCCAGCCCACAAGAGATTTTGTCTCCACTTTGAGGGTCAGAGTTAGGGTTCTTGGAAACCTCACTTGCCTCCTGGCAATGTCATAAGTTGTTGTCAGTTCTTACAGTACTACAAGTGCTATTTTTAAAAGACATTCATGTACACTGTCTCCTGTGATTCTTGCACTTTTTAGAAGCTAGACATTATTTCTAGCTTCTAGAACATTTTCTAGACATTTTTGCAATTTTGATGATAAAACTGAGGCTCAGAGAGGTTAAGTAACTTGCCCCAAATCACACAGCCAGTAAGTAAAGGAACTATGATAGAAACCTATGGCTTCTGCTTCCTATTCCAGTTCGGTATTACATAGAGGAGTAAACCACAATGAAATTATAGTCTGCATAGACTTTTGTTGATTGGCCTTGGAGCCTAACCACCATTTTAGACCTTTTTTTTTCCATGGGAAAACGCATTTCAAATTCTAAGCATTCAATGTACAAGTGTTCCCCTGCAGCATAACTCATTTTTAATTTAAGGGCTGACTCTATCATCTCTCCACCAAAGTTTCATTTTTATTGATTCCATTGTTACACTGGTCAGGACCCAAAGGGAAGATTCAAAACAAAGATTTTGGAGCCAGGCTTGGGCCCGCCACTTATTAGATGTCACCTCAAGCAAATTATTTAACCTTTTTGAGCTTCAATTTCCTCCTCTGTGAGATGGGGGTAACATTATACATATAGGATTATCATATGTATATTGCCTGAATAGGCGGATGTGTAGAGTGCCCATTGTGGTGCTTGGCACTGAGTCCATCGGCAGTAAATGTGTAATGTTGCTTTACAGAGTGACTACAACCCGGAATGTACCCCCACTGGCCAGGAAGGGCCCTTGTTTATCCAGTTGTGCAGGTGAAATTAGCAATAGTGCCCCCTTCCATTCTTAAGGTGCTCCAGGATGGATGATAAATTACATGGTTACCTTACCTGCAGATGGCTGGCCGGCAGGGCCCAGGAATGGTGACTTCAGGGGAATCACATGGCCCCAAGGCCGGAGCTCCCTAATTACAGGAAAATCTGGCCTTTGTCAAGAGCATCTCACCAGGGAGCTGAGAGCTACTGTTGGGATGTTTCCAGAAGCAGAGTCGAGGGTCTGAAGCCAGGAAGAGAGCTTGCAGGGATTAGGGAGCTCAGCCAAAGGAACCAACAGTCACGCAAGTGTCTGGTCGGCCAGGACTCCTGCCAAGGAGCCAGGCCACAAGGGCAGGGTGGGAGTTGGAGAGGGGGCCGAGACGGCAAGCCAAACAGGAGGCGAGGGTGAGCCAGGACACAAAGTGTCAGGGACACCAGTGAGGGAGGTCAGCAAGGTGCTGGAAGGGCGACGGGTCTCACTGGGCACGGAGCGGGTGCCTGGGCATCAGGCCCACGTGGTATCTGGCTCCATCCTTCCTCATCTTTAAAGGGGTTGAGGCACTGCCTAGGGCACATCCAGGTTGTACCCTCCATGACATTGCACATATGCCAGGGTTGATCAGTGACTCTGAGACTGCCAGTGATAACAAGGACCAAACATAATGGAGGCAGTGCCATTTAAACCTCCCAAGGCAACGTTTCCTCCATCTGCTCGTGACAATTTGCCATGTTCGATAAATAGAACTGGCAGCTTATTTCAGTTTTACCTGAGTACTGACTTCTCACAAAGTCCTGACTTCTCAAGAAGTGGCTGTCTCATAAATGAGGTGTAATGATCAAAAGACCTACTAATTAAGAGGCAAGCTTGATTAGAAAGAAAGGAATAATGGGGTGGGAGTCAGAACTTCTATCCTGGTTCTGCTTCTTTGTGATCTGATTCTTGAGATGAGTCATTGCACCTCCCTCGGCTCATTTTCCCCAGCTGTCAATGAAGAAATAATTGTTGTGAAGGTAAACAGAGAGTATGGGTACACAAGCATTACAAAGATTGTGGAGGTCTATACAAATACAAGCTAGACATAGCTCCAATATAATAATAATGTAGCAATCTCATCTAAAACAGACAATTATCATCTGTATTAAGAAGCTCAGAAAAATAACATTATATTTAAAAAAGAATACACCTGGGCTTCCCTGGTGGTGCAGTGGTTGAGAGTCCGCCTGCCGATGCAGGGAACACAGGTTCGTGCCCCGGTCCGGGAAGATCCCACATGGCGCGGAGCGGCTGGGCCCGTGAGCCATGGCCGCTGAGCCTGCGCGTCCGGAGCCTGTGCTCCGCAACGGGAGAGGCCACAACAGTGAGAGGCCCGCGTACGGCAAAAAAAAAAAAAAAAGAATACACCTGGGGTAGATGTAATGAACAGATTCTAGTATACTAGAATCAGGACAACTTCAAATACTAAAGAAATACTCCTTTACATGCTCCTTGAATATGTTAGTGGGAGTTGCTAATCTCACCTCCCTCTAGAAACATACAACAGTTAGAAAACATAAATATCTTCCCCCAAAGTTGGGATAGATACAGGGTTGATAGGCCCATACTAGAATATTCATACTAATGGAAACTCAGAGTCCTCTTTTAAAGAAGGAAGGACAACCTTTTCTTTCCAACAAACACTCCTGGTTCAAACCAGAATGCTGAGTTGATCGGTTCTGGTCCAATATTTCAGCAGATGGAACAAACAGCACCTTTGGTCAAGGCAGCATAGTGTTATAGAAAACGTGTGGGCCTGGAATCTGACGAGCCTGGGCTCCTTACCAAGCCGGCCCTGACTGCTTCTCTATGACTTCAGGCAATTCATTCAGCCTCACTGAGCCTCGGTGCTCTCATCTGGAAAATGGAAGCAACTAATCGAGTTGCTATGAGGACTGAATTAAATAACATCTACCACATTTCAGGTATAGCACCTGGCACAGAGGAGGGGACTCACTGTCCCTATGAGAGCACCTTGACCTCTGCCTTGCGCTGCCAGGAAGCCCGGGACAAAGACCATGGCAGTTGCCTGCCTCTAGTCAATGTGGGTGAGCGGTGAGACAAGGCTGCCAAAAACGCTAACCCACCCCATGCCTTGCGAATGGAAACATAGGGTCTCGAACTTGTGTGTGTGTGTGTGTGTGCGTGTGTGTGTGTGTGTAGTCTGCTCCAGCTAGAACACATCCCACACCTGGAGCTCTGGCTGCAGCTTGCAGAGGCCCATCTTAAAATACAGGGCATCCAGAGGAAGGTGAAGAGGAGTCCAGAGGACCTGAACACCACCTCATTTGAAGAGTGGTTGAAAGAGCTGGCGGGGGGGGGGGGCGGGGTGTTGAACCCAGAAAAGAGAAGTCTTAGGACAAAGTGAGAACTGTTTCCAAATAAGTGAAGGGTTTCATGCAGGAGTAGGTGAAGACATATTCTCCGTGACCCTGGAAAGCAAATCACGACCCAGAGGTAGAAACGACTGATGCACTGTGTGGCTCAGACGCAGGAGGGGCTCTGGATCGTGGGGAGCTCTTCACCTAGGGGAACGTCACTTCCCGTAGCTCCTGGGGTCCAGGATACCCGCGCTGGGCTAGGCGGAGATTAGCTGCCCTGTGAGGTCCCTTCTGAGTCAACAGGCCCTCAGCAGAGCCCTGGATCTTACAATCCTGTTATAATTTTTTGGTCCGTATTAAATCATATTTTATAAATCTCCAATTTTTAAAAATGGTTGATCGAGGTGATTATGCCCGAGACATGTTAAAAGCCAGAGGAGACAGTGAATATGTTAAACTTGTTTGCCTTTGGTTATTAGATTCAGAACACTTTTGACGATTTCCGTTCCAGTCTGGAATTACAGAACACTTCCTAAAGTGCCAGGAGCTTCACATACATAACTTCCCTGACTCCTCCTTCCCACTCAAAATCCATCTTGGAGTCAGAGTCCTATTTATTACTGCTTTACCCGAAAGTTAAATTATTTTCAAATTTAAAATCTAAAAATAGTTTATATCACTTTCCTTAAGCCCTTCCATTTTTATTCTTTTCTCTCAAATCGTTCTAAAGTTCAGAACATATTTGTGCAGAAATACTATACACACACGTAGAAGGAAACTGATTAAAGAGCCAGTTTTGATCCTCTTTCTCCCCCAGATACAACTGTGTAAATGACATTTTTTATCTCGTCTCAAGCATGAAGTGCTACAGAAGTACGATTCACTGCTCACACAATGTTCAATTATTCAGCATGGGACCCTGGGGCTAAAGGAGATCTGGGAACCCTAAGGTCCTAGCCAAGCACCCCTTGAACTCATCAGAGCAAGGGCAGACCATCAGAAGTGAACGTTTGAAATATGTCAGCAGTTTCAGAGGAGCACCCAATGACATTTTAATCTGAAAAATTATAAACAGCCCCACTCCCACCACCAGTCCTGCCACCTCCTGAGGAATGTGCAGCGTGGTGGATCTGAAGGAGCCATTGATAAGCAGAGCAGCTTTAAAGTGCCCTGGTGAGGGGAGAGCTTGACAGCAGAGATTATTTCTCATGCTTTCAAAGGCGCACACTTTATAAATGTTTTGCACATATACGGCATGGGTCTGTTTCTATGCACGGCATATATACATGACTGTCTATTTAAAAGCATTTCAAAGCTCGTTTAGTAACGGCTTCTCCTAAGTGCTGTGGGGTGAAAGACGAAGAGATAAAGAAGGCCAGGTCTCTCCCCAAAGTACTACAGAATGCCCTATCTGCCAGCTACTTCCACGCCATCTCCATCTTCCTCGTTTAACAGATGAGGAAACGGGGATTCCAAGAGGGGAGGTGATAGGGTTGTCAGGAAGTTAAGCCTAGGCCCAGGTTTCTTGATTCTAAACCTAGAGTTTACTACGTGATGGTGGAAAGAAAATACCCACACTGTAAACCACAAAGCAATGCTAAAAATGGGCAAAGCCACTGGGGGCCTGGAGCCCTGGTTTTCATCCCAGCAAAGGAAGGCACACCCTGCCCCATTTTTTGGCCACTGCAATACAGACCACAGGGTGCTCACCCTGGGTCACAGAACAGTCATGCCGCTGACGTGCAATGCAAGACGGTGGGTCATTCCTACGAAGCTAGCAGGCTGAGTTGCTGGCATCACCCTGCCTGCAAAGAGCAGAACTAGCCAGGCCACGCTCCACCCCTGGTGCAGCCCTGGGTTCTCTGTGATTGCTGTTTCAATCCACCAAGGATTTGAAGAGGCAAGTGGGAAAAGACACAAACCCCATCTCCTACATTTCGCCAACGCGAAATTTCTCCTACATTTTGCTCTTGCCTTTCAGTCTGGTTTGCGCCTTTCCTGAAGGCTCAGGCTACAGTACTAACCAGAGAGATTAGATCAGTTCAGACATCTGTCAACTGAATAGAAATGTCTACCACACCAGTTGGGTTTATGAAGCAACTGGGGGAGTCGCTGATGAGAGTGGAAAAGCCGCTCGCCTTAGACACAGCCTCATTCTCCTCTCCATGGTGACTCCCTCATTGTCTCTGTTTGTTTACCCATCTGAGGTCTTCGTTTACCAGTTTCTCGGCCCCAGTGAGGACCCACACAATAAGGCTTGGGGACACTGCGGTGGGGACACTGCAGATGCGGCGCGGCCCCAGAACAGTCTGTCCTTTCATGGCTGCTGTGGAATGAGCGCGGCTCTACTAGCGGGCACGCAGGGCATCTTCTGTCTCCCGGCCAAGTCCGGTTTCCAAGTTCCCTACCGTAACCTTGGATACGGCTGGCAAGGCCCTGTGAGGGGTCTTTGTTTGTCACTGGAGGCTCTTTAGAAGGAGGGTGTGGATAGCTGGGTTCTGGGCCTGGCAAAGAAGGAGGGAAGTGAACGGGAAAGAGGGAACGGACTGCTGCAGGCCGACAAAGAAAGGATCCCGGCCAGGACAGACCCACCATATTAAGCTCTCCGGGTCTCTAGTTCCCCTTCACCCCCTCTTGTTTCCTCTTATCTGCTCCCGCTCACACAGGCTGCGAGGATTTTATGTAGGAGGGAGCGTGTGGGGTTTGCAGGGCACATGGTTCTGGTCCTGCAGCGGCACCGTCAGGCAACCTTACGGGACTCGACGCAGGCTGTGCTGACCTGTGGCTCCAGAGAGTAAGCAGCAGAGAAAGAAGAGCTCGGTGACCATCTGCCATCACGACGTAAAAGGCAAAAGTAGAAGTGGCAGGGACCCCCAAAGTTCCTAACTCAGGGTGTCCTTTGGGGACTCTGCACCCTGAGCTCATATTCTCAGACAGACTTCTTTGCCGTAGGCTTCTTTGCCGTACGGCTTCTTTGCCGTAGGCTTTCCAAGGTGCCTTCCTAGGTGCCTTCCAAGGTATGTGATCATGTCACGAAGTCTCATCATGGGTGATTTAATTGTCCAATAGATATTTCTTGGAATAATAATAATAATTATTTTTCCAGGAGCTATCATTTCAAGCAGCTATTATATGCCAGACATCTACATACATGATTTCATTTCCTCTCCCCAACAATCCTGAAAAGTGGGTATTATAATCCCCTTTAATAAATGAGAACACAGAGGTTCAGAGGTTAAGCCTGCATGACGAGGAAAGGGCAGAGGTAGCTTTTCTGTCTGACCCCAAAGCTTGTATCTTTTTTTTTTTTTAATTTTTATTGGAGTATAGTCACTTTACAATGTTGTACAAAGCTTGTATCTTTATAATAATAAATATAGACGAGAAAGTAGTAGGGAAATGCCACATTCAATTTTAAAACTTTTTATAAATTTTTTTACTGCCATATAATGTGTATTCACTTTTGAGTGTCACTTTTTCAGCCCCGAGGGCACAACTCACTGCCCTGCTGCTTCTACCAGTCAGAGAGCACATGACTTCCAAAGTGAGATGTGGCTGACAAGGACAATGAAATCTCTCGGGCTGCATTAGCAGAAAGCACAGTGTCTAGAAAGAGGGAGAACACCACTCTGGGCTCCTCAGTTGACACCCAGCACATCAGGTCTCTTTTTGGGGAACACAGTGTAAGAGGGGCACAGGAAAACTGGGCCAGGTTCAAAAGAGTCTGACCTTGAAGTTCAAGTGGACCCTAAACAATATCCTATGCAGAAAAATGGAGGAACTGAGGTTATTTGGCTCGGAACAGAGCTGGAGTTTCTGGCAACATGTAGGAAGTGGGGTGGTGGGGAGGAGAAGGGATACAGTAGATATCTTCAAACTTTGAAATGCTGTCCAGAAGACGAATTCTCCAGTGTAATGGTAATGAGCAGTTAGTCCTTTATACTTGCATAGTGTAAGAACGTTGCCAACGGCTCAACAGAAGGAAGGGTTTCCAATACGTGGAGCTGTTCACTGACAGAAGTGTCTGCTTTGTGGGGCAGTGAGTTTACCATCACTGCAGAAAACAATCATCCATGACCTTTAAAGTCACTTCCAACCCCTAAATCCCACAACTCACCGGTACATTTACCGTCGTAAACATCCCCTCAGACCCTATATTTCTTCCTCCTAACAGCTCATCTGCATTTAATCTGTTATACTTGGTGGACTTTACTTTTTCCCGTCACTTGAATTAATTTTATTTTTTAAATACTTCAATATGAAATTAATAATTGATGGTTTTATGAGGTATCCTTGAAAAAAATATTTTTTTTCAGATACGTGATCTTTTTTTTTTTTTTTTTGCGGTATGCGGGCCTCTGACTGTCGTGGCCTCTCCCGTTGAGGAGCACAGGCTCCGGACACGCAGGCTCAGTGGCCATGGCTCACGGGCCCAGCCGCTCCGCAGCATGTGGGATCTTCCCAGACCGGGGCACGAACCCGTGTCCCCTGCATCGGCAGGCGGACTCTCAACCACTGCGCCACCAAGGAAGCCCCAGATACTTGACCTTTTTGATCAGCCAAACATTTAATCCTAGATTTATAATACGGGACATTTAAAGCAGATCTTTTGTCCATCGGGGAGGGCAACTTATCTTTAGGGACACATTATTCCAAATTTTCCTACCTAGTGACCAAATACTGTCATCACTTCCCCTTCTAAAATGGAACAGTAGCAAGATCAATTCTTTTGGTTTCTTCTGCCTCGAATGTTGAAGTTATTTGTGTTGGCAACAGCATTGTATATGCATTCAACTCGGTTCATTCCTTCATTCCTTCACTCAGTCAATATTTGTGGAGTGTCTAATATTGTCCTAGGCACTGGGAAGAGGCAGTGAATAACACAGACAAATTCTCTGCTCCTGTGGAGCTGCCTTTTAACGGAATGAGACAGACAGTAAGCAAGATTTTTTTAAAAGTAAATATATACAAGATAAACGAAATATACATTAGATGGTTCTCTTTAGATGTACTAAAGAGAAGAATAAAGCAGGAAGAAGTGTATGGGAGGGGTGGGCAAAAGAAAGGATGTTTCCATTTAAATAGCATGGCCAAGTCCCTACTTACATATTGTTTAAATAGTGGGAGCCCCACTCTGTAATGTGACAGTTGAGTTTAAAGTCTCAAAGGAAGTCAGTGAGTGAACAGGGTAAGTATCAGAACACTCCAGGCAGAGGGAATAGCAAGTGGAGATGCAAACCTCAGTCAGGTTCTGGACGCCTGCTGTGGGCTTAGCATCACATGTGACAAGAAGAAGTAAAATACAGGTCTCTGCACAAGGATCTTGAAGAGGAAAGCACACGTGCACCTGAGACAATAGGCAGTCAACTGCCAAGGGCTAAATAGTGTAGATCAGTTCACTGAAAAACTTCTCCTCTTTAGTCACAGTGGACCAGCCATCGTCCCCCAAAGCACCCCTTGCGTGCTTCTGACTGTCCACCACACAGGCCAGAATGCTTCTGCTCTAGATCTTACACAACCTTCCAAGCCCAGCCCGAACTTGTCCTCCTCCATGGAGCTCTTCCGGGCCATTGGATTGTATGGCTAAATGATAGCAGGGCTCACCCTCCACCTACTGAATAAGAACTCCCATCTTCACAAGACCCACGGGTGATTCCTGCGCACATGAAGTCTCAGGAATCTAAGTCACTCACCTTCAAATGTGGCCGCACACTGTAAACCCCTGGGGAGCTTTTAAAAATACCAAGGCCTACTTCCACCTTCAGAGATGCTGATTTAATCAGCATGCGGCCAGAGCTGGGCAAGGAGAGTTTTTTGAAATTCCCAGGTGATTCTAATATGCAGCAAAGTTTGAGAATTACTGGTAGCTCTCATTTCCCTCCAAGTCCTCTCCCCACTGTCTTTCCCTGGCTGTCAAACACCCTGCCCTCGGGCATGGCTATTTTTTTCCTTAGGTGGATTCTTAGGGGGAAGTGGCTTCCCCTCTACGCTTTGTCCCCTCCCTCCCGGAGGTCTGCACAGAGTGAAGATGACAGTTGAAGGAGAGGAGGGCAGTGGGAGAAGCAGACTCTGAGCAGACTCCCCAGCCGGCAGTGTGGCCTTGGGCGAGCCGCTTAAAGTCCTTCTCTGTGAAGAGGGAACAACAGTACTCTCCAGTCTGCCTCACGCAGTCTTGGGGAAGATCAACAGAGGTCGTGTGTGAAAGCGTTTGCAAAATAGTACTAATGTGCCTGAAAGCTGGCACGGCTTCCTGGCCAGGAGTCCTAGGATGTTCATTTCAAACTTAAAAATCTGCCTTTCCCCTACTTCTCAAACCTAAGCAAACAATTTTAAGCAAAATTTGATCTTTAACATCCCAAAGGAATGGCTATGACTGTACAGTGTCTGTACTGACGTGGGTAAGCGCCATTTAACGGTCAGACCTCGCTGCACCATCACACCAGAAGGCAGTGATTCTGTGGCTTGAGGATATTTTGATTAGCACCAAACACCCTGTGAGTGTTCAATAAATATTAACCAATGAGGCCTAATTTAAGATGGTACGATGTTAAGACCACAGTACGCCACTATTGAAGTGAAGAGTACTTACTTATCACTTATCCACATGACCAAATTTTCACCTTTTAAGGAAAAGCATAGCATCTTCATTAGCCTTTCTGCTGATGTGCAGACTGAAAGACCAAGAGACCCTAGCACATTCAAAATAGGTTCTCTGTTTTACTAAAAGGAATGGTCCACCGAAAGTCATGCTAATTGCTAAATGCCAGAAGTTAAGAACAGATACAACTGTACTGCCTTTAGACCAAGCACTAGCTGTTGAGAGAGTCTAGAAAGGCCTCTTTACCATATATTTTCCTCACATCTCTCCTTAGAAATTCTTTGAGGTTCTCATTCTGGCAGTTTCTTTGAATAGATACAAATGCCCTCGGGAAGGGGCAACAAGAAGGCCCTAGCATCTCGGTGTGAACCAGATGTTGAACAGAACAATGGTGCCCAGGCTTTCTGGTTTTCATGAATCAATTTAAAAAGATTTCGGGGGACTCACATAGGTTTACTGATTTTTTAATTTTTCTGAGAGAGGACATCAACTAAAACCAGTAAGAACCATTATTATTTCATAGTAGAATGGACAGTTCAAAATAAATAAAGTTATAAAGAACATAATTCCAGAATAAAGGACTGTCCTTTACAAGAGAGGACAGTTGAAGTCTTGCAATTGCGATGATACCACAGATAAACACATTACATGGTCCCTACTTTTCCTATGGCTCTGCATTTGTGCTAGGAGGATTTGAAGTGAATTCAAAATATTTAGTGTCCTGAAGATGGGTGGGGGGCTAAAGAAGGTGGCATATTCTAAAAAGGTGGAAAGAAAGAAGAGAGGAAAGCTCTACAGCAATCATTTTGCCTCGGATTACTTGCAGATACAGATAACAGATCCCTATCACATTGTTCCTGCAGGGAACTTCATCCTTTGGTTAAAAAGCAAGGATGGCAGGAACCTCACATAATATTATACTTGAAGAAAGAATGCTTACAGTGGCAGAAGGTCCCTGGTGCCAACTTTTCTTTTTCACTCATGAGTGTACCTTCTCTGTCTCCTTGGGGGACCCACCTGGACAGAAGGGCAAGGATGAAGGAGAGGAAACATGGAAACAGCATCAATAGTCCAAACCTACATTAGAATGTAACTAATCTGCAAGGCGGGGAGAGCAAAAGGAAATCTCTCACTATAGCTGAAGATTTTCACAATGAAGTTAATGCCTCCCTTACAATGAAGTTAATGCCTCCCTTTGAAAGGATATGAGCCGCAAAGGTGATATAAACATTTTGTGATAAAAGGTTCGCTCCGTTTCGCCCGAGACCCTGAAGCTCAGAGGACCTGCCCGACACCCTCCAGCTGGTGAGCTCCAGCCCCGGACCCCGCCCTGCCGCAGATGGCCTAACCAGGCCTTGAGCCAGCCCCCCACCGGTGTTTCCACAGGTTTCCCTCTCTCAACTGATAGTATGTCACATGAGGCAATTAAAACAATTTCCTAAAGTTCTGATGTATCCTCTCTCTTTCTTCCTTTCCTGTTATCTGACAGGTTTCCCTTCTTCCTGGATGTGGTTAAGAAAACAAACAAACAAAACCCGTGTTTGATGTTCAGGGCAGCCCTCCTCCCTCTGTTCTTGCTCTGGGTGCGGGTCTGCACCCTGACCCTGGGTGAGGACCCCACCCTTTGCCGGGGCCGCACCGACGCGAGTTGCCGGGTCGCAGTCGGGGCCTCCGGTGGCCGGGGACCCCGGCTCCCGGGAAGGCGGCGGGAGCTAGTGGCCGGGCTGCGCCCAGGAGTCCGCCGGGCGCCGAGTGACTCAGTGTGGTCCGAGGGGTTTCGGGAAGCGGCGGGAGGCGCGCGGGGGCGCAGGGCTTTCCCCGAAGCCGCAGGGGGTCGGGCTCCGGACGCCTAAAGGGGATCAGAAACCCGTGGGCGGAGTGGCGGGAGAGGAAGCCGAGGCGCAGGGAGCAGAAGCCAGCGTCATTGTTTCTTTTGAGAGGGATCCGAGGGAACCTGGCCTTGACGTTAGGAAAGCTGAAGAGGCCGCCTGAAGGGACAGAGCGCGGCTGTGCGCCCCCGGGTCCCAAGGGCCTTTAGGGAGGAGTTTCCGTCTCCCCAGCTGGCGGGGGTGGGGAGTGGGGTGGGGGGCAGGGCTGGGGATGCGGATTGGAGGAGGGGAAGGGAGTGGCAAGGGGCAGGGGAGGGGGTGTCGCAGGACCCCGCAGCCTGCGCCGGGCTGGGCCGGTGCCCCTGTCCCCTGTCCCATCCCTGACACGGAGCCCGGCGCGGGTCTGACCTAAACCCAGGTCAGCAAGCGAACGACAGAGGAGCAGGCAAAGAGGGAAATGGAGTGAAATGAGGGTCTCTGCTGAAAAAGAGCGCCCCGCGCGCCTCCTCTGCTTGGCCTGTCCTTCCCAAACCAGCCGGTTCTCCATCAGAGATTCCTTTGTTTTCCACGTTGGCCTCCCAGCCCTGGGGTGGGAGGCTGGGGTGGGAGATGGTTGGGCAGGGCAGTCCGAGTGGAAACAGAGATGGGGGTGTGAGGTGCAAGAGCTGGCTGGCACGCGGGAGACGTCCAAGGAACACAGCCGGCCAAACGGAGAAAAGGTGCCAGGAGGAGTGATGGGTGAAACTAAACCACCACGCAAGGCAAGTTGATAAAATCTTGGCTCTAAAAAAGAGATGTTAAGATGGTGCAGGGTTGTCACTGTGGGTTAGGAACTTGAATTGCATTATATCTGTTTTCACTTATCTCTGTAAGCTAAATGCTATTATGCCATTCCAGAGGCAAAGAAAAAATCAGAAAGCTACAATTCCAGCCTCAGCCTCCAGCTTCCTGAAGCCAGCCCCCCCAGCCCCTACCCTTGCTTTTGCTCAGGTTTACATATATGAATCAATAACCACCAGCCCCTTTTTTCCTTAGTAGTTTGAGTTGTTCGCTCCCAACCAAAAAAGTTATACACCTTTTAATCCAGTAATTATACTTCTAGGAATCTCTTCCAAAGAAACATTATAACATAAACAAAGAGCCATATGCCTCGAAATAGTCACTGTCGCCTTCTTTATAATATTAAAAAATATATAATCTAAATGCCCAATGATGGGGAGGAGTAAATAAACTGGTACATTTACATGATAAAATATTACAGAGCCTTAAAATAATGCTAAAAGTACAGTTTGATGACCAGAATAAAGACTTAGGTTATAATGCTAAGGGAGAAAAGTAAGACACAACATTAGATATATGCGATGTAATCACAATTATGTGGAAAATATACATAGAAAAAAAAATCCTGGAAATAAATTATATCTTTCTGTGGTAGGATTAACCCAAGTACTTTTTTCTTTCTAAAACACGTATTTTCTAATTTCTGTACAATGGGGAAAAGCATGTATCATTAATTAAAATACTGAGATATTTATTTCAAAAACTTTACATATATAATGTATGTTTTATGGATATATATATTCTTAAAGATATAAATATATATTCAGTAGCAATTTCATTCATATATGTGTGTGTGTGTATGTGTATATATATATATACATACATACATATATATATATATATATATATATATATATATATATATATATATAAAGGAAGTCACCAGTCCTGGGTGAAAGAAGAAAAGAGGTACTTGAGCAATTTTCCCATTAACTGAAAGATTTTCCACAATTTAAAGGGTATGTGGGAGTTAAAGGGGATGCGTAATTAAAAAAAATTTTTTTTATTGAAACATAGTTGATTTACAATGCTGTGCCAATCTCTACTGTGCAGCAGAGTGACACATATTGATGTTCTTTTTTTCATATTCTTTTCCATTGTGGTTTATCACAGGATATTGAATATAGTTCCCTGTGCTAGACAGTAGGACCTTGTTGTTTATCCATCCTATATAGAATAGTTTACATCTGCTAATCCCAAACTCCCAGTCCTTCCCTTCCCCATCCCCTCCCCCTTGGCAACCACAAGTCTGTTCTCTATGTCTGTGAGTCTGTTTCTGTTTTGTACTGGGTTGGCCAAAAAGTTCGGGTTTTTCCATAACATCTTACAGAAAAACCCGAATGAACTTTTTGGCCAACCCAATAGATAGATTCATCTGTGCCGTATTTTAGATTCCACATATAAATGATATCATATGGTATTTGTCTTTCTCTTTCTGGTTGATGATCTCTAGTTGCATCCATGTTGCTGCAAATTGCATTATTTCGTTCTTTTTTATGGCTGAGTATTCCACTGTCTATATATACCATATCTCATTTATCCATTCATCTGTTAATGGTCATTTCGGTTGTTTCCATGTTTTGCCTATTGTGAATAGTGCTGCTGTGAGCATAGGGGTGCATGTATCTTTTTGAATTATGGTTTTGTCCAGGTATATGCCCAGGAGTGGGGTTGCTGAATCATATGGTAACTCTATTTTTAGTTTTCTGAGGAACTCCACACTGTTTTCCATAGTGGCTGCATCAACTTACATTCCCACCAACAGTGTGGTAGGGTTTGGGGATGGGCAATTTTTATGCATCCAATACATTAATGAACCAAAAAGGAAATGATGCGATCGTAGCTGATTCCTGATTGGCAAGGACATGCTGATTCATGGGCGGAAGGGAACAAGATTGGAATACAACTCTTAATGGCAAAGGAAAGAATACATTCATAAACATAATTACTTAGGAAAGGAGATAAGGGAGTAAACGGTAAGGTTTGGCACCTTGAAAATGGCACCATAAAAGTTCTTTTATAATAAATGTATTTATCAGGAGAATATTTTCTAATCATGGAGATTAGATGTGCAAAATGAACTCGACATGTTCCTGTTTAGTCCAAGACTGTTGATAGCAGTATTTTGTATCTCAGCTCAAGCAGATGATTATGGATTGAGAAATGCTTAAACAGAGGTTTAACAAAATGGGCTCCCTTATTTGGAGCCCATTCCTTTTACACAGGGAGGGGAATGGGAGAAAACCAAGAAAGCCTCATATCTACATGCTGTGTGTTCCTGAGATCCTTATGCAGCAGTGAAAATATACACTAATTAATAAAAGCAGGTTTCCTTTGGTTTTGTGTGAGGATCTGGTAGAACGAAGAAAACCGAAGTATCCTGCAAATAATCTAACACTAGATACTGTATGAAAACAACCGATGGAGCTGAAATTATGTTGAAACTATGTTAGGTAGAAGGCAAAGCTCTTGTTCTGGGATTGAAATCTAGGATTCCCTGGGTGGTGAACACGGAATTTACCAAACCATACACAGAAAGCTCTCTGTTTGGGCTTAATGATGTCTTGGGTGATTCCAATTCCCCTCTCTTGATTCTTCCCCTACCAGGGGAGATCCCTTGCGGATCTCACCTCTCTTGCTGTTCTCAACATGTGTGGATTATTTCTCACTCCCCCTCGCCCCCACCTAATGAGGTGGGAGGACCCACTCAGTTGAGGGCTAGAATCTGGACCTTCGTGGATTCACTGTCTTCCCCTAACAACACTCTAATCTCCCCTACATCATCACCCTCCAGCCTCCCCAACTTTATCACTCTATTTCCATTCACTGGAATAGCTTAGAGTGGGCAGGAAGAACCAATTATGGTTCTTTTCAAACTTTCACAGTTAAAGGCTAACTAGAGCCAGGAGATAGGATGTTTCAGCACTAGGACAATGGTAGGATTTCTACAAACACTTGTTGGTTAAATGAAGAAATAGGGAGCACGATGTTTGGGTTGCATATGACTTTGTATGGGTACCTAGATGGAAGGTGGGAACTGTCTTGTTTGATATCCTGCAACTCATGGAATGCAGTGAAATTTAGCATCTTAAAGAATCTTATGCTACAAGGTACAGTGATTTCTTAATATCTTCCATCAAAAAAAAAAAGCAGTAGAGAAATCATCTTATTAAAAAATTATAATAGTGGAACAGAAAGCACTTCTGTTTACTTTGCCTAAAATCCAAACACCAAACATAAGCATTTATATGACACTTGGGCTCACAAAATGGAAGAACTTTTTTACCTTGTCCTAAAACACACAAACAAACAAAAACCCTCTAGACTGTTTTATAAAAATATGTGATGAAATCCAGAAGGTGCTTTTATCTCATAACACCCATACCAGAAGATTAATCTCTGTGGTTGGTGTCTTGTTCTGGTCGGGGATATGTCTGAGCCCAGCTTTGGAATCTTCTTCAGTTAGAACATCTGCTCCACAGTTGTTAATGTTTGTTTGCTATTGCCCAAAAGAAGGCAGCAGAAGTGAAGAATTTTTTAACAGTGAATCCCAAGATAGACTAGATCAGCAGCATCGCTTACTTTGAAAGGCATTTTTTGGGGAGCAATGTGACCTGTACGTAAAAAAAACAAAACAAAACAAAAATGGGCATGTCGTTGGACCAAGAGATGGATGTCCATCCAATACTGGAATGTAGTTTAGCTTGTTTTCATTACTTCTCAAATTTTTTTCCCAGAAATATTTGCTCATTGAATTATTACTACATTCCACAAAACTAGCTGAGCTTAGTTTTTAAATTTTTAGACAGAGATTTGAATGTTTAACTCAAAATAAATCATAAATGAGAGACTGATTCCACAGCATTCAATTAAGAGTACGCAAGTGTAAAAAAATCCTAGCTGTCTTAGGAAGTCTAAATAAAATATGTAAATAATCTATATCATTTGGAAATTTGCTACGTTAGGCAAGAAACAAGGACAGTGTCATTTCTTTAGGCTCTGTGAAGCTAAATTAAATTAGTTGATCAGTAAGAAAAATATCTCATTTTTCTAAATAATGTGAGTGAAGTTCATGAAAAACCAAGCATACTTGCATTTGCAGAGTGGAAAAGTTACATTCAAAGCAAAATTCAAATTATTAGATGATTTTTTTAAAAAGATTAGAGTATAACCCCTCTGTCAATAGTGTTATCTTTAAATTATTCTTATCACAAGAGTTATTATTCAAGAGTTCCAATGGAGGTCGTTTATATCAGTTTTAAATTCTACCTGGTGAAAAACCGTTGAGACCTAGCATTTGAAAAACTGTAGACACAGCTGGGTTTAGTTTCAAAGCTCCAAAATTAAAATGAAAGAGGGAAAGACCCTAATCCTTGAAACCTTCTGTTCAAAGAACAGTGAAAAAAAAAAAAAAATGATGACGGTCTTCAGCTGGGGAACAACAATGGCCTCTTAACTGAAACCTGCAAGTCCCCTTCCTATTCACGGTTCCAGCCGATCCTCACAACATCCCTGTGAGGTCTATGAAACAAATATTTTTATCCTCATAAAGCAGATATATTATATGTCACTCCATGTCACATGCAGTACTTAACCCCACGTCACACAAAACATCATTAGCAAAGGCAGGACTTCAACCTAGGTTGGCTGCTTCAAAACTTCTAAAGTTCCTTTTCTGTACCAACTTCCAATTCCATTCTTCCTTCCTATCCCCCTTCCTTTCTTTTTTCCTCTCTTTTCTTCTCTTTCATTAAACATTCATTGGGATGCATCTGTAGTGCCAGAAATTATTCTTTGTTGCCACTGTTCAGATAGACACATTTACATCCACGATGGCGAAAAGGCCAGGAACTATTCATAGAAATTTAGAGAAGTGGCATTAAGGCCAGCCCTTCGGCTCTGCTTCATTTCTTTACTGTGTCCATTGAAAATGGAACCTTCTCACATCATGTAAAACACAAAACAGCGTGTTACATATCAGGGCAGTCTCCCCCCCTCCCTCACCCCCAGAACTGACTTTGCATGTCTATTCCGCAGGCTCTGTGAGATGTCTTATCTCCAAACAAAACAAGACACAACATAACACCTGGACTGCCCAGAGGAAAGGTTCCAGGGCAAACCTAAGGGCAGCAGATCTCAGAGAGGAGGTATTAGTGAGGTCAGGAGGGGCCATGGGAGATAAATAGTTGGCTGGGTGGGAGACCATGAGACAAAAAAGTTTTGCTGATTTGCAGATCTAAGTAGTAGTGGTTTTCAGACTTTTCTTCTAAGCATGAAGTGCTTTGTTCAGATAAATTTCACCCTGAAGCATAAAACAAAGAGCGCTGAAGAAAGCAGAGTGTTCTGGCTTAAGCAAGGTGGGGGGACCCCAGAGCCCTCCCTTCAGGCCTCTCTAGTGGCCCCTGCTATAAGAAAAGCATAGCACAGATTTTTTAAAAGATAATTAATTTTTATTGGGGTATAGTCGCTTACAATGTTGTGTTAGTTTCTACTGTACAGCAAGGTGAATCAGCTATACATATACATATATCCTCTCTTTTTTGGATTTACTTCCCATTTAGGTCACCACTGAGTAGAGTGCCCTGTGCTATACGGTAGGTTCTCATTAGTTATATATTTTATACATACTATCAATAGTGTATATATGTCAATTCCCATCTCCCAATTCCATAGCACAGATTTAAAGTTATCTGTACTTAAATAGCCCTCAAAATAAGCAGGCAAGCTCAGTCTCTTAGGATTAAAGTATGGTCCCCCAAGCAACTATTTCAGGAAGAGGCCCTAACTCAAGCCCACTCCAACCCAGGGGATTTGGAGAGAAGCAGCAGCTGGTCAGGGATGCCTCTCTTTTCCTGGAAACCTGATTACTTATCTTCAAAGCAGAGAATCTACCCGAAGCGGGACAGGGGGTGTGAAAATAGAAGGTTTGGGTTCCTAGGGAGCTGGCTGGGGGTTATTGGATTGTTGTGGACTGTATTAAGTTTATCCAGTCCTAAAATAACAGTTCTCTTTAGCAAAAGTTACTCAAACACATATCCCTCAGTACCACACTGGGAAATTAGTCATACTTTATAATCCTTTAGCAATTCACTATTTTCAAAGCACACTATTTTCATGTCCATTGTCTTGTCAGATCCCCACCCCATGAGGCAAGCTAGACAGGTATTATTAACCCCATTTTACAGATGAGGAAGCTAAGGTTCAGAAAGATGAAGGGAATCCCACAAGGTTACATGACAAATACCTAGGTCTTCTGATTCCCAATCCAGAGCTTTAAACATGTACACGATGTACATAAATCTTGTATCCTAGTGAGCAGTAAGTAAAGGCCACAGATTTGGCATGATTAGTTTTGTGTCTTTTGGGAACAGCAGTGTCCTCATTATGCAGCAGGTGTAATGATGACCTGCTTCATCTAACTCACAGGACTGTGAAGCACAAAAGAGATGATTTGGTGCAAGCACTCTGTAAGGTGCCATGTAAGGGTTTGTCACTCCCCAACCCTCAGTCCCCTGCAGTCTTGGCAGGTTCTCTGTCCTTCTAGTAGCATTGACCTCACTTTTACAACCCCCCCAAAAATGTATCTCACACTCTGTTGGTATCATGCAAGTCTCTTATGAGTGTCAGCTAGTGGCCAGAGGAGCCAGCCAGCCAGCCATGCTTTTGCACAACCTCAAACCAAAGCTCTCTCCCTACGTTGGGGCTTCAGGGATGCGATGCCAAAGGTTTCCAAGACCGCTTTACCCTGAACCCCAAGCAGCGGCCATGAGGACTGTAGGTCCAGCTGATGTTCAGGGAGGGACTCGAGAGGTGTGTGCATGGCCTCTGTGGAGTCATCGCAGGTAGGAGGGTCTTTGTCTTCTTGGCAGAATCAGAGCCTGAATTTGGCAGGTTCATCTGAGAGTGATCTGTCCTCTGCAACCAAGTTCTGAGGGGATGACTTTGTAAAGTCAAACGGCAATGTCATCATTTTTTATAGGAATTCACAATTGGGTCTAGGCTGTATATAGATGGAAGCTCTTGCATAGGAGAGCAAGCTACAGATGACAAAAGGTGTCTGATGAACACAAAATCAGAGTAAAGAAAGTTGAAATTTAGAGAATATGTATGCTTTTACAAAAATGAAAATACCTTATTGTTTTTTCAAAGTATAAACATACATGTTCATCATTAAAAAAAAAAATTCAGACAGCGACACAGCAAAGTATACAGAAGAAAGAGAAAAGGATCCATCCAAAGAGAGCCATTGTTAACGTTTTGAGCATATTCCTCCAGAATTCTTCTTACATGTATTGTTACCAAAATGGAATTACGTACACTTTAGGTGTTGTTTTGTAAACTCGTTTAACTTAAATATCGTTGGACATTTTTCTATGCCGGTAAATATATGTCATCCTTTTAATCAGCTATATAATAAAGGATATTTTCCTCAAGCTGTGAGGGAGTCTTATGAACCCTCCTTCTCTCCTAAAGGCATCATCATCTGAGCCTCTTCTCCTGTCTCAGGGATCCCTGATGCTGGTTGGTTCTGAGAAACACGCTGACCCATGACTTCTGGCCAACACCAATGAGCAGCCAGAAAACCTCACTGGACCAGCTGCATCTTTTCGGGCAAGCAACTGTACTCTCCAGGGCCCCAGGTTCTCCATGTGTTAAATGAGAGGTTTGGATAGATAGACTTCCTAAGATTCTTTCAGCTCGAACATGATGATTTAGCTTCCGGTTCACTTATCTCTCTGTTTGCCTTGGTATAGGAGGATCCTGGTACTGAGTGAACGGGGTGCCACTGGAGCCCCAGCTGTGCACCTGCATGACCTACTTCAAGACCCTGAAGATCCTCTGTTGGGAGGATCAGATGGTTGAAGCTGGAAGGTCTGGGGGAGGCACAAGGCTGTGTGGGAGGGTCACATAAGGGAAACAGCTCTCCTGATTTCCTTCCAGTATGGCAGTGAGTGTTAGCTACAAAGAGGCATCAGATTCACAGCGTATCAGTAAGTACAGCCTTTGTGGCCATTCAGCCCTTTCTGAGCACTAGTGTCTGAAGTGTAGCATCAGTACAGTATTTATTTTCCATTTTAAAAGCCCTCTTCCATATATTATCTCATCAAATTCTCATTCCTGTCTTTTAGATGAGGAAACTGAGATTCAGAGAGTGGGATGACTTGCCCAAAACCAGATGATGATTATTTGCCAGATGAAGACTCCCTAAGCTCCACCAGTGCTTCACCAGAGCTCACCCAGCTTCTCCTCCACCTCCACAGTCTCCCCATTGAAACACAGACACATGACAGATGCACACACATGTGCAAAATACTCCTGCAGAACACACCCTCCATCCCCACCCCACCACCACACACACCCAAGACAGCATTGCCCTTCCCTGGGTCCATCCACTCCTTCAACACATATTTGTGAGCGTTATGCTAGGCGCCAGTGGTAAACTGATAAACCAGGGGACATGGTTCCTGATCTCACAGAGTTGGTCCAGGGTCAGCTAGAGTCTAGAATGAGGCAAGAATAGGGTGGGGCTGAGAGTGGTACATTCAGTACAGGGTACAATGGGAGCACATAGGAAGGGCCCCTAACCCCTCCTCAGAAGGATCAGGGAAGGCATCCTGGAGGACGAGACATCCAAGCAGAGACCCAGAAGATGGGTTGGAGTTGGCAAGACTGAGGTGGTGGAGCTAAAAAGAGAGACAGGGAGAGTGTTCTACACGGAGGGTGGAGCATGTACAAACACGGGGAGGCAAGGGGAGCACGGCACTTTCGAGGAACCACGAGAAGTACAACGTGGCCAGGGGACCTGCTCAGGTGGGGAGATGGTGTCCATTGAGGCCGCAGAGGATGCAGGTGTTTGAGTGTGATGGGCTGGTAAACCTTGTTCGTATTTATGGAGTTGATGTTTGTCTCGAGGGCATTGGGAAGCCATTGAAGGGTTTAGTGAGTGACGTTGGTGACAAGCTCTCATCAAGACATTCTCCTTTTGGCCACTGTAAGAATCTACGATCGTAACTAATTTCAATCCTACTTTAATATACACTCTGGCTTTAGTTTCTGCAAAATATATGTATGATCAACTTTGGGATACTTTTCCTGTTTAGGCTGCCACCTCCATTTCACCTGCTTTTGCTGCTCTTCCCGGGTCTCTGTGGTCTGGGCCAGGTTGGCTCAGATGACCAGAGCACTGTTATCAAGATGCCATGGATATGCCAGCAAATAGCTTCTTACTGCTCCCTGCTCCCAGCCTCAGCCTTAACCCAGGGCCTGGACTCCACACGGACAGAATATGGGCTGACTAACCAACATCCCTCAGGAAGACTGGAAAACAAGTTAAGGTATAATAAGAAGTAAGTGAGCTAGGAAATTCTACCCTCATCATAAGCAAAGGGAAGCAGTATTACTATTCAATAAGTTACAGATAATAGAAGTTGTCAACGAAAATGATGCATGGCCCATACAACACACTCAATAAATGCTAAATCAATTGAACAGTATTTAGACAATAAGAGAAGCTTTATAGGAACTTGTAAAAAAGAGGAAGATTTCGATATAAAGAAATGGTTAAATAAGCTATGGTATTTTAATGATATCACATATATGTGGAATCCCAAATATGACACAAATGAACCTGTCTATGAAACCGAAACAGAATCATAGACAGAGAACAGACTGGTGGTTGCCAAGGGGGAGGGGATTGAGGGAGGGATGGAGTGGGAGGTTGGGGTGAACAGATGTAACCTTTTATATATAGAATGGATAAGCAACAAGGTCCTATTGTATAGCACAGGGAACTATATTCTATGATAAACCGTAATGGAAAAGAATATTAAAAAAAGAATGTATAGGGACCTCCCTGGTGGTGCAGTGGTTAAGAATCCGCCTGCCAATGCAGGGGACACGGGTTCAAGCCCTGGTCCGGGAAGATCCCACATGCCGTGGAGCAACAAAGCCCGTGTGCCACAACTACTGAGCCTGCACGCCTAAAGCCCATGCTCTGCAACAAGAGAAGCCGCTGCAATGGGAAGCCTGCGCACCATAACGAGGAGTAGCCCTCGCTTGCTACAACTAGAGAAAGCCTGCATGCAGCAAAGAAGACCCAACGCAGCCATAAATAAATAAATTTATTTAAAAAAAGAATATATATACACACACATACACATAAAAAACGAATGTATATATATATGTATAACTGAATCACTTTGCTGTACAGCAGTAATCAACACAACACTGTAAATCAACTACAATAAAAAAATAAATTAAAAAAATAAATTATGGTATTTTATAAAAAGTATATATATATTTGCTTGTACATGCACAGAATATCTATGAAAGATTTCCAAGAAAATTAACACTAGTTCCTTCCCAGGTGAGGAACAGGTAGGATGAGGACAGGAATAGGAGGGAGATTTTTTGCTATACCTTTTAAATTCTTTTACAATTTGAACCACAGGAATGTAATACCTGATTTTTTTAAAAAAATTAACTTTAAAAACCATCCATTCAGCAGAATCTCAGGCAGTAATTAAAAAGAGTGAGATCGAACTATACTCACAAAAATGGATCATTCTCCAAGATCTATTGTTATTTAAAACAGCATACTTCAGAACATATGTATGTTGTAACTTTAACTTTGTGGGGGAAAAAAACAGAGAATCATTCAATATGTGTATTTTTTAGTACATACACAGAGAAAGGTCTCTGTGTTGTTTGACGCAGTAGTCATGAGCCACATGTTGCTACATAAATTTAAATTAATTAAAAGTTAAAGTTCAGTTCCTCGGTAGCACTAGCCACATTCCAGTGCTAACAGCCAGAGGCGGCAGTGGCTGCCATATTGGATAGTGTAGATAGAGCATATTTCCCTCAGTGGGAAAGTTCTCGTGACAGAACTGGTCTCAATGAATCCAGCCCAGACTGTGAACTGGCAAATGGGACTGCAAGGATGTGAGAAGGGACTTTGTACTTTATAAATCTCTGTATCGTTTGGATTTCTTTTTAACAATTACTTTAATAATTTTACAAGGGTAGAGGATGGCTCACACCTGTAGCAGGTATTTATTGCTCATTAAAATTGCATCCTGCATTTTTTCATGACCCCTGCCATTCCTACTCAGGAGCCAAGGGATGGCAGAGCACCGCTAGAGGAGTTACCCCAGTGAAGGGGGAAGAGAGATGCCCGTTGTCCGCAGTGAACACAAGCCCCTGTTGCCCCCTCAGGCAGCGGCTGACCATGCTGCCAGTCTCACTCCCTTCTGGGCCTCTGCTATTCAGTCACAAGGGACAAAATCAGTTTGAGTGCCTGCCAGCAGGAGAAGCAAAAACTGAAGTATTTTTAGTTCTTGGAGTTCTGGAATTTGGCAAGGGCAAGGCGGGCACAAGACAGGGAGTCTCACCTCCAAGGGACCCTGAGGTCTCCTCCGAGATGGGACCTAGGCCGGTGGGGAGGGAAGACCGCTCTGAGGTGGGGACAGTCAGCCCAGAGTGGAATGGGAGCACACGGGACCAAGCTCAAAAGGGCACCTGGGAGTAGAACTGGCAAGAACAATAGGTCTGATATCTGCTCTATGGTTTCTTAAATTGGGGGATGACAGGATGAAGAGAAAGCTGGAGGGAAAAAGAGATGGGATGGAGTAGAAATGTGAGCGGGAGGCAGGTGGGAACGAATGTTACAAAAACTTTCACCTCAAATAAAACGTGGATTTGAAATGTTAAACATCACTCTGGTTATCATCCATAAGACAGAGAGAAATGAAATTTCCTAAGATGGAAAATAAATAGATGAAATGAACTCTGAAAGCCTGAGTTACAGCTGCTTGGGGCACCTCACTTTTCCTCCCCCTGAAGGAAGTTTATTCCTAGACTAGGGTCCAATTTTTTCTCAACAGCAACAATAGAAACAGCAAAAAGGACACACGCTTTGAATGTGGCTCGAGATTCTTCTTCCTTTCTCAATCTGGAACTTACTATAAACCTCATCCAGGAAGGTAGGTGGCTCAGGCTTCAACCTTCTTCCCTTTGTTCTTCTCTCCAGAATGCTGATCCTGCCATACTGTTTTACACCTCGACACCTTTGCTTATATTGTTCCCTCTGTCTGCAATATCACCCCTTCAGGCAGAGACTACTTAGATTCCACTCATCGTAGAAGATCTAGCTCCTCTGAGTCAGAACTGATGATATCCACTTCCTCCTGTGGTTTGTGTGAGGTTCAGCAGAGGATGTGTCCATCCCCTGCGTGGGATTGTGAGCCCCTACAGGGACAGATAATGCCTGCTCATCCCTGTGTCCCAGCTGACCCCGTGCCTGATGCATGGAAACTGCTTAGTAAATGCTGATGTCCATCTATTCCTCCACTCTCACAATCACCACCCTATTCCCTTCATTCACATTATTAATATCTATGGAGCCAACCATATGCTGTGGGGGAAACAAGACTGTGGTAGCTTGAGTAATGGTGCCTCAAAAATGTCCAGGTCCTTATTCCTGGCATCTGTAAATGTTGCCTCATATAGCTAAAGGGGATTTTGCAGATGTGATCAAACTAAGGATCTTGAGATGAGGACATTATTTTGAATTATCTCATGTAGTCACAAGGTCTTTATAAGAGAGAGGCAGGAGATCAGACAGAAGGCCATATGAGGACGGGCCAGAGGGAGCAAAGATTCTTCCTGAGAGCCTCCAGAAGGGAACCAGCCCCGTAGACACCTAACACACAGGTGAACACAGAAAGGTCAGTCTTCAAGGAGCTCATTTTCTTTCTACTCAAGGAAGGAGACAATGTAGGAAACCATGACAGTCGTTGGAGATGAGACGTAATAAAGGTCTAAACTTCACCATCCTGATCACCTTCTCAATATACTCCTGTGTATAAGCTTCCAGCTTCAAATGGAGCACTGAGAAATGAACACAGACTCCCTATCTGATTCAACCTGTGAAGAGTGCAGTGTGGATCCCTTGATCCACACCCTCTACAGCCTAAGATGCTGTTCATACGGCCTAAAATTGAGCCAGATACACCTCATTCAGTCAACTGTCAAAATGCAATTGTGGAGCAAAGAAATAGGCACGTGTGAAATGTCATACAGGCCAGCTAAAACCCCGGCTTTACACTGTTCCATCAATGACAGAAACAGACTCATTTTCCAGAT
Organism: Grampus griseus; assembly: GCF_964374135.1. Taxonomy (NCBI): domain Eukaryota; kingdom Metazoa; phylum Chordata; class Mammalia; order Artiodactyla; family Delphinidae; genus Grampus; species Grampus griseus. Next base: position 78,703,075 of record NC_138998.1, read on the forward strand.
TTATAACTCTCCTGAAATACAGATGGAAAGTAGAAGGTTGGATGGCGGTCACTATGATTATAGCCTTTCGCCAGAACCCATAACCCTCATTTTATTTCTTTCCAGTTTTGCTTTTAAATTGTTTTCTTTTTCTGATTACTACAGAAATGTACAATTTAGAAAGTTTACCACATTCCCACCCCAGAAATCTATATCAACAGATATGAATCTTAAAACCAGCATTTTTATGCATTCAACCAAAGAAAATAAATAATTATGTGTATATAAGAGAATTAAAGAAAAAAACAGAAAGAAGGAAACCCCTAGGGATATATGGGAGACTTAGAATATTTGTTCTCATCTCCTTCTCAACTTCCTTGTCTGTAGCATTACTCAGGAACCACATTCTGAGTAATGAGGCTGAAACAGGATAAGATTTCTAATCACCAAGGAAATAAGAACCACAGTTAACACTTATGGAAGGTTAACTAAATTCCAGGCAGTGCACTAGTTTATTTAATCCTCATAATGACCCTGTGTGATAGGCACTATTATTCTCACAATCCTCACTTTATAGATGAGGAAACTGAGGCACAGAGAGGTTTGGTAGCTTGTCCATGGTCACACAGCTAGCATGGGGTAGAGCTGAGATTTGAACCAAGGTAGACCATCAGCATAAAAGCCACATACTAGCCACTTTGCCACAGGCACTGCTTCTCAGAGAGGTTAATTGATTTCACTAAACTGCATCTATTAAGGCAGGATACCAAACTAACAGGCTTTATGAAGAGTATGTTTTTAAATAAGGAGTGGAACAAAAGGGCTTTATGAAAAATTCAATGAATCAAGATACCACATTCCCATAATAATTTAAAAAGATTTTTCCCCCTCAATTTAAGTAGTAAAAATACACGTTCACTGTTGAAATTTGGGGCAATATAAAAACTATAACGAAAAAAAAATCATGTGGTTTCACTTAGCTGCTTCTTTTTACAAGTTAGTCAAAGTGAGATCAGTAGGCCAAAGATATCATAATCGCCTGGAGCTCATCTTCAAAATGTAGATCCCTAGGCCCCATCTCAGACCTCCAAGAGCAGAATCTCTGAGGGACTGACCTAAAACACTGACCTGCAACGGCACTTTACAGCTTGCAGCCCTAAAAACTGTAGAACTCATTCTGTGGGATCGTGTGTTCTCCACAGACTCAGATACTACTGGACCTACACAAATGCCCATTTGAAACTTTTATTAGATGTCCATTTTGTTTCAAGGAGTCCAAATGGGAACTTAAGGAGTATTTCTAATACTCCTTAAAGTGTACTAAAATTTAACCAATATTTCTCAAATTCTGAAATTAAATTTTAAATGAAATGAAATTTTAAAAGTAAACACTCCAGTTTTAGTCATCCTGATGCCCCAGTAAAGTTTGAGTATCATTGCCAGAGCCTTAAAAAGAGAGGCCCAGAACTCTTGGACCCATAATTCACAACTCATACTCTCCCCTCCCACCTGCCCCCAGAACAGCCTCCCCCCTTTCCTTTCTGAAACCAAGTTGACTTTAGGAGCAGTAAAAAAAGGGGAACTGAGGAAACCAAGTCTCATTGGAGAGTCAGGCTTGGGTAAGGGAAAACAGGTTACTGGATGGATATATTTTCCTGACCTTCAGCTGCAGGCTCTGTGTCCAGGGTCCAACAGCTATAATGCAGCCCCTGAGAGCCCTTGAGTGGGGTTTGTGCCCTCAGCTCTGAGCCGGATTCAGAGTCCTGCACCCAGCTTTGCTTTTCCAGAAAGCAAAATGGCTTCTCTCCACTAACACCAGGCCCATACTCTAGCTATTAGCCAAACAAAGGATTTTCCAAATATGGACCCGAGAAGCATGTGCACTTTGAAGGCCACAATGAAGCTTAAATAGCTAAAACATATTAAAAAGAAAGCCAATAACTGACGCCAAAAAGCGTGAGTCCTTAAAGAACAGAACAGCAAGACAAAAGCCAGAAAGAAGAACAAAAATATGCATTGTAGGGGAGGGGCAATAGGGAGGTGTAGATTTATATGGAAGAATTGACATCACTGTTTCCCAATAATACTCAACATGCAGGAAACAGATGGGAAAGCAGTGGTGGAAGGGGCTACTTATGGTAACAGGGCATGCTCTCTGTTTAGAATCCTGCCATTTGGAACCTCAACGTTTGACTTTGAAAAACTGGGGATGGGAACTCCACTGCCAGCAGTTTTATTAAAGTTGAACTAAATCCTGCTGAACTTATCACCTTGGCAATGCATGGGTAAATGCAGCTCTGCATAGCAGACCCTGATTTACTGCCGGCATGACTGCAGCTGTTTGGGTCCAGAGGAGACAAAGCTAGGAAAGCGGAATTTAATGTCGGACAGACATGGTTTGACTTCTGGTTCTCCCAGTTCCTAGCTGGGTGATGTTAGGCAAGTTGCTTAATCTCTCTGAGTTGGTTTTCATATATAAAATGGGGGAGGGGGAAGGTCCCTGGTGGCCTAGTGGTTAGGATTCCCAGCTTTCACTGCCATGGCCCAGGTTCAATCCCTGGTTGGGGAACTGAGATCCCGCAAGCTGTGTGGTACAGCCCAAAGTAAATAAAATTAAAAATAACAATAAAATAAAATGGGGGGGGGGCAAAAGAGAACTTTCCACATGCAGCGGGGAGAGACTGAGGCTGCACACTTATGCACACGTAGATTTAATCAAGAAACATACTTAGGGTGGTCAGTTGACATCATTTTAAAAGTTTTATGTTTTAACAGAATCTCCCGTTCCCCTGCTCTTGGGCCAGGCGCAGACACAGCCAGACCAACTGCCACACCTGTGATCAGCTACAGTGCCTTCTCCCGACAGTAGGATCACTCTCCTGCCCCTGAAGACAGCTTCTGTCACCCCGGCCAAGGGTGCAGCCAAAAGGGTTGCAGGCTTGGAGGTCCCCCCCCTCCAAGCCTGGCCATTACAAGTCACTGTCAACTACCTTTCCCACAGTTTAAGCATCTTCTCCCCCAGGGCTCAGGAGGGTGTGACCCATTACAAGCATCAGGCAAAACCATGTGGTTTCCTGTCTGTAGAAACCAACCACTCTATATCTCCGTCATTCCTCACGGGTCAGATGATGCTTATTGTTTTATTGATTTATTCTCCCCTTACAAACAATCCACTCATAGTTCTCTTTCACTCGGTTGCCTTGAATGTTAGCATCTCCCGCTCGCACCTTCTGTAGAACCCTCATTTCATTCTTGGTACTCTTTTGGTTATTTTCCTGTCTTACGCAACCCACTAGGCCAAGAGCAACTTGAGAGCATCTTTGTAAACCCCAGAGTGTCCAGCATATTAGAGTCCCATTAAATATTTGTTGCATTGAATTGAAAGCCCCATACAAGATGATTTCTGAATAAAACCATGAAAAGAGCCAGAGAAAGAAATATGCATAATTACACAAATTAGCTCAATTCACGAAGGTTATAGATTTATTTAGTTTGCCAGCCTCCTACTTTTTATGTCAGACTGTTTTCTGCTGTCTGTAACAGCAAGAGCTGGTATAAGGTGCTTTTGGGGAGGGTGACATTCACCCCTCTCCCTCTGGGGGGTGGCGGCGAGGGGTCCCCCAGAGGCATACTGGGTCAGCATCAGGCCATGGGCATGGCACCAGGGCATGGTATGCATGAGCCAGGCTTGAACTAGAACAAAGAGTGCCTGAGACTCGATCCCAGAAACTCAGTTGGTTCTGGGGCCCCGCCAAGAATGTGATTCATACCAAGGAGTGACTGGTGAGGCACTAGGGATAGTCAGTGTTTCTGGGGCACCCCGTGCAAAGCCTGGGTCCATTTCTAACTGGGAGTAGCTATGCGCCCTTGTGGGGAACCTTGAACAATCTTGGATTCCTGCTGTTCCAGCATATCAGCAATGTCCCAGGTCCTGAGCTTCCTAGAAGGGCTCTAACTCTGGCTTCCTGAGGAGGAAACAGGGTCCATCAATCATCTGCTGTGTGTTAGCCTCAGGGAGGCCAGCGAGCTACCCAATCTGCATGAGCTGCCCAAGGCCACCCGCCCAAGGCCACCCGCCTTTAGCCGAGCTCAGCGTCCACTTGCAAACACAAAGCCAGTGAGAAAACAGAATATCAGGTAGAATGAGGATCAAACTGGGTGCCTCTGACTCTAAGGCAAGTGCTGTTCCAGGAGGGAAGGAGGATTGTGGCTGCAGTAGGCAGGGAGGGGCCTGGGAGGAAAAGGTAGGGGACTTGAAAGTTACTAGGTGGGGTTAGAGTACGTGTGTGTGAAAAGCTCCTGACAGAGGGTGAAGTGCTATGCAAACGTTAGCTGTTATTATTACTATTCTCCATCTAGGCTGGGGGAAGAACAACGCAAGGGAGAAAAGGCTACTTTTTGCAGGTTAGTTCTTTTTTCTTTCGACAAAACTGTAACATAAATGTCAAATTATGAAATATGCTATTTTGGGAGATTGTGTTTGTGCCTAAGACAGGCTTGGCTTTGGGAGTCACACTAGATCTGGATTTAAATCTTGCCTCTCTTATCTCTACAATCTTGGCAAGTGATTTAACCTCTTGGATCTCAGTTTTCTCCTCTGTAAAAAGGGTAAAAATGCCCAATTCTTACAGATTTTGAAAATATTACTTTGTACGTATAAAGTGACTGGCACATAGTAAGCAATGAATGCAGACTGTAACTCTACAATTAAAATAACAAGCAGGTGTGGTTTGGGGCTCAGCTTTCATTTCTGGGTCCCTTCTCTCCTTCCAAGGCACCCCCCCTTCCTCCCCCTTCCTTTAGCAGCCTAATGTTCTCAGCTTTCTCTATCAAAAGCTGCTCTTAAAAAAATCTAGCACCAGTATCTGTCTCTTCTGATTTGAAGTCATCATGCTTTCTCAGGGGTCCCTTATTTTAAGGCTTACCTAAAATTGCATACTGGGGGGAAGATTAGCGGGACGGTGGGGGGCTGCTATCTAGACACCTAAAGTTCCATCAGGCTGTGGCTCCACCTCCATCAGGACTCAAGGACAGTCCTTTCAGGGAGGAACACCAAAACCTAGTAAACTGAAGGGTGACATTTGTGTTGGGGCATAGAGAGAAACAGAAAATCAGGTGGGAATGCACCTGTAAGCAAAAAGAAAATTAAATCTGAAGCGTGACAAGTGGGTAAATGCCACTTTGGCTTCAATACAGGGCAAGCAATGAGTGAAAAAGAAAACAAAATAGAAAATCGAAAGAGCTAGTAGCGCCATGTTCCTGGGCCTCAAGACTGGGGTGAAGGAACCAGACCAAGGAAAGTGGAGACCTGAGACCCAGAAGGTGCGGGTTGTGGGGGGCGAGGTGGGGAGGTGCCCGGCAGCTCACACTGACTAGCCTGTTCTGGAGGAAATAAGCACTAAGTGGTCCCACCCAGAGGGTCTATCACTACTTTGTTCCAATACCTAATGGAAGAGGAGTTGGGGGGCACTTCTTATCCCCAGACTGAGTCCTGGACCTCTCAGCCCTGTCCTCCTCTGCCACCCTCTGCCACGGAATCCCAGGAAACTTTCTGCAGGGAGGTGACCCCCAGGAACAATCGGTCCCTAGCAAGTGCTTCAGAACTGCCTTGGTCAGTCAGCTTCTGGAATTTACAACGTGTTCTCCCCTCATCCCCACTCCCACAGGAAAAGCTTTCCAGGCTAGCCCACAGATGCCTAATGGATTAAGGGGGGAAATAAAAAGAATGTATCAAAAACTACCGCTCTGATGGCATTGGGGAGCTTATCCACCACTTACAGCATCATCTATGGGAAAATGTGTTCCCAGTTCCAACTTGTTTCCCTCTGCCCCAGCAGATGGTCCACTGGGCTCTAGGGCAGGTCTGGGGCTACCTTAGCAGTCCCAAGGCCTGGGCCTCCAGCGGCTGGAAGGCATCTGGGCAGCTGCCAGTGGGGGTGGTAGGGGTGGAAGAAGGGCGAGGCTATGCCTGTCCTCAAGGGGCTCCTGGCAGAGGTCTGGAGACTGGGCAGGAGGGAGGGGTGTGGGTAGGCGGAATGGCTGTTTCCATCCTCTGGGTGTGTTGTTTACCATATCCAGACCATGCAGAGTCAGTTACAGTTTGGCTTCATGCAATCAGTCAGCTTGCTCCAGGTTTAAAAGCCTTAATTCTCCTCTTTTAGTTCTTCCTGTTTCACTGTGGGAGCCCAGATCTGGGGATGCCCCTCTGAACTCAAGCCCATGAGGTGGCTGTTCTGTCTGCACAAACTCCACCTCCAGGACCTGACTTCTCTTTCAGTTCCCTGAAGGTCCGGGAGTGGCTGGGTACCTTTCTCAGATCTTTCTGAGGGCCCTTGAGTTTCAGGTTGACATTTTGCTCTCCCACCACTGTATACGGATGGTCCACTCCCCAGAGGCTCTGGGAAATCCCTCCGTGAACTCTCCATTCTGCTTCCTGTCCCTCTTGGTGCTTAATTAACCCATCTGACCATATCATTTACTCGCTTCATCGGAGCCCTCATGCATTCAGTCATGGATAGCATGTGGTTATGCTAGGGCAAGTCCAGGGTGTTATGATAACAACAGCTACATTCAGAGCTTACCTTACGCATACCCTCTGCTAAGTGCTTTGCCCATAGTAACTCATTTCTCTTCACACCAGTCCTCTTATCCTCAATTCACAAATGAGGAAAGTGAGACCCAGAGGGGGTAAGTAACTTGCTCCAGGGTCACTCAGCTGGGAACAGGCAAAGTTAGGATTCTAGGCTGTAGGCTTCCAGAACTCTTAATGGGAGCCCCCAGCAGGGGGCACCTGACTTGGGAGGATCAGGGAAGGTTTCCAGAAGCAGCTGAGACCCAAAGGATGAAGAATTAGCTAGGAAAGGTGTGCAAACGATGCCAGGCAAGACGCTGGGAAGGAGACCACTAACCCAAAGAGGATGCCCCTGCCATTCAATGTTAAATCTTCTCGTGAACAGAAAAATATTCACCTTCCTTGCTAACACTTTGCTCCTGTTTATGTTTGGATTTTTTGTCTATTTAATTGAAGATAAAAGCTTTTGCATTTTCTCCTTCAGTCATGACAGCTAACTTCAAAGCTTAATTGAGCCATTGGTTTCTGAAAGTTTGTTCACATCCCTTAGACTGTAAATTTCTTGAGTCTGGAGTGCCTGTTTCTTTCTCTCCCACTGTACCTCCACAGCGCCTTATACTGGTTTCTTAAATAAGCGAATAAACAAAGTGAGAGAATGACTTAGCTTCAGAAATGTAGAATAGCTATGCCTCAAAGTTCCCATTGCCCTATCCTTGTTCTTTGAAATGCTGGGGCCATCTTACTCTCATCAAACTTAAAATTATATTTTGTAATGGGTGTTTATTTGTTATGAACCTTTTGTAATCCCTCGATTCAAATACATATATATTTTTTCTTTTCAACCTGATAAGAACTAGAAAAAAACCTTCAGGAATAAGGTTCTTATCAAACATTCAGAGGGTACATTCTGAATAGTCAAGGCTGCTTATCCAGGGAGAAAATGATCTGTAAACCCCTGCACTATAAGCAGTGGTTCTCAACTCTTCCTGCATTCCAGAATCATCTAGGAAGCTTTTTTTTTTTTCTTTTTTTTGCGGTACGCGGGCCTCTCACTGTTGTGGCCTCTCCTGTTGCGGAGCACAGGCTCCGGACACGCAGGCTCAGTGGCCATGGCTCATGGGCCCAGCTGCTCCGCGGCATGTAGGATCTTCCCAGACCGGGGCACGAACCTGCATTCCCTGCATCGGCAGGTGGACTCTCAACCACTGCCCCACCAGGGAAGCCCTCTAGGAAGCTTTTAAAACATACCCATGCCTGGGCACCAAGAGATTCTGATTTAATTGTTCTCAGAGGGGGCCTGGACATGAACTTTTTTTTCATGCTCCCCAAGTGATTCTATTGTGCTACCATCATGGCAAACCATTGCATGGACAATTATCCCTTTTTACCAGGGAGTGAGTCAAATGGCAGAGATTGTTGGGAAGGGTGAGGAAGTCCTCAGCCCTTAGAGTGGGACCAGCACGGAGGCAGAAGATAGCTTTCCTGTAATGCTCTCTTACTGGTCCCCTGACTCCTGGCCCCAGCATTTTCAAGCACTGTGGGAAGACCCAGAGCACTTGATTCAGAGGGGAGAGGTAGGAAATGCTCTGGGATGCACTCTGGCCTCACGGGGCTTCACCCACAGCCTCCCAACTGCAGGTGACACGATGTGGTTTTCATCACACAGCTGCAAGCAAGGGTCTTCGTATTCAGGGTTCAAAAAGAAGAAAAAGAAAGCTGTACTATTTTCAGCATCAGCAGTGAGGAAGTGATGATCTTCTCCCTCTATTCCAGACAGGAAGAGAAAGTTCTCTGGTTCCCGGGGGAGAGCTAGGGGTTGGGGCAGCAGCCACCATGCTGGAGGGGAAGGGAAAGAAACACTGGCTAAGTTGGCCAGGCGCAACTTCATGCCATTCTTGGGTGATCTCACCAGCCTGGAGAAAAGTGGCCAGAGAAGCAAAAGGGGGAAATTGGCCATTCGTATCAACCCTACGTGCAGCTTGGGATGACCAACAGCAGAGCCTGAACATGGCATCTGTGTGGCTGCCTGAAGAAACTGTATACACGATTTGTGTGTGTGTGTGTGTTTCTAAGGAAAGGTTTCTGCTTTTCATCAGCTTCCTAAAGATTAAGGACAACACTGGCCCCGAGCAACGTCTGCGCTAAGTTAAACACCTATTTGTCACCCTGCCTCATTAGATTTGTCTAGTTGAAGGTAGCAGGACTGGGTTACAGCAACTGGCAGAAGTGGATGACATTTTTCCTCTGTGCTCAGTCCGGGGGTATAAATTCCTCATGTTCAGGTGGTCTGAGCACAGCTAATTGTCACCAGCTTTGCCTTGTACCCCAGCTCAGAGATTTCCCTCCCTCCCCAAACACATGGGTTCTCTTGGATTCCCCACATCTCTGTTCTTTCCTTCTGCCCTTGTGTTCCCAGACCTGAATCCACTTTTCCGCCTCATTTTATCCTTGACCTCCAAAGCTGAGTAACTGGGATGTCAGTTTTGTGAGGCCCTCCCCAGCCTTCTAGATCCTAGTTACCATGCTGACTTCTCACCCTCAGGATTCTGGGCTGAACTTCCAAGGTGGTGAGCAAAGGGGCACTACCCAGGTCAGTTTTTCCTCCCTGGGGGCAGAGTCCAGGCCTTGTCTATTAACCAATACATGTTTCAGAAAGTCCATGAGGAGGACACATTGTTTTAGAGAAAACATTAGCACTGACTCTATTTATTGATGCTACACTAAAAGAAAAATAAGAGACAACTGCTTAACTAGTTTTAGATGTGGGAAAAAAGAAATCCTAATTATTCTCATTTATATAAGCTGCTTATTATGCCTGCCTAATTCCTACGTGGCACCATAATGGTGTCTGGATCATTAAGTGGGTCAATTTCCTTCTGTTTCAAAGGAACTTTATTCAGGTATGTCAGTCTTGAAAGTTTGCTGATTCTGGGGCAGGACTGTCTGCTTTCAGTTAACGGGAAAAAAAATCATTAGAGGAGAATGTTGGCCTAGACAAGGATGCCAGGGAGGGGAGAGGAGGCTAGTGGGCCAGAGCCCTCTGCGTCCCTCATGATTGACTGTATGACCTGAGGCCAGTCACTTTACCTCTCCCGGCTTCCCTCCCTTCTCCCCAGGGCAGGAAGAGCATGGGATACTGGTTTCAATTTTTTTTTCTTTAAGAGTAGCCCCTTTTCTTTTTTTTCCTGAACGAAACATATATAAAAACCCAAAATATAAATCAGGTGAAAGAGGAACCGTTTAAAGCTGCCTCTGAGGAGTCTTCACAGAACCCTAGGATTCCTTGCTCATCCTAGGATCTGTGACATTGTAAGAATGAGTCAGGACTGATAAGCACCTCCATGCAACTCTCAGCTTTGGAGTGAGGGCCCAGAAGAGCACCCACTTGGTGAAAGGTGGTATCCACGAGCATTCATAAGTGAACATGGACATGAACCTGAAGGCCCCCTGCAAAAACAGGTGGAGGAGAACCATTTCATTCTGAACTTCTGAGGGTAGTGATTAAGATGCATAGTTGGAGTTCTCTCACACTCAAAAAAACTCAACCTAAGGATGTTATTTCAAATCTACCTCTCCAGATTGTTGGAGAGGATTACATGAATTGACTCAGTTGTGTCCCAGTTTCAAAAGAGGCAGTTTTGAAACCTGTGGTCCCCCAAGCTGTAAAATACTAAGCCATCTGTCCTAATGACATGGCAGCCCCTGAACTCAAGAACACCACAGGAATATCACACCACTGCAAATTACTAGGTGGTGCTAAGTCCTTAAAAAAATGAAATAGAAACAAAAGCACTGCTCTGTTTTTGAGATGCACATTTGATATGAGCTAATCAAATAGTTTTTGAGATTATTTTCCTGGAGGCAGATTTATTCTGCAGTTAGCCCTTCAGTTTCCCCCCTTTGTTGTATCTATCTATGTATAAACACAAGGCCCATATAGTGGACTTTTTTCTCCCTCACTGAAATTTCTGAAGACAAGGCCTTTTTGTCACGGGTAAGTGCAGGGCCAGTCAACCTTAACAAAAGCAGTCATTTAATGCTCAATTTCCTCAACTTTCCTTTGATTAAAAACTTCTCACTTCAAATGCTGGTACTGTATTATAGATTGTTTTCTTTCGCCCTCCCCCCCCAACAAACGTTTAATAAGTTGTCTCTACCCTGGAGGATTCCCTTTTTTTTTCCCAATCCGACCTTGAAAACATAGAGGCTCTCCTTTTCATGTACAGACCCTAAACTATTTTAAAATCAAGGCCCTCTGACCTTTTTACAACACTCTTCTTGTCAGACACACCAAACGCTAATCTGAAAACCAAGAGGAGGTAGAGGGTCTGAGGGGTTGGGAAGGGGAGGGAGGGAGCTACTATATATTTGGCATCAGTTCAGAAATTCAGAAAATGTTTGTGCAACCACTCCCCCGGCCAGGATCCACCGCACCCCCGCCTTCCAGCACATTAATAAAAAAAGATGTGAGCGGATGAAATCGGAGAGCCCGGGAGGGACACCTAAGGCGGTCGTAATTACGTACCCAGAGAGAATCCCACTGAACACCACACCACAGATCGAGGCCTCCTCCCTCCCCTCCGACATCCAAAGTTTGGGAACAGGACCTCTCAATCCCCCACCCCCAAGCCCCAGAGGTGGCCGGTTAAACGTGTAGCAGCACCGGCGCACCGCCCATTAATGGCTTGGGTGACACAAACGGAAGGGCTGACACAACCTCTGCACGTCGGGGTGGCAGCGTTACGCACCTTAAGAACCATGTATGTTTAAAAAAAAAAAAAAGCACAGTGAGCGCTCAGGCCTGGAATACATTAACTTGGGAATTGAAGGCAACACGCCCTACGAGAGTCCCTCTCTCTCTCTCTCTCAAACAAAAAGAAGCGGGGTGGGGCGGTGGGGGGGGGGGAGGGAGGCGAAGGCACTTTACCATCCTGTCCTGAGCTTTCCAGATACTCCGTCAGGTCACAGCCAAAGGCGCTGGCGGCTCCCTTTCGTTTCAGCTTCTGCTTGGCACCCTTGTTCTTCATGAGTTAGTCCCAAAGAGGTTGCCCCTCCGTCCTCCCCTCCCCGCTGCTTGGCACCGCGCCTGCGATGGTCTCCGGGGGAGGTTAGATCAGTGGTTGCGGCGCGGCGCTGGGGGGCCGCATGGGCGTGGGGAAGAGCCTGGGCCCGGGGCAGCGCGCATGGAGCCCGCGGGGCGCGGAGCCCGGCGCGGGCGCGGAGCCTGAAATCCACGGCGCTCTCCTCCAGGGCCGCGGTACCGCAGGCCGTGTGGAGCTGGCAGCGGCGGGCCGGCGCGCTGGGAGTGTCACTTCCTCACTTGGAGTCCCAGGGACTTTCACGGGCTCCCGCGGTGTCTTCGGGTGTTCTCCTCCGCTTCGGAGGGAGGGCGAGCTCTCCGGTCCGTCTTCTAGAAGCCCGGGAGTGGCCGAGAGCGCGGGGAAGCCGGCGGCGGCCAGGGGCGCGGGGACAGCCCGGGGGCTGCCGTAGGTCCTCTGCCCGGCGCGCGCTGTCCTGCCTTCAGACGGCTTTGGTAGAACGAAAAACAAGCATCCTGTCTCTCTCGCCCGCCCTCACGCCTTCCTTTTTTTCCTGTCTTACAAATCCTAGGATCATCCAGCTCAGGAAATGCTGGAAGGAAGTTAGCTAGGGAGGGGGGTGGAGGGTGGAAATTTTTGGCAGCTCCGTGCTGGTGTGTGTATGGAGCTGGAGGAAGTAGGTGGGTGGGTTGAGGAGGACGGGGTGGGGGAGAGAACGCGCTCTTCGGAGAGCTGTTCTGCGACTCTGGAGATAACCGGGCAGCTCGGGAGGAAATCGCCGCTCTCCTAGGAGCACCCGCAGTCCGAGCCGCCCGCTTCCTGCCCCACCGACGGCTCTTTGAAGACCGCAGGAGGAGGCGCGCTGGCTTTCTGGACGGAGGGGGCTAGGTGGGACTGAAAAAAAGGGGCCTGCCTTGTTTTTATCGTCATTGTCATCATCTCTTTGACACTTTCTATTTCGGTGCCTGCCTGCTCCTACACAGACACTTAAAGAGTAATGACGGAAACAAAAACAGGGATTCCAGCGGAGAAACCTGACGGGGAGCGGTTTTCATCCGGCCACTCCCAACCTTCCACCCTCCTTTCCGGCGCCCAGGTACCCCCAACCCAGCCAGGTCCCCTCCCAAGCTGAGGGAGGGATGGAGGCTGCCGCTTTGTAACCACTGCTCAGGAAATTAGATTTCTGGTTAGAGATTCAAGCGCGCGCGCGCGCACACACACACAAACGCACACACAGACGTTATTGCAAAGTTTGCTAAATGGAAGTGATGTGGGGGGGAAGTCTCAGATTTAAGGTGACTCTGATATTCTGACCTAATGTGGAGAAAGCAGTCTCCCAGGTTATTTCATAATTTGTCTCAAGTGTTCAGGAGGGCATGTTTTTTCTTCTCCAGTTAATTTGACTTCTGTGTACTCAGCACACAATAAGCACTCAAATTCTTGTTATTTAACCATTTTAGGATTAGATTAAACTTCCTGGGTAAATTCAAATCCATGTATAGGCTTGAAGGGTAAGGACATTCATACAGCTCAGAAGGCTGGAAAAAGCTTTAGGTATAGTATTTTAGTCACTGAATCCCTTTACAGTCTCTCATCTCCCTATGTATCACCAAGACAGTTTATGAACTTTGACCCTTGACCTTCTCTCTTTGTCAGAGCTTACAAGTGATAGCGTGCCTGCCAAATCTGGCTCACAGATGTGTTTGGTTTAGTACATGCCATGCTTTAAATTTTTTTTTAATTAATTGCCAACATTAAAGAGTTAACATTTTTCACATAAGAGATCGGGATTTCTGGCTTCTCTTGCAAAAATGGAAGATCTGGTCACACCGAAAGGGCATTTCCTTATGGCAAGGACCGCTGATGCCAAGTTGTAGCAGCCGGCATGGCGGCACCACCTTCTTTAGAGAGTGAGCCCTCCAGTTTCGAAGCCCCCAGTGCCCGTCTTCCCCACTGGAGTTTGCGGCCCAAGCTCTGTGTATGGTCTCTCCTTCCTTCTATTTTCCATCGGTCTCTCAGTGACACCAGCATTGCCCCAGTCATCTTGGCAAGACATCTTCAAGTAACCACTGACTCATTTCTCTCCGCCGCCACCTCCAGTCTAGTCCCGCCCAGACAGATGAGTCCTTCAAAATGCCTCTCCTCTGTGCTTCTTCCGTGCAGTCCCATTCAGTGAGGACCATTCACTCCTAAATTATTAGAATAACTCCTAGTGGGGTTTGCTGAGTCCGGTCTCTTCCCATTTCATCCTGTGCACTAAGGGCCTGTTGAGTCTTCTGAAGTATTGCTGTTGTTGTCTGCCTGCTTTGCTCAGAACCTGTCAATGACTCCCTGTTTCCTACTCCCACGACAGCAATTTCTAAGCATCTTGTAAGCTACTTGGAGAATATTTGATAGGGTATTTAGTATAATGACTTGTTCCTTTATTTATAGAGAAGCATCTCCACATGAGACTGTAATTATTACTATTTTTTATAATTATTACTATTTATTTAGGAATTTACTGTACCAAAGGCTTTCATATTTGACCGACAGTGCATTTCATCATTTTGGTAGCAAAGGAGAGAGGCTAAAGGGTTGCTCTTTTCCTGGGTCCAGACCCCTAAGCACAAATTATGGGTAAGTTGTCAAGCCCTGTGAATTACCTTTCTAAAGCTTTAAAAACATTCTTCTAACTTTTTATGTTGAAGTAATTTCAGCTTATAAAAATTTTTACAATAGTCAAAGAATTCCCATATACCCTTCATCGAGCTTTCCCAAATATTAATGTCTTATATAACCAGAGTACAATTATCAAAGTTAGGAAATTTATATTGATGCAATAATATTAACTAATCAGCAGACCTTATTCAAGTATTAATTAATTTTAATTATATAAAAATTTTATTAAATATGGTCTTTCTGACAATAAAGTTCACCAGTTAAATAAACAGTAATTTACAAGTAATTGTCAAAACACTTCACTTTATAACATTAGCTATGTAGGAGATCCCCTTAAGCACCATCAAACCCAGCAGGTGTAGGTTGTCACAAAACAGGGCTGCCTAGATGAACCATAAAGCTAATGACTGACTCAGCCCAAAGATTCTTCTGTGCTTTACTGAGGATTCCCCAAAGGGACCCCACAATCACAGAATTTTCATTCTGGAACAGCCTGAGACCTTTCAGCCCCTGCTTCATGATAAGCTGGTTTCCGGTTGTTTAGGGTTCAGGGTTGAGGTAATACTGAACAATGGACAAGGTGTCCATTACGTCTGGACCGACTGAACAAACTTTATTTGAAATGTGTACATGGTGGTTCTTTGTCTCTACCTGATAGCTCTCAACTATCTACACCTTATGGTGGGAAGAACTCACAATTTATCAGGCTGGATAATGAAGCTACACGGTGACAGCCTGACCCAGGGAGCTGGAAGGTTGCCCTCTCCCGGTTTGCTCCCCGCCCCCTCTCATTGCTGAGTAAGCCCTGTGATAATTGCCGAATTTAAATCTAGCCCTTGTTCTGGACACTCTCCTTCTATTTTTCTTTCTCTTCCCATTTTTCTTTTTCTCTTTGCTTACTCTAAGATGTGTACCTTTCTCTGGGTCTGTGGAAGGAAGTCAGATTTGGGTTCCGATGGGTTTTTTCGCAGGGCTGAGGATTTCCCAGGAAGCAGGTTAAATGGAAATAGTGTAGGAATGTTAACAGGAGGACTAATTAAGCTATTTGGTGATAATATAAATTATGCCTGTAGCAGATTATCATGGTGCAGAAAGCACTTAGCTCACATGGAACTCCCACAGAAGAGTTCTGTCCTTGCCTGTGATTTATCTTATCTGCAATTGGTTAAGACTGGTGCTTATCAAAACGTGCCATCTGCTTCTTTCACTCACCAACGTTGGTAGCAATCTTCTCTGCTGTAAATAAACAGATGCAGAAGGCCAAGAGTGAATATTGGGAGATTTTTTTTTAAATTGGAGCATAGTTGATTTACGATGTTGTGTTAATTTCTGCTGTACAGCAAAGTGATTCAGTTTGTGTATATATATATATATATATATATACACATTCTTTTTTATATTCTTCTCTATTATGCATAAAAATATCCTTCTCATAGGATATTGAATATAGTTCCCTGTGCTATACAGTTGTTATACAGGACCTTGTTATTTATCCATGCTTTATGTAATAGTTTGCATCTGCTAACTCCAACTTCCAATCCATCCCTCCCTCACCCCCACTCAGTATTGGGAGATTTTAATGTCACCTGTGATTTAGCCTTTTCTTTTACCCAATGGGCCCATAAAGCTAGAGTAGAAATCAGCAGTTTTAGAGTTCTCCCTTCTCTCCTCATGCCCAGCCAATTAAGTATTCATATAACTCCTTGTTCATGGACTGTGGTTAATATGCTCTGAATTCTTTGTTCTGGGGTACATCCTTCTGCTACGTACATTTTCTCTCCCCCTTTCTTCTCCCCCTTTCCAGTTTAAAGTGGCTAGTGTTGGGACTTCCCTGGTGGCGCAGTGGTTAAGAATCTGCTTGCCAATGAAGGGGACATGGGTTCAAGCCCTGATCCAGGAGGATCCCTCATGCTGCAGAGCAACTAAGCCCGTGTGCCACGACTACTGAACCTACGTGCCACAACTACTGAAGCCCACGCAGCTAGAGCCCATGCTCCGCAACAAGAGAAGTCACCGCAATGAGAAGCTTGCGCACCACAATGAAGAGTAGCCCCCACTCGCCTCAACTAGAGAAAGCCCGCATGCAGCAACAAAGACCCAATGCTGCCAAAATTAAAAATAAAAATAAAAACAAACAAAAAAACCAATAGTTCTCTGTTTAAAAAAAAATAAAGATGCTAGTGTTGTCACTGATTGTTGGGTGTGATGGGCTGAATTGTGCCCCCTCCATGTTCATATGTTGAAGCTCCAATCCCCAATCCCTCAGAGTCTGACTGTATTTGGAGATAGGGCCTTTAAAGACGTGATTAAGTTAAAATGAGGCTATTAGATTTGTCCATAATTCAATCTGACTGGTGTCCCTGCAAGAAGAGATTAGGACACAGAGAGACACCAGGGATGTGTACCACAGAGAAGAAACCATGTGAGGACATGGCCTTATGAGAAGGTGGTGAGAAGGTGGCCATCTGCAAGCCAAGGAGAGAGGCCTCAGGAGAAATCAAACCTGCCGACACCTTGATCTTGGACTTCCAGCCTCCAGAGCTGTGAGAAAATAAATTTCTGTTATTTAAGCCACCTTCTCTATGTTATTTTGCTATGGCAGCCCTAGCAGACTGATATATTGGGTGAGGTTCTTCCATGAGAGAGGTCTTGTGCCCCTTCTGAGCCCAGCCACCACTACTCTGAGGGTCTGAAGTCAGTAGAAGATGAGGATGGCCAGAGCAAAAGGGCTTCTAGAAAGTTATGTATGCCAAACTCATTATTGCATTACCCTGTGCTATGGGTTCCCAGTGTAGGTTATAATGCAAACTGTTGCTCCTAAGTGTCCAAATGAGATTGGATAAGCATCCTTAGTGGGGTTGAGGGAGGTCCACATTAGCAATCTCTAATCAAACAGAACAGAGTGGAGGAGAGGTCAACTCGACGGGAGAGAAGGAACGAGAACCGGAATCAGTCTCCCCATCCTAGAAGCAGGAATAACCTTTAGCCTGTAGGCGGTACATCCTGAAACATGGCAGCTAACCTCCCATTGCTCCACCAACTCTGCAACCATGAAAGCCAGTTTTGCTTCTAAATGGGGTTCTAAGAGCAAGCAGGTGTGGTGATAACGAAGACGGAGGAAGGCTTTAAATGGTCCCACTCCCAGCTTAAAAGGTGAAAGACAGACATTATTATTATAAATGATATTCTCTCTCTCTCTCTTTTTCTCTCTGTTTCTGAAGCATTCTGTATTTAAGTTCCTTTTCAGTTCCTAGAGTTGCAAAACTGTATTGCTCAGGGCAAAAAATAAATAAATAAATGAAAACACATTGGGAAACACAGCTTTACAGCCTCAGTTCCCTAGCTGAGAATGTGATTCAGTTGCTTCCCCATCAACTAGGCATTTTGGAGTAGAAAGGGCAGAAGGTGAGGGAATAATGAGAAAGAAAAAGACTTGGTTTCAAAAAAGAAAGTCTTACTAACTTTTTATAATAAAATTGCATCGATCAATGCCCCTACCCGCTAATTCAGAACCTCAGACTTTTATTTAAAAGACGAGATGTAGGAGGGGGTAGAGTCCAAGATGACCCCAAGTTTATCGGATTGGGGGCTGGTAAGGGTAAATAGTATTTTTTGGAGAAAGATAAAACATACCTGTCAAGGGCCATGTCAGAGCTGTCAGGAGGAAAAGTCCTTTGATAGTGTAACATGCAGGACTGGGTAGAAATTGAGAGGTTAGGACTAGAGATTAGATGAGACACCTGCACACAGTATTTGAAATTATTTGAGAAATAAGTTTTCCCCCTCCAATATTTAAGTTACATTCTAATTTCTTTGCATTGAATGTTGTTCAAAAACAAGAGGTTTAGAGATCTTTTGTGTCCTGCAGAGTGTTTTAAAAACCGTAGCCACATTTGACCCATAATGCACAGTGTAGCACTAAATGAATCTTCAGTATTTCAGAAACGATGAACAAACCAGGCAGCACAAGACCCTCTTGTCCCACTCCACGTGGGCGCTGGACTCAGCCAAACAGCAGTGGGAAACTTCCTTCCTAGAGTCACATGCAGAGAAGAGACTTCACAAGGCCGGGGGGAGAGCCAAGTGCCCTGGGTAGAATCACTATTATACCGACATGGGAATCTGGGCAGGGTCTTTTTATTTTTTTAGTTCTTTTTAAATTTTTTTTTTTTTTTTTTTTTTGCGGTACGCGGGCCTCTCACTGTTGTGGCCTCTCCCTCTCCTGTCGCGGAGCACAGGCTCCGGACGCGCAGGCTCAGCGGCCATGGCTCACGGGTCCAGCTGCTCCGCGGCATGTGGGATCCTCCCGGACCGGGGCACGAACCCGTGTGCCCTGCATCGGCAGGCAGACTCTCAACCACTGCGCCACCAGGGAAGCCCTAAAATTTTATTTTATATTGGAGAATAGAGAGTTGATTTGCAATGTTGTGTTAGTTTCAGGTGTATAGCAAAGTGATTCGTTTATACATATTACATGTATTCTTTTTCAACTTCTTGTCCCATTTAGGTTACTACAGAGTGTTGAGTAGAGTTCCCTGTGCTACACAGTAGGTCCTTGTTGATTATCTATTTTATATATAGTAGTGGCCTTAGTTTCTAAGTCTGAATTTGTATCCCTTTGGGTGGAGGTGTCTGTTCGGTGGCCCAGAGGGAAAGATGTCTGGGTTGGGGGGTGTGGGGCGTTGCTGGAACCGGCAGCCCCCGGAGGCCTGGCTGGGTCTGTCCTGAGGACCTAGCAATAGGTTCTGGGGTCCCTCTCAGCAGCTGGGCTTGGGATCACTTCTCTCACTCCCTGCTCTGTATCTTGGGAGTTCCTAATCTGAACAGAGACTCCGGGAAGAAAAAACTAGATTCCTCATAGAATTCAGGAGTCCCTGGGAGAGGGGATAACTTAGCTATCTGGCTGATTCCATTTATCTTAGTGTCTTGTTTGTTTTGTTTTGTTTTGTTGCCTCTTATTTTGCCTCTGTTTCCCGTTTTACTCTGTTCTGCATCCCTTTGGGAATGTTGCCTTCTTTCTGGCTCGGAGAAAGCCAATAAAAGGAGCAGAGATGTGGTTCCAGCTCCATCTGTCTCCCCCAGGGTCTCCAAATACTGAAACAAGTGATTTTCTTAGGTGGGTGGGGATCTGTCTCCACCCCGCTCATTGTGTTCCAGAGTTTCCTGTGCATTGCCTGTAACCCTTTACCAATCTGCCAGGAGCCTTTTAACACAAAAGGGAGGAGATGGGGGAAGGGAGTACTGAGGAAAAACATCCCTATAAATAGCCCTCTTGAACAAAATTGTTTTCCCAGTACACAGTTGTTTTTAGGCCTCCATGCCCCCCGTACCTCTGCACCCTCCTCCTCATACATTCCAACCTTCCTCAACATGCCTGGTGTTCTTACTCAGTCCTCTCTGGATGAAGATGTTCTAGAGGCACAGGATAGAAGCTTCAGATCCCCCATAGGCCCCTCACCAGCTCTGGGTGCATGGGCTGTGGTCTGGGGCTGACCTGGATTGAACAAATTTCTTAACCTCTTTGAGCCTTAGTTCCTCCACCTGATAAATCAAGGTTATAATAACTACCTGGTAGAGTTGTTGTGAGGATTAAATAAGATAAGGAAATAGCCTAGCACTTGGCCTGTATTTAGGCCAGTGCTCAGTACACAAAGGAGAGTGATTTTTTTTTTAATTGAAATATAGTTGATTTACAATGTTGTGCTAGTTTCAGGTATACAGCAAAGTGATTCAGATACTTTTCCCATATAGGTTATTACAAAATAACGAGTGTGGCTCCCTGTGTTATATAGTAGGTCCTTGTTGGTTATCTATTTCATATATAGTAGTCTGTGTAGGTTAATCCCAATGTCCTAATTTATCCCCCCCCCCCCCGCTTGCCTCTTTGTTAACCATAAGTTTGTGTTTTACGCCTGTGAATCTCCTTTCTGTTTTGTAAATAAGTTCATTTGTACCTTTTTTTTTTTTTTTAGATTCCACATATAAGCGATATCATATGATATTTGTCTTTCTCTGTCTGGCTTACTTCACTTAGTATGGTAATCTCTAGGTCCATCTATGTTGCTACAGATGGCATTATTTCATTCTTTTTAATGGCTGAGTAATATTCCATTGTAGAGAATGATTTTTATTATCTTCTCACTGAGCAATATTTCTGTTTCCTCCATCATGATCCAGTTCCTTGGGATTATTTTTCCCATTTCCCCATCCTGGTCCCATTTCCCATATAAAACACATTTATAAGACTTTATTTTATTTTCATTTATTTATTTATATCTTAACCAGTTCCAACATGGTTTGAGATGATTTACTTTACATTTAACTGTTTAGAACCAGGAAACATTTTCAGAAAAGGTAAGATTGCCTCTTGTTAAACAGTTTCTGACACTGAAGATATGTTGCCTTTTGTGGGCAATTTGGGAAGCAGTTCTGATTGTGGCTCACACTTTTCTTACATCTCTGGTGTCCCCAGACCTGTTTTTACTCCTATCTTGAAAGCACAATATGCAGAAATTAGTTTGAGGACAGGAATTATCAGAGGTTACAGATATAAGTTACCTCAATATATAATTATATCCCCCAAATTGTAAACATTTGGAAGTTGGACAATATATTCCTATTGTTTTTCATTATACCTTTTGGATATGTTTCAAGGTCATGGGGGTTGGCAGTGGTGGGAAAATGGTACCAGTTTGTAAAAAGGATTATACTTGAAAAATCTTACATCTATTTCAGGGAACATTCTGCTTTTTTCAATCCTCAGTACACAAGTATTTAATTCTCCATGCGGATCCTAAAAGAACCTAGTCAGATGTACACAAATATCATTTACTGGTGCACTTTTTCGCAGTAAGATTGTGTGTGTATATCTATCTAACACCAGCTTATCACACATTAATTTAATTTCATGGGAAGTCCTCACAGATTTCGTGGGAACTGATTATTTAAAGCAGCTTCAGGTTTCCTCTCTAATTCTTCTATTTAGAAGAACCTCTTCAGTTGGATATCTACCTTGCGGTGTATTAAAACCTTTCAGATTAACATGCACATGCCTGGATTTACTCCTAAAATATCCTACCTAAACCCCTACATTTCCCAGACAGTCCTGATTTCAAATATTCTGCCCCATTGTCAAACGACATGCCAAAGGATGTGTACTGATTTTTGCTTTAGAAAATACGAGCAATGTTATAAGATGAATTGTGTCCCCCACCAAATTCACATGTTGAAGTTTTAACTCCAGTACCTCAGAATCTGAACTTCCTTTGGAAGGAGGGTGGTTGTGATGTAATGAATTAAGATGTGATCAAACTGGAGTAGAATGGGTTCCTCACCCAATACAAAAGGTGTTCTTAGAAAAGGGGGAAATTTGAACACATTCATGCACACAGGACGAATGCCAAGATAAAGGCAGAGATTGGAGTGATGCTTCTGCATGCCAAGGAATGCCAAGTATTGGCAGGAAACCACCAGAAGCTAGGGGAGAGGCATGGAACAGGTTCTTCTTCACAGCGCTTAGAAGAAACCAACCCTGCCGACACCTTGATCTTGACTTCTAGCCTCCATGACTGTGAGATAGTAAATTTCTGTTGTAGAAGCCACCCAATTTGTGGTACTTTGTTACAGCAGCTCTAGTAAACTAATGTAGCCAGCATAGTAAAGAAGCAGAGCCAGCCCCCAGTCCCGCGTTGGAAACTGTTACTCTAATGATCAGATTGGTAAGAGTCTAAGTAAACTCAGAAGTCTCTTGGTGGAAATATCTGTATCTTTAGCTGATGCTAACGGTTAAGCACTTTTATACAGAGAATGCTCACTTCAGCAAGGAGCTCCAATGGAGGTCAAGGAGAAGAGTTACAGAAGTATACAGGGTTTCACCTGATTGTACAGGATGGGTGGGATAGGGAGATTGGCGGAGGTGGGGGGTGGGCTCCTTCCCACATACCTTAATGTTTTGAAGCATGTTTGGGGTACCAGAGAAAGGAAGCTCTGCGGGGCCTGTGTGATGGCGCTGTGGCCTCTTGCATGGGCCACTCTGGCTCCGGCCACTTGCTCTTCTGTCCCTTCTCACACCTCTGCAAGGGATCCAGTAAGGAATTACCTTCCTGAAGGCTGGAATTTTCAAGAGTCTGCGAAGTCTGTTTACACTCAGCATTTACTCATTTATTCAGCCAGTCAAATTTCCTTAGCGTCCTCTACATGCCAGATACCGGGTTTGGTGCTGAGGACACAAAGCAGAAAAGACTCCATCCATGCCCTCAGGAGCCCTCACCCTAGTGGCAAGAGAGCCAAGCACACTGGCAACTGCAATATCAGGAGACGGATGGGAGCCCTGGAGTCGGAGTGATTGATTGCCTGGCTGAGTCGAGGGGATATCCTAGAGGAGGTGACTCTGGTGGAGGCTTGAAGCGTGACGATTTCTCCTGCAGATAACAGGGGAGAGGATTTTCAGAAAAACAAGGACAGCATTTCTAGGGACACAGACATGTGTGAGACCAGGACTTGTGCAGGGAGTGGAAAGCGTCAGCGTGGTTGGGTGTGGGAGAGATTGGTGGCATGGCTGGCTTGTGCCAGTCCGGAGTTGATCCTGCAGTGGGAATTCATTAAGAACTTGGAGCAAGGCAGTGTTGGCCAAACCTGGCAGAGATGTGGGGGTCAGGACAGGGACAGAGGGAGGCGGCAAACCAGGGGGAAGGGCACCATGCAGCATCCCTCCTTGCCTACTCTCTCACCTTACTGAGAGGTGGAGATGCATCCTGGTTGACGCCTAGTTTCTGAAGTTGAACTACTTGGGGTCAAATCCTGGCCTTGTCACTTGCTTTAGTCCCGCAACTAGTTCATTCTGAAGCCTAAATATGAAATCAGATGGTCTATTAAGGGAATTTATCTGTATTAATACTACATTTTGCACGAAAAACAAGTCACAATAGATTCTAGAAACTGTGGAGCTGTAAGTTTAGCTTCTCTCCCTGGGAATTATTTGTAAGAACACCATCACAAAGTTAATTTGCACACGCCTTAAACTGTATATCATACCTTGTCCTTAGAGGAATTTGGCTTGAATTATTAAAATGCCCACAAGGGGCATCCCAGTAATCGTTAACGTCTGAGATGTGGGTTTGCCCTCTAGTGGGCATTTGTGAGTGTGCATGCATTGTAGATACACATACAGCATACGTACACACACACAGAGTTTCCATCCATGGTTCATAATCTTCCTCCCCTCCCCTCGACACTTAAAGGTCAAGTGGTATTTCGGACACATCAGTATTTGTAAAAGTGTCTTCGTTTATATGAATCAGGGTTACGAGAATGTTTTATTACGTGTGTGCTTGCACACACAGTGGGGAATAATAGTCTCACATGGAGGTTCATTTCAAATTACATGTACTTATATAGGTATATACATATATACACATGTATAACCAAATCACTTTGCTGTATACCTGAAACTAACACAATATTGTAAACCAAGTATACTTCAATTAAAAAAAAAAAAAAACCTTCAAAAAAAAAAAAAAAGCAAGAGCCCACATGCACTCCTCCACATCTGCTTTTCTTGCTTCTGTTTGAGAATTACTGATCCAGAAGAGAAAGTAGAAATATATATCACCACCATAATGGTATAGTGTGCCTGCCTCATAGTAGATACTCAGTAAACATTAGCTTTCTTCCTCTTCTTTTCCCTATACTTTCCATAAAAGCTATTCCAAAGTGTAATTCAACAGTAAAATGTGCATTTGGTGTAAAGCATTACTCTGTGTGAAGCATGTTGTTGTCTCCTCAAATACAAAGATGAATAAAACTCCACTTCTATCTTTAAGATGCTTACAGTAGAGAAACTTCTAGCTTGTAACTAAATTCCAGCAGGATATGTCTCAAATATTTGTTTGGGGTAGATTTTGGGGAAATTAGAATTTGGTTTTCTTTTAGAAATAGCATCATAATAATGCCAGTTTCTCCTGACTAAGAAGAAGGACCCTTGTGGTAAAAGATGAAATGAACATCAGGGGAACGTTGATTTCTATTTGAACAAGTAGAGACTTAGAATAGGCCCAGAAAGAAAGGGGAGTAAAGGAGACTAGAGTCAGCGTGGGAGGTGTTTTGTTGAAGTTTGAAGAGGAGAGAGATTTGGGAGCAGTTACCATATGATGTGAGACATTGAGAAGAGGGGCAGGGAAAGAAGATTTGAAAAGGTTTTATAATGTATTGTGAGTGGAGTCCCCCTTTGATGTTTTCATGACACTGTAGTAAAGATTTAACTTGTCTTTCTGTTATTTTTGGATTGGGTTAGCGTTTTTCTGTTTTGTTTTGTTTTTTTAAAATCAGACCATGAGGAGACAGGCTGTGAAGTGTCTTAGGTTTATCTGGAAAACGTAAGTGTTCAGACCATAAAACTTTAAAAATAGGTACATTATAATTTCCTCATGTGCCTTAAACCTAAAATTAAACAAAACTAAAATGATAAAATTGTATAAGAACTGTCTATGATAAAAGTAATATATGCACTCGGTTAAAAAATTCAAAAGGTATGGAATGGTATTCAATGGAAAAAGAAAAATGCTTCTTGCTTCATTCCTTAAACCTCTCCCCCACCCCCATGTCTCACCACCCAAAGGTAACCACCTTTAAGAATTTGTTTTTAATTATTTTGATGGTTAGCACTATAATTATAAACTCTATGCTTATATCACTATTTCTTAATTTATATACTTTATCCAAGGTCTGTTAACCCCCAAGCTATGAATGATAATAAATCTAGTTCATTGAAACTATCTCTCCATTTCTTTTCCCCTTCATGCGCTCTGTTAATGATATTATTTACCATGTTATCTTTTGGTTATCATTATAAGTTTAAATACCATGCTTAACCTTTGAATTCTTGCTCCATCAAGAATAGGTAGTGACTCTTGATTCCCTACTAGGTAACAAGAGAGAAATAGCCCCCTCACATTACTCTTCACCTCTCCCCTTCCCCTCACTTCCACCCAATCTCTGTACCTCTCAATTTCTGTCTTCTCTACCTTTACATTTACAATGTTAGGGTTTATAGCATTTGCATTTTGTTCTATAAGTATTATTAATTTTTCTGTATTTTATCTGTTGATTGAGCTTAAAAGTTGAAATCAATAAGTTACTCTGTAGCATAGTTTGTGCTTATGCAAATATAATTTACTATAGAATTTTGAGTGGTTGGCTCAGAAGATTAACATTCAATATCTCCAAATCTGAGCAATTCAAAGGAGAATGAAACAAGCATCAAGGCCAAGTAGATTCTTCTTTCTTATACTACATAACTTGCTCAATTCATATCATATTTCATGCTCCATTTTTTAATTTTATTTTTTAAAAATATTCATTTATTTATTCATTTACTTGGCTGCATCGGCTCTTAGTTGCGGCCCGCGGGATCTTAATTGCGGCTTGCTGGACCCTTTGTTGGGGTGCGTGGGCTCCTCATTGCGGTGCACGGGCTTTTCTCTAGTTGTGGTGGGCAGGCTCTACAGCGTGCGGGCTTAGTTGCCCCGAGACACGTGGGATCTTAGTTCCCCCACCAGGGATCAAACCCGCCTCCCCTGCACTAGAAGGCAGATTCTTAACCACTGGACCACGAGGGAAGTCCCCCATGCTCCATTTTTAAAAACTTCCTTTTTTTGGTTTTACTTAGAGTTTGTAATTGTTCTTTTTCAAAATTGTTTTTCAGAGTCCTAGGTCCTTTGCATTTTCATATGATTTCTAGAATTAGCTTTTCAACTCCTGCAGGAAAACAATCTGCTGGGATTTTGATTGGAAAGGCATTGACTGTACAGATCAATTTGGGGAGAAATGACATCTTGACAATATTGAGTCTTCTGACCCATAAGCAAAGTATATATCTCTATTCATTTAGGTCTCTTGAATTTCTCTCAACAATGCTTTGTTATTTTCAGTATAAGACCTTTTACATCTTTTGTCACATTTAGCCCCTAAATTTTTCATATTTTTTATGCTATTATAAGTGGTATTTTAATATTTCAAGTTCCAATTGTTCATTGCTAATATATAGAAATTCATTTTTGAATATTCATCTTTTTCTCGCAAACTCACTGAACTCATTAGTTTTTGTAGCATTTTTGTACGTTCCATTGGAATTTTTATAGAAACAATCATGTCATCTACGAAGAAGACAGTTTTTTTCTTCCTTCCAATCTGGATTCATTTTATTACTTTTTTAGAAATATTATTTCATCTGATTTTTCTTTTTAGTTTGCTCATATGATGAATTACAGTGATTTTTGAATTATATTGATTGAATGAATTATGTTGATTGATTTGTGAATCCCATTCAGTTATGATGTAGTATCCTTTCTATATGTTGTTGAATTTGATTGTTAAAATTATGTTTAGGGTTTTTGTATCTACATACAGTGTTGAATGTAAGAAGTGACAGAAGACATCCCTGTCTTTTTCCTGATTTTAGTGAGAAAGCATTGTCTTTCATCGTTGAACATGTTGCTAGCTATAGATTTTTGTAAATGTCTTTTATCAGGTTGAGGATGTTCCTTCATATTCCTAGTTTGCTAACAATTTTTTGTCAGTAATGGCTATGGGATTTTGTCAAGTGCAGTTTTTGCATCTATTGAGATGATTATGTGGTTTTTCTCCTTTGGTTTGCTAATATGGTGAATTACTGTTTGATTTTTTAACATAAAGCAGTCCTGCATTCTTGGGATAAACTCACCCCTCTTGGTCATGTTGCATTATCCTTTTCATACTGTTGGATTCAATATGCTAAAATTTTGTTTAGAATTTTTGCTTCTATGTATATTTGAGATATTCATCTGTTGTTTCATTTGTTGTAATATTTTTGTCTGGGTTTGATATGAGGGTAATGTTGGCCTCATGAAATGAGTTAAGAAGTATTCCCTGCTCTTCAAATTTTTGGACAATCTTGTGTAGAATTAGTATTATTTCTTCTTTGTGTAAAATTGGTATTAGTACAAATACTAATTTGTGTAGAATTTGTGTATTATTTCTAATCTTGTGTAGAATTAATATTATTTCTTCTAGCTAGTGAATTCTATAATTCTATAATTTACTAGCTATCTGGGCCTTGAGATGTCTATGTGGGAAGGCTTTTAAGTACAGTTTCAATTTCTTTAACAGATAAAGAAGTGTTTAGTTCATCTATTTCTTCCTGTGCGAGCTGTGGTAATTTACATCTTTCAAGGTATTTGTCCATTTTATTTAAGTTGTGAAATTTCTTGGCATAAAGTTATTCATAAAAATCTATTTTTATCCTTTTAATACCTATAGTATACGTGGTGCTGTCACCTCCCTAATTCCTGATATTGAGAATTTGAGTCTTTTTTCTTTTTCCTGACTAGTCCAGCTAGAGCTTAATCCATTTTGTTTATCTCAAAGAAGGACAAATACCATATGATATCACTTATATGTGGAATCAGAAACATGACACGAATGAACTTACCTATGAAACAGAAACAGACTCACAGACATAGAGAACAGATTTGTGGTTACCACGGGGGAGGGGGGTAGGGGAGTGATGGATTGGGAGTTCAGGATTAGCAGATGCAAGCTATTATATATAGAATTGATAAACAACAGGTCCTACTGTGTAGCACAGGGAACTATATTCAATATCCTGTGATAAACCATAATGGAAAGAATATGAAAAAGAATGTATATATGTATAACAATCACTTTGCTGTACAGCAGAAATTAACACAACATTGTAAATCAACTATACTTCAATAAAATAAATTTTAAAAAGAATAAAGTCACTCTCCTATATAACCACAATACAAGGATCACATGCAAGGAATTTAACATTGATAGAATATTATCATATAATATATATGGTCAGCTTTGATTGTCTATTGCTATGTAACAAATGACCCCAAAATTTAGAGGCTGAAAACAGCAATGTAGTACTATTATATCTCATGAGTCTGTGGGTCAGGAATTCAGATATGGCACAGTGCGGAGGGCTCATCTCTGCTTTATGATGTCTAAGCCTCAGCTGGAGGTGGATCTGAGTGGTTGTTGGCTTCTTCACATGGCCAGTGTGGGCTGCCTCATAGCATGGTAGCATCAGGGTAGCTGGGCTACTTACATGGTGGCTCAGGGTTCCAATAAAAAGTGATTCTAGAGATCACCAATAATAAAAATAGGTATCACACATAAGGCGATGTTTGCAGATATAATATCATCTTTATCATATTTCTGCCCAAAACGCACAATTTGAATCCAATCATGAGGAAACAATCAGATAAGCCCAAATTAAGGAATATTCTACAAAACAACTGGTCTGTAAACTTCAAAAATGTCAATGTCATGAAAGAAAAGGACAGATGAGAAACTATTTCAGATTAATGGAGACTGTTTTAGTTAGCTTGAGCTGCCATAACAAATACCACAGACTGGGTGGATTAAACAACCGAAATGTATTTTCTCACAATTCTGGAGGCTGGAAGTCTAAGATGAAGGTGGTGACAGGTTGGTGTCTTCTGAAGATTCTCTCTTTGGCTTGCGGGTTGCCACCTTTTTCCTGTGTTCTCCCATGGTCATCCCCAGTCTGTGCTGTCTCTGTCCCAATCTCCTCTTCTTTATAAAGACACTGGTCATGTTGGATTATGGCCTACCATAAAAACCCTATTTTAACTTAATGACCTCTCTGAAGGCCAAATTTCCAAATATAGTCATGTTCTGAGGTACTGAGAGTTAGGGCTTCAACATCTGAATTTGGAGGAGATTCAATTCAGCCCATAACAGAGACTAAGGAGATTTCTTTACATGTGGTCTTAGATTGGAAAAAAGTTGTTTTGAGGTATATTATTGAGACAATTGGAAATGAGTATGTACAGCATGGTAGATTAAAAATAGCCTCAAATTCTTTGACAGTCCTCTCACTGAGAAATGAGGCTATATTGCCCCTCCCTTTAAATCTGGGCTGGTCTATGACTGCTTTGTCACATGGGAGAGAGTGAAAGTGGAAGCAGAAACTGCCTTTAAAAGGCTGGGCTTGGGCTTCCCTGGTGGAGCAGTGGTTGAGAGTCCGCCTGCCGATGCAGGGGACGAGGGTTCGTGCCCCGGTCTGGGAAGATCCTACGTGCCGCGGAGCAGCTGGGCCCATGAGCCATGGCCGCTGGGCCTGCACGTCCAGAGCCTGTGCTCTGCGATGGGAGCAGGCCACGCCGGTGAGAGGCCCGCGTACCGCAAAAAAAAAAAAAAAAAAAAAAAAAGGCTGGGCTCAGAACTGGTATAGCTTCACTTCCACTCTCCTTTTTTAAATCTACCATGCTGTACATACTCATTTCCAATTGTCTCAATAATATATCTTGTAACAAAATTTTTTCCAACCCAGGAGTTTTTCAGCGGCCGTGGCTCACGGGCCCAACCGCTCCGCAGCATGTGGAATCTTCCCAGACCAGGGCACGAACCCGTGTCTGCTGCATCGGCAGGCGGACTCTCAACCACTGCGCCACCAGGGAAGCCCCCAAGAGTTTGTTTTTTTAAAAGATTCATTTATTGTTTATTTATTTATGTTATTTATTTTTGGCTGCATCGGGTCTTAGTTGCGGTGCGGGCTCTTCGTTGTGGTGCGTGGGCTTGTTTCTAGTTGTGGCATGCAGGTTTTCTCTTCTCTAGCTGTGGCGCGGGCTCCAGGGCGTGTGGGCTCTGTAGTTTGTGGCTCGCGGGCTTCTCTCTAGTTGAGGCACACAAGCTCAGTAGTTGTGGCATGCAGCCTTAGTTGCCCCACAGCACATGGGATCTTAGTTCTCTGACCAGGGATCGAACCAGCGTCCCCCCAAATTGGAAGGCAGATTCTTTACCACTGGACTACCAGAGAAGTCCCAGTCCAGGAGTTTTGATGTCAAATCTCCTCAGTCTCATTTAATCTGAAACATTCCTCATCTTTCCTTGTCTTTCATGACACTGACAGTTTTGAAGTGTACAGGTCAGTTGTTTTGTAGAATATCCTTTAATTTGGGCTTGTCTGACTGTTTCCTCATGGTTAAATTCTAGTCATGTATTTTTGGCAGGAATACAAGAATGGTGATGTTATGTCCTCAGAGCATCACCTCATGTGTGATGTCAGTTTGAACTACTGGTGAAATTAACTTTGAGTACTTGGTTAAGGTGTTATCTGCCAGATTTCTCCAATGTGTAGTATATCCTCTTTGTAACTGGTAAGTAACCTCTAGGATATTGTTTTTTCTTTAAAAATTTCAAAAAGAGCTTTCCTGTATCCTGTGTCAGACAATTCCAGTATCTGATGTCCTTGGGGGTCTAAATCTCTTGGGTATTAGTTCTGCCGGCTGTCCTTACGTGTGGGCCTCCAGTGCTTGGTGATTTTTTTTTTAAATTGTTTAAATTGTTTTTTAAAATTGAATTTGTTTGAGTCCTATGGAGTGTGTATTGAGGATACATCCTCTAAAGTGTGTTTCCATTGCTCAGAGCACAAGAGACTTGGGAACTCCTTAGTGCTCTTCCGCAACCTTGGCTTGACGAGGAAGGCGCAGGTTTGGCTCTTCTCATGTCGGTCCCAAATCAGTGTCTGCGGAGACTTTCTGTATGCCCTCAGCCCAGGTCTCCTGCTTAGAGTCTAAGCATCCCAGCACTGGTTCTTCCCATGGTTTGTTCCTTTTGGGGTAGGGATGGTTCTTGGAGACTCTCTTACTTCCCCATTGAGTGGAAGGGTGTCTTGGAGAATCTAGTCTTCTATCCTGCCTGCCTAAGCAGAACCCACTCTGATTTTTCACTCTAATCTTTAGTATAAATATGATTCTGCTTGGCTTTCTGTAATAATATCTTTGAAGAAATTTGGATGTCTCATCTCACAACTGGTTCAGTTAATATTCTCAGTAGTCCTGTGAAATGGGAGTCAGTTAATTTGGTACATTGTGCAGCTGACAAAGTTGAAAGCTGTCAGGGTAATGTAAGGTAAATTTATTAACTTCTAAAGCCTCCGTTTCCTACTCCGTAAAATGGGAAAGTTCCTATCTCCTTCCCAAAGCTTTGTATTTACGAGGATGGAATTTGGGAAGCGCCCAGACCCTAGCGCAGTATTGGCACAAGGATTTATTAAGATCACCCAAAGGACAAGCTGTCCTTCTCCCTCCAGGTGCTCCTTCCATCGCCCGGGGAGGGTGGCCGGGCGCGGGGGCGGTGGCGGAGCGGGGAGCGGGGAATCCGTCGGGCGGGTCTAGTGGAGGACCGCGCAGACTCGCCCCCGGGCCCGGCCGAAGCGACTCCCGGGGCGGGGGGGCGGGGGGGGCGGAGCCGGCGCGCCGGAGCCTCCTCCCGGGCGGCGGGGGCGGTCCCTGCGGCCGCTTCTCACCGCCTTCCTTCTCCGGGAGGTGCTCGTCGAGGCCGCGTGAGGGGTGAGTTAGTGGGGCCTCCGCTCCGCCGGCGCCCGGGAAGCGCAATTCCGCGCGGAGGGCTGCGGGCGCCGTGTGGGCATCCCCGGGAGGCGGGCCGGGTCAGTCCCCCGCGCCGAAGCCGGGCGCGGGCCGGGCCTCGGAGGGCCGTTCTGCCTCCACCCAGGCGGCGGGGCCGGGCAGGGGGCCTGCGGAGGCCGAGCTCGGCGGGAGGCACTGGCTCAGGTGAGGGCGGCACCGCGGCGCTCCCAGGCGAAATGCTGCCAGGTGGGAATTCAGAGGTCAGCCTCCGAGGCCCCGCGTCGCGTTTCTGGAGTCGCCACCAGCACCTCTCTCCCTGCCGGGAGAATCAGCGTGAAGAAGCCCCTTCCTCCTTGGAGCCCTCTTTCCCCAGCGTTTCTACTGGGAAACCCATTGCTGATCTCCGCCTGGGACCTTCAGGGGCCGACGAGTGGTGAGGATCGACAGGATTTTAAAGTACCTGAGATACCTGCCCTTAGTCTGGCTCTGCGTCCATCCGGTGCCTGTCAATCCGTATCTGTTGGTGTTCGGTCTTCCATTAGATAAGGGCTAACTCTAGGTCTGAAGAAAACAGAAAAGTCCATGAGTATTGGGACTGAGAAAAGGCCTTTGGGTTGGTAGGCGCAGGAGAGCAGTTATCAACAGGATGGGCGTGTGCCGGGGTTGCAGAGTGTTCAAGAGTGGGTGAGGGATGAGGGTGTGGTGGCGGCTGGAGCACAGGGAGACCTCTCCAGCCGTTTGGTGACGAAAGGGAGGAGGAAGAAGACAGAAATTTGAGGGTTGAGGCTGCTGTTTGTTTGTTTTTTTATAATTTCTAAATTTCTATTAAGAAAGGACAATAACATTGAGGATTCAAGAAAGTCAAGGAGTCTTGGTTAGAGATAAATAAGATTCAGGGTCCAGGCTGAGAAAGTGGGCTTAAAAAGAGGGGCCCAGGGCTATCCTAGGCACCTGGGCTGGGCTGGCGGGCCAGAGTGCTTTACTGTGTCTCTGGGGGAGGAGATAATGCTTAATAGGACCATAGTTTATCTTTTTGGAATTTTATCTTCTAGAGCAGGGTTGACCTTTAAACTCCATGAAATTGCAAAGTGTTCATGTGCCTGTTTGTGTTGTAGGGGAGAAAAATTTTTCTTCTTGCCCCTTCTAGGTTCCTTGGCTGGTCTAATAATTAAATTGAATTGACATAAAACAGATTAACAGGAGAGAAACATTAAATTTCATACCATTGGGATCCCATAAAAATATGAGGCTCAAGAAGTAACCAAAGTAGGCAGCTTTTATATTTTTTAGACAAAGAAACAATACATATGTGAAGAACTGGCAAGACAACTTCGTTGCCGTGTGCGGGCTTTCTCTAGTTGATACAGTGCTTTCCACCTTGAATTCTTTTTTTTTTAAATTTATATTTTGGCTGCATTGGGTCTTCGTCGCTGCGCGCAGCCTTTCTCTAGTTGTGGCCCACGGAGGCTACTCTTCGTTGCCGTGCGTAGGCTTCTCATTGCGATGGCTTCTCTTGTTGCGGAGCACAGCCTCTAAGCATGTGGGCTTCAGTAGTTGTGGCACACGGGGTCAGTAGTTGTGGTGCACGGGCTTAGTTGCTCCGTGGCATGTGGGATCTTCCCGGACCAGGGATCCAACCCATGTCCCTGCCTTGGCAGGCGGATTCTTAATCACTGTGCCACCAGGGAAGTCCCTCTACCTTGAATTCTTATCTCTGATAATAAGGATGCCTGATCCTGGTTCCCTCCTGGTATAGAAAAGGTACCTTTCACATGGGAGATTTATTTCCTGCTTTCAGGGGGAGAAAAGAGGGTGAAAGTGTCCTTGCACTGGCTGTTTCTTAAGTAACTTTAATTCAAAGTAATCAGTATGCCAAAGTGGCATATTTTGGTGTGGCATATTTTGCTTCCCTTCAGTGTGCATTTTTAATCTGATTAAAAATGTCGGTTAAAGAGAAGTACTGAACTGTTTGACTACACGGTCTTGGAGGGGGCAATAAAACTAACTCTCTTAGTATATTTTATGGGCCACTTAGTATATTCTGTGGGCCACTTTATAGGATAAGTATTTAGTATCTACTTTAAAATGAGCTAATAATAATGTGTATTTTTTCCAGAGATGCTTGCAAGACTTGAGAACTAACCATTTCTTTGAAGATCTTTAATTCAAAGTGGAAACATTCAAAGCAAGTTAGTGGTGGTGTTCTTTTTTTTTTTTTTTTTTTTTTTTTGCGGTACGCGGGCCTCTCACTGTTGTGGCCTCTCCCGTTGTGGAGCACAGGCTCCGGACGCCTAGGCTCAGCGGCCATGGCTCACGGGCCCAGCCGATCTGCGGCATGTGGGATCTTCCCTGACCGGGGCACAAACCCGTGTCCCCTGCATTGGCAGGTGGACTCTCAACCACTGTGCCACCAGGGAAGCCCCCCCCATGTAGTTTTTAAGCACCATTTTTAAGGAAAGCATGTGCTCCATTATATGTAGGTATTGTAATTAATTAAATCAGTTCCCTATTGTTAACATTTTGAATCTTTTGAATTTTTGGTTATTTTAGTAATGTTGGTTTGAATATCGTCGTCTACCTCTCTGATTATTTCTTAGAATAAGTTTTTAAATGATGGAGTTGAAAGCTATTCAAATGCATTTTTAAAATCTCCTTTTCACATATCTTCTTACTTCTTTTCCTCACCCAAAGGAAAATGAACGTTTCTGAGGGATCTGTTGCATTACAGGTCCGATCTCTTATTTCAGTGGTTCTCAAACTTTAATGCGTATAAGACTCAACTGGGGAGCTTGTTAAAAATTCATTTTCCTGAGTCCCAGGCCCAGTTGTTCTGACTCATTAGCTCTGGAGTAGGGCCCAGGAATCTACAGTTTTAACAAATTTCCCTCTGTCTTTGATATAGGCTCTCTTGGAACCACACTTTGAAAAATGTTTTTAAAATAAATGGCAAAACGGAATCAAATTTAGGTCACTTCCCCAAAGCCGTTCATGCATCTGGTAACCAGATTTGTACTCAGCTCTTTGTGACTTCAAAGCCCTTGTTTTCTCCATTACCTCAGACCTTCAGACCTTCTCAAGCCTTCTCATTGATGTGCCTCTAATAACTGCAGAAAGGGAACTGCAAGTGACCCCACTACAGGATTCTCTGGGATAGCTGAGAATGGCACATAAGTACACACCGAGCCTCCATTAAAATCCCCCATTGGAAATTCTTAGGAATTCTTTCATGCTGCATAACAAAGACTAAATAAAACAATTTCAGTCCCTTGCTTGTTAAATTGATTTCATGTTTCCTGACTGTTTCATGCCAGCCCTTGTTGTAAAACAGTTGATGTAGGACCTGCAGGCAGCTCTTGCCCAGAGGCAGGGACACTGCTCTGGTGTGCTCTGTGGGTTCAGGGAGGAAGTGGCAGACTAGACAGCAACTCCTCCCAGAGTCAGAAGAGAGGAGTACTGCTTTTGGAAACTCAGTGACAGAGAAGCAAAAGGTGGTGGGCATGACTAAGGGAAAGGGCCATTTATTAGAGATGGGGCCCTCTGTCCTTAGGAGAGCGTACCGAAGGGAACTAGCATGGGGGTGAGGCTTTTTCTTTTTAAACATCTTTATTGGAGTATAATTGCTTTACAATGGTGTGTTAGTTTCTGCTGTATAACAAAGTGAATCAGCTATACATATACATATATCCCCATATCTCCTCCCTTTTGCGGCTCCCTCCCACCCTCCCTATCCCACCCCTCTGGGTGGTCACAAAGCACCAGCTGATCTTCCTGTGCTATGTGGCTGCTTCCCACTAGCTATCGATTTTACATTTGGTAGTGTATATGAGCCTTTTTCAATTTTAAAAATGTTCCCCAAATGGAATTTTATACCAGTTAATTTTTCCCCTTCTTTATTAGTCTTTATTTTTTCTCCTTTTATACCATGTCACATTTATTTTAGTAGTAACCTGGGATTATTGTGTGTCCTTGTGTGTTTAAACTAGTATATCCTAGAAAGTCATTCATTATTTACCAAATTTAGCACCTACTATGTGTCAGGTCAGCTTGAGGCACTAGGAATACAAAAAGCAGTGATTCTCTTTGAGAAGTAAGTTAATTTTACTGCTGTTTGTTGACTTGGATTATACACAGTCTTTGACTTTTTCTTTTAACTTTTAATTTTAATTAATTTTAGACTTAGGGAAAAGTTGCAAATATTGTACAGAGAATTCACTCAACTTCCCCTAATATTAGCCCCTTACATAACCGTTGTTCAGTTATCAATACTATTAACTAAACTATAGACTTTAT
Source organism: Grampus griseus (assembly GCF_964374135.1). NCBI lineage: Eukaryota > Metazoa > Chordata > Mammalia > Artiodactyla > Delphinidae > Grampus > Grampus griseus. The sequence continues at coordinate 78,739,014 of NC_138998.1, forward strand.
TTGAATTTCATCAGCTTTCCTGCTAATGATTTTTTTTTCTGTTTCCACTGGCTGTCAAGGATCTTACCTTGCATTTAGTTATTTCTCCTTAGTCTCCTCCAATCTGAGATAGTTCCTCAGTTTTGCCTTGTTTTTCATTATTTTGACCCTTTTGAAGAGTCCCAGTTAGTTATTTTGTAGAATGAAGTTATTCTGTAGAAAAGTACTGATTAGTTATTTTGTAGAGAGCAATACATCACTGATTCATGAGGTTGATAGGTCTCATCACTGGTGATACTAACCTTCATCACTTGGTTAAGGTGATATCTGCTAGGTTTCTTCACTATAAAGTTACTGACTTTCCCTTTGTAGCTAATAATTATTTGAGGGGAGATACTTTGAGACTATGCAAGCTGTTTAAACTCAGATTTTTACCTACTCATTTTAGCACCCATTGGTGGATCTCGTCTGCAACAATTATTTACAGTGGTGTTTGCCTAATGGTGATTTTACCCCCCATTTCCTGCTTCCTTATTGGTTGGAAGTTTAGTGTAAGAAAGAGCTGCCCTTTCCCATTTATTTATTTGATCATTTATATCAGTATGGACTCATGGCTATTCATTTTATTCTGTGGGTTAAAATACAATGCCATCATTATTTTCTTGCTCAAATGCTTCCAGTTTTGGTCATTAGGAACTCAGTCTGAGTTTAAATGACCTGTACACGTAAATGGCTGTCATCATTTCTATCCCACCCTTGCCCCCTGCCCAGGGAACTGTTAACCTAAAACAATAAAACAGCCAGTTATTTTACAAGCAAAATGGGTTTATTCTGGAGCAGCAAAGAATTGCAATTTGGGGCATGCAACTGTGGCAAACCACATGCAAGTCCAGTAAAGCAAAGGAAAAGAAACTTTTTTATAGAGAAGGGGAAATTGGGAGGCTCTGTCATAAACAAAAAGTCCATTGGAGGAAACTAGGAGATCGAAATATAGTGGCTTTTCATTGACTGAGTTGTGACAGTCTGTCATTGGCTGAGGTGTTGCCGGGCAAAGAGAAGAGCTTCTTCCTCCTGCTGGTGGTGGTAAAGTGGGGTCACTTCCTGCCAAAGATGCAAGGTGGGTCTCTTCCTATTGGGATCTGTATTGATGTGATCTGTAGCTCCCCTTCTGGCCTCCCAGTTCCACTTCGGTGAGGTTTCCCTTTATTAATTTTCACAGAACCATTGCTTCTTTAGGGTCTGGGCAGTGATCAGTCAGAAGCCAGGTGAAGGAACTATAATTGGGAGAATGAATACCAGAGGTCCACGGAAGGTAGGACAACGTGTTTGCAAATAGTCAGCTCTCAGGAGCTCTGCAGGAGTAAAAGGAGTAGCAAAATATCAGCCTTTTTATTGGTGCTACCCCAGAGAGACCCAAGGGAATAGGACCGTGTGCCTGGGGCCACATCTTGCAGTGTCTGCAGGATTACCAGATGGATTTAGAGACATTGAAATGCTGATTTTAGTGCTCTTGGCTGCTGAATGAAGACCACATTCTTTCTCCTTGGTACTAGGTGCTTAGTGAATATTTATGGAGTGACATCTGGTGTCCTCCCCTGACCTCCCATGGTGGTGTAAAAATGTGTGCATTAGAGATTCTCTGAGAATGATACTTGGCATTCATGCTGATATACCCTTTGTTATAACTTGTCTTCCGTGCTAGATTTTTGTTTATGGAAAATTTCAAGCATACAAAAAAGTAGAGTGAAGAAGAAAATGAACTCTCAGATACCTATCACCTTGCTCAGTACTTTTCAATATTTTGCCAATTTTATTTCAACTATTTCCCCCATTTTCAGGGTTGGAGCTGGCGTATTTGAAAACAAATTGCTGACATTACAAGCTAAGGAAGGACTGAAATAAACTCTGAGTGCAAGGACTATACCTTAATTCCCTTGGTGCCTAGCACTATGCCTGAAAATAGCAGGTGCTCAGAAAAGACTGGTTGAATTGAGAGGAGGAAAAACAAAATTATGAGAACATCATCATTTTGAACTAACCCTAGGGCAGACCTAGAAAGGAAAAGGGTGGTGAGTCTTGCCCTAAAATAACTTCTTTCATGTTACCTGAATTTGTTCTCTATAACCATGATTCCCCTGTCACCTTAAGACAGCCTTGACTGAAAGAGAAAATTCTTTTTAGGAAGAGTTCAGGGTCTCTCATTTATTTAAATGTTTTTACAAAGAAGTCCAATCTGATGATGTTTTCCCAAACACCAACCAGGAGTGACCTGCCCTAAAAAGAGCTCTTTTTAAAAAATCATTATTATTTTTTTAAATTATAAGAGTGGTATATATTCATTGAAAGAAAAACAGGAAATTACAGAGAAATAGAAAATAAAATTATTCAATATGTAATTCCAGAGATAACATCTTGGTTAGCATGCTGATAAAATTTGAGCATGAATCATATTGGTAATCAGAGTCAACAGATATTTATTATATCCTTGGGAATGTACTAGGTGTGTTTGCTGTGTCATCTCATTAAATTCTTACAGCCATGTTGTAAATTAAGCTAATTTTTAAAAATCATTTTATAGCTGGGGAAATGGAAACATGGGGAGAATGTTTGCCTTCAATCTGATAAGCAGGCCGGGCAGATCTCTCTTGAAACATTATCCCTCTATAAGCAGCTCTTAGAAAAACAATGTTCCCTGTCTAACTTTTCCAAGACTGAGATTTTATCAAAAACTGTTGCCAATCCTAGCATTTAAGCCTCCTGCAATTAAGTCTGCAAGAGGTAGTCTGGCTCCAGAAAACTGCAGACTTACTGTTACCTGGAGGGAAGAAAACAGACCTCCAGGAGACCATTTCAGAGACAGTCTCAAGGAAAGGGACAGGAAGAGACAGGTAGAAGGCTGCATGTTTCAAGGGTTTGTGCCGGGCACACCCAGGTACCAAGGGGAGGAAAGAGACTGAAACGTCCATGTGAAGGATGTGGCAGAAGCCCAGGCTTTGGAGCTGAGCACGTGGGCTCAGACCCCAGCTCTACCACTTAGTAGTTGTGTGAGCTCAGGCAAGTTCCGTAATCTCTCAACCTTCATTTTCTCCTCTATAAAATGAGGAGACCAATAATTCTTACCTCACAAAGTTGAGATGAGAATTAAGTAAGTTAATACAAGTGGTTTAGCCCCAGTGCATGGCACAGAGTAAATGCACAAATGGATCACTCTTCTTATTAGCGATTAATCTTCTAATTAGTTATTACTGCCTTCAGCAAGCCCCTAAGCAAGGCCTAAAGACCCTAAACAAGACCCTAAACACAGGCCATACTGTTTAATTGCTTCCTGGGCCAAATCTTCTCTCTTGTGGTTTGATCCAGGAACCTAACCTACGTTTGTAACATGGTGTCTAGAGAGAAATGCGTTCTAGGTTTCCCTCAAACTCATGTAGAGCTAAAATTTTGGAATACTACCCTTAAGTAAGTAAGAGGCTATCTTGAGAGTTGCTAAGGGTGTTTAAAAAAAATTAATTAATTTTTGGTTGTGTTGGGTCTTCACTGCCGCAGGCTTTCTCTAGTTGCAGCGAGGGGGGGCTACTCATTGTTGTGGTGGCGGGCTTCTCATTACGGTGGCTTCTCTTGATGTGGAGCATGGGCTCTAGGCGTCTGGGGTCAGTAGTTGTGGCTCACGGGCTCTTGGCGCGCGGGCTCAGTAGTTGTGGCACACGGGCTTAGTTGCTCCACGGCATGCGGGGTCTTCCCGGACCAGGGCTCGAACCTGTGTCCCCTGTATTGGCAGGCAGATTCTTAACCACTGCGCCACGAGGGAAGTGCGAGTGTTTTGTTTTTGTTTTTCACAGTAAATTGCCACATCCCCACGTCTCATTTATTTATTTAGTATTTATTTATTTGGCTGTGCCAGGCCTTACTTGCTGCATGCAGTGCGGGCTCCTCGTTGAGGCACGTGGGATCTTCGTTGCAGCCTGTGGGATCCTTAGCTGCAGCATACAGGATCTAGTTCCCTGACCAGGGATGGAACCCGGGCCCCCTGCATTGGGAGCACGGAGGCTTATCCACTGGACCACCAGGGAAGTCCCTCACATCTCATGTAAAAAATCAACTTTGTTTTCATTACAAAAGGACAAAAGTGTGTCATACTTTTACAAAAATGAGAGAAAAGGGTAAAAAGCACCCCTGGCTAATCCCATACTCCTAACAGAATTATTGCTAGCTTTTGGTAATATTTCTTTCTAGAGTTTTCTTAACTCTCTAATTTTAGTGGTAATCATATGCAAGAATTTATTTTCTGTTTTTCTTTTTGTTACTTAAGATTTCATCATACGTGTTTTTGTGTTATTTTGGCACAGAATATATATTGGTCTCCATTCTGTCCATTTAATTGAGGATACGTTTGCTGCGGAGATTCTGTGTCCTGGCTTTAGCATTTTCCGCACTCTTCTGATAACACGTTTAGAATTTGAGGAGAGACGTGGTTTTGGTAATGCAGAGAGGATGTGGGGCCTTGCGAAGTAGCCTTCATCATCTTAGTGCATTTACCATGGTCCAGGGAGGGCCCTCAGCTATGTGGCCTCAGAAACTGGATTTTTCAGGAACTAAGAGCATAGCCACCTCTCACAGGTGAATTCATACTATCCTACTACATGCAATTGAAGTATGAAGTCAAAATAACAACCCATCAACTGACAGAAATACAGTACAGTAGAGTGGTGATTCCGGCAGCCACCAGTATGTCTGCCTGTAGGTCATCCCTAGTCTGGAGTCATTTAATGTAAAGTAAAATAATATAACGATCACAACAGTGATGGCCCCCACTTAGTGGGTGCTTACTGTGCATCAGGAGGTGGGCTAACACTTTATGTATTAATATATTAGGTCATCCAGTCCCTCAGTAACTTCTCTAGGAAGGTACTATTTTTACCCCCATTTTACAGGTAAGGAGACCAAGGCTCAGTGAAGTGATGGGCTCGAGGTTTCATAGTTTCTGTCTAAACCCAAACCCCAGATCTTAAACACTGTGCTGTAGTTCTGTTATTCTTACAGATATTTGGCCTCCTGTGTTGGCATCCTTTTGTGTTCCTTGCTGTCTCCCCAACCTCCTGGGACGTGCCCTGTGCCATTGTCTCTTTGTGAGGATAACATTGATAACTGAAAAGTCCTTGATTTTTCATCCTCTGTTTCAAGGAACATGTTTTTCCAGCTCTTACAGAGGGAGAAGAGCTTTTGTCTTTTCCCTCATTTTCTCTTTGGATCAAAATATGCCCTAGAACAAGAGTTCACCTTCTCTTAAAGCTGTGCCAGGAAGGGGCAGCTAAGAAAGGGAACCATTAGGGCTGTATTTTGGGCTGTGCCAGCTCAGAACTGAGGAGGCACTGACCGTCTCTTCTTTGCTTTCTCCACCGGTGCAGCATCTGGAAATGGCTTTTCTTCTGGGGTGAATGACAGCTGGGGTGAGAACCCAGAGAGAACTCCTGTGGTATATAGATGGTTGGATCCTTCTACATCCAAAATCTCTGGTTTTCTGATCTCTAACGTTGGAGAACTCCCACTACTGTAAATTAGTTGGGGATAGGTTTTCAGTTTGTGCTGATGTGAATAATTTCAGGATAGGATTTCCATCTGAAACGGCATGTCTTTGTGATTGCATTTTAGGGATTGCTGGAGCGGAACTACCAAGCAGAAGCAGGCATTGCACTGTCAGTTGTCATCAGGTTTGCAATCAGATTGGAAAAGCTGAACTTGAAGCTTCCTGCCTGCAGTGAGGCCGAGAGAGACCTACTGCTCGCATAATAAAAGACATGAGCTTCAACGTGACTCTCCACCTTTCCTATAAATTCCGATTACTGTTGCTCTTTACTTTATGCCTGACGGTGGTTGGGTGGGCCACCAGTAACTACTTTGTGGGTGCTATTCAAGAGATTTCTAAAGCAAAGGATCTCATGGCTAGTTTGAACAAGGGTGTAGTTTTGGGGAAGAAAGGAGCTGTGACAGAGGAAGCCTCTGTGAAAAAAGCAGACCTTAACAACTGCTCTTCTGTGTCTCCACACCTCAGTAAGTACTTATTTTTTCTTTTTAACAAGTAGTACGTACACTTTTTATTTGAATATAACAAATGTACAGAAAAGTACAAAAATCAGAAGTGTGCAGCTCACTTAAGTTTCACAAAATGAACATACCAGTGGAACCAGTATGTAAATTAAGAAATGGAGTCTTCCCAGAACCCCAGAGATGCTTCTTTGAGTCACGACCCTTACTCCAAGCTTATATTCCATCCATTAGATTTTTTTGAACTGTACGTAATTGGAAACATACACTATGTACTCTACTGTGTCTGGCTTCTGTTGCTCAACATTATGTTTGTGAGCTGTATTTGTATTGCTGACAGGTAGTATTTATTACGTGAACATGCCCAATTTGATCCTCCAGCTGCAGAAGTCTCAGCAGGCATGTCAGTAGGCATGTGTGATGAGCTGGGGGTCGATTGACCCAGGCCGGTGGCTCTGCTCCAAGTGTTTCTCATCCTCCTGGGACCAGCGGGCTAACCTGGGCATGTTCTCCTGGCATCTGCAGGGAAATGACAGCACATCCAAGCTTCCACTCATGTCATATCTATTAACATCCCCCTGGCCCACCGTATGGAGTCGAGGGACAGGATAGTATGTTTTCAGTGTTGTCTTAGTTTATTTCTGTGTTTATTTCTTAAATATGTTGTATGTTTTGATTCTCCTTTGACATCTTGCCTTTCAATTTAAATGAATAAGAAGTTGGTCTTTGGGAGCACGTTAATTAGGAAAAACTCCACAGCGATATTCTATGTAACCCACAAAGGTTCTGTCAGACCTCTGATTCTCCAGAACATCGAAGTGCTTAGAGTTCTCCAGATAATCCTTGGAGTGTCTTTCCAGAATACCTTTCCTCAGCCCATGTGTGTCTGGCGGATTCCTGTCTAGTCATCAGAAATCTAGTTTAGATCACTTCTCTCCCAGCAAGGTTTCTGGGACTGCCCCAGAGTTAATCTTAGGCTCCCTGGGTGCTCCTCCACCTTTGTTTCTGTGGTTGTGCTGGTCAGTGTATTGTTTACACATTTGCTCTTCTTCCCCTGGAGACAGTATGCAGGCGGGATGAGGGCACGGTGATCCTTTCCAGCTCTATGAAGTCCACAGCTCCTCCCTGGTCCTACAGAGGTGGCTCTCTGCATACACTTAATTAGCTCTCTGGGGGGCAGTCTAGGGCTCTTCAGAGGCTTCTTGCTTTTAGTGGCACAAAACCTGCAGATCCTTTTTCCTGATTACATCACAGACTTGTAGTGTGATCATACTGGCATGCTGCTTCTCTTTACTCAGTCACGGAAAAGCCAAAACATTATTCCGGATTGTTCAAGGGAAATCGTTCTGCTCACAGATTACACAAGTTGAGATAGCAAAATGAGTTACTGAAATGCAGATCTGACTGTATCATCCCCCTTGTTCAGAATTCTCTCAACATACTTAAGCAACAGATGCATTCATGGAAACAGATGGGCAGTGACACGGTACTGACTATGGATCCGGGGGGCGACATAAGTAGTGACAAATTAAGATGGGCCATTAGTGACCCAAGGAGGAATAAAACTTGAGAAAATATGACGGAGGCGGTAAGGGAGACTGCTAGAGTGAGTGGAAGCAGGCACCCGAAGATTGGGCACATAATAAGCTACTACAGTGAGGGAGTGAGCAGGGGGACTGATTTACATCAGACCTGTTGCATGGGGCTCTTTCCGGGGCCGAGAGCAGAGACACGGTCAGGTTAATTCAGATGATGGGGTTTATGGACAGGCTACACAGGAAGACATCTCTACAGCCATCCCATCATCTCCCAGCAGCTCTGGTAGCTTGCCTTTCCTTGTAACTCCTTTCCTTACTGTTTGTTTGTAGGGATTACTGCCTGCTGACTCTATGTCTTGTGTGTAGACCCTTGTGGAAAGGCTCTTGTAGGTCAGTTATTTGCTCTTGGTGCTGTTGGGCAGAGTCTGTCAGCCATGCTGTGGACAGTAGAGCCTGGTCTAAGCAGCCATGGCCAGGGTAGGAGATGGTCACATGAAGCAAGGCACAGGGACATACATCGGAAAGGTGGGTGACTGCTTTGCTCCAGAAGAAGATAGCTCAGTTTGCAAGTACCTTGAACAGTATATGTGGAGTTTTTCTTGTTTTGGTTTTTTTTCGGCCACGCTGCGTGGCATGTGGGGTCTTCGTTCCCCGACCAGGGATGGAACCCTTGCCCGCTGCAGTGGAAGCGTGGAGTCCTAACCACTGGACGCCAGGGAGGTCCCGAGCTGTAAAAAGTGTGTTCCCTAACCAGAGCTCTGCCTCCTCTCCTACCAGTCAGTATTCCCCGTTCATTCGGGTCTGAGGCGAGGGTCAGTGGCTTCAGCCTTATCTTTAAAGCCTTGCACGAGATTGGTTACCATGGATGGTCTTGCGTTTCATCCAGTCAGGCTGTGTCCAGACTCACTGAGCAATGCCCCATTGGGGATTTCGCCACGTGGAACAATGGGAGGATTCTTGCGGTGTTGCCCATACCTGTTACTGTTGAGTTAGGGAGGGAGGCTAGTTTCTATTTCCTTTCGCTGCTTTAGTTTCAGGGAGTTAGAATAGCTCTCAAGAGCTTAGGGAAGGACCTTGGGGAAAAGGGCCTTGTCTGTGAGCTTGATTCCGTGGAATGCTCTTGATCTTTAAGAGACTTCACCCTCCTTTGGATTTTTTTTTTTTATGACAACAAAGAAAGTTGGATTGATTGCTTCATTCATTCCTTGGGTGAGGCTTCCGTGGTTTTTTTTTTTTTGCCCCCTTTGGAATTTTGAGAAGGAAGAGAGGTTAGAGCAAATTTGAAGTTGCTCAGTCTACCCCTGACCTCTGCTCTTCACCAGGGTTCTCAGAACAGAGTGTATTTTCTGCTTATGGATGAATCATAGAGCCAGGACTGGTAACCCAGCACAAGAGAATGGTCTTATGTGTCATTTGCTTGTTTTTGCAGCCAATAACCTGAGTCATAGATTCTGTGGTTATAGTTTGTGACCAAATGAGGCTTTACAGTAGTGCTTGTTGTGTGCCAGACAACTAGCACAAAGTGTGTGACATGTACCAGCTCCTGTAAGCCTGTCAGCCTTTGATGAGCTCGTTCATGTTAGTTCCTGTGTCCTGTTTCTGTTGTAGAAGGCCAGAACAAGCTCGTTTTCAAACCAGATCTCACTCTGGAAGAAGTACAGGCAGAAAACCCCAAGGTGCACAGAGGCCGGTATCACCCTGAGGAATGCAGGGCTTTGCAGCGCGTCGCCATCCTCATCCCTCACCGGCACAGAGAGAAGCACCTGCTGTACCTGCTAGAACACCTTCACCCCTTCTTGCAGAGGCAGCAGCTGGAGTATGGCATCTATGTCATCCACCAGGTGAGTGTGTGGGCAGACCAGGCCTCTGCCCGCCACACGCTCCTCTCTCTGAGGCGCTTCGTCTGTCTTGGTTAAAAGGGCATCAAACTATCATCAAAGGTGAGGTCTCTTATCTCATTTATCCTTGAAAGTAGTAAAGGCACTTCCTGTCCCAGAGTGTGGAATAATGGGATAAGTGCTGGGAAATTTTACTGGCTCTTAAGTGATCCTCTGGAGAAAGCCTGTTTGCTTTTGTGAGCCCTTCCATTGCAGACAATGAAGCCCAAAGATATTTCCCTGGGACTGACCTTACATTGCCTTCTGCATTTGCTATACACTACACAATGAGATGTTGGAACTGTGCTTTATTATTGAGCCTGGCTATTCAATGGGGATCTAGATAGAGGAGTTGACTACTGTGTGTTAATCGCCATGGAATTCTATGACTGTCTCCACCTTTCTGCCTTTAAGTTTGCCACTATCTATTATGGAGAACATTATGTTTAGTTTTCACTTTTTAAAAAAAAAAATTAATTTTATTTATTTATTTATTTTTGGCTGTGTTGGGTCTTCGTTGCTGTGCGCGGGCTTTCCCTGGTTGCAGCGAGCGGGGGCTACTCTTCCGTTGCGGTGCGCGGGCTTCTCGTTGCGGTGGCTTCTCTTTGCGGTGGCTTCTCATTGCGGAGCACGGGCTCTAAGCGTGAGGGCTTCAGTAGTTGCAGCACGCGGGCTCAGTAGTTGTGGCTCACAGGCTCTAGAGCACAGGCTCAGGAGTTGGGGCGCATGGGCCCAGCCGCTCCGCGGCATGTGGGATCTTCCCGGACCAGGGATCAAACCCGTGTCCCCTGCATTGGCAGGCGTATTCTTAACCACTGTGCCACCAGGGACGCCCCTAGTTTTCACTTTTATGATTCACTTTTTTGGCTTCCAAAAGCATGATTTAGTAGGAACACGGTAAGTATTAGTGTAGCCTGCTTTGAAGAGTTTAGCTCTAAGTGGAGTGGGTGATTTAAGGTGCCTCTATCTGGTATTAACATTTATTGAAAGAAAAATAAGACATCAACAACTATACATGGCTATCTTTTCAGAATTGTCCTGGGCCATCCAAATAATTCCCCCTCAAATCCTTACAAATGCTCCGAATGCAAGGAAAATCATTAACTGTATACCTAATATTGGTTATAACTGGTAATATTTGTTTTGGGAAAACTTTTGATAGATCAGAGGATGCTGTTCTGCAATGTATACTTTACAATAAACTGGGGGTCTTAAAAGTTAATGTGCATATATATATTACATCTATCCCCATTTTGTGAGGATTTGAAACAAAATTTAACTGTTATATTGGTTTATCATTATTTTTGTTTTTAACATTGTTAGTCATTCAGAGGACTTACTCAGGACAGCAACCCCCAGTGTATAATTTTATGAATAGAAAAATATGTCTGCTTTATGTTATTCTTTTCAGGAAAGTACTGTGGTGAGTTTTGAGAACTGCCTATACTTTTGTTATGATAAACTGTTGATTGAACTGGAATTTATTCTTAAGGAATTTGATCCAAATAGCCATGAAAAAATTACTACTGTAAAAAAATGTTTCATATTGTAGCTTTGATTATATTACTGGTTTACTGTGTTCTTTCCTTACCCAGTAACGAATCTCCTCTGTAAGGCCACTATGAGGATTAGTGTCTGCCATGAAGTGTTAAATCCGGGTTCTCTTACAGTGATTCCACGAGACTTTTAAGTAGCTTAGGTATATGAGCAGTAACCTTCTCTGTTTATAGGTCAGGATTTCCTGATCCTTTCTGGCAAGCTATATTTTTTGGGGAGCTTAGTGTAAGTTTGTTACATGGGGTAAGATGGGGATTAGCTAAGAGCTGAACAGCGAAGCAGTGATTCTACTTGGCATGACTGGTATGTAAGAAAGGTTTTGTGGTTTTACATGGAAAAAATAAAGGTATGTTTAAAATTTTTTTAGAGTTATCTTTATTAGTATTTTAAAACTATGGTTTTTAAAAAAATTGTTGTAAAATACACATAACATAAAATTTACTATCTTAACCATTTTTTTTTTTTTTTTGGTTTTCGTTTTGGTTTTGCGGTACGCGGGCCTCCCACTGTTGCGGCCTCTCCCGTTGCGGAGCACAGGCTCCGGACGCGCAGGCTCAGCGGCCATGGCTCACGGGCCCAGCCGCTCCGCGGCATGTGGGATCTTCCCGGACCGGGACACGAACCCGTGTCCCCTGCATCGGCAGGCGGACTCTCAACCACTGCGCCACCAGGGAAGCCCTATCTTAACCATTTTTATTGTAGAGTTCAGTAGGGTTAAGTTTGTTCACATTATTGTGTAAATAATCTCAACTAATCTTTCATCTTGCAAAACTGAAACTCCAAACCTATTAAACAACAGCTCCTCATTTCAAGGTGTTTTTAGTTATGGAATACAAGTATGTATGAAGCATAAAGAAAAACACAAAAGACCTGTTATTGTTATTGCATCTACTGTGTCAGATTTTCATGTCATATGTATACTCTTGTGCGTTAGCAAGAATAATACCAGCTCCTGCATGTGAACTGAACAGGGGAACAGTGTGAAATCTTGTCTCAGGAGCTTTTCAAGTTTTAATTTCCATATCTATAGGCTGGAAGTAACAAGTTTAATCGCGCCAAACTCCTGAATGTGGGCTATATAGAAGCTCTCAAGGATGAAATTTGGGACTGCTTCATATTCCATGATGTGGACCTGGTGCCCGAGAACGATTTGAACCTTTACAAGTGTGAGGATCAGCCCAGGCATCTGGTGGTTGGCAGGAACAGCACTGGGTACAGGTAAGGCGGCTCTGCTCACAGCTGCCTTAGGTCAGAAGCCTGGCCTGTTATCGTCAAGGCTGTGCAGACACTGTGTCCAGGGTGTCTGCAGAAAATGAGAAATAGGAAAAATGGTCCATGATATATCACTTAAAGTTCACAACAGGAATTAGAGAAATTCAATTTTTTTTCTTATTAGGAAAACATCCGCCAGCAGCCTTGGCAGAGGATCACAAAGATAAAAAGGGAGAGAAGAGGGGAGGGAAGTCCAAGCTTTGCACATGGCGGCCAGCCTCGCCTGCAGGGCCCGCCTGCTGGAACTTTGGCAAGGGCTCCCACGCTGAGGAGAACTCAAGTAACTTAGCTATCTCTCCCTGCCTTCTGCCTCTAAGAGGCAACAAGAGTGTGCCTCCAGGTCAGCTTCTAGGCCTCTTTTGTGAGACCGTGATGTCTCTTTCCAGACCAAGTCCGGAGGGAGACTGGGAAGGGGCATGTCCATCAAGTGGTCTGCTCAGGAGCCAGGACACACAGGACAAGGTCCCTTCTCTCAAAGTCACTGTGGGAAGAGCCAGGCACCGTCATTTCTGCTTTCATGCCCCCCCCCCCGCCCCATCCCACCCTCCACCACACACACACACACACACACACACACACACACACACACACACACACACACACACACACACACACACACACACACACACACACAGAGGCATAGCTGCTTTTCAACCTTATTTTGTACCAGTTCCTATTTGAAAACAACTGAGGGGAAATAGCAACCAAGAAAGTTCTCCACAAGGGAAACTCTATGTTCACTTACATGTGTGCACACGTACCTGTCAGCCTCCACCAAGCCCTGCCCTTCGTGTGTGCTCACATGTGGGGTGCTACTGCACTAGGGACCCTGAGACTGATCTGAATGAGGCTGAGTGCCCATCCCCACAGCACTCCCTGGTGTGTACTGCTGTGGGGAGACAGGCAGCTGCAGTGGAGCTGTGTCAGCTTTGCACTTCACTTCTGCAAATTCAACTAGGAGCACGTGCTAATGAGGGGGAGAGTTTGGGGTGGGGGTGAGGCCAAGGGAGAGAGAGCTATAACACTATAAAATAAAATGGGAGGTTCCACCAGTGTCTACTCTGGGAAGTGATCATGAGATGCAAACCATGAATCTCTTTTTGTGTGTGTGTGAAATATTCTTTTTATTTTTTCTCAGTCATTTAGAAAAGTAAAAACCATCTTTACTTCACAAACCATACAAAAACAGGTGGTAAGCCGGATGAGGCCTGCGGGCTATAATTTGTTGGTCCCTATAATAGCATGTCAACTGGGATGACAGGATCAGATTTGCATTTTCAGCCAGTGAGTCTGGAATTCAAATGTGCATATGAATCATCTGGGGATTCTGTTGAAATGCAGATTCTGTTGTGAGATTCTGTGTATCTAACCAGCTCCCAGGTGATATTTTGGCAGCAGGGTTTGATCTGTGAATCACACCTCGACTACCAAGGCTTTCAGAGATCCCAGGTCGGATCCATCCATGGAAGAGAGCCTGGATTGGAGAGCGAGGGTGAGGATGGAGGGGAGAGCTGTAACGTCAGTTAGGAGTCTTTTGGGAGGTTGGCTCAGCAGGCCTTGGTTGCTGGGAGGAAGTGAGAGCTGGGAGAGAGGGAGAAGTTGAAGATGACAGCAAGGTTTTGTTGGTTAGTGCTGTCTTAAGCAGAGAGCCCAGTGATCTGTACAAAACTGGGTACAGAATAGTGCTCAAGAAGTTTTTGCAAACCATGAATCTCTTGATGCCTCCCTTGCTCTTGGTTTCCATTGTTGCTCTTATTGTGTAGGTTTCTCACTTCGGACTGTTCAAGAGATTTCCAAGAGTAACGCTGACTGCAGGCGACCTTTGCCTCAGGTAGACTTTAAACCTAGTCCCTGTGTAAAGTGTGGGATATAAACAAATACCTAGAATAAGCCACAATGGGTGAGAGCACACTCTCTTTAAGAAAAAACACCTAGGGAAGGGTTTAAAGGTGTTGTCCAGGAAATGTGGCATCTTCATCTTGTGGAATCAGTGGAGCTTCCCAGCAGAGTTCCAAGATGTGGAAGCAAGAGAGAACATGGCACAGGTTTTGAGGAAAGGCTGGTAGTTCATTAGTGCTGGAGAATGAATGTCTGGGATGGTGGAGGGAGGAGACGCTAGAGATGAGGGTAGGCAGGGGCCAGGTTAGGCAGGTGTTGTTCAGTCTGGTAAGGAGTTTGGAGTGCCTGTGGAAGGAATTAGAGTGCTGCTGACACATGGTTACAGCCAGGAATGACAGGAGAAAGGTCAGTTCAGCTGGCCTTTAGTGTATGGGATGGAGCAAGGCAGGAGGGGAGAAGATGAGGGGCAGATGCCCACTCCTGCCTCCATGCTCCAGGGGCAGTGGGGCCAGAGGGCAGGAGAAGGGTCTGGAAGAGAATCCCAGGACTTTTTCTTTTGGGGAACTTGATCATTATCTGGAGATTTTGCTTTCTGGTCTGTGAGCCACCTCTGCACTGAAGAAAGTAGCATATCATGGCCAGGTACCTTGGTATTTTCAGAAGCATGTTAGCCATCTGCTCACTCATTGGTATTAAGATGTCACTCTCTACAACACAGAATACCTGTACTTCAGACCCTTGACGTGGGTGATAACTTCCCATTGCCCAGTCTTTCTAGACATCTGTGGTGAGAAGTTACAATCACACAGGATTGTTTTCTCATTTGTTTGTTTTTGGAGTATGGATACACAGGATTGTATCAAGGACAGGCCTTTTGTTGGGATTCTAGATTTTATCTTTGCGTTAAGCTGGACCATAAGAAAATGAGTTCTTGGGCATTCCTGCTGGGAACTGATCTTGAGTAAAACTTTGGTGTGATGATCGTGGGTTTTATCAGATGCCACTCACTCTAAAAACAGCCCCTGTACGAATGTTGCTGGTTTAACTTGCTATTGTAATTGGCCAGAAGTTTCTTTTATAACTAGAACTCAGGAAGCCTTTGTCTTCCTTGAGTAACTGACAGTTTTCCTAATGTAAACCAGGTGATTGAATGTGTCTCTCTCCTCTTTTGATCTGGATGCAAGAAGCTCAGAGTCAAATCCATGACCTTCTTTTAGAAGCTGAAAAGAATCTTATTTGCAGATCAGAGTTCTAATATATTTCCTATTCTGATCTTCTATCTGAGTGAAGTTTTCCTCTCGTCCTGGTTTGTCATTTTTGTTTTTCTACTTTACTGTATGTATCATGTAAACTGCCTCATTTTCTGTGGTTTGGGGGAGGTTTGCATAGGTAGTGTAGGAGTTGTCTTCCTCCTCCTTAGTTATTGCCTTTCCTCCTTTGGGCAAAATCCCTCTAGTTGCTGGCAGGTGCAGTTGCAGGTGGCTAAGTGTCTGCCTTCTGCTGGTAACTGTGTGTCCCTGTGCCACAGAGCTTAAATCAGCCCACTATTCATTGTCACAACTGCCCCATGAGTATGAAGGAAGCGCAAGAAGTGTTTTCACTTTACACACATGCAGAGGGAAGAAGTTAAAGCAACTTGTCTCAGCTATCTCAGACTCTGATGAAGACAGAAATAAATCTTGTTTATCCCAGTGATTATGGTCAGTGATAAACATCTGTACTAGCCTGTGGGAAATTTTATTGCCAAGAATTCCTTTAGTACCTGCCTGCTTTTACAAGGACTTTACTCTTATTTGATGACTCCATTTTCCCCACCCTTGGGCCTTACAGTCCTTTAAAAATAAGTAAAACTGTTTCAGGGCCAATCAACTATTTATGCTTTTCTAGCTAAGAAGAAAAACCAGAAGGAAAGATCAATAAACATGTAGATATTTGGCACCTAAGAGGCAACTGAGGAACTGATACTTCTTTAACCTTTCTTTCCAACTGGTCTCCTCCTGCACCTCCCACTGCAGCCAAACTGGTCTCCCGGTGCTCCTCACACAGCCTGCGCTTTTCTCCCTCTCGGCCTTTTGTCACAGAGTTCTGATCACCAGGAGTTCCCCCAGTTTTCTACCTGTCTGAATCCTCCCAGGCCCACCTGCCCTGATGTGTAGCTTCTCCTTCCTCAGAACCCTGGTAATGTTCACCTCTCTTGCTGGACTATCAGCTGTGTGTGAGCGCAGGGCCCACTTATTCTAGCGTTTAGCCAGCTGCTTTGCACACAGTGGATAGTCGTTACTTAATGGGTCACTACCAAGTCATCAGTGCTGGGTCCCTCCTGGTGACCCCTTTTTGGGGCGTGGCAGGTTATGCCTGGGCAGTGGTTCCACTCAGTGTTCTGATGAAGCTGCTAGTTTTCAGGTAGTTTAGGAACCCCTTCCCAGCCAAACAGAGTCCATTAACCATGGCAACAAGTCACTGCAGTCAGTGTCTTGGTCAGTAATAGCTGCCTTCTGAGCACTTTGTTCTTTTTGTTTGTTTTAGGTGGTTGTTTTCCAGAATTTTAGCTTGGGGGTATGTAAGTAAATCTATTTCCATTGTGGGTTAAGCAGGGTCCTCCCCATCTGTACTCAGAACATAGAAACAAGCAGCTGAGCTACAAATTAACTTTGGGGACTCCACCTATTAGATGGCAAGTGTCTACATGATTATTGATCTTTCCTTTTGGTTTTTCTTATTATCTAGAAAAGCAGACATATTTTATTGGTCCTGGAATACTTTGAACTGACATTAATTAAAGTTAGAGATCCTCCATATATATTCACATCCTCTTATTCAGTAACATCCAAGTTATTAAGCTGCCTTCATTTGCATTTCTGAATTGTTACCGTGTTCTATTCAAGGGACATCTTTATTTCTCAGATTTGTTAATTTGCCTACCAATAATCCATGAGTCCTAAATGATTGACCTCTTTTCTTTCCCCTTTTCCTTGTTGGTATACCCACAGCTCCACCCTTTTTACTCTCCTCTTTTCACTTACTACATTGTCTTCGGGCAGCTCTCCCTACCCTTGTGCCTTCAGGTACCACCTCTTGACAGCTTATTTCCAAAGCTATCTCTGTAGCCACTCCTCTGTACTGAACTTGGACCTTGTAACCTTTTTCCCACTGGCAGAAGCCCCAAGGGTACCTCATATTCAGTTTATCCAAACCGTAATTTGTCTTCTTCTCAAAACCTAATTATCAGTTTGTATACCCTGTTTTTGTGAGAGGCACTGTCATCTACCTAGTTGCCCAAGCTGGAAACCTCAGGGTTATTAAGGTATGTTGGGTTCTCCAGGAAACAGACTCTGAGACGGAGATTTGTATGCATATAAGTGGAGGTCTGCATAAAAAGTGTGTATAGGAGCTCTCTCCTGCTCTCCACCCCACTCCCTAAAAGAAAGTAAAAGTAAAAAAGCCACTCGTTCACGCTGAACCTGGGTGCAGCCTCAGAATGCTCTTAACCCACAGCCCTTGGCAGCCACAACTATTCATTGGATTGGCACACGAGGTGAAATCTCTCATCCAGATCTGATGTTACAGTGCACATTGACAGGTACCTCTGTAGACCTCTGCACACAAACACTAACAATAAAAGGTGGGTGGCACCTTGCTTAGTGAGCAGATGTGAGAGCTTGTCTAGACAGAGGACAGAAGGCCAGACAAGGAAGGCCAAGAACGTGGGGAGGTGGATGTCAAGCAGGAGTGGGTGGGTGGAAGTACATGGTCTTCAAAGTGTTCCTAGAATGCCCGCCCTGCAGTCAGAGACTTCTGAAGCATCTGTGGAGAACAAAAGGACTTGGCACTAACGTTCTAACCATTTCTCTCCTCTCTTTCGCTCCAGGTTACGTTACAGCGGGTATTTTGGGGGTGTTACCGCCCTAAGCCGAGAGCAGTTTTTCAAGGTGAATGGATTCTCTAACAACTACTGGGGATGGGGAGGCGAAGACGATGACCTCAGACTCAGGTGAACAACAGAGACAGGTCCCCTTCACGGGGCTCTGCTAGCAGTGGTTGTGTGTGGTTCCTGTGGAGGCCAGGCCAGCAGGTCATGAGGCTCCGACTTGGGCTTGAAGGGTGGCAGGGGGTGGGGGGTGAGCAAGGCGGCCCAAATCGCTCTTTGCCACTGGCAGTTCAGAAATGATGGAGGGTGGTCTAGTCCTGGCTAATGGGTGTCCGGGGTCCGGGAGTGTTGGTGGAGGTCTCTGTGGACTTGTCAGCAGGTATTACCTACTGAGATAGAGTCTCACCCGTGAATGGCAAGTCCCAGACCACAGCGTTTGCAAAACTGCCACCTGAGGAAAGTGGCCAGAGGCCTGTTCTAAGCCTCTGCGTTCTCTCAGACCCCAGGCAACCCTGGTGGTTCCCAGCGTGCAGAGCAGGGAGTGCCAGCAGCCTGTGAGGAGTTGCACGCCCCGAAGCAGGCCAAGATGTCCTCTCCTTATACACGAGCCAGCCGCGCACTCCGTGGGAGCAGCTGCTGGCCTGACTCCCTGGCCTGACTCGGGGCTGCTGGCATGACCCTCAGATTCTCTTGGATTCTTTTCTGCTCTGGGGGGTTCAAAGGGGATATGCCTGGTCTCCCCTCTCAGCCCCCTTCCCTGAACTTGGGTTTCATGGCCAGATAGTTATGGGTATCCCTAACTCCCAGAAATAAGTAATTATTCAAGAGCCTGGGGCCAGTATCTTCAGACTTGTAACAAGGTCTGTCTATTAGGAGACCCCCTTTCCTCCTGTTGTTGCCTCTTAGAAAGAAAATTTCTCAGCTGGCGTTCTGAATTAATATACGTGTGGCTGCCAGATGTTTTCCATTGCTTCAGCATGAAGAAGCCGGGCTCCATGCTGGTCTCATTTCCAGGTCTAGTCTGAGAGTCTCTGGAATGTTTCTGGCAGGAGGGAACGGATCTCCCTGACCAAAGGCTGCATAGAAATGGCCGTAGTGATGGGCAGCGGCACTTCATGGCCCAGCCCATCAGCAGCCTGTGTGGCCGTGGCTTATGAAGTGGACAGAGAGGGTACCTGCTAGATTTCAGGGCAGGAATAGCAAGGGCTCGGAGTCAACCGTATCCATCATGTTCCCCAAATCCATTTCACTGCCCAGATGGGACGGCTAGTAGAATTTTACACTGATGTATCTTCACTCTCTTTTTTCCTGTTGCTCCTCGGTTTCAAGGTAAAGGGGAGCCCCAAGTTTTGCTTTCATTTGGTAAGAACATCATGGCCTCCAGAGTGGTTCTTGACTAACGCTATGGATAAACCAACTGATTTGAGCATAAACATTTGCTGAAATTTCTTTACTAAATACTTATTTACTCACCTGTGCAACAGGCACCACCCTCTTTCTGCTTATATAGTACATTACAGTTTGCAAAGAATGTTCCATGTGGACGGTCTCATTTGAGCCTGTCAGATCAACTCTGTAACACCATTGCCATTTTACGGTTCGGGAAACCCAGGCCTGGAATAATGAATTGACTTACCAAGGTTGTAAATAACAAAGTCTAGATTTGAACCTAGGTTTGTGACATTTAACAGTCATTATTTTCCCTGTTAAAAGAAGGCAACACTAAGTAAATTAGGGATCCTAAGAGACTTGAGTTTTTCAAGGTGTATTTTCTCAGTTGTTTCTGGAAAATGACAAAGTGTAAATTGACACATCTTCTTTGTACCTCAGTAGTAAATGTTAAGGGTGATTCTTCTATGGACTTATTGCCTGAGGCCCAACATAAGAAAATTCTTTTTCTTTTAATACCTAAATAATCAAGATATGTGTATGCACATATATGTAAATTTTTGCAAATGATTCTTTTTTAAGTGCCTAGTGGTAGATAATTGGGATAGAATTTTTCTTTTAACACCTCTGTTATTTTTGCAGGGTTGAGCTTCATAGAATGAAAATAACCCGGCCACTGCCTGAAGTGGGTAAATATACTATGATCTTCCACAAGAGAGACCAAGGCAATGAGGTGAATATAGAACGGTAAGTCCTGGATCCATGCGCCTGGCAGGCTACCTGCGTAGTCTCTTCTGTCACTAGTCCTATGCCAGATTTGATCAGATAAACCAGTTTATTTTGTTCAAAGCTTTTTATTGAGGTAATTTTCGGACAGACCCAAAAGCAGAGGGAACATCTATTGAATTCACATGTACATGTACCACATTCCCAGTTTCAACAGTTAACAACTCATGGCTTCTCTTCTTTCTCCCACTTTCTTCTCCTCCCCCACTGGATTCTTTAGAAGCAAATGAGATATCACAGCATTTCCTGTGTAAATATTTCAATAGTATCCTTAAAAGAAGTCTTAGAAAAAGAACTGCAGAGGTGCTGCGCGGAGACCCGCTGCACCCCTGCGAACACGACGCTGCGAGTGGCGCAGAGCGTGCGGGCCATCTCTGCGCCCAGCGCGCCCTGCCCACCGCTGCCCTGGGGACTGCAGGCAGGCGCCGTCCGGGCGCTGCACACCGGACCCGCTCTGCTGTCAGGTCGTAAATTCAGACAAACGTGAATGGGTAACAACAGAAAACGGTGTTGGAACAGTGGGAATCAGCAATTTTGCACAGGAAGCTTTGGGAGATGTTGTTTACTGTAGTCTGCCTGAAGTTGGGACAAAATTGAACAAACAAGAGGAATTTGTTGCTTTGGAAAGTGGGAAAGCTGCTAGTGAACTCTCTTCTCCTCTATCAGGAGAAGTAACTGAAATTAATGAAGCTCTAGCAGAAAATCCAGGACTTGTCAACAGATCTTGTTATGAAGATGGTTGGCTGATCAAGATGACACTCAGTAACCCTTCAGAACTAGATGAACTAATGAGTGAAGAAGCATATGAGAAATACATAAAATCTATTGAGGAGTGAAAATGGAACCCCTAAATAAACTAGTTTGAAACAACTTAATCTAGAATAGTTGTCTTAAATTAGTGGTGGATAGATTTTTAAAAAGCAACTTTTAGCAAAAGAAACTACTTGCAATGGTGTTGCCTGAAGAAAATACCCCTTAACTTCCTAATGACTTCAGATAAACGCTATGCATCTTTTTCACAACAGCCTGTGATTTTTAGGCTAGTCTCCAGTTATAATATTCAGAATTCCTGAAATTATCTGTGGTAAAACTAGTTATGAAAGTTATGTAATTCAAGGATAACATTATTATCTTAACCGTATATAATATTGTAACTTGCCTACAGCCATCCCTGGATTTGGGTCAAAATACTCAATTAACTTCCCACTGGAAATAAATGGCAGTGGAGAAAAGTTTGTTAGTTGTATAGTGTCCAGTGAAGAACGTTACTCTCTTAATTTTGCAATATACTGTGTTTGCTGGTACTATTTTTATACAGTGAAGCAACAGCCTTGCAGGAAAATAAGAAACAGTTTACTAATAAAATATTCAACTTCCTAATTTAAGAAAAAAAATACTGCAATACTATTATCATACCTAATATAAAATTATCAGTACTTGCTTATTGTCATCAAAGGTCCAGTCAGTGTTCAGATTTCCCCAATTATCTCATAAATGCTTTAATAAATTTTTTTAAACAGTTGGTTTACTCAGATTCAGATTGTAGACAAGGTCCACACATTGCATTTGAATGATTTCTCTGAAATCCCTTTTAATCTGTAGGTTCCCCCTTCCCTCCTTTTTTTTTTTCCCTTGTAATTTATTTGTTGAACAAACCAGGTCATTTGTCTGATGGAATTTCCTACATTGTGGGTTTTGCCAGTCACATCCCTGTGCTATAACTTAATTTGTGCCTCTGCATTTCCTTATAAGCTAGGTCTTCGATCTGGAAGCTTAAACAGATTCTGGTACTATTTGGGGGCAAGAACGCTTCCTCTATAGTGCCATGTATCTCCTTTTGTATCCCAGCAAGGGGACATGATGTCTGGTCATGTTTTGGTGATGTCAGGATTGTTCTGTGGGTTCACGTGTTGTCAGCCTCATGCAGTCATTGTGAGGGTCCCCATTAGTCTTCACCTAATTATTTTAGCAGCCATTGGTGATCATTGCCTAAATTCATTATTCAATTAGGGATTGCAAAATTGTGATATTCTGTCAGTGCTTCTGCATTTATTAGATAGATTTTTCTACAAAGAATGATGTGCCTTCTTCAGCTGTCTGAGTACACTGGGGTACGGTTCTTATAGAAAAGGCAGGATAAAGGGAAAGAATCAGCATTGATTTTTTATTTCAAAGTGATGAGTTGATGCTTCCTACAGCCTTCTGGATGTAGTTAATATTCTTTTCGATGCTCAGATTGTCTTTGGCAAATGTTATCTTTTTCCAGTGGGCTCCCGAATCCTTTGACATAACTGCAGTCGTTTTGCGAGCATTTTTCCCTTTGCTCTGGTGTGATGAGCTGTTCTAGGCTCATCTTGTGCTCCTGCCCCAGGAATTAACCCTTTCACCAAGGAATCCTGGCAGATAAACCAATTCTTTTGGGGGCTATGTCTGAAAAATCTACATTTCTTTGTTCTGGTGGGGTTTTTTCCCTAATGTTTGAAACTGTATTAAAGGGCCTTTAGCCTTTTTGCTAGAGTCTACATTTTAAAACAATATTAAAAGACTTTTAGCCCTTTTGTTAGAACTTACCACTTTAACAAAACAGCTATTTCTATTTTCCATGTGTCTTTTGAGCCTTTGCCCATAGGTGTGCATTTTTCTCTGTAAATTAAAATAATAATAATTAATGAATAGATACAAAAGAATACTTATCAACTGTATGAAAAATCTGAAGATTCTTGATACCATGACCACTGGTCGTGTCCTCTAGCCAGTTTACGCCCTTTCCCTGTGTGGCCCTTCCTTATCCCATATCTTCCCCCTACCCCAAGAGGAAATACTTTCCTGAATTTTGATGATAATTAAAGTTATTTTTGCTGTGTCTTGGTTTTCTTATTTTCCCATGTGTTTGTATTCATATACAAAAAAATTGTTTAGTTTTGCATGCTTTTCAATTTTATATAAATGAAATCATGCTGTATTATTTTTCTCTGACTTTATTTAGCTCAACTTTATGCTTCTAGTCTCCATCCACGTTGTTACTGTAACCGAAATGCATGCTTTTCACTGCTCAGCTCCTAGAGACCAATTCGGTTCAACACCACCCCTCTCCCTGCATCCTCGAGCTCCGGCCACACAATTACTTCCTCTTCTTCAAACACATCCTGCTCTTTGACACGTCTCTGTGTCTTGCACAGGGTGGTCTCTTTTCCGGGGTGTCCTTTCCCTCATCTTCTCTGCTGTGAATTTCTTCTTTTTCAAACCTTGGTCAAATTTACCTTCTCTGTGACCCTCATGAAGTTAGGTGCCACTTCATTCAGCCTCCTCTGCATACAGTTTAGCTTGGTTTGAGGTTCCTATGAGTCCCCGCCCTGCCTGCAGACACAGAGTTCTCCCAGCAACATTGGAGCATTCATAGATCCCCTGAAGCTTATCCAAGGACCTGTCAGCAGTGGATGAGCTGTATCACTGTACATCCTTCTGTCCTGCAGACTGGGGGCTCACTGCATGAAGGACTCTTCTGATCATTGGTCCTCAGGGTCTTCCATGGGGTTTGCCATATGAACACATGGCTGTCGTTAGTATCTGTTACCTTAGATGGAGAAAATAAACTTCTTTTGCAGTAGGAAACCCAACAAGTGCAATAATTTACAAAGATACGTTTGCCAAACTTTGTGACAAGGCAAAAAGCAGTGGAAATAGATGTTAAATTCTTATCTTTCACATTTGTTCTTTATCTTTAGGATGAAGCTCTTACATCAGGTGTCACGTGTCTGGAGAACAGATGGGTTGAGCAGTTGTGATTATAAATTACTCTCTGTGGATTACAATCCTTTATATGTCAACATCACCGTGGATTTCTGGTCTGGCCCATGACCCTGGCTCTTCTGCTGACATTTGGAGGAACTGAATATTTGATTGCAATAATTTTGGCCTAGAGACTTCCCCTAGTAGCACACATTAAGAACTTGTTGCAGCCAATTACTGAGCTGATTCTCCCTCTTTCATATTTTCTTAGCAGAACTCCTGGTGATATGGAATGTAAAACAATTGTTTTGATCATGAGGGTTAAATATTGTAATGTAGATACTTGAAGGACTAAGTATAAAAGGACCACTCAGAAGATGCCATGAAGGCTATTTGAGAACTCTGATTGAAGGAGATTTATTTAAGTTTGAAGTGACACATATTTTCTGGGATAAAAAATGCCACAGGAGATAAGATTGCTGAATGTCCCAGAGAACCAGGAAAGGGTTGAAGATATGTTTCTGTTACTCATTTATCCTGCATGGTCATCTGGGAAGAGGCGGGTCCCCGGTGAGATGAAGGCCGAAGAAGAGGGGAGAAAGGTGAAGAATAAAGGTGCCGCGAACTTGGGACCGAAGAGGTGGCAGAAGGACCGCATCAGGCGGAGAGCAGCTGCGGTGGTTGTACTGTTGCTATGGCTGCTGCCCTGCGGCAGGTGTCACCTGCCCAGATACGCCTTCCAGTAACATTTTATCTACTAGTTTTTAGAACATTTTTGTAAAATGATTTTGTACGTGTAGGATATGAAGTAGCAGTTTACAAATTACCTATTAATTAATAATACATCAGAAGTACCTCTGTAGTAAAATATGAAAAAGCTTTGGGTGGTCAATCTTGTTTTTTACTGTTGTTTCGTTACCAAACCAAACTTGGGTCCGCTTGCCCACATGCAGTGAAGCCAATCTGCAGACACTGGGTTGTGGTGAAGGAAAGTGCAGCGTTTACTGCAGGCGCCAAGCAAGGAGTCCGGGCAGCTAGTGCTTAAAAGCCCAAACTCCCTGAAGGCTTTCAGGGAAAGGTTTTAAAAGACAGGGTGAAAGAGGGCTTGTGGGATGTGTGATCAGCTCATGGACAGTCTTCTGATTGGCTGGTGGTGATGTAACCAGGAGTCAACATCATCAACCTTCTGGTTCCAACTGGTCTGGGGTCTACTTGCTTGTGGGCAGCGTACAGTTAACTGCTTCCACCTGATGGGGGTTTCAGTATCTGCCAGACAGCTCAAAGGATGTGGCTCAGAATATTATCTGTAGCCCTTGAGAAGGAACTAAAGGTCCTTGACTTTGTCTAATGGCTAAACTATTATTATTTTGTCTTGTTTGACTGTTTTCCTTTCTTTCTGCATTTTTTCACTTCTCTGATTAAATTTACTCTTTGGCACTCAGGGAAGGCCTAGGAGGCTAAAGTTTCTCTACAAACAAGACATGGGGGAGGACATGGGGGTGGGTCTTTTCCAGGAAGGCCCCGCAGGGTCCTGCTCGGTTCTAGCTTCCAGATGTATTCACGTCAGTAACCCTACTGCTTAAAAACAAAACAGATGAGACTAAGCCTTCCCCTGCTCTCCCGTGTTCATCCTTCTCTGCGCAGCCTGCTTGTGAGACAGCTCCAGGCCTGTGGCAGGTGCCTCTGAGTCTTGGCTCCTGGGCCGCGTTGTGTTCTCTTCATCCTCCTGTGCTCGATTTTGATCAGTAATGGGCGCAGCAGGGCTGCCTCAGGGGCACACCTCGTTGGTGAGAGGATAGGAAGGGGTGGAGCCAGGGCTCCTGAGGCCTTTGATTTGGAAGGAAGGGCGGGGCCGTGGCACTGATTTGGTACTGCTGAGCTTCCTGGGAGAGGGGCGGGAAATGTGGGAGGATAATCTAAGGAAGGTAATCGGGGATGGATGCTGGCTCAGAGCAGAAATAAGAATATTTTGTTCGCCTAGGGGAATGGACACAAATAATGTAGATGTGGATGTTCTTGAGCGTGTATTATGCAACTGTGCCCCAGGGTTTCTCAATCCATCATTATTACGTGACACTTAATTTTTAAAATTCAACATGAGTGCCTGCCAGCCAGTTAGTGTAAATAATATCCTTCCCAAACAGGGAGAGGGAGGGAATAGGAGGATTTGGGGCTTCCAAAAAGACAGCAGTCACCACCCACGTGGGGAAGGAGAAGAAAGAAAAGTGCATTTTGTGGACGTGACAGGTTTACCTAGGGCTGGCCTGGTTTACCTTTAACCCAGTAGGGACAAGTAAATGCTGTGTTTTTTCTTTATTTAGAAAAGAAATAATAATGGTTTTCTTCCTTTTCCCCCACCCTCTTGTCTCCTCTGCAGAATCTTCCTCTAGCTTTCCATCCCAATGTTTTAACTGAGGTATGGTTGATTTACAATATTGTGTTAGTTTCAGGTGTACAGCATAGTGAGTCAGGGTTTTTTTGCAGATTATGTTCATTATAGGTTATTACAAGATATTGGGTATAATTCCCTATGTTATACCGTAAGTCTTTGTTTATCTATTTTATGTATAGTAGTTTGTATCTGTTAACGATCCCAATTTTCTTAATTATAATCTAATGCAGACTGAACTATTGTAATTGCCAACAGCCTGTGCCAGGGGCCTCCAGTTTGGAGGCTGTGGGTCCCTGGTCATGGCTGGGGAGGGTAAAGGAAGAGAATAGTGTGTGCAAGGAATTTGAGGATCCATACTGAGAACAATTTCTCATTCAATGGAAACAAAATACAATTAGTACCATGTGGGAACTCCCTATGTATTTTCAGCTATTAACAAGGCATCTGCATTTTTTTAAATGTTCAAAACCACTGTCCTTTGCCTATTGATATTCTTCAGGTAATTCTTTCAACCAAGATAAAGTATATGTCATTTAAATGACTCACTATGAAACTTCTGGAGGTGGAAGATGGTTTTTTTTTTTTTTTTGCGGTACGCGGGCCTCTCACTGTTGTGGCCTATCCCGTTGTGGAGCACAGGCTCCGGACGCGCAGGCTCAGTGCCCATGGCTCACGGGCCCAGCCGCTCCGCGGCATGTGGGATCTTCCCAGACCCGGGCACGAACCCGCGTCCCCTGCATCGGCAGGTGGACTCTCAACCATTGCGCCACCAGGGAACCCTGGAAGATAGTTTTTTAAGACCTTTATTTTCCTTCTCTGCCACTGTACCTGCAACGGGATTCGAAGCCCCTGACTGGCAGGAGGCATATGGCTGCCTGCTTGCTCTGCTGGGCAGTTTGGCCTCAGAGGAACCGAGCTTTCCCAATTTCCCACCCTGTGTGTCTCTTGCTGTCATTGGCCACAAAGAGGCCAAGCTTTCTGAGTTTTGTAGATAAGCCTACTATACTTGCTGAGGATTACATGGACGCAGGTCTGTTTGAACACCACAAATACTTAACATGAGGAGTGTACTACTTTAAAAGTTTTTATGGCTTTTTCTCACTTATAGTACCACTCCTTTTTATAGTGCTTTATGGTTTATGACATTTTTATACACACTTTATTGATTAGAGTTAAGTAGGGTAGAAGAGGAAGTGGAGGTTCCATTACACCATATTGCCTCCATCTGGGCTTCTCTCACTCTTTTTTTTTTGGCCGTATTATGCGGCTTGTGGGATCTCAGTTCCCCAGCCAGGGATTGAACCCTGGCTCCAGCAGTGAAAGCGCCGAGTCCTAACCACTGGACCACCAGGGAATTCCCTGGGCTTCTCACTTTCTTTAAGGAAGGTTTCCTGACTCTACATCCCTGTCCTAGCTCCTAGAGAAGTTTGGTATATTCTGGACTTGAAAGTGCATTCCATTCTAGGGACTTCCCTGGTGGTGCAGTGGTTAAGAATCCGCCTGCCAATGTAAGGGACACGGGTTTGATCCCTGGTCCGGGAAGATCCTACATGCTGTGGAGCAACTAAGCCCGTGCACCACAACTACTGAGCCTGCGCTCTAGAGCCTGCAAGCCACAACTGCTGAAGCCCGCGCGCCTAGAGCCCATGCTCAGCAACAAGAGAAGCCACCGCAGTGAGAAGCCTGCGCACCGCAACGAAGAGTAGCCCCTGCTCATTGCAACTAGAGAAAGCCCGTATACAGCAACCCAACGCAGCCAAAAAAAAAAAAAAAAAAAAAAAAAAAAGTGCATTCCATTCTCATCTAGTCTCTATAAACTTTTTTCCAGACTCCCTCCCTGGTTTTTCTGCCCTTTGCCCCCTCACTTCCACTCAAGCCCCTGGGGGTTTCCTGGGGCCCCAACTGCTCTGTGAATGGACTCTTGGGAGAGAGGAAAGACATATTCTGCTGGACTAAAAACCTCCACTTTCCCCAAGTCCTATACACATATAGTCTCTCTCAAAAGCCATTAGTATATCCCACAAAATGGAGCACATTCAGGAACATTTCATAGGTTCTTTTTTGCCCATCACTTTCCAAAAAAAATTTTTAAGTCTATTCCTTAGTACTTTAAATGTTTAAGCTATTGCCACCTTCATTAGTTTTAAGTCCACTGAAGACCGTCTTATACCTGCTGAGAGAGCCAGACCAGTCTCTCAAAGATATTCACAGAGGAGAGTGTGTGATGTGTATGAGGGTGTGTGTGTGTGTGTGTGTGAGATCTGGGGCCTTGGTGGAGAGGTTGGTGAAGGGTGAGGCACACTAATTGAATGCTTGCTCTGTATTTGAATTTTCCTTGCTTTTTAAATTTTAACTTTCCAATATTCCTGTAAGTGTGTATGTAGTACTGCAAAGAAAAAACAGATTCAAGTTAAGTAACTTCCCAAAGTTGGTAAGAGGAAGAGATAAGATTTGAACCCAAGTCTCTTGACTCTAGTGTCTTGTTTTTTCCCCCCAGAATATCACATTGTCAGGAGATTATGAGATTTCTTTGTGAAGGCAGTAAGGGCAGAGATCTCATTTGTAGCTAGGATTCTGGAAATAATGTACAGAACTTGAGATATATCCATTAAAATGCCTTATCTTCATACCCTAGTACATTCTTCCACTATTGAATAGGAGTTTTGCTATTACTCAACTACTGTTTGAGGGCCAGTGAATTTGGACCAGTATATTTGGTCATTAAGCTTGTTGCAGTAAATTGAAGTAACATGATATTAGTTGGCATGTTCCCAGGAATACAGGCCGAGCAGAGATCTTCGACCAGATTTATGGTATAACTTCCTGTTGGTATTTCTTACAGGCTGTTAGCTGTTCGAATGCACTCTTTACATATCTTACGGAATCCTCGCAGTGAGATCTGTCTTCCTGAAGCAGGCTCCAAGAGGCTGACTTGCCAAAGTCATGCAGAGCTGGGATTTGGAGCCAGGTTTTTGACTCCAAAGCTCATGTTCTTAACAACTTCATGGTATCGAATAAAGCGGCCCACGCTGTCTGTGGAGTGTGTTTCTCTCTAAATAAATCCACTTCTTATGTAAAAAAAAAAAAGCTGTTGAGAACACACCATGGGGAAGCTCGAGGTGTCTCAGGAAAAGAAGTCAGACAAAGTCTGTGAGAGCATTTGGGTTTGGAGTGGGTCATTTGGGGAGGTTCTAAGCCAGCAGGATGTGTTCTGTATTGGACGTTGTCAGAAAGCCAAGACAGTTCTGATTTACCCACAGGGAGTCCTAGAGGAAGAACAGAGCTGTAATTGTGAGCACGTAGCAGTCACTTATTTTAGCAAAAAAAAAAAAAAGGGTGTGTTTGGTATTCAGAGGGTGGCACGGTGACCTTGCTTTTGTGCTTGGACAGAATTATGAAGTGGCCTCACTTTGCCTCATTTTACGTGACCTTACCTGAGGCTGGCGTTCTATGAATTGTTTACATCTAGCAGGAGGATAGCATGGCTTAGTTGTGAGTGCCAGGCTAGCTTCTGGATGTCAGGGGCTGCTCAGGAACTCAGGGTGGAGGCCACTAGAAAGTAGGGCATGATGGTACCACTTAACTCCAGGATTTGGCTATCTGTCTTTTTCAAAGGAGGGGTGTGTGTGTGTGTGTGTGTGTGTGCTTTGGGAGTTGATTGGGAGCGAGGGGGAGGGTGGGTTAGAGAAGGGTCTGGGAACTATACATTTCTCAGCAATGCGCCTTTTCCCAAGATGTTTTTGGATCTCCTCGTTGGATGTGGCCATTCCAGCCTTGTGATAAAAACGTCACGTGTGAAAGCAAACTCAATAGCTTACAACTAGTCTCCTCTGGGTTTCTTCTTTGATTCAGTCTCACATATAGGAGATGATAAGGATCTGCGTGAGGTGAAACAGGAAAGGGAAATGACACAGGACAAAGGAGGTTGTTCATTCTATAGAAATGAGAAAGCAGGGGCTTCCCTGGTGGTGCAGTGGTTAAGAATCCGCCTGCCAGTGCAGGAGACGTGTGTTCGGGCCCTAGTCCGGGAAGATCCCACACGCCACGGAGCAACTGAGTTCGTGTGCCACAACTACTGAGCCTGTGCTCTAGAGCCCGCAAGCCACAACTACTGAGCCCGTGAGCCACAACTACTGAAGCCCAGGTGCCTAGAGCCCGTGCTCCTCAACGAGAAGCCACCGCAATGAGAAGCCCGCACACTGCAATGAAGAGTAACCCCCGCTCGCCGCAACCAGAGAAAGCCTGCATACAGCAACAGAGACCCAACATAGCCAAAAATAAATTTATTTAAAAAAACCCAACAACAACAAGAAATGAGAAAGCAGCTTAGTTTCCAGTTCCTCAACCATAGTCCGGCTTGTCAGTCACGTGGATGGGGGTGGGGTTTTAGAGGAGATACGATTTTCAAACTCGCATGACTCACTATTCCTTCTTTCCTTCGTGGGTAGTCAGAAACTACCTGGTCTGCTGCTTAGAATGGGAGCAGTTCCCGTTTATTACAGCTGACGTGGGAAAAAAGTTATAGGGCCCAAAAAAATGAGCAGAGAGCATCCTAATGTTCAGGGTGAACAGCCTGCCAGGAACCTGAGTAACAATCTGGGGAGGAAAAAGCCAACCGAGGAGCGTGATGACCCGTCTGGTATTGCAATCAGGTAAAACCTACCCCAGAGTCAGCCTGACCCATTTTTCGGTGTTAGGTGGTAACTGTTCTTTGCCCACCTGATAAGCAGGCCTGTTGCAGGATTGGGAGGTTTCTCGAGATGGTTTTTTATGGGTGTGTCTCAAGCCCAGCAACGTGCCAGCAACCCAGAGCCAGGCCCTACTGCTCTTCTCACCCCCGCCCCCCCGCCGCCCCCCGGCCTGGTGGGGCTGGTGAGGGCCTCACCCTGAACAGTGTGGCTTGGGTCTTGCCGTGAGCCCCACTTCTGTCCCAGAAGCCAGATGGAAGAGGGACAAGGCTGGGCTTCCAGGGAAGGTGGAGGGGATGGAAGCAGAAACTGGGCAGAGCACGAGTTGCCCTGAGATTAAACTGAAGACCCCCGTAGCAGGAAGTGCAGGAGTCCTGAACGGCTGGACTCGCCATAGGGAAGTCCTCAGGCCCGGGTCTGTCTCAGCTGAAAGGTGTGTCCTCCCCAACTGCTGGGGGCTGGACACTGAGTACCTGGGTTCAGGGTCTTATTTTGTAGGAAGCTAGCTGGAGAGGGGGCGGACGGTAATGACCAATTGAAGGCCTGTTGTTTTTCTAGTTACTTCGTGGTAGAGAAGGCAGGTGGTAAGATTTAACGAGCAGCAGGTGGGCCATCTTCCTCCACAATAGCTTTTTCCTGCTCCCACTGCTGCACTGGATTCTGCCAACTGAGATCAATTTCAGTTATTAAGGAAAAATCTGCAGAGAAGATTGAGAGTGGGAACTAGCTGTCACTCACCCTTTAGTATGAATTAGTTTGCAAAAAGGCTTTCCCTTAACCTAGCTGAGATCAAGTCACAAGGAGAATGGAATCTTGTAGGGAGAGAATTTTGAAGCTCCAAAGCCTTGGAGGGGGAAGGCAGAAGTGGGTCTGGGACAGGATTTGCTCACGCATGAGGGCACTGGAAAATCCAGTTAGCAGCAGAAGAAAAAGGCACCAGAACACATGAGAGAGGATGGACAGAGAGAAGGGAGAGAGGCGCTTCAAAGCTTTGCCCAGAGTAAGCTCGAATTTCCTTCTTCTCCTCTCTTCAAAAAGACCACAGAGAGAACCTTCTCAGTCAAGTGCAGGTGTCATTTATCTTGACACCCCAAGCCCTGTCCTGGAGAGGCAAGCGAGGCAGGGGAGGGGCAAGCTGGTCGTGTGTCAGAGCAGGAGCCTTTGGCTCCCTGTCCTGGGAATCGGCGATCCGGCTGCTGCCCCCAGCTTTACCGCCCAGGTGCAGGCTGTAGCGCCCTCCCCCTCCTTGTCCCTCCCTGCCCCGGGGCTCAGACTGAGGCACAGGAACCTGGGTGGAGGCCTGGGAGTGGGCTACTCCACGTGACTGAGTCAGCTGCGAGTGGGACCCTGAAGTTACAGGTACCTTTCCTTCCTAGGGGACACAGTTGAGCAGTTGGAGTCAGAGATGCAGGGGGAAAGGATCTGAGGAGCAGCAACTGCATCCCCGCTTCTGGGCAAAGGGCAGCAGGAGCAAAAAGTAAACGTGGAAGTTCAATCATTCAACTGTACAGCAGGGTTACCCGGTATCCAGAGGGAAGCCACACCTGACTGCATTTTCCATCTCCTAAATTTTAATTCCCGCGAGCCTACTAAGCTCTTCTGTTGGAAGACCCATTTTGCTAGCCTCACATATGACCAATTATGACACTGGTAAAAAGAAAAGAAAGTGAACATATTCAAAAGCCTTCTTTATTTATAAGACTAGACAAATGTTGTTATAAGAACTTCCTTCAGGATTGCAAAAGGAAACATAGATCAGAAGAGAAATATTTTGACAGTAAAAAAAAAATCACCATAAATCACCTATCTAACAGCGGGCTTGCTTCTCCCTTATTTGAAAGGGGCTTTCGGATGGGATGAGATTGGTAAATATATAACAGGTCCCTCCTTTGTCCCCCAGAGTGCACATACTTTTAATTAGCGGGAGAATTGAGGTTACTAACACCTATCACTCTGCAATGTCTGAGAGGAAACTACAACCATTGTTAGCTCAAGATCGGGCATTGTCCTGGAGAATAAGAGGATCCCAAGGTGGCATTAAGAGAATCACTTGAGTCTCTGTAGATGGGAGCCACCGTAGAACAAAGGCAAAAGATATATTTCAACAGTCTTTTCCTTAGTTCTCTCACGCGGACAATACTGAGATGAATGAAAGCCTTTGAAGGTTTCTTTTAGAAAGCAGAGAGAAATACAGGCAGATTTGCTGTCCAAATACAGACTTGGCTTGCTGTGATAAGACAGGCTCCTGTGAATGCCTTGTGCCCCCAAATTAAAAATAAACAGAGATGGCAATAGTTATTATCTACTATCCTAAACTCTCCCTTTCCTACGGTCTATAACAATGTTGCAGAATCCTAGATCAGGGTGAAATCATTAGTGGTAAGAATTTCAGGAGTCTGAGAGCCTAAAGAACCTAAAGAAACTCCACACCAACTGACTTGGCAATTTGAGGAAGAGTGCATAATTTCCCGGGGAGCACAGAGGTGGAATATTAGGAGTTCCAGCACCAAATCCAGAGTCACTGTGGGGAGTGGTATGGTGGTTACACTTATTCTTAATATTCAATTCTGCTCCAGTAGAACATGGTACCCAGGAGAACCCAAAACTAGAATACAAAGGAAAAGAAAAATAAATAAGGAATTGTTTTAGAAACATCTGGTACTTGCAGAAAAATGATATGAGGTTCGTTCAGGCTCAGGTGACACTGGATTTTTAAGAATGATCTTGCCTTAAGCATCATCACAGGGGCAGAGGTGACTCTGAGTCCATCCTGTCACACAGTGAACCAATATTTTCCCAAATGACCAATGCATGATGTTCTAGAATCACGAATGGGTAAATATTTATGCAAACTGCAAGACAAACCAATGTAATGTATTTTAATGTAACAGAGTCCTAAAAGTTCTTTGATGAAGTTTCAGATTTCATATTGCAACTAACCTTTAAGAAACTACTACTTAGCAAGTTTTGTGTAGTACCAAAGGAAAATATTCACAATTATTTTTAGATAAGGCTACCAAAACACTTTTGTTTTCTCAACTACGTGTAGAATGGATTTCTTTCAAATCCTTCAACGTAAGCAACATATTATAACAGATTATATGAAGATGAAATATGAGAAGCCAGCTGTCTTCTATTAAAACCAGACATTGAAGAGATTTTCAAAAATGTAAAAAAAAAAAAAAAAATACTGCCCCTTTTCTCATATCTTTTTGTTTGGGAAAATAGTCACTTTTTTCCCACAGAAATATATTGTTAATAGTAATGTAATTAGTTTGTTATTGTTATTTTATATGAATTAACACGTGTTTTTAAAAATTTCTGTGTTAATTTCCAACAGGGTAAATATCAGTAGATACAGGTCCTCCATAGGCAAAAGCTTTTGGGAGTCCTCAGTAATATTTGAGAGAGTGTAAAAGAGTTCTGAAACCAAAAGTTTGGGACTGCTTCCTGAATGCAATGGCTCTTAATCCTGACAACAAGTTAGAATCACCTGGAAAATTAAAAAAAAAAAAAAAAGACCTGGGTCCTGCACCTAGATCAACTGAAATCTGAATCTCAGAGGTTGGGGTTCAGGTATGCTTTTGTCCCCCAAGCTCCCCCATGAGGTTTAAATGTGCATTCAGGGCTGAGACCTACCATTCTACCCTCTTGCTGCATGTGCATCACATAAAGTGGTCAGAAGAACAAGGTGAGACTGGTGAAGGCAGCTCTTTGGAAGGAGGGAGGCAGGTTAGAGGAGGCATCTAGAGAGATGACAGTCTTTGATATCTACTTGAAATGAATTTATGAGATCTGGAGAGATGGAGGAGCACACAAGTGCATCCCAGTCAGCCAGAGAAGGATCTGGTTGGTAGGGGAAGTTCACGCCCTACCTCCCGAGGGAATCCACTGTCCTTGCCCTGGTGCCAGCAGCTTCCTGACTAGCCTTCAGGTCTAAGCTTTTTTTCTAGTCAGTCTAGCGTGCTTGGGTTAACCAGGGGCAATCTCAAGGTCTCTCCTTATCACTATCCTCCCAGAAATGAAACATGTGATGGGAAATACTCACAGTCCAACAGAGAATGGCAAATCCAAACCACGCAACCCCCCAGGCGTGTCGGTTCATTGGTCCAGAGATCAGTTCATAGCAGCCCTAGAGAAGTGGGCGATTCCATATCCACATGAAAGGGACCAGAAAAGAGATGTAAGAGATGGGTGGGAAGCTGATTTGAATCAATGTCACCCCAACATCCAGTTTAACATAACCAGGCTATTTCTACATTCCTGTGGACAACTAGGTTGTTGTGCTGTACTGAAGAAATAGGAATAATCTATAGGAATAATCCTTATGAAGAACTATTCTATATCATATTTATTTGTTTTTGCATTCAATCTAACCGAGGTGCTGCTATTTTAGCATAACATTTTTCTCATATTGAATATGTGGCAATGTAAAGTATTCTTAATAAAATTTGAGTTTTTTCCTCTCCCCAAAGATTTTATTGGTGATTTTGGTGTTTGAGGGCAGGGTCACTTTTTGATTTGTTTTTCAATAAAAGTTCTTCCAGTTAGTGAAAATTAGAGGCTTTATTTTTTAGTATTAAAGGAACTCCTATACCATGCTTCGTAAATTCTCATTTGACATCATATTTCAACATATCTTTATAGTATTGTAGAAGAGCCACGGGGTGTGTGCGAGAGAGTGAATCATTCTTTATTCATCGAGTCATTCATTCATGCATGCCATAATCTGGTAAGTTTTATATGTAGCACATTCTGTTCTAGTCTCTATGCAAAGTACTGGAGTGATACACACGTATGGGTCTAGACCTGCCATCTGAGCGACCTCCACTAAAGCCCTTGGAATCACAGGAATGCCTAGGAGATGCCATGACCAGGCTGGTTTTATGAACACTGAGATCCAGAGAGAAATGTCTTAGAAAGGCTGACCTTGAAGTTTAGGCCCCGCCCAGGGTCTCCAGGTAGCCACTTGAAGTTCTATCCTTTCTAACCCTGCCCCAGTCCCTGGTTCATCCACTTGCATGTCCTGCCTTTGCTATATATGCCTTGATTTCTCCCCCATTTACACCTCTCCATCTACCTGACTCCCCCACTCACCTAGATGCTCAAATGAAAAATCTTGGAATTATCCTTAACTGTTTTTCTCTTAAGCAAACACTTTTGGGTTTAAAATATATCTCAAATCCAAACACTTATTACTTCCTGCTACCACCTTGGTCCACCACGGCCTCACTTCAGGATTCCTACAATCACCTCCTGGCTGGTTTCCCTGAGGCCCGAGTCCACCCACGGTGCCCTACTAGTCTTTGTACAGTGCCAGAGGGATCCTTGTAAAACATGTCAGATCACTTCACCTTCCTTCTCAAGACCCTCTGAAAGTTTCCCACCACCCTTAATATGAAATTCTAAGTCTTCACAATGGCTACGAGGTGCTGTATGATACGGCCCTGCCTCTCTCTGTGACCCCAGCCGCCACCAGAGGAGGTTGTTTCACTGCAAAGCTAATGAGCTTGGGCTCAGGGCTGCTTCCTCGCAAGACCATTTCAAAGTCCTGTACCTAGTTTTGCATGTGTAGTTTAAACTGTTTTTCCTGAGGAGAACCCCTCCCCACAAATCTGATAAGCTTCAGTCCCTACAAAATCTAGATTCATGCTTGCCTCCTACTCTTCCTTCACTTGTTCCAGCCTTGCCATACGGATGTTCCTCCAAAAAGCTAAGGGCCTCCACCTCAGGGCCTTTGCACTTGCTGCTTCCTTTTTACAGAACTCTCTTCTTCAATCTTTTCTAAGCGAGGGTCTCCTTTCCTCACTTAATTCAGAACCCTGTGCAAATATCATCTTAATAAAGCCTTTCCTGACAACCATAGAGAAAAATACCTTTCCCCCCATCATTTTCTATATCCTGCTTTATTTCTGCTCATGGCACTTATTACTACCTGGAATTTACTGTGTATTGGTTTGGTAACTTGTTTGTGGTCTGTCTCCCATACTACAGTGCAAGCTCTACGAGGGCAGGGATTTTATCTTGTTCATTGTTGAATCTCTAGAACTTAGAGCAAGTGTCTGGCACAAAGCAGGCACCTGATTAGGATGAATGGAATGTGATAAGAAGTAATAATTACAAGGATATTATTTGTGACACACTTGATGGTTCACAAACACTCCTATATCCATCACTCATTTGATCCCCCTGACAATCCTGGGAAGTGGTCATTTGTCCAATAATATGTATAAAAACCCACTTATGCCAGGTGCCAGGCACTGGGCTGGGCATTCAGCTGTGACAAGGCAGAAATGGGTGTTGCCCTCATGAAGCTCACAGACAAAAGCCCCAGTTTTTCACCTCTTCTCATTTAGTGCCTTTCATGATGCTTTTTTCTCATTGTAGTGGCACCTACCTTGATCTTCTTTAGTTCCATCATAATGCTCTTGAGGTGTAGTGATTAGAATTTGCACACAGCATTTTGGGGGCAGATGAACCATGATGTAAGAACATATATGTTTGCGTCTGACATGCTATGTGACATTTGGTGGGTTTCTATTATTACTACACTTGTGACAACTTCCCTAGTTTTGTTAGCCTTTCTTTGTGCATTGCAGATCTCGCAAAGCTACAATTTGGATGTGAAAAAGTGTCATTCATCTCTTCATTTGCCCACCCACCAAACATTTATTGATGCCTTCTCTGTGCCAGGCATTATGCTAAGTACTGAAGATACAGAATTGAAGGATGCATGGTCCTCAAGGAGACTCATAGAAAAAATAGGCTTGCAAACAAATAATTATATTTCAAGGTATCAACTGCAATAATAGAAGTAAAGTATATGAGGTACTGAGGGGGCGTACTTTGCTTTGTGGAAAAGGATTGTTATAGGAGAATTAGCAGGACCTGTAACTCGGAGAGAATGGTGGCATGTGGGAATCTGGGAGACCAGGGTAGGGAGAAGCAGGAAGGATGAGTAGATAAGAGATTATGTCAGGGGTGAAGAATGAGTGAGATTGAGAAAGTAGGAGCACAGGGAGTCAGGGACAGAGAGGAATTTCAAGATGCAGGAATTTGGTGTGGGAGTACTGCTCAGTGACATGACTTTGTAGTTGTGGTATAGCTAGTGGGTAGAGGACGTGGTGAGTCCAAAGACTGTTAGGGAGGGTGTGACAAAAGTGTCCCTTATTACTAGAATGTTCTATGTGTGAGGGAAAATAGTGTGGCTGTGAAATAAACCAATCATCTGATGGCAAACATCCTTTTTGGTCTCTTTCAAAGATATGATACAGTTTGTATGGAATTACAATCCAATCAAGATACGTCTGCATGGACTAGTTCCAAGGCTGAAATGTTAAAAGCAGTTTATTATTCCTCAGAGTGATCATTATATTGCATATTGTGATTATAGGCAATAAATTTAATTTTTTTAGCAGTCTGAATATAACTAATTAAAATGATACCAAAACAATGTTGCTAAAAGGCAACATGAGGGTTGCTCTGAACAACTCTGCAAAATAATCTCTATCACTCCCATGTCATTTTCCAGATTAATGCAACCCATCCTAGTCCAGGCACCCTTCCAGGGGGGGCACGATGACCAGCAGTGCCGTGTCGTTCATTCCGAAAATGCATTTTGTATTATTTCCTGCAAGACCAAAGAGTCTGGCATTTCTCAATTATTTAATGTACTGGCACACAACTAGCTTTCCTCAAAGTGGTAATGCACAGCAGTGGAAGCATCTCAGAGGCTGACGTCAAGTGTATGAGGATTCTCTTCAGGGCTTTTTGGGATTATTACCAAGTTCTTTCTTGGTTTAGAGTCTGGGCTCTGGAGCCAGGCTGCTAGCATTTGAATCCTGACTCTTCCATTTACCAGCTGCATGACCTTGGGCAAGGCAATTATTAGCATCTCTGTATCTCAGTTCCTCTTCTGTAAAATAAGGATCAAAGTGACACTACCCACGGAGCCTTAAATGAATTAATATCTGTATTGTACTTGGAGCAGTGTCTGGCATTTGATAAGTACTCAATTGATGTTTGTTTTCATGATCATCATATCATTCTCATCAGGCTGGAAACACTTTTTCAAAAACCACTTGTATGTGAATTAGCTGTTACCCAAATCACCAATCTAATTATTTTATTAAGACGATCCTACATTACCACTGAATGAGGCGAGTGGGTGTACCATTACTGCATCTACCCTCAGCAATTGCCTTTGTTTTGGAACTGGCAAAACATTCCTTTTGTATATCATCCCTTTCAATTTACATTTTGCAAAAATAGAGCAAATCTTTGATATAAATACTTTTCAAAATACTAATTCTATACATTATACAAATCGTGTTCATTTAAACAAGATTGGATTCTGCTATTGCAATTTTTGCGTTCTGTTCATTTATTACAATGTAAATTTTCCCAGATCAGCCCTAGATTAGCACTTACATTTTACTAACAGAGAAGGAAATAGTTAACATGAGGTTTAGGAAAAAGGATGCAGAATTCCTTAGTGAGAGACTATTACCTACAGTTAACCAGTATTCTCTTCATAAACAGCAGAAAAACCTCCTGGCAGGTCTTGGGAGAAGCAAGGACTCACCTGATTGTGATAGTATCCAGGTACCCCTAGTTTGCAGGCCTCCAGGTTGAGAGGTTCTTTAAGGTTGTTCATAACACAGCACTGACGAGGCCAGGGGTAGTCGGCATCGTTATTCTCAGTCCGGAAGGCAGAGGTGTATTTCTGCCAGTCTGATGGTCCATTTACACCACAGCAATTGTCCTGTCAGCACATGAGAGAAACAAAATTCTCTTCCATAATCCTTGCTAGAGCCACCAAGGTGGCAACTGAGACTTTATGGAGAAAGAAGATATGGAAATTATACTGTATCTTACATTTACTAAAAATCCCCTAATGAGAGCTGAAGGTGTTTTTAAGGTATTACCTTGTAGAGCTTGCAAAATACTTTTACATTTATTACCTTACTAGCCATTAATGAGCTCTGTAGCCTTTGACGAGTTAAACTTTCTAAGCCTCGTTTTCCTTAACTGAATTGGGACAAATATAGTACCTACCTCACAGAGCTGTGTGAGGAATAAATTAGTCAATACATTTAACACGTTTAGCACAATGCCTGGCCCATAGTAAACCCTTAAAAAATGTTAATCATTATTAGTACGAATATCTTGCTACAATAATGTGAGAGAGTTATAATTATTCTCATGTTACATATGAACAAATTGAGAATCAGAAAATTAAAATTTTTATGGTGAAGAAATCATGAGTAATTCTTCTTGTTTTACTCTTCTGTATTTTTAACATTTTTTGGAGCAATTATGTATTATTTTTATAATGGGGGAAAATAAACTGGAAAAAATAACCAAAACCTAGTGGCACATGGTTCTGCCTCTACATAGGAAAGGAAGATCACTTAACACGTAGCTCATATTACTCTAGATAGAATTGAGGATAGGGGATAAAACACAATTCACATCACTTTCCTTCCATTTTATAAATTCTGCTAAAATGTTTCAAGGGAAGAAATAAATACTACTGCATCTCTCAACTTTTAAGATAAATATATTCAGCAAACTTGGTGATAAAGTGACTATCTTAAAAGCATGCCACTGGATTATGGAAAATATCTCACCAAAGAAAATAATCATTCTGTAATTTGACCTGAGCATTTTGGGGGGGAAATGGTTAAGTTTGAAACAGACTTATTTCAGACTGGGCTTTATAAAGTTGGTAAGTGGATTTTCAAATGTGTGAGCATTCACATTTTCATTTGAAAAGCTTAGTTCTTCGCTAACATAGTGGGAAAAAAAAAACTTGACTTAGAAGAGTGATAGGAAGTGAAAAAGTGGCCAATAGATTGGAGGTCCTAATGGGCTAAAAAAACTATAGAACAGGAATATTAGACTAAATGAAGGAAATTTTAGAAGATAGAGGGTAAAGAGAGAGTTCAAAGAAGGGGTGGAGGCTATAAGGGGGTTTGCTGATGATGGACTGGGAAACATAGGTGGTTGGGTGGGGAGGGGGTCGGGAGGGGGCCATGGGAGAGTTGTGTCACACGAGGGCTTATGCAGGGATGAGAATTCACATACTTACAGCAGCGTAGGGGTGAGAGTGGGTATTCTGAAAGACTTGTACTTTTGATGGTATTTGAGGTAAATGTGGATATAAGGTTACGATTGCCAGTTAGAGGAAAACAGGTGATCAAATCAAGTCATAGCCTCTGGTCCCTAACAGGACTAGCCCACAGGTGTGAAAAGGTACTAAACAAGCAAAGCAGACAATAATTGCCACTTGAGTTCATTGTGAGGTGGAGGCAACTTTTTTGTGTGTGTGTGTGTGTGTGTGGTACGCGGGCCTCTCACTGCTGTGGCCTCTCCCGTTGCGGAGCACAGGCTCCGGACGCGCAGGCTCAGTGGCCATGGCTCACGGGCCCAGCTGCTCCGCGGCATGTGGGATCTTCCCAGACCGGGGCACGAACCCGCGTCCCCTGCGTCGGCAGGCGGACTCTCAACCACTGC
The DNA here is from genome assembly GCF_964374135.1 of Grampus griseus. Lineage (NCBI taxonomy): Eukaryota > Metazoa > Chordata > Mammalia > Artiodactyla > Delphinidae > Grampus > Grampus griseus. The sequence goes on from NC_138998.1 coordinate 78,780,488, forward strand.
GCCACCAGGGAAGCCCGGAGGCAACATTTTTTTAATGTAAGTGATGCTTGAGTTCTAAGAGGCAGAGTGTGTGATTAATCTAAATTTCTTACCAATGTCATTACTCCTATAAATGGAAGCTAATCAACATAATGGCTTAAAATAAAATATAGATCTAGAGGTCCCACTGAGTCATGTGTACACCCCCTAGTCCCTGCCAGTAAATGAGAGGAATAGAGGAACTTGCCTATGTCAAGTCTCTTTGTGAAGGAAGCCCCCTTGGAGGCAGTGGTCCCCACACTTTAACTTCATTCCTAACCATCCATATGCCCTTGGATACTGGTTTAGATACCAAATGGCATCTCCCCAGGACTGCAGGCATTACCTGGAGCATGAGCCTGTCCCAGGTCTTGGTGACTCCTTTGTTTTTCCACTGGTCATCATTGTTTGGAGGACTGTTGTTTTGGTACCTCTCCAGCATCTGCTTCAGGAAGAGGTTGGGTGTGAACTATTATGGGAGGAGGCAACACAAGAGGAAGAGTTAGCACAGTAATCCTCAAGGAGGCGAAGTGATTTGCTCGGCATGTTGCTGGGGTCCCTGAACATTGTCTCCTGGAGTAAAACTGAGCTCAGAGTCACTGAGTAGGGCTGGGGGTGGGAGTAAGGCTGCTCCGGGTGGCGGAAGTCCCCCTTGTAGGGAGAAGACCCCCATCTCCAAAGAAATTCCAATGAGATAAGGGTAGACAGGCATTGTGGGGTGGCCTAGGCCAGGGAATGGAAAAAAGGAGAGAAAGCAGGGTGCTGGATGGGAGGATGTCTCAGATGTGGTGGATTACTGCTCATCCCAGTGGAAGGCCAGTGACTGTGGCAGAGTAGTGAAGAGCACGGCGGTGCAAGCTTGGGCCCCGGGAATCACCCGGCCTGGATTCAGGATCCCACTTTCACTTACCAGCTGAGTAACCTTGGACAAGTTACTTTATTTTTTAAGTCTCATTTTATTTTTATTTATAAAATGAATACCTATTTCATAGGGTTACTATGAGGAGAAAAATTATATATTTATTATTAATGTGCATATTACAATGTCTGGTATAGGGTAAGGGCTTAATATGTGTCAGTTATTGTAGTGTTATGATGGTAATGATGATTCATATGGTCATTTCTGCTCTTCTTTTGAGGTTGTACTCACGAAGTCTCGTTGTGTTGCTGCTGTGATACAAGATGCCACTTCAAAGCCATATACAATAAACATCAGAATGAAATACTGGAAGGGAAACAAATGGAATACAAGAATTACATCTACCTCCAAAGAGAGTTTTTTGTTTTGTTTTGTTTTTACAAATAACTGTTATGTTTTCTGCAGCACATTCACCTAAATATAATTATCTGATCATTTACATAATTATTCAACAAACCCTCGTTGATCAGCTGCTTAGAGCCAGACTTGGTGCTAGGTGCTAATCAGATCAACTCTTCTCCTTTCCCCAGAGAACAAACAACTATTGAATACAAAGCTTTCTCAGTTCAGTACCCTGCGTTTCCATTTTAACTGGGAAAAACATACAAGAGAATGAACTGGTGTGTGTGTGTGTGTGTGTGTGTGTGTTCGTCCAATGGCTGGCAAGAGAATCAGTGTATCACACACTATGTAGAGCCTCGTAACTCCCCTCTCATTGGGAGACGTTTTCTTTACGGTTTACTGAGAATTGAGGATTACCGAGGTCAAAGATGAATAGGGCTGCGTTTAATATCCGTCTTCCCTCTTGGCAACGTCCAGTCTTATGAGAGAGGAGCAGGCAGCCTCCAGGTACACAGCTCTTCACCAGCATCTTCTCTCACTCACTCCCACTCCAGTTGCATCAGGTCAGTTGAGGGAAACAGCACATTGTGTGTTTTGTTGCTGTGTGTGTGTGCGTGTGTGTGTGGTAGAGTGCACATGCACGTGTGATGGCTCCACAACACACTGCCCCTGTTTATGGCTGGCAAATATCTGAAGGACAAATGTTCTCCGAAACTGGGATGGGGACTGTTTGCAAGAGTCCTGTCTTTGCTGTCCTCAGCCTTCCACATAGGCTTATGGTGCTTGGGTTCTTCTGCAGAAGGGGCGCTGTGACAGTGTTAGCGGAGGAGCGCAGGGCAAACGGTTCTCCCTCCCTGGGCAGGGGCGGTTCTCAGAGCGGCACCCTCTGCTGCCCTAACCATTCCGCCCAGAAAAAGGCTTTGGCTACTGTTAACTCTCTCTCTCTCAGTAAACAGCAGGAGCCCCTTCAGAGGCCTCATAACATTGCCTCCCTCTGTATTAGCGGCTGCATTGCTCTTTGTTGAGAGCTTTGCTGGCTCCCTTTAAAGAGTCTCAGAAGCCCCTTAGAGACGCTCCAGAAAGGAGGCACAGGGTGCAGGTGTTCTCTCCTCCAGCCGTGTGGAGGGCGCGCTGCTCCGTCTCTTTGCCAGGCGTGGTGAAGGATGTTCCCGGCTGTGCGAGACACACGTGACTGGCCCAGAGTGAGGCTGGGATGCAGCTGAAGCTCGTCTCTAAGGACACCTGCCCCTTCTTTACCTTTCCCTGCATTCCTTAACCCCACCCTGAAAAAGTGGGTTCTTTTGCCCTGGAACTAACTCACACTAAAGACCCAGAGAATGTAAACATTCTGCATTCCCTAGGTACCAGGATGATGTTAGTTCACAGGAAAAGCCAACCAACAAGCACCTTAGCTTGCTGGACTCGTTCCAACCAACAAGCACCTTAGCTTGCTGGACTCGTTCCATGAAGGTGGAACTCAGGTCCTGCAGCCTTTGGCTAGGAGAGTTATTTCAGGTAGGGAGTGAGGATGGGGCCCCATCACAGGGCGAGAAACTGCTGTCCTGAGCACGGGGGAAGGGAGTAGAAGTTTAGACCCAACACCGAGGGTTCTTAGCCCGGCTGGCTGCAAATTTGCTCCCATCTGCAAAGGTAGAGCACAACCTACTGTCTGAGGTTTGGGGCAGAAGCCTCCCTATGGGTGCACAGAGTTAGAGCCTCCACAGGCAGGTGGGAGCTGCAGCTGTTCTCTACATGTTGCCCAGCATGGGTTCCTAGGGTCCCTGAAAAGCAGAGTGAATGCGTGAAGTGGGAAGTGTAGGCCATCCCACAACATCATCAGCCTTGAGCTCAAAAATGTCTACAAAAGCTCATGCTTTCTCTTAAAACTTCGTGCATATTTTGTGATTTATATCCTAATATATCAACACTTGATTACTATTAAAACAATATTTTAAACTACTTACTCTCAAGAGAAAAAGTCTAATTATCGAGTTCTCACTGTCTCTCCTTTGGCCTGTGTAGCTTCTGGCTGTATCTGTTGGGCCCATGCAGACACCAGTCAGAGAAGCGAAGATCTGGAAAATACTCAACAGGTGACCTCCAGGTGTCTCCCCTTCAGCTTCTCTTGTGCTGGACTCTTCTGGACCTCCCATAGAGGAGAGCATCTTTGACCCCACTTGGATAATCTTCACTGCAGGGAGGGTCTTCCCCTCTACTCCCTCCTCACCTGGCACTCTGTGCTCCCGCCTACCCCACTGAAAACCAAAGCACTGTGCTCAGGGAAGAAGAAACAATCCGTCTAAATTGGTCCAGGAGAGAAATGTAGAGAATTTTTAGGTCTTACCACCAGAAGAAGTTTCCTGTTGGACTTCATGATGCCTGCAACGCCCAGGACAGACAGGCAGAAGAAGCAGATGCCGACAAACATGCCAATCCAGGCTGCCCCATAGATGTCATCATTGTCAGTGGCTTCAAGCAGCGGGTAGAGGCTGTGTTGGTCGGACACAAAGAAGATGCACTCTGCAGTCAGGGCGATGCCGCACATCTAGGGGCAGAGGGGGTTCTGTCAGGCTGGCGGCCATGAGAGCGGCACTGGGAAAGGGGTAGAGGAGTAGGGGCGTGGTGGTAAGAGAGACTAACTCTGTTCCCTGCATAGACTTTAAGCAACTGACTTAAACTCCTCATTGCCAGGAAGTCAAACAGCTCCTTCCATCCTATGTATTGGTTTCATGCCTCCTTCCACATTTCGCTCTATCTTCTCGCTCTTTGGCAGGAGACCCAGACAATTTCAGACCATCTATAAAACCCCTGGGGCATGAACCGCTCAAACAATGACTTCTTGTACGAAGATAATCTCTCACTCCCATTCCCACTGCCCACTGTCCATATTCCTGGATTGTAATATTTAAACGGGTCCTGGTCATGTTCTCTGTGCCAGAGAGCCATGGAACATTAGAGCTGGGAAGAACCTTGGTGGTTATCTTTCCTGCCCCCTGGATTAAATAGATGAAGGATCTTGGCCCTGAAAGGCAATGACCTGTCCGGAGTCACACAGAGTCATAGTCAGGGCTGGGCCCAGAGCCAGTGATCCTGGCTCCTAAGTGCTCTCACCACACTGTGCGCACGCAGCCTGGCCTCTGAGTTACTCTTACATCCCAGTACTGCCCCCCCCCCCGCCCCATGTGACCAGCACAGGAAGATGCAAACATCTGTCCCCAACAACCTTAACAGTGGAGGCTGTGGAAATCAAACCGAGGAGGGATAGGAAAGACACACCAAAGCGTGTGTGTTGAGAGTGCTTGGACACTGACTGTGGTTATCGTGGTTGCTTTTAGATTCTTGTGTTTTAAAGTTGGGAGGGAAATCTCTCTTTTTTTTCCCACATGGTCTTTTGATATATTACATAGTTATATAGGATTATGTATATAGTTAACTTCTAGATAGCATGTTTTACTAACACACTTCTTAAAAGGAAGAAAAGATGTAGGGAACCAGTCATTATATCATTATTTCCCTTTAAACTCTCACTTTCGATTGATCTAAAATCATAATTACAGGAAGAGCAGAATTTCCTGGAAAATACTCATTACTTACACCAATAATCACATTTTCAAAAATCAGCAGGCCCTGGAAGCAACGAACAGTGGAGTCATCTTTGGCCATCTTCACGGTTTCCCACGAGCTGAGGACACAGCTGAGAACATCACAACTTGTTAGGAGCAGGGGATGAAGACTGCTGCTGCAAGTTCCACAGCAGAACTAAGTCACACCACCGTGCACCGCCTTCTCGTGTTCCAGAGCACCCAAACCAAGCCATGTGATCATTTAGCCATGGAAGAAGTTTGGTTATTCAGTTCAGTGATCACAGTAATTTTATAAAGGAGAAAAACAAAGTAAAGCCACCCTGAGTCTCATCACCAACTTTCAGCAGTTCTTTAGGGTATGGAACATACAGACTGCATCCTTCTGAGTGATGAACTGAGGCCCCATAGTCACCGAGGGCAGACCGGAGGTGGTGATGAAGCACAACTGAAGGTCCCTGGTATGGCTCTTCCTGCCCTTGGTCACGGCAAACGGAAGCCCAAAGGATAAACCTACGGGCAGAGTGGGCAACTGGTTCCCATACGGACTCCGGGCAGCGGTTAAAACCCATCATTTTCAGAATGTATTGTTATCTTCAAATATAGTTGGCAAATTAAAAATACCCTGTCACATAAGGGGGGGGCGAGGAGAGAAAGAGGGGCTCACATTAGTTCCTTCTCTATGCCGCTCTACTAGGTAATGTACATACACACATGTCATTCTCATAACCTAATTAGGTAGAAGAAGAAAAAGGGTGGGGAGGCTCCAGTTTGCAGATGAGGCCACTAGAGCTTAAATTGGTAAATTAAGTTCCCTGGGGTCATACAACCGGTAAGTGGAAGAGCTGGGCTGGAGGCCTTGGTCTGCGTGTCTCCAGAGCCCCAGCGCTTCTCCCCAGCCCATGCTGGCTCCCAGAAATTATGTACAAGGCTTAGCGCTGTGCCTGGCACTTTAAAAAGCGGGTCTCTCCCTCCCTGAGGATCCTCTGGAAGGAATACACGGTAAGTGTTTGGGTGAATTATTTTGGCCTCTGCACGTGAATTACCTTGAGATAAGCCATCCACATCTCTCAGTGTTTTGTTAATTAAATTAACTATCCACTTCATCCACTCAGGCTCTAAATCAAAATGGGTTATATGACACAACTTGCATTTTGAGGGATACAAAGATATGTAAGAGAGATTGTTGTGTTCTAGAATTTCAGGCTTTAGTAGGGAAGCTGTGTTCCCAAGTCATTATAATGTGTCTAATAAGACCTTAAGTATCGTGGGAGTTCTGAGGAGGGAAGAGGTAAGGCGTGCAGAGTATATATGGTTTTGATGGGTCAAGAAGAGGTGGGTGGGAGTGGGAGGAAGATGGGGGTGACATTCCAGGTAGAAGGAAAGGAAAGGTCAGGGAGTAGAGGCTTAGAAGAGTAAGGAGCCCAGGAGATAACACACTAGCCAGTTTGGCTGAAGTTCCGGCGTGCGTGGGAGGGAAGCCTTCTATTCGACTCAGACCTTGCTAACTTGTAACTTCCTTGTTACACTCTAAAGTAAGTATTCACAACCTTCCAAGTAATCTTAAACATCTCTAAATATTTTCCCTTACCTGTTCACCTGGGCAGTCGTGGGAACTGGAGTTGAAATTTATGAGTGTTTTCTGGCCCGGCACTGGGCACATGGTGTACTCCATCAGTGTTTGCCAAGTGAATAGAAGAAATGGGGCCATAGTTACAAGATCCCTCTGCGTAGCTTCCACTAAGAAATGCCATTCATTTCTTTCCGCTTGGAAATGTCATTTCAGGCTTAGAAATGTCATTCATTCTTTCCCGAGATTGTTGCACACTAGACGGAGCGGAGCCTGAGCGCCGCGAAGGAGTTAATGCACAACCTCCCCCAAGGGGAGCCTTACTCACGTAGCTGGATCAGCCACATTATAAAGTTCCTCACTGGAATGCACAGATATTGCTCCTGACCAGTTGGGTTACTGTCGAAACTAGAGACACAGATAAATAGACCATGAAAGGTAGAAGTTCAGACAACACAAGTACATAGAGAGAGTAAAGGGCAAAAGAGGCCCAAAGCAGCCCCATTATCACCCAGTACCAATTAGGACCCATTTGCAGATAGCAGCCTATTTATGGTCATTAGCTGGCCTTAAAGAACAGAAGGAAGACAATTTGTTCTTTCAAGGAATTTAAAGTGTGATTGTAGCAACATGGCTGCACAGCAAAAATGACTGTACACTGTAGAATAAAGGAGGAAAGTAGGGCTACGGAGAAAAAGGAAGAAGACAGGTAGGTCACCAAAGAAAGAGGGCTTTATTGGTCCAGGAGGAGCTGCTGAACAAGAGAGCTGGCCCCAGTGACCCAAATATATCCTGTAACGATGCATACTTTCCCAAAGATGACTCTGCCACACAGAGTTTTTAAAAAGGGGAAGAGACCTATGAATACTCCGTGGAAGAATTGCAAGTCAGAATTAGGGTGGGGAAACGCAGACCAGAGTGGGAAAAAAGAAGGAAGGAGACAGGTGGGAACTTGGTGTGAGGAAAAAGGAGAGTAAAGTGAAGAAATCTAGACAAGCATGCGGTAGGAGATGCCAGGGAGGGGCGTCTGATTTAGGAAGGCAGGACTGCGTGGATGGGCACAGAATGCTGAAGTGGCTGCTCGCTAGATGGTTCTCCTTTTCCGCTACGCGTTCCTTCTCCTCCTTCAGCGGTGCGTCATAACGTAGATAATGGCACAAAATAAAGTGATGGTGAAAGCTGTCATTTAATGTCCTCAGCACATGCTGGCTCTCTGTGTTCATCCTCTCAACAGATCTGAGAGATGGGTATTTTTACCAAAATCTGTCCTGGTTTCTTATTGCTGTTATAACAGATTACCACAAACTTAGTGACTTCAAACAACACACAGGGAATTATCTTACAGTTCTGGTGGTCAGAAGCATGAAATGAGTCCCATGGGGCTAAAATCCAGGTGTCAGCAGAGCTGTCCTCCTACTGGAGGATCTAGGGGAGAATCTGTTTTCTTGCCATTTTGCAGATGCAGAAAATGAGGCTTAAAGGGATTAATTGCTTTGCCCAAGGCACGTGGCTAGAAAATGCAAAAGCGGAGACTCAAACCCAGATCATTTAAGTTAACACTGCAGTTTGTAAAGACCTGCCATATGGCTAATACTTTCAGTAGAAGAAGAAACACCTGGCTTGTTTCCTCGCCAAATCTGGAGCAGAGAGAGTAGGTACCACTTTTCCCTGCTCAGGTGATCCTGCCTCTGCAAAGGTCAGAATCACTGGGCCTCTCTTCGCTCACTTCTCTAAGCTCTTGCCTCCTTAGCCCCTCAACACTGCACTCATATTTGCACATTTGTCCCAAACCCAGAGCTGCACCCACACGTTGTTCCAGAAAATCTGTCTAGATGTATTCCAGACCTGCACCTTTCTCATGCACCCCTTGGGAACAAAATGCTTAGAAGAGGTACAAATGTGCAGGTCAGTGTGAGAGCCAGCATTTCATAGCCTCTCCTCGGCCACTTGTAGTTGACTAGGTTGTTGTCTAGAAGACGTAAAATATTTATTGCATCCCCCAGACAGCCACAAATGTCAAGAGGGGTGGCAGTTAGACAGCCAAGTGTAGGCTTCTGGCAGCTCGCAGGGTGGTCTACTGGCTGTGGTCTAACAGTGAGCACACCGCACTTGGTGTTAGAAAGCCAAGGTTCAAACGCAGTCTTGCCCAGTCCTTACGGTGTAACCTTGGGTAATGCCACTCAGTGTCTATTTCCTCACTTACAAAATGGGTAAAACACAACTTGTTGATGGGATTGTTGTGATCACTGAGATAAAAGATGTCGAAGTGATTGGTAAACACCAAGATCATTTACAAGCATGAGAAATTATGAATAATAACTAGAGGAATATTTAGGAAGGGCAGGCTATTGGGCTGTGGCTTTGCTTCATGTACCAGTGACCCCTGGGGCCTAGGAGGGAGGTTTTAATGGTTACTGATACCACAGCCAAAGGCATCTAGGTTGAGGTGAAGCAGCCTCTTTCACCTTCCTTCTGTTCCCTACTCAAGGGCTGCTCTGTTGGAGGGTGCTAAAAGCCTTACCCATCTCCCATCTGTGCCCCTTTTTATTTTCCATGGAAGGATTCATTGGCTGGGGGAGAGGGGCGAAGCTCTTTGGGAGAGGGAAAAAAGCTTCCCAGTTGTGCTTGGGGTATGGCCAGAGTCAGGTACCAAACAGCACGTCCCTATGGCAGGGGCCCTCTGCACATTGCACCAGCATTCCTGAACAGTTAACACCGCCATTGGGCCTCATCCCTAGGCTTTGGCCAGCTCTGGAGCCTCTGGTCCAGATTATGAGGTGATGCAGAGATGACCCTTGAGGTTCCTCCTCTGTACTGGGGCTGCTTCCCACCTGACACAGAAATTAAATTACTCAGGGAGGACTCTGTCCTGCTCCCCTTGTGCATTATTTCCTCCTGGTATCAACCTATGAAGGGCTTCCTGCACTTTACTGCAAGAGTCTCCAAGGCAGAAGAAGGCCCTGGGACCCTGTTTTATTTGTCTTTTTCAGTGCAAAGCGGCACAGCGCTTTACATGTGGTAGGCACTCAATAAATTATTTTACTCAGTAAAAAGGCAGATGAAAGATGAAATAAATTTTAAAAATGTATATTTGAGTGAGAAGAATATATGAGTGAATTATTTGCCTAGAACTTTATTGCAGAACAGGTTAGAGTATGATGAAGTAGAAAGAGCATGGGCTTTGGACAAATCTAGCTTTGAATCTTAGCTCCACCACTTAGAAGTTTTGTGGCCTTTGGTAATTACTTAATCTTGTAGAATTTTATCTCTAAATGGGTATTATAATACTTAACTAAAAGGGGTACTATGAAAATTACATGAGAATATGTGTGAAGTTCTAACACAATATTAGTTACCCAACCAATATTCATTTTCTTTACCTTTGCCTCAGTTTCTTGAAGTAGACAGACCAGAACAAACAGTGAATGATGAAGGCATCTAAAACTAGTGATTTAATTTTGTTTTAAAACAGAGCCACATAGGGAATGTAAATTGGTACGGCCACTGTGGAAAGGTTTCTCAAAAAACTGAAAATAGAACTACCATATGACACAGCAATTTCACTCCTGGGTATATATCTGAATAAAAAGCCCCACTAATTCAAAAGGGTAAATGCACCTCATTGTTCACAGCAGCATTATTTACAATCGCCGAGATATGGAAGCAACATAAATGTCCATCAACAGATAAACGGATAAAGATGTGGTATATATATACAATAGAATACTACTCAGCCATAAAAAAGGATAGAATTTTGCCATTTGCAATGACATGGGTGGACTTGGAGGGTATTATGCTAAGTGAAATAAGTCAAACAGAGAAAGACAAATACTGTATGATGGGACTTCCCTGGTGGTGCAGTGGTTAAGAATCCGCTGCCAATGCAGGGGACACGGGTTCGAGCCCTGGTTCAGAAAGATCCCACATGCCGCGGAGCAAGTAAGCCCGTGTGCCACAACTACTGAGACTGTGCTCTAGAGCCCGTGAGCCACAACTAATGAGCCCACGCGCCACAACTACTGAAGCCATGCCTAGAGCCTGTGCTCCGCAATAAGAGAAGCCACCACAATGAGAAGCCCGTGTACCACAACAAAGACCCAGGTGCTCCCTACAGCCTCAGTTCAAAGGAGAGCCCTCCAGAGCCCCTGCTCCACCACAGGCTCAGCCATAGGCTCCTTTTTGCTTCCTGGTGCCAGATGGCTTTGTCCACCCATTCTCTCCTGCTAACCAATCTCTCCAAATCCAAATTTCTCCTCTCCTACTCTGTTGCGCTTAAATTTGAGAACTTTTTGGCTTTTCAGCTCTTAGAGACAGACTAATGACTTCCCTTTCCCTGTACCTACAGTATTTGTCCAGACCCAATCATTTTATTCTCTTTCTGGCCCATGGAGGGGAGGCTGGACAACCAAAGAGATAAAGTACAAACTCCTCGGCTTATATTCAATCAGTACCAACCAGGCTCCAAAAGGCCAGCTACTTACCTTCCTCCGCTCCTCTGAGTGGTCTCTCATTGCTTCTTCTTGAACTCTTTACCACCTTCTGAAGCTCAGCTAGAAAACGTTTTCTTTCCCCAACTACCTTTGCCCAGAATTATCCTTCCTTCTCTACCTACCTCTCTTGCCCCAAGCAAACAGCTCTCCAAGCGAGCCCACACTGGGTCCTGTTTGGTGGATGTGTGTGTGTGTGTGTGTGTGTGTGTGTGTGTGTGTGTGTGGTGTGTGTGTATGTGTGTGTGCGTGTGTGGCTTTTCTTCCCTACTGGCCTCTGCTACGGCAATCTAACCTGGCACCTCATTACCGTTTTTCTTTTTCTTTCTTTTTTTGTTACTTCTTTTCTTTACCCAAGTTTGTTAATAAGTTAATTCTGAACCCACAAAGGAATAGATTGCTGTACATTTTAAAAACTCATTTGACAAATAATTGCAGTAAAGAAACAAAAATTATACACTTCAAATTACTTGATGAGTGACACACTTTAAAGTCAGTGACTACACTCCTAGTAGTTTTGTCTTACTGAGAAGGTATGTGATTAGGGAGAAATTAAGATGTCATTTATCTCAGGGCCATTATTGACCATGTGCCCTTTCATAGCATGATTGAATATCAGCTCTGGCTGCAAACCGAGAGGCTTCATAGTCAGCTCCGTCATGGTGCAGACAAGGAAACCAAAGCTCTGGGAGGGAAAGTGACTTGTTCAAGATCAACGATGTGTCATTTTCAGGGTCAAGATTTCAGTCCTGATCTCCTGACTCTTAAACCAGGCCTTTGTATTGAATTTGTTGCTGATCTTTCTTCTTTTTAACGTAGGGAGATACCACCTCCCTTTATGTTTCTTTAAAATTAAGAGATACTCCCCTGCCCTTTTTCCTTACAAGTTTAGCCAGAAGGGGAGTCACATAAACAAAGTTGACAAGGTGAGAACCTTCTACCCTCAACCTCCATTCAAAGTGTTCCTCACTCTTCACTCTAATTTCCAAATTCCCATAACTCAAGAATACTCCTTTGCTCCTGGTTAAAATGCAAATACATATAAAAGAGGCACCGTGAGCCTCATGAGCCATCGATGTCAATGCCTCATTGTGAATGATTTTAGTAGAAACCGTTCTTGTATTTCCAAAGGGAGAGGGAAGACACCCTGACAGGGAAAGAAGCCTGAGGAGAGAGAACAGACGAACAGATGAACTTCCTAACCCATGATTTGGGGGCTTCGGGCTGTGAGTAGAGACTGACTCCTGATAATATGGTGTATCTGCCCTTCCCCCCTTCCATTTTAGCTCCCAGTATGGATGAACTTTTCAAATATGGGGTTTACTGAAACTTTCCTGTGTTATTCCAAACCAGTGCTTCCTTCATATATATTTGATTTTTTTCTTTCTTTCTTTCTTTTTTTTTTTTTGTTATTTGGGAGAGCTAGTAAGGAAGTGGATGGGATGGGGTGAATTTTAAAAAATGGGATTGGTAGCGGGCAGAGGATGGAATAACAGCTGTCTCCCTTCAGAGACGACATTGCCCCTGCCTGAAAGTGCACAGTTCACCTCAAAATTTTTCCACACACAGGAATAGCCCCTGTGAGCCCCACCCTGTGGAAGACTGCCCAGTGGCCTGGCACCATGATGATTTATTCAAATTGCACAACCTCCAGGAAACTCCTTTGCTCTGAGGAGTACAGAGTTTTGAAAGGCTGGAGTTTTCTTTATGTATTTTTCTTGTGTCTTCATTCAGTTGGTTTTCTTCTAAAAATTATTCATCCCTACAGTGTTGATGTTTCCAGACACATTGAATAGGTCTAAACACCATTGCTTACTAAACAAACCAATTTTCAGAGCAGGAGGAAAAAGAAGTGAGACTCACCCATCAGGCATGAGATCATTTTTTCAAGCTCATTACCTCTTTTCCTCACCCAAGTTTGTTGGACCAGAGAACACACAAACCACACCTCACACTTTAGCTCCTATTAGTGAAATGTGGATTGACAAAAGAAAAAAAAGGAGAAATAGGAGAGGATGAAACAGATAATAGGCTATTGCCTTAGCCCAGATTCTGAAACCCAGAACAAGATTAGACACTTGTATGACTCAGAGATGGGGATAAAGATGGCTGTGGAGATTAGATCAGGGCAATTGCTGGTCTGCTTACACTTAGGGTATGATGAGGTCATGGGAATGATGAAAGGAGGAGCTTTTTCCCATGGCCATGACCCCCATGGTCCACAGCATCCATTCGTTTTTCTTGCTTTACAGCTCTAAACCTGCTCTGACCAGTGTGGTGACTAGTAGAGGCTTGTAGTTATTTAAATTCAAATTAATTCAATTAAATAAAATAAAAAATTCAAATGCACTAGCCACATTTCAAGTACTCAATAGGCAAATGTAGAACATTTCCGTCTTTGCAGAGTTCTATGAGACAGCACTGCTTTAGGTCCCTGATGCTTGCTGTGCTGAGCTGAGTCACTCACTCACCTGAAGTCATGGAGTAAGATGTAAGCAATGGCTCAGGCATTCTCAGCCAAGTGAGGACCTCCGGTGTGGGCAATGCCAGTGGGATGCCCAGCCCCAGGGCAGGAGTACCATGGAGATTCCTTGGGGCAGGTGAAATTAAGGCACCTCCTCATGAATTTTGTCTCTGCCCCTGTTAGGGAACAGTGACGCACCAGGGGTGTGGGTAGCCTTCATGGCCATGAGGCTCAGATTTCAGCGTCAAGGGGAAGCATATTCTAGGGCTGATCAGTGTTTGCTCTTCGTAAGAATGTAAGCAGGAGAGGTCAAAAGAAATTCCGAGTGTTCATTTGTTTTTCTTGACTAGATGATGCCTAAGATCCCCTGTGTACTTACAAGTCTATGATTCTTTCCAGATAGTTAAAAAATATATAGGTGAGTTGATTTATAAGCCCATTGTTGCAGAAAGCAAAAATAGTCTGTTGTAGTAGAAAGAAAAATAAGGAAATTTTCTCCTCATTGAGAAAGAAAAAAAAAAGCCAAACATTTTTTATAAGGTTTGAAAACTATACGACCCAAGTTATATATATAACTTAAAAAATATATATATATATAATCTAAGTGAGTTCTTCTTATGCTTGGCGATTCTATTCAGGCAAAAGTGATCAATAAACATTATCTTTAGTTTAAAAAAAGACATTAAAATTCATAAAAATTCTAAATGTCATAAATATCTTTAAAGCTAGTTATAAGTGGGGTTTTAAGCTCATAAACATAAAATGATACTGTTATTATTTGAAACTTAATCTGTATTACGTGTAGAAATGTTGTTAGAACAAAAAAATACAACCTGCAAATCCTGGTGGAAACACCAACTGGTGAAGAGTAAAAGTAAGTTATGTAAAAATAACATTGTGTAGATAAAAGCTAATTTGTTGACCTATTTCAACATTTATTAAGCAGAACTGTTTGCTGAGAAGAAACATGAGTAAATTGCCTCACAAATCCCATTACGAGTAGACAGGACCAAATGATTTCTGACAAGAAGATTAAGAAACTTTCTCTCTGCTAGGCTAATTTTCCTTTTGCTTTTTTAACTCTACATGGAAACTGAAGGTCCTCAAAGGTGTCTGTCTATCTGAGATTTAATCAGGAGACAGAGGTTTTCCCAGGGTTCTTGGAGTTTTCTTGGTCTTTCTGTGAAGAGGTGGAAATCAGGATGGGTGAGTAACACCCCCTGGAAGAACGTTATCTCAGTTCTGAGAACTGGACAATATCAAAGGAGTTAAGAAAGCAGTTTGTACAATTTAAAGAGAACAGAATAGTCACAATATCCTAAATTACAAAAAATGATAGACTCTGTTCATCAGGAAATGAACTTCTTCCCCAACCCCTAAGAGTGCAGTTATCTTCCCTGCCCAGTGGAATGGGTCTACTCACCTGTCCTCTCCCCCTCTTCCACCTCCTGGTACTGTGCCGGCCCACTGTGCACACTGCTCTGGCCTGAGGTGCTTTTCTACCCTGTACCAATCCTTTGAACCTCTGGGACCAGGGGAGGGTGGTCTGTGATTGGGAGAAGGCATCTCACATGGGCTGAGCCCGATGCTGCCTGAGCCTGCCTCTCTGAGGCCAGAAGTAACAGGAAACTTTCAGCCAGTAGATTTCTGCTACTTTGGAATGTGTGACTCTGACAGATGCAAGCACCTTCTGGATTCCTCGGAGGTCTGGGCTTCCCCGAACACACACTCAGGGCTTTTATTTTGATTTTGATTTGATTTGTTTCTACTAGCGTGATTTAATGCTTAATTCTGCTCTTATGCATTAAAAGTCCTATCCACTGTCCCAATTCTTCACAGTCAGGCTGGTACACATTTATGTGTCCAGGGTCATGTCTAATTTCAGTTTCTATATCTTGCAGACTCTACATTTACGGGGATAGGACTTGCCCAAGTAAATGCTCCCACTGAGTTGGTCCAAAGCCTAATAAGGGGCAAGAGATCTGGAAACAAAGATTGCGAGATAGAGAGAGGGCTCAAGTACTCATCTGATGTTATTCAATTAATTTCTCTCTTCCCTTCCTTTTTCTTTCCTTCTTCCCTCTGGAGCCACCATGTGTTATAACAGCACTAACAACGTCTAAACAAAACAAACATTTCTTTCAATGGCTGCATAACACATCACGGATACGTGCATCACAGTTTATTTAGCCTGGCATGAGCCATGGGTCCTGGCAGTAATGTCAGGATTTACTGAGTGCCTTAATCAATAGACTTTGGGCGTTCTCATGGGTCAGGTTAGGTTTTTCAGGAACCGACTCTGAGACAGGGTACAGTGTGTAGTGTATTTATTAGCGAGTAAACACCCATGGAAGGAAGAGGGAAGAAATAGGACGGGGCAGAGAGAGAAGTTGAGCTGCCATGCAGGGTAGACAGCCCCAGGAAACTCTAGAGGAGGATGCCCTATCACAGTCGCTCTGCCTTGGGCCCCTCTATAAGCAGTCCTTAGATGTGGGTTGCCCTGGGAAAGTGCTTGTAGCTAAAGCAATCCCTGAAGGGGGCTGGTAGTGGAGGCTGGAGATGCCAGTACTCCCAGCAGTTGGGCAGCATGTTCCCCCTTGAGGGGGCCTGCACGGGGCATCTCTGAGTCCATCACATGCCTTATTCCTCCTCAGCTCTGCAGGGCATGGTTAGAGATAGCAAAATTCACACAGTGGAATCCTATGCAATTGTGATGAAAAAAATGAAGCCACAGAAAAATACTTTATGAGCAGCTGCATCCCCTGGGGAGATCAGCTCGGTGCTTTGTGACCACCTAGAGGGGTGGGATAGGGAGGGTGGGAGGGAGACGCAAGAGGGAGGGGATATGGGGATATATGTATATGTATAGCTGATTCACTTTATTGTACAACAGAAACTAACAGAACACTGTAAAGCAATTATACTCCAATAAAAATGTTTAGAAAAAAGAAAAATACTTCATGACATGGAAATATGTTCAGTTATTATATTCAGTATTTATTTTTAACATCTTTATTGGGGTATAATTGCTTTACAATGGTGTGTTAGTTTCTGCTTTATAACAAAGTGAATCAGTTATACATATACATATGTTCCCATATCCCTTCCCTCTTGCATCTCCCTCCCTCCTTCGGTATTTATTTATATAACTATTTATCTAGAACTTATGATGTTCCAGACACTCTTCTAAGTGCTACAAGTGAAAAAAGCAGGTTACAAAATAGTGTGTACAATTTGTCACGCTTTTATTTTTTTAAAAAGTGTATATATGTATATATGAATTAAAAAGTTAGGAAGAAATTAAATATCAACAGGGTTATATCTGGATGATGCTATGTGGATGACTCTTTTTTGTAGTTCATATGTTTACAAACGATCTATGTTACAGAGAAATAGGTAAATTATTAAAAACGTGTTCTTTTGGAAATCTTTATGGTAAAGTAGCAAGGATGCAGACAAGGACGTATGTTTCCATTCATATCTTAGGCATTTTATGTTCTATTACTAGGATTATGTGGGGAGAAAATAAACATGAATCTTTTCAAAATAGATAATGTGAACACAAAACCCATAACAAGAAACCAGAGACTAGCTAGGAAAAGGAAGATTAATTTTCAGACAATATCTGTAAGTGATTAGATGAGGCATTTCAGGTCCTGAATGTGTAAGTATGACTGGTTTATTTTTCCAATACTGTAAGTGCTTTCTAACTGTTCTGCTAATCTCTCCTTCCCTCTGGTTCGGTGGCTCCCTTAACTATTTTTAACCCCATTCCAAAGCGCATCAGTAAATTCTCATTACTAAAAATCTCAGTTCAGTTAGAAAGACTTAGATATTTTCTTCCTATCATTACAATTTAGACTTGAGACTCCAGTGGTTTGGGAGGATATGGGGAGGAGATGGGGGGGTATCTCCCAGGTAATCCCCCTTCAGATTCCCCGTATACACTCCTCTGAGAGTGAAGTGATGTTGTCTTAAGTGACTGGACTGGGAGAGGCTGCGGTCCCTTCCTCTTGGTCCTTACCACCATCCACCATCTGGCTCACTGCCAGCAGCCTCAGTGTAGACAGGGGGAGCTGTACAGGTCTAGCTGATAACGATGCTCGCCCAACCCTAAATAGCTCCCCTAAGCACCAGAGGATGCTCTGCCCCCTTCACTGGTTTGCAGCCAGTTGCCAGTCTCACCCACACTCCAGTACCCCAGTTCTCAAACTGAATCCATCTTCAGTGCACCTCAGTAACCCAGAATTAAAGGGAGGTATGTGTGCCCAGTTTCTGCCTGGCCATACCACTGCCCATCACCCTGCATTGCTATTCCTTCTCTGTGGTAGTTCCAAGGCAATTTAACAAGTCTGGTGACTAATGTGATTTCTAACTGGACTACCAGATGTTGGTCCTATACACACCCTCAAATTTTCCAACCCTCATGGGGCTTCTCTCTCATCTTTGGAACAAAGAACCACTGGAATGTTTCTATTCACAAACACTGCACTCCTTAAACAGACCTCTCACTTAAAATCCACTTTTTTTTTTTTTTTTTTTTTTGTGGTACGCGGGTCTTTCACTGTTGTGGCCTCTCCCGTTGCGGAGCACAGGCTCCGGACGTGCAGGCTCAGCGGCCATGGCTCACGGGCCCAGCCGCTCTGCGGCATGTGGGATCTTCCCGGACCGGGGCACGAACCTGCGTCCCCTGCATCGGCAGGCGGACTCTCAACCACTGCGCCACCAGGGAAGCCAAAAATCCAATTTTTAATGGGGGAGGGAGGGAGCTGTAGTGTAAACTGGGTGGGAAAGAGACTGGCCCCGTATCTGGAAGTTCTTTGAAATAAGAATGTGGGTTATATAAAGCCTTTTGCTCTAATCACCAATTTCAGGGGAAAGAAAGACTTCTCCAAACCATGATGCTGTCTACCATGTTTTCAGTACTTACTAAAAGTCCCAGGCATTGTCATATTTCCTCTTCACTGTGAAGTATATACTATCACTAAGCCCCGCTTTATAGATGAGGGAGCTGGAGGTTAGGGGAGAATAACTTGCCCATGGTTACAGAGCTGTTTAGAGGGAAAGACTCTGGTTGGTCTGTCCTCACAGCCTGTACTCTTAACAACTAGGATATACTGTTTGAGTGTAGTTAGACAATCAGTGTAACTTTTTAAATGTTATTAAAGCTCCGCTTCTATATTAAAAAAACAACTGAGCCAAACCTTAGAACAGTGAGCCGCAGGGCCCAGGTCTGCACAATTCTCTAGTGCTGCTAAAAATGGCTTTTTCTCCAGCAAGTCTTGACTCTCTTTGCAAATTTTACTGCAATATTTAAATTCAGGCTTTCTGACCTCTCATGGGTCCTCTCTCTAACTCAGCAACCCTTTTGTTCAAGTTAATTGACGTTCTCATTTTCTCTTCGGCACCTATAGACGACGAACGCTTCACTTTGTTCATATTTTTTAGATGATGGTCACCAAAAAATGACTTCGAAAAGCAAGTCTAACCCTTTCCCTGGAAAAGCACATACCAGTATTAATAGACTCTTACAACTGGAAGGGACTTTAGCCCATTTCAATAACCATTTATTGTTATTATAAGGAACAATTATATGGAATAATCATATACCAATAAAATAACCAGTTAGTCCAGTTTTTTACCCAATGAAGAAAAGCCTCTATATTATCTCTGATGTCTGATACTAGGAGGCAAGTCTATGGAACTTGTTGTGTTTATTGCAGAGGTATTGAGGATGTTGTGTACAGTCTTACACGTTGGGTCTGAGGGGTCCCAAGGGAAAACATTATCTCTGGTCTCAGTATGTGGAATGAGTATACTTTTCCTAATCAATTGGTTTGTTTTGATCTATTGGACACTGTTAATCTTCAACCAGATTCAACCTTGCCTCTGTTCTTACCACGCCATTGAAACTCCTTGGCAAGTTCCAAACAACCTCTATTTTGTCAAATTCAGAGGACTCGTCTTTTTTTTTTTAATATAAAATTTATTTTTATTTATTTTTATTGAAATACAGTTTATTTACAGTGTTTCAGGGGTACAGCAAAGTGACGCAGTTATATGCATATACTTTTTCAGATTCTGTTTCATTATAGGTTACTACAAGATATTGAGTATTGTTCCCTGTGCTACACAGTAGGCCCTTGTTGTTTATTTATATATAGCAGTGTGAATCCGTGAACCCAAATTTCCAATTTATCCCTAAGCCCCCTTTCCTCTTTGGTATCCATAAGTTTGTTTTCTATGTCTGTGAGTCTGCTTCTGTTTTATAAACAACAGTGGACTCTCGTTTGTCTTCATTTTACTCAGTCGCTCAGCAGCCGATGGTACAGCTGATGATGCCATCTTTCTCATACTGCTTTTCTCTTCTGGCTTCCATCATACCATATTCTCCTTGTGCTTCCATCTCTCTGGTTGTTCCTTCTCAGTCCCCATAGCTGTCTCCTTCTTGGCCTGACCAATTATGTTCGAAGACTCCAGGGCTTGGGTCCAAGTCTCATTTGGGAATCTAGCTCTGAAATGGCACCTCCGTCAGGAGTCAGCCGGCCCCCTCACTCATGCCCACTACTTCCTGGTTAGAAGTCCAAATAAAGATGAAGCAACGCTGTCTGGATGTAAGGGTAAGAGTAAGAATTGTAGACCTTTGTCTTCTTACAAATACAGCTGTGTTTCTCTGCTTTCCCCCCAGAAATTTCTTTTTCTTTCCCTGGCCACCAGCTTTTGAAGAACAGTGAATAGGTTGTGGCCTCTCAATTTGGTTTTTTTTTTTTTTTAACATCTTTATTGGGGTATAATTACTTTACAATGGTGTGTTAGTTTCTGCTTTATAACAAAGTGAATCAGTTATACATATACATATGTTCCCATATCTCTTCCCTCTTGCATCTCCCTCCCTCCCACCTCAATTTGGTATTTACTAAGTATATATACTTTTGATTTTTTAAAGTTTTTGTTTATTTTATTAGATTTTGGGGGCAGAAGATTCCGTAATGCAATTTAAAGCTACCCTCTTTATCAGAACTGTTCTGAGAACTTTTAAGACAATAAATCAGATTTTGTCATTCCTTTGTTTAAAAAGTCCAGTAGTTCTCTCTGCCCTCAGCATAAGATCCAAACTCCTTACCATGGCTTACAAGTTGCCCATGTACTCTTCTGCAGCTTCATTAGGTACTACTTTCACCCTATGTATGTTCCAGCCACAGGGGTTTTGCACTTGCTATTCCCATTAGCGGAAATCCATTTCTCCCAGTGGTTCCCATCAACCTTGAAATGCAGCTCAGCTCTCACTTCCTCTGAGAAGCCTTTCCTTATCTCCCTACCTAAAGTACCCTGCCTTCTCCATGCCAGTGACTTTTTCTCATATAATCATGTTTTATTTCCTTCAAAAAATAATCACAGTCGATTATCATCTTATTAATTTATTTGTTGTCTTTTTTCCTCTGCCCTTGTTGCTTCACCAAAACTAGAGTAAGTTTCAAATGAATGAATGAATTTCTGATCCGGGAGGTTTAGGGTGAGTTAGGTCTACTCAGTCCTGGGGAAAAAAAATTCATTTTATTAAATAGTGTTTGAGTAGAGCCACAAGCACAGGACCAAAGTGCCAATTATATGGAGGTATCTACATTTCTTTTTTTTTTTTT
Source organism: Grampus griseus (assembly GCF_964374135.1). Lineage (NCBI taxonomy): Eukaryota > Metazoa > Chordata > Mammalia > Artiodactyla > Delphinidae > Grampus > Grampus griseus. Next base: position 78,801,509 of record NC_138998.1, read on the forward strand.
TGGTATCTGCATTTCTTTAAGTATTGCCCTAAATTATTCTCTGCTTTAAAAACAACATTCATTATTCTATTCTGATAACAAAATGAATGAATGTTCATTGTAGAAAATAAAAATCACTATACTTCCTTACTCAGTGATAAACACAATGAACATTTTGGTGTGGAACCATCCATTTAGGAACTATTTGAGGTACTATTACGTGTCAGGTACAGTACTAGCCGGAATAAAACATGGCATTTACCTTCATGGCACGTTCAATCTTTCTTCTTTACATTTTCTCACAAAATAATTGGGATCATACTTATTTACAGTCTTCTAAACCAGTTATTTTTACTTACAATACAGTGCAGACATTTCCCTATGAGTTTATTCTACAACATAATTTTAGTGGATGTATTGTATCTCACCATATGAATATGCTATTATGTACTTACTGAATCTCTCAGGTTGAAAATTCAGATTTTCAATTTTTCAATATTATAAATAATGCTATGGAAAATTTTAACCACATTTCATTATTTTCTTCATACAAATTCCTAGAATTAGAATTTCTGGCTAAAGGGTATATTCATTTTAAAGTTTTTGGATTCATGGGATCAAACTGCATTCCAGAGAGGTTGTAAAATTTATACTCCCCACAGGAGTATAAGAAAGTGCCCATTTCTCTGCACTTTAAGCCAGATTAGGTATCATCTATGAAAGTTTTTTTTTGTTTGTTTATAAAAAATATTTAATTGGTATCTAATTTTTGTTTTAATTTATATTTCTTTGGCTATTTATATGTTATCTTCAGTAAGTTTCCCACTCATATTCTTGGCCCTCTTCTTTGACTGGGGGTATTTACAGTTTTAAAAACTGATTTCTGGGAATTTGTTACATATTTAGGATATTGACCTGACATATTCATTGCATCTATTACTCTCAATTAATCGTTTGCCTTTTTGCTAACTTTTTCTCATACATTTAAAAATATTTCATGTCAGTTATATAAATATTGTCCTTAATAATTTCTGCCTTTGGCATTACGTTTCAAAAGATCTTTCCAAGTCAAGATTTCATATTTTCCTATTCTTTTCTCTCTTTCAGTCTGTCTGTCTCTTTCTCTGTTTAACTCTTTATATGTAAATATGTATATTGTTGTGTATGTATGTGTATGTTGTTATATGATACGGGGTAGATCCAACTATACTCATCCAAATAATTAAACAATAATTACAGCAACGTTAATTGGATGAATAGAATTTCATTGCATGGATATGCCACAATTTATTTGATCAATCTGTGGTTGGTCAATTTTGAGGTTGGACAATTATCCCCACTTTTCTCTCATTATAAAAATGTGAAACAAATCTTCTCTATAAAATTCTCCAGGTTCAGTGTCATTTCCAGAAGTGTAATTTGACTATATGCGTGATTTCATTGTGGGACAGTTTTGGTGATGACAAGGTGTGGCTCCAGTGATGGGTGACTAAAATAGAGTATAAAGGTCGTAAGAAAGGAGGAGTCCTTTGTTACTCACCGCTCACTCCTCTCCTCTGTACCTGCCCACGCTGACTGTGGAGCTGTCTGAGGTCTGCCTGGAAAACATCCTGCACTTAGCTGCTTCTGTGGGTTCTTAGGTGGGTTGTCTGCCCTAATTTATCCATTATTGTTGCCCCATCTGCTTTCCGTTTACAGAAATCATAAAAATCTCTGGCTTCTCTCCCTTTTGCTTTGAGTATTAAAATGGATTTACTTCTTTTTGTAAATATTTACTGTAATTTTAATGGAGTTTGAGGAGGACTGCTTTGGCTTTCTTAAAAAAATTAAAACACAGAATTAGGCAGACAACTTAACTCTACCCATTGGAATCCTATCTGTTCATAAGAATAAGCCACACTACCACTGTCTGTCTGGTGTCAACTTGTTGCAAATTCTGCCAACACTGCAGGTAAAAAAATAGCCTTTTGAAAGCCGAATAAGGCATTGGCACACTAACATTGTTTGCCATTCATAACAACACCATTCTCTTTATCTGAGTTTTAGCCTTACAATGTTTCCAATCAAATTATTGGCATAAAGATTCAAGCATAGGTACACAGCCATCTGGAACCATACCTGTCCACACCCCTCTTAAACAAAAACATATCTGGACAAATGTGAGTACAAAAACATCAGCAGACATAATTATAATTATATACTCACAACTTCTTATTCACAAGAATAGGCGGTTTGCATGGGACTTCCCTGGTGGTCCAGTGGTTAAGATTCTGTGATCCCAATGCAGGGGGCATGGGTTCGATCCCTGGTCGGGGAACTAAGATCCTGCATGCCACGTGGTACAGCCAAAAAAAAAAAAGAGAAAAGAAAAAGAGAATAGGTGGTTTGCAGAGTGTTGACATAAAGGCTGATGACATAAGAGCAAAAGAAGGTAAGTGGAGGAGAGAGGGTGAGTAAAACTGAGAATAAGTAGGTCAAGAAATAATAGGGCGCTTTATCATGGAAAGCATCTCCCAATATATACATATATCAAATCACTACATTGTACACATTAACCTCACACAATGTTATATGTCAATTATATCTCAGTGAGTTGGAAACACACTCACATACATATACACACAAACATGAAATAACAGGAGGCCAATTTAAAAGAAAATAAAGTGTATGCAAGAGACTGAAGAGTAAAACAAGGGGATTTGTAAAGAATGGGGGAAGTAGAGGGATAATTCTGGAAGGCTGGGGTATTCCTGTTTCTATTGTTTCTGAGTTTCATAGCTATTCTCCTTCACTTTCCTCTGTCATAAAGTGGACTTAAAATATTTATCTCCACATTAATCTTTTAAAAACAGCTTTATTGATATCTAGTTCATATACCATAAACTTCACCCTTTTGAAATGTACAATTCAGTGCCTTTTAGGACAGTCAGAGTTGTGCAACCATTACCACTATCTAATTCTAGAACATTTTCATCACCCACGAAAGAAACCTCATTCTCATTGCATTCACTCCCCACTCCTCCCCCTCCCCTACCCCTGGCAACCACTAATCTACTCTCTGTCTCTATGGGTTTGCCTCTTCTGGATATTTCACATAAATGGGATCATATACTATGTGGCCTTTGGTGACTGGCTTCTTTCACTTCACAGAATGCTTTTAAGGTCACCCAAGCCATAGTCATATATTGGTACTTCATTCCTTTTTATTAATAACCAAACAATATTCCATTGTATGGATATATAACTTTTTTCATTTTTAACTTTTTAAAATTGTGGTAGAAAACACATGCCATTTACCATCTTAACCATTTGTGAGTGTATGGTTCAGTAAAGTACATTCGCATTGCTGTGCAACAGATCTTTTCCGTTCTGCAGAGATGAAATTCTATACCTATTAAACAACTCCCCATTTTCCCCTTCCCCCAGTCCGATAACCACCATTCTACTTTGTCTCTATGCATTTGACTACTCTAGCCGCGAAGCATGTGGGATCTTTGCTCCCCGACCAGGGATCGAACCTACACCCCCTGCACTGGAAGGCAAAGTCTTAACCACTGGACTGCCAGGGAAGTCCCTGAATTTGACTACTTTAGACACCTCATATAAGTAGAATCACACAGTATTTGTCCTTTTGTGACTAGCTTATTTCACTTAGCATAATGTCCTCAAGGTTCATCCATGGTGTAGCATGTGTCAGAATTTCATTCCTTTCTAAGTCTGAGTAATATTCAATTGTATATATAAACCACATTTTGTTTATCCATTCATCTGTCAAACATCACATTTAAAAAATCCATTCATCACTTGATGGGCATTTTTGTTGTTTCCACTTTGGGGTTATTATGAACACTGCTATGAACACTCTTGTACAAGTTTATATATGGCCATATATTTTCAGTTGTCTTAAGTATATACCTAGGTTTGGAATTGTTGAGTGATATGATAATTTTAACTTTTTGAAGAATTGCCAAACTGTTTTCCAAAACAGCTGCACTATTTTACATCTCCACTACCAGTATAAGTATTCTAATTTCTCCACAGCCTTGTCAACACTTGTTAGTGTCTGTCTTTTTGATTAGAGCCATCCTAGTGGATGTGAAGTAGCATCTCATTGTGGTTTTGGTTTACATTTCCCTAATGACAAATGATGTCATGTTTATTCTTTAAATGGAAGAGAGGAAGGGATATGCCCAGGAAAACTGTTCTAGTAGCTTCATTCTCTATTACTGTGAGGAGATTGGGGTGGCTGGGGAACGCAGTGAGGGAGCGTCACTAGGATTGCTCAGGTAAAATCTAATATCAATACTTGAGACACTCACACCTCATATCTATAGGAATAACTCCTTCTTTTAGAAGCATCCTTGGGGGATTCCTTCAAGGGAGATCATATATTCCGATCTCTGCTTGTTCTGACATTGAAACTTTTATTCCCATTACCTTTATATTCCATGTGTCATTCCATGTCCTCTGTCAGTTTTACTCTGAAAAGGTTGGGACTCCTATTCCTCTTCTAGTTGACAGCCAGCTCCACCTGGAGTCTCACCTTTACTCCTGGTCTGGGACTACTTCCTACCACTTAGGGACTAAGAACTGAATATACTTTTCGCTGACTGATCTTGTGCACTATACAGATCTTTTAGCAGAGAGCCTGAGTCACTGAGAGTGAGGCCTGATCTCCATTTTCTCCCTTCTCCTTTCAGTCAAACATATTCAGACAGGATCACTGGACCATACCGAGCCCATCCCCTCTGGTCCACTGCCTCACTGTGAAAGGTCAAAATGACAGCTCTGAAATGCATCACAGAATGTCAATGAGAAGGGCTGAAGTGGCTGAGGTGGACTAGTTTGAGGTGTTCTGCTTTAAGAAACATAGTAAAGTGTTAGGGCTGAAAACCAGTGAACTAAATTCAGTATTTAATTTCAGATGTTATTGATAACATCCAAGTTTTTGATCACTAATGATATTGTGGACCCTTCAATATTTGGGTTATTTTGTTCTAGCAACTGATTAATTATAACCTTAGTCATGTCACTCAAAGTTTTCTCACAGGTTCACTGTAAGTTTATCAGCTTTTACCTAGTTTTGCCAGCCCACAATCAACAGAAAGGCTGCTTATCCGCCTGGAGTCTGGGCACTGGCACATTTTGTGGACAATTGAAGAAAAAGCTAAAGAAGCTTTGAAGTTTTAAGTAGAGATTTTAAAACTATAATTATTAGATATGAAATTCAGGTATAAAAAAGGGGATTTATGCATGATTGTTCAAACAGAGGCTTAATTCATTGCAATACACCACATAATTATACCAAATCGCCAGGGAAACAATATGAAGAATCAAGTCTGCTATAATGTTCAAACAGAAATTCAATGAAAGGTTCAGCTCACAAAAGTAGTATCAGATGATCATCTCAGCTATGATTGCTGGGCAGATACTCTCATACCAGGTAGATCACGTTGAGGCTTTTTGCTTTTAAATACCAGTTCAACTGGCTACACGTTCCACACGATGCAGACACTCTTCAGAGGTTAAAGGTAATAAGGAAGTGACATTCTGCCTCTCCCATAGGTGTATACAGAGTAGTATAACATGTCTGAGTTTTGCTTTAGGTTAAAAATCAGGAGAAGACTAGCCCTTGGAATAGATTAAATCACTTCCATTAATGTCAGAATATAACAGGCAGGGTCAAAGAGGAAAATAGTAAAAATTTGTTGGAGGTATTAAGAAACAAGAAAAGAGATCTTACAACAGTTACCTTCCATTAAGAGAGAAAAAAGTGCTGTTACGAATTATTTTCCGCACATTTTCCGACTGAAAATTTTATAAACAGTTTCGAGACATGATGGGTTTGTATGCTTTTGGGAATGTGTATAAATTGCTAATATTCTTTTCTTGATCTTCTCTGGGATTTGTGAACGTGTTTCTGCTCAGTGCTTTGGAGGAATGAGTACAGAAATATCAATGCATGGATAAGTATAGGTGCCTATGTTTTTGTATGATGAGCCAGAGGTATCTGTAACTGTTATGTGAATTTTACGAAGCTACCCAGTAGATTTTTACTTAAAAAATAAGAACACATTTAGGCAGAGTCACTACAAATGACCATTCAAAAATGATTTTTCGGAGTGGGAAACAGAACATAGTGTTGACACTGATGGTTGTAAACAACGTTGAGGAGAGATTCATTCTTCGTAGGTTTCACTTTTCTTTCTGTTTTGTATCACTTCCTGTACCTGAGGAGAATGAAAAAGAATTTTTTCCACTTGCAGTTTTGGTCTACTTTGAGTTACCTTATCTTGTAGGCTTAAAATATATAGACATTTAAAATACTGAAGTCCTTTTAAATTTTTGCTATCTTGTGGTTTTACATATTATCTTACTGTAAATTTAATTTGCAGGTTTCCTGACTGTTAAAGATGCTCAAGAAATTGTCATGTAAAAAATAAATAAATAAATAATAAATAAATAAATAAATAATAAATAAAAATAAAATAAAATACAGAAGTCCTTGTACTGACTTGGTACAAACAATTTAGACTTTGATAAGTCACGAATATGTGTTGTAATATCTAGGGACACCATTTAAAATATTAAGAAGGTTATTAGGGCAGTGACCTTATTCTGTATGATACTGTAATTATAGATACATATCATATACATTTGTCAAAACCTATAGAATGTACAACACAAAGAGACTTTATGTAAACCATAGACTTCAGTTAACAATAATATATCAAACCAGCTGATCAACTGCAACAAATCTACCACACTAATGCAAGATGTTAATAATAGGGGAAATGGGGGAAGGAGAGGGAGTAAATGGGAACTCACTGTACTTTCTGCTCAAATTTTCTGTAAGCCTAAAACCATTCTAAAAAATAAAGTATATTAATTTTTAAAAATCACCCCAATGTGAAACCAAAAATAAAAAAAGATTAAGAGAGTATAACTTCTAAATAGAGAGAAAAATGGAACAATAAAAGAAGATAAAAAGTAGAGGAAAAGAAACAAAACAGGCAGGACAAATAGCATACGGTAGGACAATAGATTTAAACCCAAATATATCTTTAATAACATCAAATATAAAGGGACTAAATGCTCCAATTAAAAGCTTATCAGATTTGAATAATTATAAAAATTATAATACATGCTATATATAAGAAAGATATCTAAAAGACAAGGACAGAGTAAAGTTAAAAATAATAAATATATACCATTTAAATATTGACTAAAATAAATCTGGTATAGCTATAACAATATTGAAAGGAGTAGAGTTCATGTTATACCTCTTAATGATAAAAATTCAATTTACCAGAAAAATATAAGAACTCTAAATTCATATGCACCGAATAACATAGCCTCAATTACATATACACAGCGTAAATTGACAGAACTGTAGGAGATAGGCAAATTCACAATAATATTGGACGACTTGAACAACATGTTTAGCAAACCTGATCTAGTGGATATATTTAGACACTTCCCAATAATTGCAGAATAAATATTTTTTCAACTCCAATTAATTCATTCATGGCAATTAGCCATATGCTGCATCATAAAGCAAGTCAACACATTTCAAAGATTTGAAATCTTGATCTCTGAGTAAAATGCAATTGACTTAGAAATCATAAACCAAAGGGCAACTAGATATCTAATATTTGATAATTTATATAAATAATCTAATGTCAAAAAATCCATAAGTTGAAGAAGAAATCATAATGAAAATTAGAGACTATTTTGAACTAAATAAACTAAAAACACCACACACTTAAATTTATGTGATAAAACCCATATGTATATATTATATATTAAAAAGGAAGATCTGCTTCCTATATGCAAGAGTGAGCAATTAAAAAAAATGAATTCTGCAAATAACAGCTATGTATTCATGGATAAAATACAACCCTGCCCACAAAAGAAAAACCCCACAAACCAAAACAAAACAAAAAACCTCACAGCTACCTGAAGGTTCCAGTGACTAAGCAAAGACAGGCAGATTTTGGAGAGGAGTCTAAACTTAGAGCAAGTGACCAAATGGAGCAAATTTCTCATTTTTTGTAATTTTGACCCAATGACAGTCGTGACTCACAGACATAGCTATGGCTGCACGAGAATGCCTCAAACTGTGACAGAAAGCCCCCTGTCTTTCTGGATGGAAGAATTACAGGAAGTAGACTGGTCAAATATGGCTAGATGCTGAAGAGTGAGGGGAAATCCTAGAAGAGGGGAGGAGATTCCTTAATTCTGTGCATGAACTCTGCACAAGCCTCAGGTTGATTTCTGAATCATGCATTCATAGGACAGATTCAAAGTAGTAGTAGGCTTAAGGAACTGACCTGAGCTATGACCACAGAAGGCAAGAGAGAGAGCTTACAATTCAAATCTAACCATGTTAACTGCCAGCTAAAACAAAAACAACACCATCACTTGTCACAGCAGTATGACAGAACTCAAGTCTACACAGCATAATATTCACAATGTTAAGGATACAATTGAAATTATCCTAGTTATAGAAAACCAAGAGAATGCTACACATTTTAAATGGAAAAGATAACTTTAACTTCTTCCTTTCTGATTTGGAAGCCTCTTATTTTTTATTTAAAAAAATTTATTTGGGGCTTCCCTGGTGGCACAGTGGTTGAGAGTCCGCCTGCCGATGCAGGGGACACGGGTTCGTGCCCCGGTCCGGGAAGATCCCACATGCCGCGGAGCGGCTAGGCCCGTGAGCCATGGTCGCTGAGCCTGCGCGTCCAGAGCCTGTGCTCTGCAACGGGAGAGGCCACAACAGTGAGAGGCCTGCATACCGCAAAAAAAAAAAGGCTAATGCTGAAAATACTGATAATACTAAGCGTTGGGTGTAAGTGATAAGGATGTAAGACAACTGGATCTCTAAAATACACTGCTATTGGGAGTGTAAATTGGTACAATTGCTTTGGAAAATTGTTTGAAATACTCTACTAGAGCTGATCGAACACATACCTGACAATCCAGCATTCTCTCTTGTGGGTATACACCCAAGAGAAATGTGTGTATATGTGCACCAAGAGACACGCACATGAAAGTTCTAGGAAAATTTTTTGTAATAGCTCCAAGCTGGAAATAACCTGAAGGTCCACATCTATCACAGAAAGGATAAATTGTGGCATTTCATACGAGTACTATACAGCAATGAAAATGAATGAACTACAGCCATACACAACAGCACGGATTAATCTCACAGACATATTTTGAGAAGAAGAATGAACCAATGAGTCCCTACTACATGGTTCCCTTTATATAAAGTTTAGAAGGTTGACAAGCCTACACAGATATAGAGAACAAGCTAGTGGTTACCAGTGGTGGGGGGCAAACTACTGGGTGTAAGATAGGCTCAGGGATGTATTATACAACATGGGGAGCAGAACCAATATTTTGTAATAAGTGTAGATGGAAAGTAGCCTTTTAAAATTGCATGAAAAATTAAAACAACATTTTTAAAGTCTCAAAGGTAAAGCTTTTGGCTCTAGAAGTCGTGCTCTTAACCACCAAAAAAAAAAAAAAAAAGAAATTTAAAAATAAATTTAAAAAAAAGGCTGACAAGTCTAAACCAAAGTGTTTCATGATTCATGTTTCATGGTAGAATTATAAAGAAAAGTGAGAATGTCATTATTGTAAAATTCAGAATAATAGTCCCTTTGTGGGAAGTGATAACCATGAAGAAAAGAAAGGGGGCTTCTTGGATGCTGGTAATGTTTTAATTTTTTTTGAACTTGAATGGTAGTTACAGGTGTGCTCACTTCATGATAATTCACTGAGTTGTATATGTTTTGTACACTTGTATGGGTGCTATATTTTATAATGAACAGAATAACAAGCTTGTTCTTTTTTTCCTATTCCATACCTGGCACAGCATAAAACTCAGGGGGTCTTCTGGCTTTTCATAGACTAGCTTTTCAGTGATCTGCTGAGGGAGAGAGAGAGAAAGGCATCACATTATGGTTCTGAGCTAAAGCTGTATGGTCAGGTTATACCTGAAGCAATCTTTTACATTAACCTAACATGTACCATAGCATTTTAAAGAAATTCGTATATCTCTACATAGTGACAAATTACTTTCTTACTGCTGATAAATTTGGGCAAATTAAGGTAAAATGTGGAGGGATTAAAAATTTAGGAATAAATAATAATGTATATTTTTCTAGTTTCTAAGATCAAAGAGTTTTGGAGAAAGGTTTTGAGAATTGTGATTTTGCTAGACTGAGAAATCAATAAATTATTTGCTTTGAAGAATAGTCAAAGAAAAAGTTTGGAATAAAAATTTTAAAACACTGTATGATTTTTACATAGAAACTTCCTCCTAAGGCATTTGATTCTAAAAGGTGAAAATGATGTTCAGCGTTTGTAATAATAAATGAGGAAGAACATAAAAAACTTCAGAGACCCCCTTCCATATGTTTTACTGTTGTTGAATAACTCAAAAAATTAGAATAAAGCAAGCAAAATTCTCACTTGCAGGGAATAACAATAGGGCAAATTTTTTGGTATAAAATATTCTGGTCTGTTTAATGCATCCACGCTAATTAATTATTTCATATATGTGTCTACTGAACACATATTTATAACTCATTTTTCTGATAACAACGTTCAATGCATAAGCATTGTTTTTTCTTGACAGATAAAGAAAATTACTTACAGAACGATTAGAATTCTACTTTCTACGGCTTTCATCCTTGAGTTTAATAATTAGTATTTCTTTGGTTAAAGCCAGAAAATCCAGCCATTAGCATTCTCCCACAAAATGACATTTTAAAGAAAGAAAAGGCATACAGCAGTGTTAATAAAGCAAATATCACTTATCTCTATTTTATATGAGGAAACTGAGATTCACAGAAGTTAGGTAATTTCCTCCAAATCACAAAGATGAGAAGGGACAAAGTTAGCTTGGAGCCCTGGGCTAACAGATTTTAAAATTTGTGCACTTTCCTCTATTTCCTACTTCTTTAAACTTAAATTCTTCCAGTTTAAATGCTTTCATTTGGGGTGGGCCACTCTTACTTACAACTTTCTAACCACAAAGTTATTTCATGTATATATGTCATTATATATGTATATACACCTTGCTGCATAATAATATTAACATAAAAATACACATGTCAGGAGAACAGAAACAAAAACAACAAAACAGCAAAAACTTTATAAATGTGATAACATTTTATAATTCTGTATTGGCCAAGGAATGTTATACTTTAAAGAAGGTTCCAGCCCCATATCCTGAGGTCTATAAAATTTGTAGTTTCAAGAATTGGAAGCAACTTTTAACTATGTCATTTTTCTCCTAAAGACTGTGGGTTCTTAGATAGTCACAGGTTGGTCATCTTTTGAAAGTATTATATTCCTGCCTGGAAAGTCTTTTTCTCTCCTTTTCAATTGCCATTACTTTGTCATTCCTTCCTAGTCTGGCTCAAACTTTAACCCTGGGCCAAATTTTTTCCCTAGCAACCAACCTATCAGATCTCTAATTCCTCTGAAGGGCTTCACATCATGATAAAAATCATTCATTTGGTGTTTATCATTTACTACTTTTGGTTAATACGTCTTAATGCACTTACTGACTTCTCATTAAGATTATATCCCTTTTATAGCAAACGCCCTTTCTTGTACCTCTTATAAGCCAAGTCAAAGTTTGTCGTTTACATTATAATTACTTTAAAACTCACAATTAAAAAAGAGGTTGAGCGGTTTACCTGGAATATTTGCAGAATGTGGTGTTTCTCCACGTATCGAAGTGAAACTTGATAAGGATCTTCATGTACTATAGGAGGTAACTGCTTCTTATAAGGTTGATTGTATGCCTGAAAACTCCTTCTTTCCTGGTATTCTGAAATATCAACCTAAAATGGAAATATCCCCCAAGAGAGTCTTTAATGAATTGAAAATCCCCAGGAAGTTTTGTTGCTATTGCTGCTGTTATCAGTGGAATCTGGTATTGATGGGATCTGAACACCAGGAATTAAGAGCAAAGACATTATTATGAGAGACCTGGCTGATTCTCCAGGCAATGTAATGCACCTTGAGTCCTGGGAGGTACCTTAGACATCTCCAATCTACTTCAAATACTTTTCCCTTCACAGAGATTTCCAACTGACTCCAAATTCCTTTCCTTTGGTAGAAGCCCAGAGGGGGAATGACTTAGTGTCCCAGTGTTAGCAGCAGAACCAGGACTTGAAACCCAGGTCTCCTGAATCCTGGTACGTTGATCCTTCCTGAATGGCCTTACTTAGTGTAGCAGAGAAGGCAATCCATCTTTTTATTTCCCACCCTTCTCCTGCCCTTCCTGAATCCTATGGGTCACACATACCACAACATGTGCCCTCTTCCTACATTCTGCCAGACCCCTGGCTTAACCTCCAACCTCCCAGGTGGGTATCAAATGCCCCTTTAACCTACAGGCTTGGTTTCCACGGGTTGAGTTTTTTCTTGACTGATGATATAGTCCAATTTGGATGAGATGGAGGGAAATCTTGGGGAGTAGGCTTGGTCTTTTGTTTGGGAAGTACTGGTCAATCCGTGATCAAATGGGATGAATGCTTGCAGATCAGCTACACTTTCCGTTTCAGTTTCAAGGGAAGCCTTGGTTATGCTGCCATCTGTCTGGCCAGGCTCAAATTTGCAGGGTTGTACTCTGAAGTCAGCCTCTTTGTCTTCCTTGCTGCAGCCAAGCTGGTGGAATAATCTATCATCAGACCGGCTACATGCTCCATAGTCAAACAGGTTGTCTTCTGTGTAATCATCCTCTTCTTCCACTAAATCGTCAGCCTGGTCAGATTCACTGCCAGCCTTGTCAGGGTCAGCAGCCTGGTGTTCAGATGGTTTAGTAGCTTGGTCATACACTTCGTGGTGCGTCTTTACAGATGTTCTGTGGTCAACTTGGTCAGACAATCTATGATCAATCTGTTCAGAAGTTTTTCGCTCAACCAGGCCAGACAATCTACTTTCAATCTGTTGAGAAGCTCTTCGGTCAGCCGGGCGGGACATTCTGTGATCGCTCTGCTCAGAGGCTCTTTGTAAAGATGGGACAGACGGTTTACAGTCAATCTCTTCAGAAGCTCTTCTCTCAGCTAGGCTGGACATTCTGTGATCAATCTGCTCAGAAGCCCTTTGTTCAGTCTGTTCAGAAGTACCTCGTTCAGGCAGAGCAGACATCTGGCTGTCAGTCTGTTCAGACTCCTCCACGCCACCAGCTTGGCTAGATGCCTTGTCGTCCATCTGTTCTGACATGCTTCGGTTAACCTGATCAGATGCTCTACGATCGGCAACATGATGAGCATGGTTGGATGCTCTGAGGTCAGCTCGATCAGATGTTCTTTCTCCCATGGATTCACATGCTTTGTGGTCAGCTTGATTAACTACGTTGGGTTCAGCCAGGGCAGACACTATCTGGGCAGCCTGGTCAGCTGCTCCGTGATCAGTCTGGTCATCTGCTTCCACTTCATCCTGGTTCTGTCTGTTGTCTTCCGGGCTGTCTGTGTGGCTGTCATTTGGGGACTTGGCTGTACTTTGGTTTTCCGATGATTCTGCCGGAGCCTCTTCTGGAGGCTTTTCCATTTTCTGCCTGGTACCAGACTGGTCTAGATTGCCAGACGCTGTGGGTGGGGCCGGGCCGGGTAGTCTAGGCGACCTTCGGAGCGCACTAGACAACAATACCCGCGGGCTTTGTTTGGACCTCCGAGCTCCAGCTCTTCCGGGCGCGCGGGCGGATGCCGGTGGATGCCGGGAGGTGAGCGGGGGAGCCCCGCCGCTGCCTGGGGAGGGATGCCTCCGGGCGCCCAGCGAGGATGCGAGTGCAGGGGCGGACACCCTCTCCCAAGAAATGGTGATGCCCACAGCCTGGCGTCGCCACCGCCCAGTGACTGGGCCTCAGGGCTCTGTGAATCGGTGCCTTAGAGCGGTCCCCTCCCCGTTTTCTTACGGAGGTCCACAGCTGTGTGTGTGAAATAGGATCCAGCAGGTTATCACTCGAACCAACAAAATGTTAGCTATGAACACGCGTCCCACCACATGAGGGCGGCAGACCTGAACAGAGGTTACTGTTGCCATCAACCAAATTCCACGTTTCATTGGCTACTGACTTTTGTATAACCACAGTTGTATTGCAGAGTATGATTACTGCTGGGCATGTGCTAGTAAATGGTCCTGCTAAATGTTATTTTTCTTTAGACTCTTATCGGTATTGGGGTGATGTGGCCCAAATTCTGTGGTTTTTCTTTTAATTAACAAAACAAAACAAAACAAAAACTTTTAAAAGCCAGCCTTTCCAAAGAGTGCCTGTACTGTTTTCAGTGGTACCAGGAAGGCTTTAGTCCTTCTAACACTCACATTACCAAAGTCAAACGTATCTTTCTTTCTTCATAGTAAGAGTGTAGAGAGGAGGCTTTTGCTTTCCTTCTCACTCTCATCCCGACACACCCCTTGGCAGTTCATTGCTGCAGGAGCATCCTCTTCTCTGTCTCACGGGACAGGTGAGAAGCTGTTTTCCATCTTCTCTGGGAAGAGCTGTCCTGACGGTGGAAACCCAAGCTCCAAGTGTTTTCTTGCTGAATTAGTCATATATGGTTGGAGGGCTGGAGAGAGGAGAGGAGATCCAGTGAGAATGGGTTCTAAAATCACCCCATCCAATGGTCTTTTAGCAGAAGAGAGGGTTAGGGTTAGGAGCCAGAGTTCCAGAAAGAAAAGGAGTAAGGAAGGTGGGGGAGAGATAGGAGAAGGAACACTTAACAGGTGGGGAATTTGCACTTGATGGTGGTGGCCAGTGGGGTACATGTTTTGAGATTTGCCCCTCCCTTTTTGAAATAAACCTTAAGAATCCACTTCAGGCCAGCACGCCCTCTACTCTCAGGAGCGGGGTAGTACAGAGGTGGTGAGGCAGGCCAAGGATTGGTAGTGTGATGCCAGATATTCTTTTAATATGGGTTTAATTGCATTCAATAATTAGAGATAAGACTTAAAATCCAAATGCAAATAGTAGTAATTAAGGAGTGAGAGGGAGAGTGCGTACCTCTGGTGCCATACTTAGGAGCAGAAGGAGACTTTAGATGCACTGAAATAAAATCATTTACCTAACAGTACCTAGAACATATTTGGTGCTCAAGACGAGTTTGTCGGATATAAATATATTAAAGATTTGCCTTATTTATTTATCTAAAAATGTGTGAAGCAAATGGATGCTACGTTTGAAGTAAAATAGGTGATGGTCTATGGTTTGCAACTTCAAAGGGGCATTGGTTTTGTAGATTTGTTTTTCCATTTATAAATTAAATGTAATTATTGTAGAAAAGTAAGAAAAACAAGCATAAATTTGAAAAAATTCCCCCAAACACCCCAGGGATAACCTTTATTAACATTTTCATGTATACCCTTCTAAAATTTTTCCCATGCAAATCTATACATCTAATATCTATAGGTATGTATATACTTTACAAAATGGAATCAAACCATGTAACTGTTCTATAAACTACATTTTCATTTAATGCTATGGTTTAAATGTTCTTCCATGTCAAGAAATGTAATCTAAATTAAAGAGCATTGGCTTTTGGAGTTAGATCAATTTGTTTTAATTCTGTATCTGCCATTTATTAGATTGTTGAGTTTGAGCAAGTCTCATTATTTTTCTGAGCTTCAATTTTCTCATCTGCCGATGAAAATGGGAATAATATAATAGTTCTCAGAATTCTTGTGAAAACTAAATGAGATAACAAATATAATTAGCTCATATGTGCTTCATAAAGAGTAGCTATTTAAAAAAATATATAATTTATTATATGAATTTATTTTGTTGCTTTTAACAGTGCTGCATTGACCATCATTGTACAAACATTTTATAAGTTTGTCATATTTTTTCCTTAAGATAAATTTTCTGTTGTGGAATTGCTTGGTTAAGGAAGTGTGCTCATTTTGGTGTTTTGAAAGTACTATATTTAAAAATGCCTTCCAGAAAAGTTGGGCCAATCTCTAGCTCCACCAGTAATATGTGAGAATGCTATTTCCCTATACCAAGTCCAATTCTGTATATATTTTTCATTTTTGCCTATCTGATAAGTGAAAAGTAGTATTTTGTTTTAATTTGTATTTTTTAAAATATGTTTAATGACTTTGGATTTCTTTTTTTGTAAATTTCCTAGTCTTGCCTTTGTCTTTTCCTTATTGATTTGTAAGAGCTTCTTACATATTAAAATACTTAATTCTTTGCTATATAAAGACTACATAAAACTTTGCAAATAAAGTTTTCTGGCTTGTTTGCCATGTAGTTTTATATTTTTTGGTTTATGAAGTTAAGTTTATTTTTCCCTTTCTAGTTTTTTTCTTTGGGGTCATGTTTAAGAAGACCTTTGTTATCACATGATTATACAAATATTCCCCACTTATATTTTCTTTCAGTACTTTTCAGTATGTGTGTATTTCTTTTTTTCTTACATAGAGTTAAGTGCACAAAATTAAGTGTGCAGCTTGATGAATCTTTACACACATATACATCTATGTACACATTGCCCACATCAAAATATAGAATATTTCCAACTTTCCAGCAGGTTCCCTCATGTTCCTCCCTAGTGACTACCCCTCCCAAAGTTAAGTATTGCTGTCCTGATCTCTGTTTCCATAGCTTAGTTTTTCTGGTTTTGGAACATCACACAATATGATTCTTATTCTGGCCTCTTTTGGTCTACATTATGTCTGAGATTAAACCATATTCTTACACATAGCAGTATACAGTTATTTTTCATTGCTCTGGTATATTCCATTGTATGATTATACCACAAACTATCAACTCTGATGTTGATTGACACTGGACTGTTTGTAGCTTGGAACTATTTAGAACTTTCTTGTACATGTCTTTTGGTGGACCTAAGTGCTCATTTCTCTTGGGATAGACCAGTGTGGGATTTCTGGATCATAGGATAGGCTCATGTTTGGCTTTAGTAAATACTGCCAGACAGATTTCCAAAATGGTAGTACCAATTTGCACTCTCACCAGTTATATATAAAAGAATTCAAGTTGCACCACATCTTGCCTCTTACTGTTGGCTTCAGGTGTATTTGTTAGAGCCTTGACATGTGAATTTGAGGAGGACATAATTATTTAGTCCATTACAGTCATAGATGTGAGGGCTTATTTCTAGATTCTCAATTCTATTCCATTAGTCTATCTATCTGTCCTTATGCCAGTCACACACTGTTTTGATTCCTATTGTTTTATAGTAAATTCTGAAATCAGGAAGTATGAGTTATCCAACTTTGTTCTTTTTCAATATTGTTTTGAATTGCTAGGGCCCCTTGAAGTTGTATATTTATTTTTAGATTGGCTTTTCCTTTTCTACAAAGAGCTTATTGGAATTTTGATAGAGAATGCATTGTATTTGTAGATTGCATTGGGTTAGTATTGCTGTTTTAAGAATACTAAGTCTTCTAATACATCAACCTGAGATGTTTGTCCATTTATTTATGTCTTCTTTAATTTCTTTTAGCAATCTTTTGTAGTTTTCAGTGTACAAGTCTTTCACCCTCTGCTTGGTTTAATTTATTCCTAGCTATTTTATTTTTTTATATACATATGATATTGTAAATGAAATTTTTTACTTAATTTCATTTTTGGGGTTGTTCATTGGTAGTGTATAGAAATACAGCTGATTTTTGTGGGTTGATTTGTATCTTGCAACTTTGCTGAATTTGCTTATTATTTCTAATAGCTTTTTGTGAGTTTTAAAGGATTTTCTATGTATAAGATCATGTCATCTGTGAATAGGGATGGTTTTATTCTTTTTTTCCAATTTGAATGCATTTTATTTTTCTTGCCTAATACTCTTACTAGAATTTCCAGGACAATGGTGAGTAGAAGTGGTGAAAATGAACATCCTTGTCATATTCCTGATCATAAGGGGAAGGCTTTCATTACTGAGTATGATATGGGGCTTTCATCAAAGACCTTTATCAGATTATCCTTGTTTTTATCAAGAAAGCATGTTGGATTTTTAAAATTGCCTTTTATGCAGCAATTGAGATGATTATGTATTTTTTTCTCTTATTCTATTAATGTAGTGCATAGCATTGATTAAGTTGTATATGGTGAACCACCCTAACAATCCTGGGATAAATCCTACTTGGTCATGGACTGTGAGGCTTCTTTTATTTTTATTTTTTAATTGAAGTATAGCTGATTTACAATGTTTCAGGTATACATATACATAGATCTATCTATTCTTTTTCAGATTCTTTTCCATTATAGGTTATTACAAGATATTGAATATAGTTCTGTGTGCTATAGTTCATTGCTGTTTATCCATTTTGTATATAGTAGGGTGTACAGTGTGATGCTTTTAATATGCTTCTGGATTTAGTTACTAATATTTTCTTGAGGAGTTTTGCATCTATATTCATAAGAGATATTAGTCTGTAGTTTTTTTTTTTTTTCTTGTCTTTGTCTGGCTTTGGTATCAGGGTGATGCTGGTGTATAGACTGAGTTAGAAAGTGTTCTCTTCTCTTATTCTTTGGAAGAGTGTGAGAAGGATTGGTGTTAATTTTTCTGTAAATGATTGGTAGAATTCGTCAGTGAAGTAATCTATTTCTGGGTTTGTTCAGTTGTTGGTTTTACTTTTGTCGACTCAGTCTCATTATGTGTTATAGGTCACATAAAAAAATAGAGATTTTCTATGTTTTTTTTTTTTGAGTCAGTTTTGGTAGTATGTGTGTTTCTAGGAATTTGTCCATTTCATCTGGGTTATCTAATTTTTTTGCTACACAGTTGTTCATAGTATTCTCTTACAATCCTTTTTACTTCCATAAAGTTGGTAGAAATGTCCCCACTTTCATTTATGACTTAAGTTATTTACTAGTTCTCTATTTTTTGTAAGTCTAGCTGAAGGTTTGTCAATTTTGTTGATCTTTTCAAGGAACCAACCAACAAACCAACTTTTTGTTTTGTTGATTCTGTTTTTCTATACTCTATTTCATTTATCTCTGATCAATTCTTTAGAATAGAATTTCTTTTCATCTTCTAGCTTGGGTTTAGTTTTCTCTTCTCCTTATAGTTCTTTACGGTATAATGTTAGGTTATCAGTTGAGATCTTCTTCTTCTTTTTTTTTTTTTTTGCGGTTCACGGCCCTCTCACTGTTGTGGCCTCTCCTGTTGCGGAGCACAGGCTCCAGATGTGCAGGCTCAGTGGCCATGGCTCACGGGCCCAGCCGCTCCGCGGCATGTGGGATCCTCCCGGACAGGGGCACGAACCCGTGTCCCCTGCATCGGCAGGTGGACTCTCAACCACTGCACCACCAGGGAAGCCCCTTTTTTAAGGTAGGCATTTACAGCTATAAATGTCCTCTGGAGCTTTGCGTTCCCTGTATCCCATAAGTTTTGGTATGTTGTGCTTTTATTTCCATCCATTTCAAGGTATTTTCATCAATCTCAAGGTATACATTTCCCTTGTAATACTTTTTTTCATCCATTGGTTGTTTAAAACTGTGGTTTAATTTCCAAATATTTGTGAATTTTCCAGTCTTCCTTCTGATATCTAGCTTCATTCCATGGGGTGTATCAAAGAAAATACTTTTTGGGATTTCAATCTTTTAAATTTATTAAGACCTGTGGCCTAACATAGGGTCTATCTTGGAGAATGTTCCACGAGAAGAATGTGTATCTGCTCTTTTGGGAGGAATGTTCTTTATATATCTGTTAGGTCTAGTTGGTTTATAGTGTTGTTCAAGTCCTGTATTTTCATACTGATCTTTTGTCTTGATATTCTATCCATTAGGCATCTTGTGTCAGTCCTTCAGGTAAAAGCCCTCAGACAAGTAAAAAAAAGACAAACATAATTCTTTGAGAGCAAGGTGTGTTCTGCTCCCTCTGGAACCAGCGGCTATGGTCCCACACTGTGAACATGGGCTGCTATCTTCAAAACTGTTGCTGAGTTGAGAAGCTGGGAGCAAGGACAAGTAAAAATGCTGCAGTACTTTCCTACTCTTTGTTAAGTGCCTCTTTCTTGACCCAGAATTCATTAGGTTGCTGAAAACCTTTCTAGGGTCCTGACAAAGTTGACTGACAGTTTCTGCTTATTTTTTCATTGTTTCAGTGGAAGGACAGGCCCCCAGAGCTACCTACTCTGCCATTTTCATCACTCCCCACCCCTCCCAGCTTAAAGGTTTGAAAATGGAACATTGTATATTCACATCAGATTTCCAGTTTCTTTTTAAGAATGGGAAAATCTGCCAATACTGGGCTCACAGTTCCACATATCAACAATTGCCTAGTGAGTAGTAGTTTACCAGTTCAGGGAGGACCTACATTCTTCAGTTGTCCCACACTTTCCGTTCTGCCCCTTAATCATTTAAGTTACCTGATTTGTTCCTCCATCCATTTTAATTTTCAATCTCTGTAGTATTATATAGTGACTAAGAGCTCAGGCCTCGAGCCAGACAAAACTGGATTTGAATGTTGTCTTCACCATTTAAATACTGTGTGTCCTTAGGTAGGTGGTGTGCCCTCTGTGATCTATAGCATCTTCACTTGTAAAATGAAAATAAACACAACTACTCAATGGGATTGTTGAGATGAGTAAATGACATAATATTGATAAAGAATTTAGGCCAGTGCCTAACATTCAGCAAGTAAATAATAGTATTTATGTGTTTTAATGTAAATTTCTTAAGGCCATCTTTTATGTTCTTTGGTAATGTTTGGACTTTATTTTTCTTATATGTTGACTGTATTTGTTTAAAAAGTTATTCTTATGTAGTTTATGAGTTTTATTATTGCTGTGAATTGGATTTTTTTCTAATATATTTTCCAAATGGCTAATATGTAGGAAAGGTAATTTCTGTTTCTTTTATACTGTCATCTTTTTTATTTTCTTATTAGATTGAACAGATTTTCAGATTAGTTTGATTTTTCATAATAGACAGTGGTAATGATAACTTTTCCTCTTCCTTTATAATATTTTTACCTCATTTGTTTCTTTTCTAATATTGAATAAGACTGTCAAACAATGTTTAATAATTATGAAGATTATAGATGTCTTCATTTTATTCCTGAATATAATGAGAATGTCCCATGAAATGCAAAGCTTAATTTTGGTTTCAGATAGTTATAAGAATATATATATATATATGTTTCTATTTCTGTTTTACAAGAGATTTTAATTGGCTTTTGAAGTTTATCAAATAATTTGTAGCATCTGTTGAAATAATCATATGATTTTCTCCATTAATTTATTCATGTGTTTATATCAAGAGATTTTTAAATGTTAAATCGGTTATCCATTCCTGGAATAAACCTTACTTGGTCATCCTATATTTTCCTTTAAAATGCACTTCTGGAGTAAGTTGCTAATAGTTTATTTAAGGTGTTTGTACTTTATTAATCAGTAAGATTGGTCTATTGTTACCTTTTCTTGTTTTATATTTGTTAAGTTTTAGTGTCAGGATTAGGCTAGCTTTATAAAATAATTTAAGAAACTTACTGTCTTTTTCTGTACATTGTAATAGTTTTTATATGAACTATCTGTTCTTTAAGCTTTGTTAAAACTCTCCTATAAAATCTCATGGTCTGGTCCTTGTAGGGTGCAGGGGTTATGGTTGTGGTGTGTAGACATCTTTTATAGACTTTCCAATTTTTTCTATGGTTATTGGTCTACTTAGATTTTCTCCCTCTACTTGAAAAAATTTTGACAATTCGACTTTGCTAGAAAAATATTTCATTTCCTCTCAAATTTAAGATTTATTGAGCATAAAGTATTTTCTTACAATATTATTTCAATCTTCTCTATATACACTTATATTTCTTTTTTTAATTTCCAATACTGAGTCCTCTTTCTTTCTTGGTTACTCAGTTATACTCTAATATTTTTTTTCAATATTTCTTTAAACAGCCTTTTAAGAGAAACACCTCTTTTGTTTATTCTATTGTGAGTTGTTTCGGGGTGGTAAGGTTGTAATAAAATAAACAGTGTACAGTTTTGTGTTCCTCTGACTTGTAATATCTAACTCTGTGTGGACTGCCAAGGCCACTAAATTTTGGGTGTGCCTCCATGACATACAAAGGGGTCAGTAGGGAGCCAAGTCGACCCTCTTGCATCCTTTCTCATTTATATTCTTTACCCTATTTATGTATTACTTTGTGAGAAAACGAAAGTGAAAGCAACTCTAAACCTAGTTCAAGCTGTCATTCTTGCCTATCCCTAAAACCAGTTAAGAATCTGTGGTTTGGACTAGGGAAGACAGTTTTCTCTTGGTTTTGCTTGTTTTGTTCTTTTTGGTTGGTGTCTGGGAAGTTATTGTTCTTTAAGCATGAGGCTGAGTTTTTAACATAATTATGTATTTCTAAAAATACTTTTATTAATATATATTTCACATACCATAAAATTCACTCATTTAATGTGTGGAATTCAGTGCTTTTTATATATTCACAGAGTTTTGCAACTGTCACCACAATCTAATTTTAGAATATCTTTAACACTCTAAAAAGAAATTCCATACACGTTAGTAGTCATTCCCCATTCCTTACCCTGCTCCTCCCTCACTTCATCCCAACCCCAGGCAACCACTAATCTATTTTCTGGGTCTATGGACTTGCCTATTCTGGACATTTCACAGGAGTGGAATCATATGATCTATATCTGGATTCTTTCACTTAGCACAATGTTTTCAAGGTTTAGCAACAATGTAGCCTATATCAATACGTCATTTTCTTTTTAGTGACAAATAATTTCCATTATTTGGATATAACACATTTTGTTAATCCATTTGTCAGTTGATGGAATTTAAGTTATTTCTACTTTTTGGCTATTATGAATAATGCTATTATGAACATCTGTGTATAAGTTTTTGTGTGGATATATATTTTAATTTCTCTTTGGTATATACCTAGGAGTGGAATTGCTGGATCATGAGATAACTCTCTCTGTAATTTTTTTTTTTTTTTTTTTTTTGCTGTACGCAGGCCTCTCACTGCTGCGGCCTCTCCCGCTGCAGAGCACAGGCTCCGGACACGCAGGCCCAGCAGCCGTGGCCCACGGGCCCAGCCGCTCCGCAGCATGTGGGATCCTCCCGGACCGGGGCACGAACCCGTGTCCCCTGCATCGGCAGGCGGACCCCCAACCACTGCGCCACCAGGGAAGCCCTCTCTAATATTTTGAGGAACCACCAGACTGTTTTCCAAAATGGCTGCACATTCCTACTAGTAGTGTATGTGGGTTCCAATTCATCCACATCCTTGTCAGCTCTTGTTATTATGTCTTTATTATTTTAGCCATATTAATAGCTGTGAAGTGGTATATCTTTGTGGTTTTGATTTGCATTTCCCTGATGGTGATGATGTTGAGCATCTTTTTATGCGCTTATTGGCCATTTGTATATCTTCTTTGGAGAAATGTCTATTCAGAGACTTTGCCCATTTTTAATTTAATAAAGAATTAAAAATTACTTGCATTTACTATTGAGTTGTAAGAATTCTTTATATATTCTAGATATAAATCCCTTATAAAATATATGATTTGCAACTATTTTCTCCCATGCTGTGTGTTGCCTTTTCACTTTCTTGATGGTATCCTTTGAAATACAAAAGTTTTGGACTTCCCTGGTGGTGCAGTGGTTAATAATCCACCTGCCAATGCAGGGGACACAGGTTTGAGCCCTGGTCTGGGAAGATCTCACATGCCACGGAGCAACTAAGCCTGTGCACCACAACTACTGAGCCTGCACTCTAGAGCCCATGAGCCACGACTACTGAGCCCACGTGCTACAACTCCTGAAGCCCACGTGCCTAGAGCCTGTGCTCCACAACAAGAGAAGCCACTGCAATGAGAAGCCCACGCACTGCAATGAAGAGTAGCCCCTGCTCGCTGCAACCAGAGAAAGCCCGTGCGCAGCAATGAAGACTCAATGCAGCCCGAAAAAAAAAAAAAAAAGAAATACAAAAGTTTTAAATTTTAATGAAGTCCAATGTATTTTTTCTTTTGCAGCCTGTGCTTTTGGTGTCACATTTAAGAAACCACTATCTAATCTGAGATCACAAAGATTTAGACCTGTTGAAGAAAAGCAGTAAATGCTGTCTTCCAAGTGAAGAGACTAAATGTACCTGTGATTGCCTAATCTGCTTGTAAAGTACTTGTAACCTTTAACTCTTTTCTGATTATGCAGAGGAGCCAGAATTTACTAAGGAAGATTGGATGAGTGTATTACTGCTCTGATGATAGCTTGTTGAAATTCATGTAGATGACTTACTACAAGGAGTGATACAGGACAGAGGAAGGTCAGAGCTCCTGGATGGTGGCAGCTTTGACAGAGAAGTAGCATCCATCCTACTACCCTGATTATGTTGGGACAACTACAGATGATCCCATACAAATCTAAATTGAGTTAGCTTTAAGTAATCCATTCTTTTTTAAAGGTTTGTGTGGTCTAATAGAGTGGGTCCCATCCTAATATTTGTACTGGAATCATGTATCCAAAGAGGACTTTCTAAAAGTAACTACTTTTTAAATTTTAAGATATGAGATTTATTTACTCTAATCTTCCTTTCTCCTTTTCCTCACCTCTCTCAGGTAAGAAGAGGACATGTCCCTGGTGGGACTTTTGCTCTGGTGGGACTACTTTTCTAGTACTGGTGAGTGACTTGGCATTGATAAGGTTTTAATAGTCTTAGCAGTTATTATCTCTGATGACCTAGCTGAGGGAAGGGCTTTTTATGATTCTGACCTCTTGTCACATTCTCCTACATATTAAAAAAGAGTCTCCCATTTTTCAATCCTGGGAAAAAATTTTCATTTCAAAAAAAATGTATTGAGCACTTGCTGTGTGTCAGGGAAGGTGGATACAATAGGAAACAAGACAGATACAGTTTTTAACCTCAAGAATCTCATATTCTAGAAGGCATCTCTGGTAAGAAAACAACAAATTGTAATACTGTGCTAAGAGCTATGAAGGGAGAAGTACAAGCAGCTGTTGGTGCATCGAGATGAGGCAATTAACCCAAAGCTGAGGGGCGAGGAGCAGTGACGTAAGAGTGGCATAACGTCTAGCCAGTTGGTTGTTGTAGGACCTTTGCAGAGCTGCAATCTAGCTGCAGCTTCAACATCTACTAGCTTGTCACCTTGGACACATTTCTTAATCTTTACCGCCTCCAGTTTCTTCATACTTGAAATGGGGATAATAACAGTAGTCATCTCATTGGTTTTCTATGAAAATAAATCAGTCAATACATATAAATTGCTTAGCACAGTATTTAGGTAAACAATAAAAAAAAGGTAACTCATCATTATTCTGAGAGCTGAAGGGTTATCAGGAGTTAAGAAGTAACTGAGTGGTTGGTGTCAGGAGAAGAATATTGCAGGCACAGAGAAGAGCACATGGCATGCCTGGAAGAAGAACGTATCACGGAGAGTTTGAATAAAGAAATTCATTAGGCTCCAGTACTGTATATGAGGGGGTTGCAGAAAAATAGATGAGGCAGGAGAGGTGGGCAGGGGCCAGATGACAGAGATGTTTGGACTTTATCTCAAGAGCGTACAGAGTCATGAAAGGGTTACTTGCAGGGTACTGACATGATCAGATTTGCATTTTAGGTCATTCTTGTTGTAACTGAAAAAAATGGATTGAAGGATAAGATTGGAGGTAGGGAGACTAATAAAATTCTGTTACAGAGGCTTCTGTTTTTTAAATGGCCATGTAAAGATGGCACTAAACTCTTCTCTCAGAAATCAGTGCAAGGTAAGAAGAACAAAAGACAGAAATGCAAATGCAATCTTTGAAAAAAAAATTAGATGAAATCTATAGCCCTGAACAATAATATACGAGGAAAAGCTACTGAAAGCAGCTGTGGTTAAATAAGAATATGAATAGATACAGAAGGATGTTGCATCTACATATTTCAGGCAAAATTGGCAGAGAAAAGTCTTCCAGAAAAGACACTATACCCTAAGGGGAAACCCCCCTACATTTCCTTATTCGGGATAATGGGAATGTGCCATTATTGAAGTGAAGAGCAAAGTGAAAAGGAAATAGAAATATATAATTTTAATGTTGCTCTTATTATGGAGTAATAGATACTGTCCAATAAAATAGATGATTAATATAAGTTTATAGTTATCCCACAGATATACTTGTGAATGTGAAAAATACAGTTTGTGAAGAGATATTCATTGCAACATCATTTGTAAAAAGCAAACGATTGGGAATAGTATAAATGTAACATATATCTGTAGAGTACAGCTATTGTAAAGAATGAGCTCTATGTATACTTACATGCAATGATCTCCAAGATGTATTATTAAGGGGGAAGACAAGATACAGAACAGAGTGAACAGAATCAGGAAAGAAAACCAACATATATACATACATGCTTGTGTATGTATAAAATATCTCTGAAAGGAACACAAAACTTTGGTTAGCTTGGTTTCCTCTTATTAAGGGAATTGTGTCCCTGGGGAACTGGGGTGGGAGGGAAATGTTTATTGTATACCTTTTGGAAATTTTTGAATTTTGTAACATTACTTTAAAAAATAACTTATTTTTCTTAAAAAGAGGGTATTTAAGTCACGTATGTAAGAGAGGACGGTAGCGAAATGGCAGTGGGGATGGAGAGAAGTAGATGGATTGGAGGTATTATCAGTTAGAATGATGGGTAGGGAGGAAGAAGGGGTCAAAGATGGCACCTAGGTTTCTACTAGCTTGGGTAACTGGATAGGTGTGTCATTCCACAAGATGAGATACTCAGATTCCCTAAAGATCTGTGCACAGGCTTCATCCTTTATCTGTAGAATTCTGTTATTTCACACCTTTCTACCTTTCCACCACTTCAGTTATTTCACACCTTTCTACCTTTCCATCACTTCAGAGGTGAAACACCTCTCATTTATATCTTTTACAAACTCTACCTTACCTGGATCATCAGGCGCCAGCTAGACGTTAATTCAAATACATACCCTTAACTAATTTTTGTACTAAAGAATCGTAAAATTTAGATCTAAAATGGACCTTTGAAATTTATCATGGTCTTATCATTTTGTTTTACTAATGAAAACCCTAAGGCACAGAGGCAATATGTGACTTAGATTTTTGTTAAAAATCTATATAAGTTGGAGCATGAATTTACATATTTTTGATCTCTCTTCTCTTCCTGTATCTTTCTTTTTTTATTTTACTGTAGTACAGTTGACGTACAATATTGTATTAGTGCAGGTGTACAACATAGTGATTCAACATTTTTATACAATTTGATCACCGTAAGTCTATAACTACCTGTCACCATACAAATATATTGCAATATTATTGACTGTATTCCCTATGCTGTACATTATATCCCTGTGACTTACTTATTTTATAATTGCAAGTTTGTACCTCTTAATCTCTATCACCTATTTTGCCGAACCCCTCACCCCCTTCCCCTCTGGCAACCACAAGTTGGTTCTCTATGAATCTGTTTGTTTTGGTTTGGTTTTTAGATCCCATATATAAGTGAAATCATACAGTATTTGTCTTCCTCAAACATATTTTTCTTAGAGTAATACCTTCTATGTCCATCCATGTCACAAATGCCAAGATTTCATCCTTTTTTTAATGGTTATATTCCATTGTGTATGTACCACATCTTCTTTATCCATTCATTTATTAATGAACATTTAGGTTGCTTCCATATCTTGGCCATTGTAAATAATACTGCTATGAACATTGGGGTGTATGTGTCTTTTCCAATTAGCATTTTCATTTTCTTTGTATAAATACCCAGAAGTAGAATTGCTGGATTGTATGGTAGTTCTATTTTTTAGTTTTATGAGGAACCTCCATACTGCTTTCCATAGTGGCTACACCAATTTACATTCCCACTAACAGTGTACAAGGGCTCCCTTTTCTTCACATCCTAACCAACACTTGTTTTTTGTTGTCTTTTTGATAATAGTCATTCTGACAAGTGTGAGGCGATACCTCAGTGTGGTTTTGATTTGCATTTCCCTGATAATTAGTGATGCTGAGTATCTTTTCATGTGTCTGCTAGCTATATGTATGTCTTCTCTGGAAAATGCCTGTTCAGGTCCTCTGCCCAATTTTTAATTGGACTGTTTGGTTTTTTGATGTTGAGTTGTGTGAGTTCTTTTTATATTTTGGCTATTAACTCCTTATTGGATATATCATTTGAAAATATCTTCTCTTATTAATTTGTTTTTTGTTTTGTTGATGGTTTTCTTTTTCTTTTTTGTGGCCCCCACACCCCATATATATATATATATATATATATTTAATTGAAGTATAGTTGACTTACAATGTTGTGTTAGTTTCAGATGTACAGTGCAGTAATTCAGTGGTTCATATATATATATATATAATATATATAATATATATATTTTAAGTATATATATTCTTTTTCAGATTCTTTTCCCTTATAGCTTATTACAAAATATAGAGTATAGTTCCCTGTGCTACACAGTAGATCCTTGTTGGTTATCTATTTTATATATAATAGCGTTGATATGTTAATTGTTAATGGTTTTCTTTGCTGTGCAAAAGCTTTTTAGTTTGATATAGTCCAGTTTGCTTATTTTTGCTTTGTTTCCCTTGCCTGAAGAGACAGATCCAATGGACAGATCCATTGCTAAGACTGATGTTAAAGAGCATACTGCGTGTTTTCTTCTAGGAGTTTTATGGTTTCAGGTCTTACATTTAAGTCTTTAATCCATTTTGAGTCTATTTTTGTATATAGTGTAAGAAAGTGGCCCAGTTTCATTCTTTTGGATATAGTTTTCCCAACCCAATTTATTGAAGAGACTATCTTTTCCTCACTGTTTATTTTTGGCTCCTTTGTTGTAAACTAATTTCCCATATAAGTGTGGGTTTATTTCTTGACTCTCTTTTTCCATCATAGTTCCATTGATCTATGTGTCTGTTTTTGTGCCAGTACTGTACAATTTTGACTCCTATAGCTTTGTAGTATAGTTTGAAATCAGGAAGCATGATACCTTCAACTTTCTTCTTTCTTAAGATTGCTTTGGCAATTTGGGGTCTTTGTGTTTCCACACAAATTTTAGAATTATTTGTTCCAGTTCTGTGGAAAAATGCCATTGGTTTTTGATAGCGTTTGCACTTAATCTGTAGATTACTTTAGGTAGTATGGACATTTTAGCAATATTAATTTTTCCAATCCATGAGCATTGTATATCTTCCCATTCATTTCTGTTGTCTTCAAGTTCTTTCCTTAATGTCTTATAGTTTTCAGAGTCAGTTTGATATTGATGAACTCTTTTAGTTTTTGCTTGCCTGAGAAGTTCTTTCTCTCTCCTTCAATTCTAAATGATAATCTTGCTGGATAGACTATCCTAGGTTGCAGGGTTTTCCCTTTTAGCTCTTTGAATATATCACGCCACTCCCTTCTGGCCTGCAGGTTTTCTGCAGAGAAATGAGCTGATAGCCTTATGGGGGGTTCCCTTGTATATGACTTTTTGTTTTTCTCTTGCTGCCTTTAGAATTCTCTCTTTAACTTTGCCATTTTAATTATATGTCTTGATGTGGGTCTATTTGGGTTCATCTTTCTTGGGATCCTCTGTGCTTCCTGTATCTGGATATCTGTTTCTTTCTTCAGGTTTGGGATGCTTTGGGCCATAATTTCTTCAAATTTTCAATTCCCTTTTCTCTGTTTTCTCTTTCTGGAACCCCTATAAAGTGAATGTTGGAACACTTGATGTTATCCTAGAGATCTTTTAAATTGCTTTCATTTTTCTTAATTAGTTTTTCTTTTTTGCTCTTCTGTTTGGGTGATTTCTATTACTCTGTCTTCCAGATCACTTATGCATTCTTCTGTATTATTTAGTCTGCTATTCATTCTTACTAGTGTGTTTTTTTAAATTTCTGATGTTGAATCATTTATTTTTGATTGGGTCATTTTTATATTTTCTAGATCCTTGTTCAAATGATCAGTGTTTAGATCAATTCTTTTCCCTGTATCAGTTAACATTTTTATTACCAATGTTTTGAATTCTTTATCTGGTGAATTGTTTATTTCTGTTTCATTATCTATCTTTTCAGGGATTTTATTTTGCTCTTTCAATTGAGAGTAGTTCCTTTGCCTTTTCATTTTACTTAGCTTTCTCTGCTTCTATGAATATAGGTGAAACTGTTAGCTATTGTGGTCTTAAAGAGGTGTTCTTATATGGGAGTGGCGCTATACAGACTGTGTGCCCAGTGTCTTCAGTGGGAGGGCTGGATTTGATGTGGACATCAGTCATGTCTTTCCTCAGCGTGTGCTGGCAGCTATCACCTTGGTAGGAAGTGGGGTTGGAGATGGAGAGGCTAGAACTGGCACTGGATGTGAGGCGGGACTTCCTCCCTTCACAGTGGCTGCCACCACCCTGTCAGGGACAGGGTCTGATCTCAATTTGCTGGAGCAGAAGCCCTGAGGGTCAGGCTTGAGCTAGCTCTATTCCCTTTAAGTGTGTATTTTTCCCTCTCCCTGCACTGGGGCCTTTGCCCCAGAGGAGGGAGGGGAGTGCTAAAGCAAATGGGGCTTGTGGGCATACAGGGGTCCATGGCACTGCCTGGGGTTCCACTTAGACACAGCTTATTTGGAGTCTCTTTCCCAGTCCTGGGTGCCCCAGATCCAGTACCGTAGGGCTGGAATGTTCACTGGGCTTGGGCTGGGGCAGGAAATTCAGCAGCCACAGGGCAGGTCTCTCTCTGCCCTGCCCTGGGGGGCAAGACCCCTCTGTGTCTCACAGCTGATCATTATTCCCAGCCTCTGCCATTCCTGACCTGTCATGGAACTGCTCTACAGGGAAGGCGAGGTCTGTGTGGTTTCTTTGCATGTATTAGGGGGTGAGCTGTGGCAGAGCAGCTGCTGTCAGAAGTCTGGGCTGCTTCTGGGGCACTGCTTGAGTAAGCACCAACAGGGGCCACTGCTGCCCCACTCAGGGTCCGCCCCAGAACTGAGTTGCCTCTGAGTCCCAAGGTTGAGTTTTCTCCCTGGTCCTTGTTGCCTCAGATCCAGGGCTGCACTGTGATGTGAAGTGAGCAGGGCAGGAACGTTCACTCGGCTCAGGCTGGGGCTTGAGACGGAGGTGGGACACCCATCAACTGCTAGACCTTTCTCACCAAGCCAGCCTGTGCACACTCATAAATAGAGTCTACGCTCCTCCAGCCTTTCTCTCTGTCCCAGTGGTTCTCTGGCCAGCCAAGGGGGCTTGTCTCCTTCACGTAGGACCCTTGGCTTGGCATGCCCAATCTGTGGCTTGACCCACTCACTCCCCGGGGTGAGTGTCTGCCCATCCAATCTCCCTTTTCCTCTGAGACCCCTCCTAGGGGCACAGGTCCTGACCCAATCGCTTTAATTCCTGTCCGACCCAATTCATGTGTATCTTTCTTACAGCCTTGGTTGTATAGGAGTTCTTCTGACAGTTTCCAGTTAGTTTGTAGTGAGAATTGTTCCACATGTAGATGTATTTTTGATGTGTTCATTGGGGGAGGTGAGCTCCATGTCCTTGTACTTGCCATCTTGATCTCTTCTTTCCTGAAGCATCTTATGTCAGTGTCTCTATTGCCATTATTCCAGCTGGAGTTCAAATTCTTTTGCCTGGACTATAGCAGTGGCCTTTAAACTGATCTCCTTAGTGTTAGGCTTTCTCTTTTTAAATTTATCTTCTGAATTACTGTAAAATGTTTCTTTCTAAAAATGTGGGTCTTATTGTGACCTCTTTTCACTAACTGTTCTTGGCAGATAAATAAAAGTACAAATTTCTTGGAGGGCATTCACGGTTTCCATGATTTGTAGCTAATTCTTATTTTTGATTTCATTTCTGAATATACCTGCCATTGCAGCGATATTTGACTAGTCATCTTTTCCAAAATTCAGTCTGTATCTTTCCACTAACGTTATTAGTTCGCTTTTTTCTTTCACCTGAGGTAACTTTTCCCTTGTTTATTTTTGTTGAAAATTTATCCATCCTTCAAGAGCCTGTTAATTTACTACCTACTTTAGGAAGATTTCCTAGGGCAAACATTTACCTTACTTGCATGTCTTTGGCTTTGTACCACTAATAGAATAGTATTCTGACAGTTTACTTTCCATTTTAGTGGTATATGTGTCCATGTACTTTTCTCTTTTCATGCAGAGACTGTATCTTTTTCATTTCGGTATACTCCATCAACCTTTTCTCTCTCCCAAATTTTGCACATTCTAGATGCTCAGAAAAAAAAGTTGGGATTGAACTGAGGGCTCTTTGTGTCTCCTCTGCAGAACTTCAGTGATCTGGACCTGGTTTGAAAACTGAGGTTAGAAAATGGAGGGATCAGTCATGAATATTTAAGTAATAACAGAATAGAAGTACTCTCGAGTGACTTGTTATATTTCTAAATGGCATTCTTCACTTGTGACTTTTTTGTTGCAATTTTCGCATGTCTATTTATTTTGCAATTTATTACAATTGGTGCAAATTTTTAAAAAGTGAAACATTGCACTTAATATGACTGACTTCCCAAAGGGAATAAATTATGAATACAAATAAATTTGTTACTGGAGATACTAATACAAAATTGTAAGCATTCAAAAATGTATATGAGTATTTGGAAAAATATTTGAGTAGAAAAATTGTTTTATTTCTTCAGAAGATGAGTTGCTTAGCTGATAAGGATGACCTTTATGTGCACTACACTCTGTCTTCCACTAGAGGGTAGCAGTGACTCATGATTGCACCAGGCAGTAGTAAAATGCTTTGGGATTATCCTTGGATTATAGTTTCCAATGCAAAACTGGACAAAATGCATTTGCCATTAACTTAAAAAACATAATTGACTTTCTGTCTAGGTGGAAATTAAGCCCTAGTATTAGCTGTTAAGTTTAGTAGACAAATTGTGTTTTGTGTTAGACCAATTTTCTCACCTTAGTTTTCAATTTCATTTCTCATTTCACATATTCACGTATTAAGCTCTGTTCTGTGGCAGGCACTGTGCTTTTCCTGGGAATATAAAGTTGTATAAGACATATCCTAGCTTCAGAGAACCTTGTTTTATTAAAAATTGTTTTAGTAGTCCTATACTAAATACAACAGGGGATACAAATATGTGTACGACATAATAATATAGAGAGTGCATTGAATGTTTACAATGCGCGAGGCACTGTTCTATGTGCTTTACTTCTATTATGTCACTGCTCACAACTCTAAGAAGTATTAGGCATTAGTATTCCTGTTGTACAGGTGTAAATGGAGGCACAAAGAGGTTAAGCACCTTGGTAAGTATCACAGACTATTTAAATGGTGGAGACAGCATTTGAACTTAGGCAGTATTAATATGACACCTGGACTCTTTATCATTGTGCTACTATCGTGTTTCCCGCAATAAACTCTGTTCTCAGAAAATGATCACTGATGCGGAAATGAGACATCCTGGGGAAATAAACAGCATCATATGAATTAAGTGCTTCCTCTTGAGGTCTATGATAGACTGTCAGTAAATGTACTCCTCTTTCTCACCTGGATTCTGAACAGTTTAAGGAATAAGAAAAAGAGTTGCGAGATGGGGCCAAAATAT
This sequence comes from Grampus griseus, assembly GCF_964374135.1. NCBI lineage: Eukaryota > Metazoa > Chordata > Mammalia > Artiodactyla > Delphinidae > Grampus > Grampus griseus. The sequence goes on from NC_138998.1 coordinate 78,835,014, forward strand.
CACCTTTATTACAGATAAAAGCCAAATTGGAGGATTTGGCTTTAGATCTATTATGCAAATGGGCTTGCTGATACTGAGCTGCAGAATTAGCAGGTTTCTCCTTCACCCTTCATGAAGGGAAGCCAGGCTCAGGTAAGCCTTTTACTTCCAGCAGGGGCAGAGTCCCTGGATGAGCAGTGAAATGAGTGCTCCCTATAAATACCTCATACCCCCCAAAAGGAAGGCAGGCTCTGAGCCAAGCATGCCTTATTTATTCTTCCCAAATTACCTATCAGATAAATCTCTCCATCTTTTTGGAGCAGAGAGAAGCCAGTAATTACAGTGAGTGAGTTTCTCTGGGAAGTAAATACCAGAAGTAGTGGTGATGCATACCTCCATATCATTGGCTAGCTCTTGTCAGCTACTTCCTCGTTACTATTTGTTTTGTTTTGTTTTTTGCGGTATGGGGGCCTCTCACTGCTGCGGCCTCTCCCACCACAGAGCACAGGCTCCGGACGCGCAGACCCAGCAGCCATGGCCCATGGGCCCAGCCGCCCCGCGGCATGCGGGATGCGGAATCCTCCCAGACCGGGGCATGAACCCACGCCCCCCGCATCGGCAGACAGACTCCCAACCACTGCGCCACCAGGGAAGCCCCCTAGTTACTATTTTTGAGAAAGCCGTTGGGGTAGACAGAATAATGGTCCCCCAAACATGTCTACATCCCAATCCCCGAACCTGTGAATGTTAGGTGACATGTCAAAGGGCAATAAAGATGCAGATGGAATTAAGTTTGCTATGAGAGATTATCCTGGATTAACCAGGTGTGGAATAGACTAAATATGTTCCTCCACAACTCCTATGTTGAAGCTTTAACCACTAACGTGATGGTATTTGGAAGTGGGGCCTTTAGGAGGTAATTGGTTTTGGATTAGGCCATGAAAGTGAGGCTCTCGTGATGGGATTAATGCTCTTAGAAGAAGAGGAATCTCTCTCTCTCTCTATGAGCACCCATGGAAGAAAGGCCCTGTGAGCATAAAGCGTAACGAAGGCAGCCATCTGTAAGCCAGGAAGAGAGTCTCACAGGAGCTCACCCAAGGCACCTGATTTTAGGCTTCCAGCCTCCAGAACTGGGAGCAAATAAATTTCTTTTGTTTGAGTCACACAGTCTGTGGGGGACACACACATACACACACACACACACACACACACACACACACACAGGCCACGCTGCGCAGCTTGCAGGATCTTAGTTTCCCAACCAGGGATTGAACTGTGTGTTCATGCTCCCTGAAGTGGAAGTGCAGAGTACTAACCACTGGACCGCCAGGGAATTCCCTGTGGTATTTTGTTATAGCAACCCAAGCTGACTAACACAAGGTGGGTACAATCACCCTTAAAGGTGGAAGAGTCACACAGATGGCAATGTGATAAAGACTAGGCCCTGAAATTGTGAGAAAACAGACCTTGTGACAAAATAGTATTTGATAAATGTTGGACTTCTGGTCCCGAAGAGGGTATAGTATGGATCAGAAGGAGTAAAGCTCAGTGAATTTAAAAGCAGGAACTCCACGGCTGCCTGCCTACCTAAGGCCCCAGGAGATGAAATGGGGCCTGTATGACACAAAGTTATAGCCAATCAAGGTCGATGTTACTCTCTCTGTTTCCCTTATGATATGCCTTAGCATTTAATAAAGGCATGAATGTCTAGTCTTTCCCATCTATGCTGCTCGACATAAAGAAAAGACACATTTGCGCAGCTTGGGGTAGACAGTTAAATGGAAAGTAGTGCAACTTTCCAGCCTAGAGGCAAATATGATTATGGCATTAGTCATCTGCAAGGAGACAAGGGGAAGGAAGAATTTCATACAGGGTCAGGAACTGTAATCTAGTTGCTTTCGCCATTTGAAGAGTCCTTGGAGTGTCCGGACTTTATTATAATCAATAAAGATTGCATTTCCTTTTAGGAAATGAAAGCCATCTCTATGTCCATTTGTCCTACTTCCACATGTATGCCCAAGAGTCTAGGCTGTGAGGAGTGGGCCAGTTAAGAAAGCGTAGGGGACAAGCATGCCCACCAAGAGGTGCTTTCCCACCAAGAAGAGTGCTTAGGAGATGTCACTATAACCATGGTAGATTTTATTCAATACATCCCTTACTTATTTGGTGACCCCCTATAAAGTGCTAAACATTGCACTAGGTAGTTGCTAGAGATAAAAAATATAAACAGATAGTCCCTGTCCTTAAGGAGCTCAAAGTGTACTTGGAAAAAAGACATGTAAATGAGTAGTTAGAACACAACACGCGTAAAGAATGAAGATGTTTATGAGGCAATCTTCCATGGGCCCTGAGCACCCCTGTGTGTGCTGGAAATTACAAGAATGCCAGGCCTGAGCTCCCTTTACCTGGACCACTCCTCAGAGCTGGGCAGCAGCAAGCAATCTTGAGGGTAAGGTGATGTCTCCCCGGGACAAAGAATTGCGTATTACTCGCTGTAAAAGTGGTGAATCTCCAAGTGTGGTGTTTCTCTCCTGTGATGCAACCCACTGCATGTGTAGACAACTATCTAGACCCACCTGTGTCATCCCTGTGAGACTGGGAAGACCCAAGGAACTGGCACACACATGAAGCTTTGGCTACTACTTTTGTCATAATGAAGTCCTTTGTCTCTGATCTAGGAATCTCATGTCTTCTGCCAGCACCCTGAAACAGTAATAAGCTAGCTTGTTACCTTATAAGTAGGTCCTTCACAATTTCTGACTGTACTCTGCCTTGGGTAAGTAACCTGAGACTTGAAGAAGGAATATGGATTTTCTAGGCTGACAAGAAGGTCAGATAACACTGAGTCAGGCAAAGCTGCCCTCTGAAGGCTTTAGCTCTCATTAATTCCGACCTACATAGATCTACTTGGTTCATTGGTTTTATTCTTGGAAACATTATGTGCATATTCTCTTTGCAATAGATCTTTAATAGTTCATGGTTCTTTGTTCTTTCAACAAAAAGAAAGATTACACATTCTCCAACCTAGACTTGAACCATAATCTGAAGTGTGTGAGTGTGTGTGTGTGTGGGGGGGGGGGTGAGAGATAGAGAGACAGACAGAGAGAGAGAGAGAGAGAGAGAGGGATTGATTCAGTTCCTACTGTTGTTTTTAAATAATAATTTTGTTTGGGTTTTGACTTTGATACTTTTCCTTAGCTTATTTTAATGTGAAAATTTCCTGAACTTTTAGAATGAAGTGGGTTTCAGGAAAGGTTTTTGTTTGTTTGTTCGTCTGTTTAATTTCACAGAGCTTTGTCTTTTGTGTGGTGTTAAAAATATGGTGGCTTTCTGGCTTTGTTCACCGATACTATTTTGATCCAGATATTCTTATTCCTTTTCCCCTATTCTGCTCAATTTTGATTGCACTCACATCTGTTTCTCCTCATTGTTCTGCCCTTTCCTAGCACTCCTGACTCTATATCAGCATCTATTTCCTGAGGGACCTGAACTGATAAAGGGGTTCTGTTGTCAAATCCATCAGAAGATGCCTAACTTCTGCTTTGTTTTCCCTACGAAACAATACCATACAAGTTTTGTGGCTATTAATGGTTTCCCTGCACACCCATTTGTGTTTCATGGTTTGTAAGCATATCTTGTCATTCACCTTTTAAATAAATGTTGTTCATGGGTTTTTGACTTTGCTATCTAGTTGCCCTTCCTGTTTTTATGTGAGGATTTGAAAAAATGAAAACATTATGCTGCCACTGCCCCCTCTTCCTGGGATCCATATTAAAATTATTATCAAGTATAACTATTGATAGTATTAGCTGAGCCACTATAATCCTGCCAAATGCTGACCCTGACACATATACCTGAGGCATTTTACAAGGGTACTTCAGCTTTATGAAGGTACCCTTTAAAATGTCTTAGGATCATTTTCCGTATTGTATCTAGTCTATCTTCTGACCTTAATTTCATTTCTCCCTTGGAAGCAATATTGTTGATTAGCTGAGATGAATAAATACCCTTGGTTGTTCTATTATCTTGATAAATTATTTACATATTCAATTCAGGTTAACCCTTATTTTGGTCCCATTGTTTGTACCAGGCACTATGAGCTACGCACCAGAGACACAGAGTTGAATAAACCATAGACCCTACACTTAAGGGGCTCACAGGTACATTTGTTTGCTGGCATTAGGGATCTGTCCTTACCTCAGATGATGTCAGACCCCTAAGAACAACCTCTGATGTGGAGAAGGAATTTGGACACTCTGACTATTAAAGCCTTATAAAAATAACTAGTAAAATTTCTGGGAGGTAGAAGGAAACAAACTGTTACTGAACCTCAAATTGATGTGGAGGACAAGACTCTGAGTATTGATATTAAAAATTCCTGGTGTTTGTTAGTTGGATAATGTCATTTAATGACCCAAGCTTTCCTAAGAGGTAGGGTTAACCAGAGTAATTTTTAACGGTCTGGTGAGAAAAGGCTGCAGAAGCCTAAATACATGAATGGCCAACAGTTTCTGCAGGGAGCGATCCACAGTGTTTGCGTCTGTCTGAGCTCACTCCATTAACATGGAGCTGATGCCGTGGAATCCCTGGGAAGCATTCCAAAAAGTGCAGTCCTAATGACTGAAGGTGAAATAGATGAGCTTTGCAGGCAGAGGTAGCTTAGCAATCTTCAGTTTCCTACATAACATTAAGACAATTAGTGTGTGGATTGTATGATCCAGCATTTTCACCCCTCATTATTTACATTTTATTATATCTTTGTGATATTATATATATATGTGTATATATATATATATATATATATATATATATAAAATGGATTAAATGTTTATGTCCCTCCAAAATTCATATGTTAAAACCCTAACCCCCAAGGTGATGGTATCAGGAGGTGTGACCTTTGGGAGATAGTAAGGTAATGAAGGTGAAGCCCTCGTGAATGGGATTAGTGCCCTTATAAGAGAGACCCTAGAAAAGACCCCTTGCCTCATCTACCATGTGAGGCCACACAGTGAGGAGATGGCAGTCTGTGAGGAAGGGAGCTCTCACCAGACACTGAATCTGCTGACACTTTGACCTCAGACTTCCTAGCCTCCAGACCTGGGAGAAATAAATTTCTGTTGTGTATAAGCCACGCAGCCTATGGCATTTGTATAAGCCACCCAGCCTCCCAAACAGACTAAGACTATATATATAAAATCTTTGTGGTAAGGGTGCTTGCCCTATAGATCAGTTAGATCACTTATTCCCAGGAAGGCTAGGAGAGGAACTGGGAATATATGACAGAGAAATAGTCCATGAAGTAACTGGGGGCAATTGGTAAAAGAATCCACAATTTATAGTGCTACATTTATATTTCAATTGTCAATTTAGGCTTCTTTTTTTTAAAAATAGTTTAAAATAAATAAATAATTTTTGGCTGCGTTGGGTCTTCGTTGCTTTGCTTGGGCTTTCTCTAGTTGCGGCGAGCAGGGGCTACTCTTCACTGCAGTGCGTGGGCTTCTCATTGCAGTGGCTTCTCTTGCTGAGGAACACAGCTCTAGGCACGCGGGCTTCAGTAGTTGTGGTGCACGGGCTTAGTTGCTCCACGGCGTGTGGGATCTTCCCGGACCAGGGCTCGAACCCATGTCCCCTGCACTGGCAGGCGGATTCTTAACCACTGCACCACCAGGGAAAGTCCCTAGGCTTCTTAACTATAGTTTTATCTTAAAACATAATCCTAACAATTGGTATTGAAGCTGTATTATCTTACCTGGTACTATTCTTTTTATACCCCCTTGAGAAAGGATAGTTTTGGTTGTTTGTCTTTGAGAACCCTGCTTTTCTTTGTAGTTTTGGTCACAGAAGCATGCTAAGTTGACATTTTCAGAGAAAGTTTATCATGTCTTCCAGATCCTTCTCTTAGGATTTCAGTAAAATTAGTTTTTTATCGTTATAAGTATTTGAACATACAAACTCTGAAGACTAAACATAGATGAACAGAATTTTATGTTGTAATCAATGAAACTTAAAATGACATCAATTAATCTGAAATATTTAATGATTAGCATGATTACTACTGTGCTTCATGAAATTTAAGGACACATGGTAAGCACTGAAATTTGGCATTAAAGTATTTATCTGTTTAAGGACAGTACAGACATAATCCATAAAACATTATTGCATTAACTGTCAGGATGATGTCGAGGTTATGATTTAATACATTATACACTATCTTCTGTATTAGTACTCCTGGAAGAAATTTCTCTCTGTTCTTGGTACCTGGAATAGTTATGCTGCTCCTAAACTACTGTTTTGTTTACCTTTTAAGGACACTGTACCTTATAACTGATCATGTTCCTCTTTGCACTGCCTGCCAGCAAGCTCAGAGTCAAATTTATGGCTGACCCGTAGTAAGTTTGGGGGCTATTATGGCATACATTATCTGTCCTAACCTCACACTTCATCTTACTTTCACCCTGCCATTCTTTCTTTTTTTTTTTTTTTTTACGTCTTTATTAGAGTATAATTGCCTTACAATGGTGTGTTAGTTTCTGCTTTATAACAAAGTGAATCAGTTATACATATACATATGGTCCCATATCTCTTCCCTCTTGCATCTCCTTCCCTCCCACCCTCCCTATCCCACCCCTCCAGGTGGTCACAAAGCACTGAGCTGATCTCCCCCTGCCATTATTTCTTACCTATTAATTTTTGTTATAACATATTATATTGTTTTATTTATTTATTTGGCTGCATTGGATCTTTGTTGCTGTGTGGGCTTTCTTTAGTTGTGGTGAGAGGGGGCTAGTCTTCACTGAAGTGTGCAGGCTTCTCATAGCGGTGGCTTCTCTTGTGGAGCACAGGCTCTAGGTACACGGGTTTCAGTAGCTGTGGTGCACAGGCTTAGTTGCTCTGCAGCATGTGGGATCTTCCTGGACCAGGGATCGAACCCATGTCCCCTGCATCGGCAGGCGGATTCTTAACCACTGTGCCACCAGGGAAGTCCCTATTACATTGTTTTAATTTTTGGATGAGCCTCTAAATTTTAATTAAGAGGTTTGAATAAACAAAGTGAGCAGCTCATATAAGTAATTACAGGTGATAGGTATTTACATAGTCAAACTCAATTGTGCTGGGTTGGTACTGAACATGGGCAAACTGGATGAAGCAGGAAGTTGCTCTGAGTTCTATATGACGAACTCAGGACGCATAATGTAGGAGGAAACAGGAAATCAGGTTTAACAATTTCTCTCGTTGCAGCGTCCCACATCTCAGGTGTTCTAAGGACTGTGACTTCAAACTCTCTCCTTTTTTTCCCCCTCGTCTCCATGTTCAGTGCTTGCCTTAGCATTATAGATATAAGAAGTGTATTACAAGGGGAGATTTCTTGCCCCCAAATATCTTCCTTGTTGCCTAAAATTCCACGGGACATAGATTTATTTGGACAACAGCAAATGCCTATGGAAGGACTAGGAATTGGATCTTCATACTTCCTTCCACAAATAGGTGTGGGTAAGTAACAGTGTTATGAAACTGAAAGGAATTTTAGGGAGCCCAAACAACTCTTCTTTTTGAAATTAATTAACTAATTAATTAATTAATATTTGGCTGAGTTGGGTCTTCGTTGCTGTGTGCGGGCCTTCTCTAGTTGTGGCGAGTGGGGGCTACTCTTCGTTGCGGTGCTCGGGCTTCTCATTGTGGTGTCTTCTCTTGTTGCGGAGCATGGGCTCTAGGCGTGCGGGCTTCAGTAGTTGTGGCATGCAGGCTCTGTAGTTGTGGCTCGAGGGCTTTAGAGCACAGGCTCAGTAGTTGTGGCCCATGGACTTAGTTGCTCTGTGGCATGTGGGATCTTCCCGTGTTCGAACCCGTGTCCCCTGCATTGGTAGGCCGATTCTTAACCACTGAGCCACCAGGGAAGTCCCAACTCTTCTTTTATAAATGAGGAAATTGAGGCTCCCTGATGTAAAGTGATTTGCCCAGGGGCGTACAGTTTATAAATGTTAAAAACCAGGACTGGAATTCCTAACTCAAAACCCAGTGTATGTGTCAGAAAATAGATTTTTAAAAGAACCGTATGGCATGGTATAGTGCTCTATATATATTTAATATATACTTAGCATATAAAAATACTCTACTGAAGAAGCGTCACCTTTGGACCTGGAGGGGAACCACCTAGCACTTGTGGATTCAGTATTCATCTAGGTTTTACGGTCATGAAAATGAGAATAGAGATCCAGTAGAGCCTGAAAGAGACTGGGAAAAAGAATACGTGAGAACAAGTAGCAATAAACAGCAGAGGGAAAAGGAGTAAAGAAAAAGACTATGAGGAGAAGCAGAGGCAGGTGGGAAAGACAGAGACAAAAATAGAAGTGAAAGAGACAGAAAAAGGAGAATAAAAATGAGCAAAATGAAAACAGAACAAAAACTGGGACTATGAGAATGAAAAGTGAGTAAGAAAGACGTAGTAAAGAATAAGACATAAAAGAGATGAGGAATGCCCCCCATGGGCAGTCAGATGTTCAACCAGATGTTGTAAATAGCAGATGGAACAGCACATTAAATGCTTAATATGAAAAGAAACTGGGTATTCATTTGACTTTCTAAGTTGTTGAGAGGCACCAATATATTGCCCGAAAATGAAAACCAATTCAACATTCAAAAAAGCAAAACCAACAAATAAAACCCAAAACTTTCTGGGTAAAATTTTAGAAGGAGGAAATTCATTAATATATTAATAGATTTTTACTCTGCAGGGAAGTAGTTACACTGGGCTATTAAAAACTGTCACCCTAGGTAGGGTCTATCTTCCTTTAAAGATGCAGATTAAGCATGGACTCTCAAATGTTACTTACGATAGGAAAGTTACAATTATCTGCTCTTTGGTTCTTGCTTTATTTCACTGTGGCTTTAATTAAAGGCCTAGTGATGTCGGAAATTCACATTAATTATTCATCTGCAAACATTTACATAGACTTGCCTGTTCCCCTTCAATAAATTATCAACTTCACATCTCCATAATTGAATCAAAATGACTAAAAATACACCATCTCCAGCTTCTGCCCCTCCTCTCTGGGCTTTGTTTCTTCAGTGTTATTTGTTACTGGAGAAGACTTCCCGCTGTTATTAAGAAAGAAGAGAAGAAAATCTGTCTGCTGAAATTGTGTGGATAGTGTTTACTTTCTTCCACACTGTCATACTGATTGGTATAAAGCTGTGGTTTGCAAATGTCCATAATTTTTTTGGATCAAGATAAGAGGTACCATAGAATCATGCTATTATTAAAAGCCAACATGATGTTGGTATATATTAACAGAAGCATAGTATTTAAGAATAAAGCAGCAATTTCTCCTATAATCCTCAGAGTGTGAAGAATCAAAGCTTCAACCACTAAGCATATAGAAAAATCATAAAAAGGGAAACTTCTAGGGGTTACAGCTAAGGACAAGAATAAGTATAGTTAAACAGCCAAATGTAAAATTAGAAATGCCACTTAAGAAAAATTACTCAAGAAGGCAGATGTACAATTTGACAAGTTACTTAGTAGGTCTACAATTTGGCCTATTTATTTATTTTTTGCGGTACGTGGGCCTCTCACTGTTGTGGCCTCTCCCGTTGCGGAGCACAGGCTCCAGACGCGCAGGCCCTGCGGCCATGGCTCACGGGCCCAGCCACTTCGCAGCATGTGGGATCTTCCCGGACCGGGGCACGAACCCGTGTCCCCTGCATCGGCAGGCGGACTCTCAACCACTGCGCCACCAGGGAAGCCCTTGGCCTAACTCTTAAAGGTACATTGGCAAATTGTTAAATCCAAGGACTCACAGGAGGAATCCTTAAATTGATCTAGAGATTCACACAATACCTATCAAAATTCCAGCTCTTTTCTTTTCTTGCATAAATTGTCAAGTTGATTCTAAAATTCACATAGAAATCCCAGAGACCCAGGATAGCTTGAATGATTTTGAAAATAAAGTTGGAAGACTTAAACTTCCTGATTTCAAAACTTAATACAAAGCTACAGGAATCAAGACAGTGTGGTTCTGGTGTGAAAATAGACCTATATATTAAGTGTAATATAACTGAGAGTTCAGAAATAAATCCATACATATAAGGTCAGTTTATTTTTGACAAAGATGCCAGAACATTCAATGGTAAAAGAATAGTCTTCTCAATAAGGGACACTGGAGCAACTGGATATTTATGTGCCAAAGAATGAAGTTGGACCCTTACCTTACAACCCTTACAAAAATTAACTCAAAATGGATCAAAGACCTAAAGCTAAAACTATAAAACTCTCAGAAAGAAAAATAGGTCTATATCTTCATAACCTTGGATTAGGGAATGGTTTCTTAAATATGACTCCAAAAGCACAGGCAACAAAAGAAAAAGCAGATAAACTGGACTACATCAAAACAAAAAATATTTGTACATCGAAGGATACTATCAAAAGAGTGAAAACACAACCCACAGAATGGGAGAATATATTTGCAAATAATTTATCTGATAAGGGTCTAATATCCGGAATATACAAAGGACCCCTGCAACTCAGCAAGAGAAAAGTCTCAAAAAGACAAACAGCACAGTTTAAAAGTAGGCAAAGGACTTGAATAAACATTTCTCCACAGAAGATATACAAATAACCAATAAGCACATGAAAAGATGCTCAGCATCATCAGGAATCAGGAAAACGCACGTCAAAGCCACAACGAAATACCACTTCAAAAGAGAAAACCATAAATGTTGGTTAAGATGTAGAGAAATTGGAACCTTGAGACACTGTTGGGGGAATGTAAAATGGTATAGCCACTTTAGAAACAGTCTAGCAGTTCCTCAGAAAGTTAAACATAGAGTTGCTATATGACCTGGCAATTCTACTACCAAACTGTACTTTGGTATATACCAAAAAGAAATGACAATATATGTTCACACAAAGACTTGTACATGAATGGCCATAGTAGCATTATTAGTAATAGCCAGAAGAGGAAATAGTTTACATACCCATCAATTGAGGAATGGATAAACAAAATATGGTATATCCATACGATGATTTCATAAAAGGAATAAAGTTCTGATACATATTACAATATGGAGGAACCTTGAAAAAAACTATATTAAGTGAAAGAAAACTGTCACAGAAAACCACAGATTATATGATTCCATATATATGAAATGTCCAGAGTAGGAAAATAGATAGAGACAGAAAGTAGATAAGTGGTTGCCTAGGGATGGGAAGGCATTGGGGGATGGGAAATGGGGAGTGACTGCTAATGAATATGGATTTTCTTTTGGGGTGATGAAAATTTATTGTGGCAATGGTTGTACAACTCTGTGACTATACTAAATACCATTGAGTTGTGTACTTTAAATGGGTGAATTATGTGATAGGTGGATTATGTCTCAATAAAGCTGTTTTTTTTAAAAAAAAATCATATCTTCTGACTTGTAGTGACTCTAGCTTGCTTAGTGGGGGACATGAGGGAGGGATTTAATGTAATACCTAAGTCTCCCAAACTGGGTCATAGCTTCTCAAAAATGGAATGTGAGAGCAACTGATGGTTATTTGCCAATACAAAAATATTCTATATACCTCAAAACTGGGAGGATTCAATGAGACATGAGAAGCACCAAGAAAAGTGCCTAAATTTAGCTTTCACTTCTTGACAGATTGAAACCACCATTATTAGATATAATTCTTTGTGGCACGGTTGCCCAGTAAGGTCAGACAAGCCAAATCTATGGCAAGTTAGCCTATGGCAAGTGGTTTACAAATTCTGTATTTTTAGTTGTGAACTTTTGATAGGGGGTGAATGATTGAGTTTACATAGTTAAATTTGATACTCATTTCTAATAAAACTTCTACTGCATGAGTGTGATTTTTCAGATAAGCGTTGGTCTGTGGCCTCAAGTCTTAACCAGATCTCTCGTCTGACTAGGGCATTGTTCTGGTCATGAACATCAGTCATGTTTTCTTGTGTGTTTCCTTCGAGAGAGTAGCCATGAGCAGGTAGCAGCTCCTGCGTGGTCACCTCAGGGACTTCTGATTATGTAAACTAAGCCTTTCTCAGAAGTATGGACATTTATTTTTTTTATTTTTTATTTTTGCAGTATGTGGGCCTCTCACTGTTGTGGCCTCTCCCGTTGCGGAGCACAGGCTCCGGACGCGCAGGCTCAGCGGCCATGGCTCACGGGCCCAGCCGCTCTGCGGCATGTGGGATCTTCCTGGACTGGGGCACGAACCCGTGTCCCCTGCATCGGCAGGCGGACTCTCAACCACTGCGCCACCAGGGAGGCCCTGGACATTTATTTTGATATCAGTTTCCTTATATCCCTGGATCATGTTAACTAGATTAAAGTAGATCAGATCTTATTATAGTTATGTACTTTTGCTTGGCTCCATTGGTGATAGAGAACAGAATGCATTGGCACCAGTTGCTTTGACAGGGCCAGAAGTATCTCTGTAGCCCACATAATCTCTCAGAATATACAAAATTGCTTAGCAGCTCTGAGAGCCAGGTTCCGGATGATATTAAACACTTATGCAGTAGATAAATATAGGGCAGTACTGCCAGTACTTCTGCATCTGTTGTATGCATGGTTTATTTTTAATAGGCTGCTTTCAGACTACATGTTGTAACCACTTCATGTTATAATAGGTAGAATGGGAGAGTGGAAAGAGGACTGAATTTATAGTCAGATAGGCTTGTATCAATTCCCCATTATTTCTACAGGTAGGAATTGCCTTCCTTGTATATGTTACTTCACCTTTGCACAATGGACATAATTCTTCTTCCTAAGTTGTGGTGAGGAGTAAATTGTGTAGAACCATCCTGCACATCCTCTTGCTGAGGACCTGGGGTGAAAAGCTATACTATTTTCTTCTTTGGTCTGGAAGAACTGTGATATAGGGGATATAGCATGTGCTCTAAAGTCAGAATATCTGAATTCCAACTTCACTGCTTACGTATGTATTCTTGGTTAAGGAGCTTTAATGGACCTCAGTTTCCTCCTTTGTAAATTGAAGATACTTCCCAGTATTGCTGTCATGGTTAAATGAGATAATGCAAAGTGCCCTGCACCTAGCAGGGGCTCAACAATCATTACTCCTCCTACCCAATGCCTTTTCTTCCAGAGTTGTCTCATATTTTAGTGAATCATTGCTAAATGGAATTTCAGAGCTGGAAAGATAGAGGTCTCCATTTCCATTGCCATGACAACAGAATCAGAGAAGTGAAAAATTTCCTCTCAAAGCAGTGAGGAACTGTTAACAAAGTATAGCACCTTTTTAATTGATGGCAAGTATGTGATTTCTTTCCCTTTTCCCTCTGCTTTATTTAACTCGTGTCCCTAATCCTATTTGTTTACTCTGAAAGGACCAAAAGGAGAGGTTGGAGATTGATTTTCTGATTACTAGGTAAATGTTAACAATGATATCTAATACATTTATACCACTTACCTCCTAACTGCTGCCTGCAGAATATCATGGAAGGTACCTGGGGTTTTATTATTATCTGAAATTAGACCTTTTCAAAATCAATATCTGCATTTTTCAGATGTATTTAAATTATACTCTGTAATCTCAAAAAGTTACAGTGGTCGTCTAGTCTTTCTTTCACCCTCTACAGGATCATTTCCAAGAGGAATTTTTCTTTTTGATTTGTCGTGCCTAAAGTTGACTCAGTTAATCTCCATGGTAATATATTTCACTCCCTCATAGCTTTTATAGTCTTAATTAGGAACCCAACCTACTAAAACTTAAGCCTCTTCTCTCTCTTACCAATGATGTAGATATAGATCATCATCACTAACATATCTTTCTATGCTCTATTAAGAAATACTGCAATTATAATCTCTTCTTTAAGATAAACTGTTGTCCTTTTATTACATTACATAGTACAAAGCTATTTTAAAATAATATATTCCACTTAAAACATATTTTTAAAAAGTTGCTCTGAAAGCCTGATTCCTTGAAAGCAGTTTGGCAGAAATCTGTGACCGAGGTCAGGCTTCAGAGATCAGTAAAGAAGTCATTTACTGAAAATTTCTTATTTGAGGGAAGAACTGAGCGAGGTAGAAACATGTTGCCAGTAAAATTATTTCCTTCTCATTGGTAAAAGATCACTACAGATAGGGAAGTCATGATTCTTCCATGCAAAGATGAAATTATAGGACTCTCTTTGGGCTTTTGATAAGGTATTTGGAACAGAAAAGTTTTCTCCTGTCCAATTATAGAGTTTATTAGTTAGATAAGAAAGAAGATAAAAGAAGGGCTAAGAATGGAACTGTAGCAGAGATTGCTAGCTGCCCATCCAACATCCATTCTTTCCTTTTTCCTTACTAAGGGAAGTCCAGTTTTCTTAGGGGCAACATTGTATTCAGGTTAACAAATACTACATTTTCCAGACTCCCTTTTGGACAAGTGATACAGTTTGGGTCAATGATGTACAAATGGAAGGTTAAGTTAGAACTTCTGGGACTACTTAAAAGTGAGTGATCGGGCTTCCCTGGTGGCACAGTGGTTGAGAGTCCACCTGCCGATGCAAGGAACAAGGGTTCGTGCCCCGGTCCGGGAAGATCCCACATGCCGCGGAGCGGCTTGTCCCGTGCACCATGGCCGCTGAACCTGAGCGTCCGGAGCCTGTGCTCCGCAACGGGAGAGGCCACAACAGTGAGAGGCCCACGTATTGCAAAAAAAAAAAAAAAAAGAAAATGAATTCTTACAAACATTTATGGTGAGATAAAACAAATCTTTCACAAATTCTTTTGTAAAATAGAAAAAAAGGAATACTTCCTTACTTTTTTTTTTTTTTGTGGTACGCGGGCCTCTCACTGCTGTGGCCTCTCCCGTTGCGGAGCACAGGCTCCGGACGCGCAGGCTCAGCGGCCATGGCTCACGGGTCCAGCCGCTCCGCGGCATGTGCGATCTTCCCGGACCGGGGCACGAACCCGTGTCCCCTGCATCGGCAGGCGGACTCCCAACCCCTGCGCCACCAGGGAAGCCCACTTCCTTACTTTTTATGAGATCAGCATAACCCTGACTTTAAAACGTGACAAGGAAATTGTAAGAAAATAAAATTACAGATCAATTTCTCTCATGAAAGTAGATTCAAAAATTCTTAATAAAGCATAAAAAATCCATTTATATGTAAAAAAGATAATACATCATGACTATTGGGATTTATTTCACAGACAAAATGGTAGTTAAGTATTCAAAAATCAATTAAGGTAATTTACACATGGCCAAGAAAAAAAAAGAGAAAATCCATGATCATTGCAACAAACAAAAAGAAAGCATTTGAGAAAATTTAAGACACATTAATGATTTTAAAAAATCTTGGTAAGCTTGGAATAAAATGGATTTTTCTTAATTTGATAAAACAGTAGATAAAAATCTACAGGAGACATCACAATAAACAATGAAATATTGAAATGTTTTTCCTCGGATATTGACTAGAGACAAGGAGGCCTGCTACCAGCAGGAGGTCTTAGGAAGTATAATAGGTAAGAAAAATAAGTAAATAAGAATTGAAAAGGAAGAAATAAACTTATCTTCAGATGATATGATTGTGTATGTAGACAATTCAAAAGAGTCTATAGATAAACTATTGGAGTCAGTAAATGAATTTAATGAGATTGTGAGAAACAAGTTAGATGCACAAGAGTTAATTTTTTCTAGACACTAGCAATAACCAAATAAAAAATGAAATTTGAAAAATGAAACCATTTACAACAGCATCAAAGAATATCACATACCTAGGGATAAACTTAACTAAAAATGGACGAGAAGCTACTAAATATTATTGTGAGAAATGAAAGAACCATAAATACATTGATTGATGTGACCTGTTCTTGGATTGGGAAACCTAAAATAGTAAAGATATTTTCCCTCAATTAATTTATAGTTTCAACACAATCCCAATCAAAATTCCAGGAGATTTCACTGTGGAAATTGAGGTGTGATTCTAAAATTCACAGGGAAATGTAAAGCACCAAGAGTAGCCAAGGCGCTCTTAAGAAAGAGAACAAAGCTGATATCAGATATCAAGACTATTATATACCTATAGTAATTAAGACAGTGTATTATTTTAGCTAGGATAGAGAAATTGATCAACAAGAACAGAATAGAGGCAGAAACCCCACGCATACTCGATTATCTCATTTATGCGGGCGACACTGTAGTTCAGTAAGGAGAGGATTTTTCTTACTTTGAGTAAATGGTACTGGATTAACTGGCTATCCCTACTTCACACCATACACAAATATCAAACCCATATGGATTGCAGATATAAATGTGAAAGGTAAAACAATGAAGCTTTTAGAAGAAAATGTAGGAGAACATCTTTCTGACATTGGTGTAGTCTTTCATCTGTGGTCATTTCATTCCAACTGCAGGGCCCTCTGGCACACCAGTTTTCTTGGCATCTCAGAGTGCCCTCCCTTCCCTTCCCTGAACCAAGAACATGAGAACCCTAACCTGTCCTTAGGCACCACCATAATGGAGTGCGTGCAGCTCTGTGAGGTCATCTTCTGGCCTAAGTGTCAAGACTTTGCCACAGCCATTGTTCTTCCACCATCCACTTACCTAGCTGCAGTAGTACCTCCCTGAACTGCTAACCACTACAGGGAAAGTGAGGACACTCCAACTTGGCTTCCTGGCCTTCTCTCTCTCTCTCTCTCCCTTGGTTCATCTTTGAAAAGTTTCCCTTACCTTTTTCCTAGGGTTGGAACCTCACTTATATAATATCCTCTGACCTGTCTTAAGGGTGACTTAACAGTGAAATCTTTTTGTTTGAATCCATCTGACTTATCTCTTGATACTTAAAAAAGGAGCTATTAGAATTAAAAACAAACAAAACTACAAACAATAATGACAAGAACAACAATAAAAGTAGGTAGAAATTTCCCCTATCTTGAAGCTTGGCTACAAGAAAGTAGCTCTGCCATAAACTCAAACAAGTAACTGTCATTCTCAAAGCAGAAGAATGACATTTTCTGCCCCTAGGGGCCTTTTCTGTCCTTCTCTGTGCACAACAAAACTTATGGCTTGACCTGGGAGAGGGGGGATTTCAGGAAAATATGATTTACAAAGGGGAATTAAAATGCATAGTTTTAATTGTTTCAAAATACCCCATTACACATTCTATTGCCTGTGCCACAAATTACCAATTTCCCCTTTGCCTGGTCAACCTTTCAATCTTTGTAAAGGAATCATATTTTTGGGGAAATTTCCCAGATCTCTTTAATTACATTAAATTCTGTTTCAATCCCACTTAACATCCAATTTCTCTCCTTCATATCACTGTCACATTTATTTGTAGGATTATGTGATGAATTTCTGCCCTTTCCACTTAAAATAGAGACAGAGCCTGGGAGACGGTATACTCTTAACAAATACTGTAGAACCAACCCTATTATAATATGCCCCATCAATAATGACAATTAGTATATAATGCAATTTACAATTCCTGTTCTGTGTTCAGCCCTTTTTTCACGTGGGGCGGGGGATGAAGGGAGTGGAAGCTAAAGTGTTTACTTTCTAAGGGAGGATTTGGTGGGGTGAGTGAGTTTAGAAGGTTAAATGG
The DNA here is from genome assembly GCF_964374135.1 of Grampus griseus. NCBI lineage: Eukaryota > Metazoa > Chordata > Mammalia > Artiodactyla > Delphinidae > Grampus > Grampus griseus. The sequence goes on from NC_138998.1 coordinate 78,852,548, forward strand.
CAAGTACTTCTGTCTTAGGAAGCAGAGGGTGTGTCCCCATATGTTATGGCCCAGCATTCTTGCATCAAACTGATGAAACAAGTGCCAACTCACTGTTCCTGGAATCACCAAGGCTGCCGTGGGAAGTACCAATCGATACAGGACCAGAAACATTCCCAATAGCTGAGCTTTAGTTTGAGGTGCCACCAGGTGGCGCTAAACCACAGCTAGGACAGGAATAGACAGGGATCCAGCAACAGGACCTCTGGAATTCCTGGCCAGCTAGCCAATTTATTAACCCAGCTATTTTTTTAACCTCACAATACTGTGGCTGTGCATTTTACATGATAAAACTGTTTATTTTCCACTCAACAATCATACCTGGGTTTTTCTATACCTGTTAAATTGATGAGGGACTGCACGGAAGCTGTGAACTTTCAGTAATGGGGGAACGACAGGGTAGGATTGGTTGTGAGACAAAGGTATTTGTTAAAGCAATAATGCCTTGAAGTCTCTCATTTCAAAGATCCAGACACAGGTTTGCTCAGTTTATTCTATGGATATATCTTGATTCCAAACACTAAATGAATTCAAATATTTGCTTATGGCTGCAAAATACAATTAATAAAGGGTTTTTGGTGAAAATACCAAATCCACAAAATGGATATTTTATCCCCATGATGGCAGAGTTCCAAATAGAGTCAATAATCTACACTAATGATAATAATAAAGACAGCTAACATTACTTTCCAGGCTGATCATCTGCCAAGACGTGTAACAGGCATTTTCACATATATTACCTCATTGAATCCTTATAACAACCATGAAGTAGGAAATAAAATAATTTTTATAAAGGAGATAGTTGAGGCATAGAGGGTTAAGTGACTTTCCAAAGGTTATTAAAAAATAAAGCAGAGTTGAAACTGAGCAAACCTTTCATCATTTAGAACTTCAAATGCAAAAGCTACATTTTGTGTTTGCCTTATCTGATTCTAAATATCAAGAAAGACACATGATAGATACCTGCCAAGACCTATAGGACAAGAAGAAATGTACTATTCCCAGAAATCTAATGTGCAATATGAAAAGATCTGGCTATTAAAAAGAAACTATAGTAGAATCTTAGTAAGAACTGTATAACAGATACATAAAATTTACTTAAGAGTAGGTCTCTTAACCTGGGTTCCCCTGAAAACTTGTGTCAAGTCAAAGGCTTATGTAGAGTTAGTTTATTTAAAAAGTAATTTCAGGGCTTCCCTGGCGGCGCAGTGGTTGAGAGTCCGCCTGCCGATGCAGGGGATGCGGGTTCGTGCCCCGGTCCGGGAAGATCCCACATGCTGCAGAGCGGCTGGGCCTGTGAGCCATGGCCGCTGAGCCTGCACGTCCGGAGCCTGTGCTCCACAATGGGAGAGGCCACAACAGTGAGAGGCCACGTACCGCAAAAAAAAAAAAAAAAAAAGTAATTTCAGAGGGGAGGGTTAATTGATGGGGGAGTGAAAAGGGAAGACAGAAGAGCAGTCAAGGCTGTGTTCATTGTCAGTTGGTTACTGTTGATCACGCCAGGACCTTCTGAGGAGCTTGATGAACTAAGAACTGTCTACTTGGAGAATGCAAGGGAGAAGGATTATCCACTGGTGCCCATCCCACATTAGTCAAGAGTGGCCCTGTAAGTGCTGACATCCCTGTGCTACCAGGTTGCACAAGTCACTACCACCAGATTCCTGCTGGTGTCCCAGGCAGCTGTGTCAGAGAAGCTACTGAGCAGGGAGAGGTACTTGGTATAGGCCATCATGAAGCAAGTCACTGTCAGGTTATACAGTGAGAAGATGAGCTAAGCCTGCAGCAAAGGATGGAAGAAGAGGTAGGGCTGAGAAGGTCTGAAACAGTGTACAAGAAGGGTCTCATACTGTGGTACCCTTCCTTTAGGATTACAGAGTATTAATATGTGGATTTTGGTAATAATGAGTAGATACATATGGATTTTTCTAAAATGGTATTAAAGCTATAAACCAATTTATTGGAATTAAAATATCTTTTAGGGCATCTAACTTTTACCTCATTGTGTTACTATAGAAACATTAGTGTGGCTCACTGTTTTTTAATTTGAATTCCATTTTTATGGGTTATTTCTTTTTATTATTAATGGCACACAAAATCCAGGTATTATTTAGTCCTTCAAGCTCATTAAATATAAGATTTTAGAATAATTTTTAAGGGGGATGGTATCCATTTAATTGTGTAAGTCTATATCTTTTAAGGAAGAATATTCATGAACAGATTCAGAAGATGGGCTAACATCTAAACCAACAATCAGTTAATACTAAAAAGTAGCCGAAGTATTATCAGTTCTGAATGTTAACCAGGTTGCTAATTCAAATAGAGATTTCAGGGTCTAGTGGAAAGAAAACTGGCCTTAGAGTCAGAAAGATTGGGATTTACTACATAAAGAGTTGAGTGATCTTGACCAAGCATTTCAAAGCTTCTCTGAATCTGAGTTTTCTTCAGTTGAAAACATGGAATAAAACCACATATCTCACAGGGGTTTTGTGAGGATTTATATGAGACTATGTACACTAAAACACATAGCATGGTGCCTGGCACATAGTAAGTATGCCATAAATATGGATTGAATTTAAATCTGAAATGTACACCAACTGGCTCTGATCCACACACTGATAGCAATGTGTGGATGTTACCAGACTAGAGGCCATCTTTTTGAAATTCCTGGTTCTTTTCATGGCTTGTTTCTTCATATCTTTTGAGTACTAGCCTAGAAAAATCTTCTCTGATGGCTCTCATCAAGTACGACCTTCCCCATTTGAAGTATGAGTTAATGAGTATCTCTAACCTCCTTCTAGAAAAGAAAGAACCTCAGAACTCTGTAATCCTAAAGACAGTGTTCTTTGTGGCAAGCAACAGAAATGGATGGTGATTAATTAAAGAAGAAAAAGTTTAGGATGTTGGGTAGCTCGTAGAAAAGATGGGGAGTCTAGAGGATCAGAAAACAAGCAGCAACCCAAGGAAGCTAGGTAGCCAAAATGACAGTGTAGGAACAATCCAGTGAGTTCTCCTGGCACCACCGCCGCTGCCAGCACCACGTACTGGATACCATACCTGGTTGCCCTGACTGCACTCTGGTTGCTAGGAGGCGGGGACGCACTTTTGGCTTCTGTAGTGGAGAGTATACTCTGCTTCCCATTGAGAATCAAACCTTGGGGAATTCTCTGAACACTGGAAGAGGGTCTTGATGTTTAGCAGTCAAAAAAATGTTTAGCAATCAAAAAATTCCCCAGAGTCCAGCCCTTCTGATATCCAACATCCACCAATACATTTTTCCTTATATTTATGCTTAAAAAAATACATAATGCATGTATCTTTCTTACGACTGAAAAATCACTCAATTCTTCCATTTTAGAAGACAGCCCAAAGTCTAATATTAGTTACATTTTCCAGATTTAAGTCCAGTGGGCTGTTCTTCTGTCTTGATATTATTCAGTCTGTGGACTAACTGTAAAGTTACCTTTACATCCTAAATAATATAGCAGGGTAAAGGAAAAGGAAAGAAACAGAAAGCCAGTTAAACTTGTAAATATATAAATGACCCAGCAAGGAATGAGATTATAGAGGCTACAGACCTTATTTCTGAAACTGATTCTGAGGCCCTGAATCTATTTCAACCCTAAATCTTTGAGGAAACATTATTTTCATACACTCTTAGAAAGCACCTGACTTTCATTCCAGGCCTTGAGCCCAGAATTTAGGAATTTAAGCATGTTACCTTCTTTCTTGAAGCAGTCTAGTGCCATTAAAAGTAGTCACCTACCCCACAGTTCTTCATGCTGATTTTCTGTTCTCCAAGAGCGGAAACGAGATTTCTCAAAGCCTTGCTTTCGTGGACACTTAATGAAATGATCATATGATTTTTCTCCTTTCATCTCTTTTTTTTTTTTTTTTTTTTTTTTTTTTTTTTAACATCTTTATTGGGGTATAATTACTTTACAATGGTGTGTTAGTTTATGCTTTATAACAAAGTGAATCAGTTATACATATACATATGTTCCCATATCTCTTCCCTCTTGCGTCTCCCTCTCCTTTCATCTCTTAATGTAGAGAATAGCATTATTTTTCAGATGTTAACCCGATCTTACATTCCTGAAATAAATCCAAGTGGTGTGATGCATTATCCTTTTCATTTTTCACTGGACTTGGTTTGCTAATATTCATTTGCATCTCTCTAGATGATGAAAATTGGCCCCTTTCCCTTTCTCCCATTATTTTTGCTGATATTTGGTATTCAATATAATACTAGCATCATAAAATGAGTTGAGGAGTGTTTGCTATTTTTTCTGTATTCTCAGATAGTTTGCAAAAGACTGGAATTTTTAATTTCCTGAATATTTGGTAAAAATTGCTGTTAAAATTGTCTGGATCTGAAGTTTCATTTGTAGGAAGATTTTAAACTATTACTTTAATTACTTTATCCATATGAGACTATTCAGGTTTTCTGTTTATTTTCGAGCAAGTGTTGATAAGTTATATTTTTCTAGGAATTTGTTCATTTCTTCCAAGTTTTCAAATTTATTGGCACAAAATTGTTCATTATTCTCCTTATCTTTTTAGCAGCATCTATAGTGATGTCCCATCTTTTTTATTCTGATAGTATTTGAGAGCTCTCCCTCCCTCATTTTAATTTTTGATTAGTCTCATCATTTTAGTTAATTTAATTAAGCTTTTCAAGGTACCAACTTTTGGCTGTGTTTATCTTCTCTATTACATGTTCGTTTAATATTTTATTAATTTTACCTCTTTATTATCTTATTCCTTCTATTTTCTTTTTTTAATATGTGTAGCTCCCCTTCTATTTTTTATTTTATTTTTTGGCCATGCCACCTGGCTTGTGGGATCTTAATTCTCCGACCAGGGATAGAACCCGCACCCCCTGAATTGGAAGCATGCAGTTTTAACCACTGGACCGCCAGGGAAGTCCCCTGCTTCTATTTTCTTTGGACCTATTTTATTTTCTTTGCCAAACTTCTTAAGCTATATCTTAATTAATTAGTGTTTAGGCTTTTATCTTTTTTAAAAAACTGAAGTATAGTTGATTTACAATATTGTGTTAGTTTCAGGTGTACAGCAAAATGATTCTGTTACATATATTATTTTTTCAGATTACTTTTTATTATAAGTTATTACAAGATATTGAATACTATTCCCTGTTATATAGTAAATCCTTGTTGTTTATTTATTTTATATATGGTAGTGTGTATCTGTTAATTCCATACCCCCAAATTATACCCCTCCCTCCCTTTCCCTTTTGGTAACCCTAAGTTTGTTTTCTGTCTGTGAGTTTGTTTCTGTTCTGTAAATAGATTCATTTGTATTATTTTTTAGATTCCACATATAAGTGATATCATATAATATCAATATTTGTCTTTCTCTGTCCAACTTATTTTGCTTAGTATGATAATCTCTAGGTCCATGCATGTTGCTGCAAATGGCATTATGTCATTTTTTTTTAATGACTGAGTAATAGTCCATTGTGTATATATACCACTTCTTTATCCATTTACCTGTTGATGGGCACTTAGGTTGCTTCCATGTCTTGGCTATTGTAAATAGTGCTGCTATAAACACTGGGGTGCATGTATCTTTTTGATTTAGAGTTTTTGTCTTTTCTGAATATATGCCCAGGAGTGGGATTGCTGGATCATACGGTAGCTCTATTTTTAGTCTTTTTAGGAACCTCCATACTGTTCTCCATAGTGGCTGTACCAATTTACATTCCCACCAACAGTGTAGGAGGGTTCCCTTTTCTCTAGCGTTTATTATTTGTAGACTTTTTGACGATAGCCATTCTGACCTGTGTGTGGTGCATTATAGTTTTGCTTTGCATTTCTCTAATATTTAGTGATGTTGAGCATCTTTTCATGTGCCTGTTGGCCAACTGTATGTTTTCTTTGGAGAAATGTCTATTTAGGTCTTCTGCACATTTTTTGATTGGGATGTTTGTTTTTTGATATTGAGTTGTATGAGCTGTTTCTATATTTTGGAAATTAACCCCATGTTGGGCGCATCATTTGCAAATATTTTCTCCCAATCCATAGGCTGTTTTTTCATTTTTTAATGGTTTCCTTTGCTGTGCAAAGGCTTTTAAGTTTGATTAGGTCCCATTTGCTTATTTTTGCTTTTATATCTTTTGCCTTGGGAGACAGATCTAAGAAAATATTGCTACGATTTATTTCAGAATGTTTTTAGGCTTTCGTCTTTTTTAATGTAAACATTTAAGGCTCTAAGTTTCCTTCCAAGTATATATTCTAGTTGCATTTCACAGGCTTTGATATGAAATATTTTTATTATTGTTTTCTTCTAAATACTTTTAGCTTCCTTTATGATTTAATTTTAGGTTTTGAATTATTTAGTGGTGCCTTTCGTTTTTTTTTTTTTTTTTTTTTTTGGTACGCGGGCCTCTCACTGTTGTGGCCTCTCCTGTTGCGGAGCACAGGTGGGCCTCTCACTGTTGTGGCCTCTCCCGTTGCGGAGCACAGGCTCCGGATGCGCAGGCTCAGTGGCCATGGCTCACGGGCCTAGAGCTCCGCGGCATGTGGGATCTTCCCGGACCAGGGCACGAACCCGTGTCCCCTGCATCGGCAGGCGGACTCTGTACCACTGCGCCACCAGGGAAGCCCCTAGTGGTGTCTTTCTTAACACCCAAATGTGTGTGTGTATGTGTGTAAATTCATCTTGTTATTGATATCTAGCTTAATATAATTGTGGCCAGAGAGTGCATTCCAATTGGTTTCAATCCTGTGAAATTTTGCTTCAGTCACTGATTCATCTATTCAAAATGTTTATTCAGTGTCTACTATGTGCCAAGCACTGTTAAAGATACCAAGAATTCAGCAATGAATAAAACAGATCTAAATCCCTGTCCTCATTAGTTCTATTGGGTGATGCAGACAATAAACAAACATGATTATTAAGTAAAATATAGTGTATTAGTGATGGAGTGCTAAGAAAAAATACAATAGGGACGGGACTTCCCTGGTGGCGCATTGGTTAAGAATCTGCCTGCCAATGCAGGGGACGTGGGTTCGAGCCCTGGTCCGGGAAGATCCCACATGCTGCGGAGCAACTAAGCTCATGCGCCACAACTACTGAGCCTGCGCCCTAGAGCCCGAGAGCCACAACTACTGAAGCCCACGTGCCATAACTACTGAAGCTCGCATGCCTAGAGCCCGTGCTCTGCAACAAGAGAAGCCACCTCAATGAGTAGCCCGTGCACTGCAACCAAGAGCAGCCCCCGTTTGCTGCAACTAGAGAAAGCCTGCGTGCAGCAATGAAGACCCAACGCAGCCAAATAAATCAATCAATAAAAAAAAATACAATAGGGAAAGGTATTTTAAAATGTGTTTAAACTTTTTATTTTATATAGAAGGGTCAGCTAAGGCCTAACTTTAGGTGACATGTAAGACTTAAAGGAAGTGAAAGGGAGCTATGCAAAAACCTAGAGAAGGAACAATTTCAGTGGCCCTGAGGTAAACACGTTCCTGCTTATTCAGGGAACATGGAGGAGATCATTGTAGTGAGAGCAGAATGAGCGAGGGGAAAACAGAAGCAGCGATCAGAGAGAAAATGGGGGACTAGATCATGTAGGGCCTTGTGGTAAACAGAATAACGCCCCTCCCCCACCAAAGATGCCCACCTCCTAATCCCTAGAACCCGTGGATATGTTACCTTACATGGCAAAGGGGAATTATGGTTGCAGATGGGGTTAAGGTCATTCTTCAACTGACTTGGAGATGAGGAGATTATCCTGGATTATCCAAGCAGGCCCACTGTAATCACAAGGGTCCTTCTGTGTGGAAGGAGGCAGGAGAGAGAGTCAGAGAGATGACAGTGGGAGAAGGTCTACGCTGATGGCTCTGAAGATGGAGGAAGGGGGCTGTGAGCCAAGGAAAATAGGTGGGCTCTAGAAGCTAAGAAGGAAAGGAACACAGCCCCGTCGCCCTCTTGAGATGAGATGATTACCTAATGACACTTTGGACTTTTGACCTCAGAGCTATAAGATAATAAATCTGTTTCATTTTATGCCATTACGTTTGTAGTGACTTGTTACAGCAGCAATCGGAATCTAATACAAGCCCTTTAGTTTATAGCAAGGACTTCACTCTGAGATGGGAAGCCATTGTAAGGACCTGGGCTGAGGAGTGACCTGATCTGACCTAATAGGATCATTCTGGATGCTGTGTTGAGAATAGAACAGACAAGAAGGATTCCTTCCTTCTAGATTTTAGCTTGACTTTTCCATATTTTGTTGAGAGCTCATCAATTCATTTAAGATTGAAAAAATAATTTCACAATTTTTGTAAGTCAAGGTCTCTCATCTATTTTGTTGTCAGAAATGAAAGTCTGATGTATACTTTAAACTTCTATGAAAAGCTCATCAAATTTGAAAAAAATAAGATAATTGATTGCCAATACCCCAATATATAGAATCAAGTAACAGAGTTTGAAGCAGATTAATTTAGATTAGTGAAAACTGGTAAAGAGACTTTGAAGAATACTTTAAAATTATTTTCCTTATAATAAAGAGAATACAAAAAAAATTCAGGTGACATGAAATGCTTCTTATGCAGTTGCCCTTTTCAAGTCCTAAAAAACATAGGGGTGCCATTTTACATTTGCCATTAGAATAAATTCAAAAGCACTTAGTTACACTGGGCCCTGCTCAGAGAATAACCTTGCCTAAAAATAAATGTGTTCATAATGACATGGTTTCAAGGAAAAGAGCTAACTTCTCCCCAAATGAATGAAGATGTGAAACTCCACTTCAGCAATATTCACAACGGTGACAGGGACTGGGCTATGGTGAAGGGGATGGAGATGCTGTTTACCTTTGCGTAAATCTTGTCTAGCAAGAGTTACCAGAGGAATAGGCAGAAACAGATTAAGAAAGACTAAGCTGTCGATATATCTAGGTTACAAATTGATCGAAAATTTGAGAAGGATGTTTTAAAATATTAAATGATCTATTTATGTCTTAACATACAATAAACACTTATTAGTTTGCTTGTTGCTTTACTCTAATGATTCCACTATTATCTTTTCTACTCCTCTATTATTATTTTAGAGACCTTATTGCCTCTGCACAAAGGGGAAGAGGGAAGAATTCCTCTCAAGTTCTACTTTTAAAAGGATCAGCCTCATAAAAAAAAACAAACAAAATAATGCCATTTGCAGCAACATGGATTGATCTAGATATTCTCATACTGAGTGAAGTAAGTCAGAGAAAGACAAATATCATATGATATTGCTTATATGTGGTATCTAAAAAAAGGGTACAAATATTTACATATTAAAGAATTAAATATTTATTTCTTATTTACAAAACAGAAATAGAATCACAGATGTAGAAACAAACTTATGGTTATCAGAGGGGAAAGTGGTGGGGGGGATAAATTGGGATATTGGAACTGACATATACACACCACTATATATAAAATAGATAAGGACCTACTGTATAGCACAAGGAACTCTTCTCAGTACTCTGTAATGGTCTATATGGGAAAAAAATTTTAAAAAGAGTGGATATATGTATATGTATAACTGATTCACTTTACTATATAGCAGAAACTAACACAACATTGTAAATCATCTATACTCCAGTAAAATTTTTATTTTAAATCAAAAAGAAAAAGGACCAGGCTCTGCTCTAGACTATATATGGTTCTAAGCAGCGGGGTTAAAATAGTTACAGAATGAGTTACTGGCTCAAACAAGGATCAAAAAGATATTTTCTAACTTTATGAATGATGTTCTTATAAAACATTCCATAGACAAACATTCTCAAAAACATAAATTAACCTTTAATTATATACACGAATGGAGAGGGATAGGTGGTATTAATAATTTAAAATAGCTAATTAAAATAATTTATATTTAGCTTTGGAAAGCCTTATGATTCCATCCACAGTTTTTCTTTCCTAATTATGTTTCTCCTGAGCTAATCATAAATTTAATTTTCCATTCTTGAACGCAGAGTAACTGATTGTGGAAAGAGATGGGTCCAGCATTTTGATGGGTGGAGGAGAGAAGCTGGTCTAGGACTAAAATTTGAATTTGGATAATTCCTATTTAAATATTGAGAAGTTGACTGTATTGTCAGGTCATCAGTGTTTTTGATCCAAAATTATTATTCACTATAACAGAGTCCCTTGTCCCAGTCCTTCCCCGCTCCATTTCTTCCTTGGTCAGGTAAGACAACTATAGCCTCCTCAGAGGTGAGAGTGGGGCTCGTCTCATTCAAATTATCCAGCTACGGGCTTCCCTGGTGGTGCAGTGGTTGAGAATCTGCCTGCTAATGCAGTGGACACAGGTTCGAGCCCTGGTCTGGGAAGATCTCACATGCCGTGGAGCAAGTTAGGCATGCGCCACAACTACTAAGCCTGCACTTCTGGAGCCTGTGCTCCGCAACAAGAGAGGCCGTGATAGTGAGAGGCCCATGCACCGCGATGAAGAGTGGCCCCCGCTTGCCACAACTAGAGAAAGCCCTCGCACAGAAACGAAGACCCAACACAGCAAAAGTAAATAAATTAATTAATAAACTCCTACCGCCAACATCTTCTAAAAAAAAAAAAATTTTACAGCTACTCATGTGCTGGTGGGATGTGGTGGTGGTGGGATGCTGATGGGGTGGAGGTGGGATTAATGTTGGGGAGGCAATTGCAGTGTTCCCCACAGATAGCTTTAAGACACTATGGTAGACATAAATTTCTTTAGATGTTGGTCTATAAAGAGATAAAAGAAAGACTTTGTGGTGTGGTTGAAAAAATTGTTGGGTTGGTTCCAGTTCTGCCCATGGGTGTTTGCAATCCCTGAGATGTTCATTGATCTTTTTGAGACTCAGTGTCTTAGTGAGTGAGGAGGGGGTAATACTATTTGCCTTACTTACCCCCTAGGGTTGCTGTGAAGATCAAATCAGACAATATATGTGAAAGCACTTTGACATTTATAAAGTATTATACAAATGAAAGATGTTGTCTGTTGCTTTAGCACTCAGAATAATTGAGATTTAAAGAAAGCCTACTGTGGTCATAAGGCAGATTAGGATAAAAGAGTTGGTAAAACTCATTACTAATAAAAATTGTACTCAGAGTACATGCCTGAGGTATTAGCTCTGTGAATTAAATAGCACAGTTTTTCTTTGTTTCCTGTGAGAGCTTCCTTTTGGGTGCCTCTGTGTACAGCGCTTGGAGTTTCCAGTACTCCGATCTGCTTCCTTTGAGTCAGCCATCTACCATCTGCCCGCATGCTTCTGGGCAGCCAGATTGCCTCCTGAAATCTGATCATCCCCAGTCTCCCTTCAGAAGCCACACTTCTTTTTCAATTAGAAGGACTGCTCCACCAAACTGTGAGCACTCTGTCCTCTTAATAACTCACTAGCTCCTGTCCGGCAAGGCAGAAGTACACTATGGTGACAAAGAGGCAGGACAGCTCTCTTTCTCTGCTAATTCATAACATTGTAGATATATCCCAAGTGTAATTGGAAGCTATTTAAGGGTGAGGATCATACACTGATGTTTTATGTTTAACCTTCAACCCAGTGCCTTACACAGTGTAGATACTCAGTAAATATTTGCTGAATTGATTTGCTAAGAAGTATATCAGGTAACTTGCTTTATGAAGGCTTTTAAGCCTAGATTATTAGGTTATTTATTTAATTATAGAACCAATATTCTATCTATTTAAATCTGGGATTATAGTGAAGCAAAGTCCTGCTTGGAGTAACACCTTGCTTTTCTCCTTATATTACTTGCTTTTATACCCTGCTTGTGGCTGGGTTAGAAAGCAGGAATATGTACAAGACAAAGGAAAGAACTGAATTGGTTGGAGAAAAAGAATATTTAGTCCTTACTCTGGAATTTAAAAGAATGAGAATGATCCCAGTGATGAAATACTTGAAATATTAAACTTTTGTTAATATCAAAAATTCTATACTGTCATATCACTCTTTTCTTGCCATTAGAGATCTGGTAAGGGATTCTAGCAAATTGGAAGTAGTCAGCAAAGTTGAAGCATTTAAATTCATAATCAAACTATCTTTTCAGGGTATTGTTGTTAAAGGTGGTTGATGTTTCTTAATGTGGTTTCTTTTTTAACTTCATATTATAACAGCAACATTTTCAAAAAAGAAAAAGTGCATCCATAATTCCATCATCCTGATACTAATTTAATTTTTACCTATGTCTCCCAATCTTTGTCCAAATGTATAGATGTTTTATATATTTGTCTTTCTCCCGTGCGTGCCATTTTCATTTCTGAGTTGCCCTGGGAGGATTGTATCTGCCAGATGGGGGCTCAGAATTTCTGAATGGCTCCAAGAATTCTAATCTATGCTGCTGTAGAAATTGACCAGAATGGTCTGACATTACCGGGGGAGATATGTCCTCAAATCTAGAAGGACTGGGTGGGAGGCTGAAGTAGAATGGGACTATGGGCTTTAAGAAAGGGAGCAGGGGGCTTCCCTGGTGGTGCAGTGGTTGAGAGTCCGCCTGCCGATGCAGCGGACACGGGTTCGTGCCCCGGTCCGGGAGGATCCAACATGCCGCGGAGCGGCTGGGCCCGTGAGCCATGGCCGCTGAGCCTGCGCGTCCGGAGCCTGTGCTCCGCAACGGGAGAGGCCACGGCAGTGAGAGGCCCGTGTACCGCAAAAAAAAAAAAAAAAAAAAAAGAAAGGGAGCAGCAACCTCATTGGAAAAGGAATGAAGATTAGGTTTTATAAGGAAAGATGTAGGTAGGTATTTAAGTAAAATAATTTCAGATGCCATGAAGGTCTCTCTTCCCATCCAACCAAAACAAGCAAGAAACAAAAAATAGAAACCCAACCAAAGTAATCAATCACCACAATAAAAGCATCTCTAGTTAACATTAAAATAAAAGCATTACTAGTTAACAAATACTTGAAATTAGTTTAAGAAAGGGATAAGGTTTAAAAGAAAAAATTTTAAATATTGTAAGTTGTTGTAAGTTTTACTAAAGGGGCAAGAGAGGGTGGTCTTTGATAGGAATTGGGAGTTAGGGGCATGCTACAGCCCCTACGCTCTTTTCAAGGAAGAAACGGTAGTCCGAAAAATAAAAGGTATAGGACAAACCTCATCGATTCTCAATTTTGCTAGAGTCAGGTTCTTCTGGGTTACTTAGGGTCCAGAAGAAAGGATTGAGAGAAAGTGAAACAGCCAAATAGAAATCATCTGAAAACTGCGATAGAAAAGAATCTTGCCTGTTCGGACGCAAGCTGTGGTGAACTGCCTTGTGGAGATCTCTGGCGCTCAGGATTGTCACCGCCGGTCTGGGGAGTGGTTCAGGGCAGGGGAGGGCCCTGGCTGCGGACGAGGAGGATGCCCGCCTTCGGTTCCCAGCGCTCGTGGAGGTGTGCTGGGAGCGGGCGGCCCCGCGCACAGGTGGCCAGGGCCGCGCCAGCTGCGCGCCGCGCTCGCTCAGCTGGTGGGCCGCTAGGCGTCGCGCTGGAGCCGCGGTTGCCGGGGAGACCAAGCGGGGCGAGTGGGCGGCGCGGAGCCGAGCCGCAGCCGGGCTGCCGCCCAAGTAGTCGGGCGAGAGTTGCGGGGAGTGGATCCCCGGGCGGCGCGAGGGTCCGGCGGGTCCTGGGGCAGCGCGAGGTGGCCGTGGAGCCGCGGGGCAAGGCCGGCGAGCCCGGGACGCACCTGGTCGCAGCTCAGCCTCCGCGGAGCCGGAGGGCGCGGGTGCCGCGCTTGCCTCGTTTGCGGCTCCCACCGTCCCAGCCCCGCCGGGCGGACTGCGGCCGGGCGGCGGGTCTGGGAGGTCCGGGCTGCCCCGAGAGCTCAGAGAGCCCGGCCCGCTCCTCCGCTGCCGCGACGAGGAGCCGGGCGGGCGGCGGGCGCGCTCCCCGCGGCCCCGGAATGACTTGTCGGGGCTCCCCTCTGGCGCCTTTGCTGCTCCTCTCTCTGCACGGTGAGTAGCCCTCCCCTCCCCTCCCCTCCCGGTGGGGCCTGGCGGGGCCGGTGGGCCGGGGGAGGCTTTCCGCGACGCAGACAGCTTTCTCGCCAGGGCCGGTCTTCGGAGCCCAACTTTCTCGGGGGCCATATTCGTTGCTGTCGGCCGAGGCTCCCGCGCCCACGCGGCGGCTGCTGCCCAGCCGGCGCCCCCTGCCTCGGTCCGCGGCCCCCGCACTGCTCAGGTGTTCCGATCCAGAGGTAACTACACTCGCCACCCGGTTACCGCCGGTCCTGAACACGGCTCTGACTCCGATCCCGCTCTTTGCCCCTTTTAGACAACGAACTCCCTTACTTACTGGGTCCAGGGAGAAACGGGATTTAGAATCGTTTCCGTTGTCAGGCGGCTGCAGGAAAACTGGAGATGCTTTTTAAATAATTTGGAAAACTTTAAATTGTAGCTTTCCCCAAATCTTTAACGAGCATATGTAGGTTATGACGGAAAATGTGATCTTTATTTTAAAAAATAACAACGGTGTGCTACACTAGATTAGAAAACAAGAATTTATTATTATTTTTTTATAGTCTAGTTTCTTCCCCAAGGGATTTAAATCGACTTACAAAAATACATAGAACATAGCAACATAAGAACAAAAGAAATAAACATATGTTTAATTTTCTTATTAACTGTCTTTAAAAAAATCTATTTAAGTTTAATTTTCTAATTTCTACTTAATCTTTCTTATATTTTATTTTCTATGAATAGTCGTCATATTTAGATCCTGATTTTCATTTTATACACTGCTCTTTCTTTTTGTGTGTCCTGTCCTATGGAATCAAGTTTTCTGTTCCATTTAATTGATTGTTGAGATTTACTGAGATTCATTCTGAAGGCTTTTATTTAAAAAACAGGTTAACTGATTTATGGAGTATTGTGGTTAATACAGTTTCTTTCTGGAGATATCAGTAGGTTTCCCATAATTTTAGTTGCACTGATAGTGTACCCATAGATCTTGAAGTAACCTAATTTTAGCCGACTTAAATTGTACAAATTCAATTTAAGGGGTCCATAGGAGTAATAGAAGGAAATAATCAAAATTACATATAACTTCTCTGGACTTCATTAGGTATATATTTAGTGATGATGTGTAGATAATAAAGTGACATCAGTATGTGCATTATGTAAACTTGTGCTTCTAAATTAATTTTGTCTGGTTACTGCTTTGAGAGGGCCAACATTTTTCTCTGTCCTTCCTTTAGGTATGAAATAAGATAGAGTAAATGGGCTTTTAAATAATCCCTCGGACATAACTGAAATTATTATAAATATTACTATAAGAACAACTGAAATTTTTGGTAAAAAATTGGGTTGTTAACCTTTGTATATTACAATAAATGCCACCCTCTTCTTGTAAATAGCATTTGTGTACGGTTTGTTTTTGAATTGTTAGGCAATACTTTTAAAGAGTTGATGAAATTTGCAGAATCAGCCTTACAAGGTCATCTGATGTGTTTCTTTTCCTTCAGCAGAACTATTCCTAAACCATACTAGGATGTTTTTAAAGACTTCCAAGGACATTTCAGCCTTCGTGGTAATCTATTCTGTAGAGGCACTTTTCACCCTCAAAAAAAGTGTTCATTTGTTCAGCAAGTGTTTACTGAGCTCCCACTCTGGGCACTTGGGTGTCTGGTGGGGCAGGATGGTGGTGGAAGACAAAGATGCACGAGAGTTTGTCCACAGCCTGTAAGGAGCTCGCAGTTTTAAAACAAACTGTAAGCATGCACAAGTGATTTATGATACAAGGAGTATATGATGAGTGCCATTTTTTGTTCGTGATATCAAGGGAGACTTCGTGGAAAAGTTTCCTTTTGATCTGGACTTTGAATGAGTAGAATTTGAATTGGCTGAGATGAGAGTGTTTGGCTTTCCTAGCCAAAGGAACAGCCTGGCTGTAGGATATGAAGTGGAAAGTGCAGGGGCATATTCTGGAAAGGCCAGGCTTGTAGCTGCTGGAGCAGGAGATGTATATGCGAGGCAGAAAGGGCTAAAAAGGTAGTAAAAGGATGGTAGAGAACGTTGAATACTGAGTTTGGACTTTATTCAGTGGGCCATGGGTAGGCCACTGATACTGTTTCCATAAGATGGGGAGGGGATGAGGATGAACAGCTGTTGAGTGCCCAGCATAACAGTTTCCAGGAGGGTACCATGTCCTGACTGTGTTAAGTTCTTGAACCAGTCAATGGTAAAGTTGGAGTGAATGAACTAAGGCCCATTCCTAGGACTTGCAATGTGGAATGAGGGGAAGAGTGGATATCGGGTGGAACAAAGTTGGGTCCATTATGAAGGGAGAAAAGGGAAATGGATGCTAGATAAAAAACCATTATAGTAGTGGCCAGTACAATGGGAGAATGCACCAAAGGTAGAAATAGGCTCTTACATTTTTGAGAGAAAATGGTTGTCAAGAAATTTCTGTTTTTATTTCTGTTTAAATCTCTGTGGAGTAACTTCAAAGGGAATTTGAATTGAAAAGTTGACTTCTGTATAGTTCTACCAGTGCGTTAGATATATCTAATGCATTTCTTGTATTACTTCTGATTCCTTGAAATAGCAGGTAACCTTCCAGAATCTGAGAAAAATATATAAAGATGACATAAAATGAAAAGAATTATGAGCTCCGATTGTTAGCATTATGAAGAATTTATTGTAAACTCCCATTTCTTACATCTAACTTGAATTATGGAACTGCTTTGGAAGGAGTCACTTCTTATAAAAATTTGTAGTTTGACCTACATGAAAGGTGACAGCCACTGGATGAAAATTTTAGAGAAATTAAGTTCAGTATTCAACATGGACTACTCAGGAAGCAATTTAAATATTAAATCACCAAGCGCTTTAAAAATGTTATGCTTAGAACTGTTGTCAGACCCAAGGTAATGATGCAGTGGGTAAAGACTTCTCCCCACAGTAACAGTATGTGGCACATTTTCACATGTGTTTTCATACTTCGATAGTGGAAGCATTTATATTGAAAATTCTCATTTGAATCTTTATACTTAAGCCATGTGATTTAGTGTCAAACAAGGTGATGTGCTGGTACACAAGATTCTCTAGTTGCTCTGAGTTATACAGAACACTGGTGTGGGATTGAAAGTTGGGAAAATTGTGGCGTTCCCCTAATTTCTCATCTAGAACTGGACTATTTAGAATAGGGATTCTGAATCTATTGTTATCTACACCAGTGGTACCAGTTTACATGTTAGGCAGTTTGAGGCAGGATTGCTGACTTTCTAGTAGTCTGATGACCTCAAGTGAACCCTGTCCCCTCAATTTCTTCCTCCTTTGTTTGATGAGGACTCCCTGGCACTTACACATCTAAACCCTGTGTTTTGAGGGCAGCCTTAGACCATCTGGAGGCTCTGAAATCCTCCCTTGATCGTGCTTTGAGAGAAGCTAGTTTAAGAGACGCTGTCTGTTCTTGGGTGATATTCAAAACGCCATCTGATTTGAGCTGATTTTGGTCTTAAAAATGGAAAGTTAATTAGTTTACTTATTAAGCTGATCTTACTAAACTGGAAGGATTTCTTCCTGTTAAACTTTGGGTAATTGATTTCCTCTGTACCTGGTTTCCTACCATGTAAGAAAGAGACTGTAGTGGTAGTTTGCCTCTGTGATGGTTTTAAAATTTCAGAAATGTGAAGTCAGTCAGTGTTTCCTAATTTTACAGATGATAGGCTCAGTCATTGATCTGATACCAGCTCATCATTACCATTATTGGGTACTACATAGGTGCTATATGGTGTGGCTCTGCCTCACTCGTGTTATAGGAAGGTCACATTTTCATAAATATCATTAATTTTTTATTTTTATAGAACAGTATTAAACCAATGCAATTTGCCAATGTGAACAAGAAGTCTATTCAATAAAAAATTCTTAGAAGTTGTCTACTTACTGGTTTCTCTTCAGTTATCATTTTCATCTTGGGAGAGGTAACAAACTGACAAGGTTAGATGCACACTTTTATTTAGAAAAGCATTGTGGGTAAAGAAGTTGAGATTCCAGAAGCGCTGAGTTCAGGAAATTCTTGTACCACAGAACGTTTTTTGGAAGAATCTTCAGAGAATTAGGTTAGCATTAATGGCTAATAACAATAGTGGATCAGGATTTAGGGTTGGGATAGATGGTTAAAGTATAATAGGTTTGTGGGATTGGAAATTCAATATTGTTTTTTCATGGAGGGTCACAACTATGTAATAACACAATTTGACATTGTGACTGTCACTCTAATGTAATGGGCCTGCTTCTGGGCCATTCTTAAAAGACTCATTAATCCAAATTTTTTTAAAAAATGAAAAGAAATTTAAAATTCCATCAAAGTCTGTTGAAGATCACACCAGTGGAAACTTAAGAAATGTTCAGATTTAGAGTTTGAGCTTTATCCACCTTTGCCCAAAGTCTCCCTGTTCGCAGCAGTAGCTCATGTAAAATCTGTTCTCTCACTCCTGTTTTCTCATTAATGTTGATTCTTTTCTCTCCTCATCCTCCCCTTCCGTTTTGGAGAATGTTATGTTCTTTTAGTAGCATCAGCTTCTTCCTAGGTAAATAAATCTAGCCAGTCATAGCTCCTTTCATTTATTCAGCTCTACCTATTCCAGGATTGACATTAAAAAAAACAAACCCTGCAGCCAACCAGACAGAACCAGAAATCCCCTTAGAAGCTAGAATTGGTGGGGGTGTATGAGAGTGTGGACATAGTTCTATGCTAACAGTTTTCCCTTGTTCCATGAGGTTAATTTTATGATATAATTATGGGTGTGTATATATATATGTATGTATGTGTGTACATTTTCCCTAAAAGACAGTACCATGCCTGGCACAGAATAAATGCTCAGTAGATAATTGTGACTGAATGAGTGAGTGGTTACAAAAGCAGGTGGTACTCCCATGTGCTTGGAGTACCTGGAAAGAATGCTTTCTTTTTCTTTTAAAGGAAAAGAGAATTTCATTAAAATTTTCCTTAAGGATTTGGTTTGGCTATCAGCTTTAACTAATCTTTAAACTTTGCTGTATGTTTTGTGGAATAGAGGTGCTAGAGTTCTATTTTCATAGTCTTTTCAAATTCTATGATTTTAGAAGTTTATTTAGAAGTGCTGTATTCACATATCTTTTAAAATTGATTCTTAGCTTATCTTTAATCCTAAAACTTTGAAGTTGTCCAATTTGAGACAGTTTTTTCTTAAGGAATTTCTGAAGGTTTTGCTCCACGTAGTGAAGAATGATGTTAGACTTTTAGGAATCCATTTAGAACCTCGAAGTTTCCCATTTACGTCACTGGTATTCTTCGTCCTGAGGGCCTGTGTGTTAGAACTAGTCTCCCAAGAATGGAGATAATTAATTAAAATTACTCCTCATGTGGTCTAAGCCCTCTCTCCCCCTCCCCACATCATGTGTATAAAGTACTAGAGAAGCTTTTTTAGAAAAAGGAGCATTAACTCAGTCAGCCTCATGTGGGAGGCGTTATAACCTCCTCCTGGTGGAGATTGCTAGTTGTCTTCCCCGCCCATTCCCTTTCCGTCCTTTGAAGGCTATGTATTTCCAGCCATAGTTTCTTCCAGCTGTGATTCATTCCTTTATGGACCATGCTCTCAGTCTGCAGTGATGTTTTATAGCTCTCAAAATGTCCAAAGTCTTCTACTAATCATAACTGCATCCTCAACAGTGTGCTTGCAAGATGCCTTAAGTATCATCATCATTTATTTCTACTTTTTTTAACATCTTTATTGGGATATAATTGCTTTACAATGGTGTATTAGTTTCTGCTTTATAACAAAGTGAATCAGCTATACATATACATATATCCCCATATCTTCTCCCTCTTGCATCTTCCTCCCATCCTCCCTATCCCACCCCTCTAGGTGGTCACAAACCACCGAGCTGATCTCCCTGTGCTATGCGGCTGCTTCCCACTAGCTATCTGTTTTACATTTGGTAGTGTATATATGTCCATGCCACTCTCTCACTTCGTCCCAGCTTACCCTTCCCTCTCACCGTGTCCTCAAGTCCATTCTCTACATCTTGCGTCTTTACTCCTGTCCTGCCCCTAGGTTCTTCAGAACCATTTTTTTTTTTTTTAGATTCCATATATGTGTGTTAGCATACAGTATTTGTTTTTCTCTTTCTGACTTACTTCACTCTGTATGACAGACTCTAGGTCCACTCACCTCACTAAAAATAACTCAACTTCGTTTCTTTTTATGGCTGAGTAATATTCCATTGTATATATGTGCCACGTGTTCTTTATCCATTCATCTGTCGGTGGACACTTAGGTTGCTTCCATGTCCTGGCTATTGTAAATAGTGCTGCAATGAACATTGTGGTACATGACTCTTTTTGAATGATGGTTTTCTCAGGGTATATGCCCAGTAATGGGATTGCTGGGTCGTATGGTAGTTCTATTTTTGGTTTTTTAAGGAACCTCCATACTGTTCTCCATAGTGGCTGTATCAATTTACATTCCCACCAACAGTACAAGAGGGTTTCCTTTTTCTCCACACCCTCTTCAGCATTTATTGTTTGTAGATTTTTGGATGATGGCCATTCTGGCTGGTGTGAGGTGATAACCTCATTGTAGTTTTGATTTGCATTTCTCTAATGATTAGTGATGTTGAGCATCCTTTCATGTGTTTGTTGGCAATCATATATCTTCTTTGGAGAAATGTCTATTTAGGTCTTCTACCCATTTTTGGATTGGGTTGTTTGTTTTCTTGATATTGAGCTGCATGAGCTGCTTGTAAATTTTGGAGATTAATCCTTTGTCAGTTGCTTCATTTGCAAATATTTTCTCCCATTCTGAGAGTTGTCTTTTTGTCTTGTTTATATTTTCCTTTGCTGTGCAAAAGCTTTGAAGTTTCATTAGGTCCCATTTGTTTATTTTTGTTTTTATGTCCATTTCTCTAGGAGACGGGTCAAAAAGGATCTTGCTGTGATTTATGTCATAGAGTGTTCTGCCTATGTTTTCCCCTAAGAGTTTGATCGTGTCTGGCCTTACATTTAGGTCTTTAATCCGTTTTGAGTTTATTTTTGTGTATGGTGTTAGGGAGTGTTCTAATGTCATTCTTTTACATGTAGCTGTCCAGTTTTCCCAGCACCACTTATTGAAGAGGCTGTCTTTTCTCCATTGTATATTCTTGCCTCCTTTATCAAAAATAAGATTACCATATGTGTGTGCGTTTTCCTCTGGGCTTTCTATCCTGTTCCATTGATCCATGTTTCTGTTTTTGTGCCAGTACCATACTGTCTTGATTACTGTAGCTTTGTATTATAGTCTGAAGTCAAGTCCAGGAGGCTGATCCTGCAGCTCCATTTTTCTTTCTCAAGATTGCTTTGGCTATTCGGGGTCTTTCGCATCATCATTTAAGTATCATCAATTTTAAGTATCATTATACTAATCTTTGTTTCTTTGGACCATGCCCATCACAATCAGTTATACAACTTTTAACAGCCCCCGTTGGTCAAGTTCATTTGCCAGAACACAAAATACATGGCAAAAAGAGAGGCTGAAGTGTAGTGAACATCGCTTGTTGCAGAACATATTCAAATCAGGCTAACATTTTATGCTTTCATTGGTTGAGAAAGTTTGTAGTACATTTCACTTACGCGTACTGCCCATGTATAAGTACAGATTGCTATACTTGCACTTGTTGGCCAAGACTTAAGGCAGTAAGAAAAACACATGAAAAATGTGTTAACAGTACACTGCAAAGATTCTCAAACTTTTTGGTGTTAAAGATTATTGGGACCTTAATGATTATAGAGGACCAGAAGAGCTTTTGTTTATGTGGGTTTGTCTATCAATATTTACCATATTGGAAACTAAAAATGAGAAAATTTAAAAATATGTATTAATCAATTTAAAAACAACAGTAATATATCCATTATATGTTGACATAGTATATTTCTATGACAAGTAAGAATTTTTCCAAAACCAAAAAATATGAGCAAGAAGAGTGGCATTGTTTTACATTTTTGGAAAACTCTTAAATGTCTGGCTCATTAGAAGACAGCTGGATTCTCCTATCTGCTTCTGTATTCAGTTTATTATGAAGTGTTGTCTTCGTTTGGTTGAACTATATGAAGAATATCTAGCCTCACACAACTATGTATTTGGAAAAGGAAGGAGTATTTTGATAGCATTTTTAGATAATTTTGGTTATTCTTCTTTGATATTCTACCAAAACACTTTAAGTGGTAGTAACTTAAAGACTGGTTGCAATGAAGAATCAGAAACCATATCAATAAACATTTCTTACTCCATTATATTAAAGTCCACTTTAATAAATATTAAATATTGTACTTTAAATGGATCTTTTACTCATGTGTGATTTTTTTGTAACATTATTCATTGATTATTCAGTTGAATAATTATTCGGTTGAATAATAATATTTGGAAAATATTGGTTCACTTATGCAGACCTTACAAATGTTGAATAATGTTGACATTACATTTTATAAAATGTAAAAAAATAATCACATGTTAATATCACCATTGATCTCACCAGAAC
This sequence comes from Grampus griseus, assembly GCF_964374135.1. Classification (NCBI taxonomy): domain Eukaryota; kingdom Metazoa; phylum Chordata; class Mammalia; order Artiodactyla; family Delphinidae; genus Grampus; species Grampus griseus. The sequence goes on from NC_138998.1 coordinate 78,875,057, forward strand.
AGCCTTTAAGTATTGGGAAGCCATTAAGCTCACAATGGCAGATTCAAGCTTTCCAAATTTTACTATTTACTCAAATTTTATCTTTGGCAACAAACAGTTATCAGTTATTTCCCTTGAAGTGAGAGTCTTACTTTGTTCAATTTTGAGAAAATGTCATCCAGGTACCTAAGTCTGGATGATTAGTCTGTCAGTTGTTCTTTCAAGTACAAGCCCTGATCCGTGGAAAAAGCGAATAGTTGAGTTAGCCTTGAGCTCCAGCAGCTGCCCCAGCGCTTCTCCTTGGGACACCATTTGGCTCTGGTAGCCACATATGAGATTCATGTTTCATTCTGCCCATTCGGTCACACAGAATATTAGAAAAGGTCAAGATGTAATGAAACTGCTGTTGTTGCTTCACAAAGACATTTTTTTAAAACTGGTTTTCCTTTCTTAACTGTGAGTGCGTGATGGTGATGACTACAATAACTTCTCCCACGGTTTCGTGACAGTGGCTTGACTTGTGCCAAGGCACCAGCAGTTTTACCCACCACTGCTTCTGCACCATCCGTGCAAATGTTAACTCAGGCAAAGAGGCAGATAACACTTTACCATTATTAAGAAAAAAGCTTTTACCTCATGGACTTTCTGTCAGGATCTGGGAGACCCCCGTGGGTCTGTGGACTAGACTTGAAATGCTGGTGTACTGTGATGGGATGTTAGTTTCTTTTTTTAAAAAAGTGTTTTAGAGACAAATAGCCACACAATTATTCTATGTTATGGGGGATGGCATTAAATGGAGAATGCATGCATTAAAAAAAAAAAACATTTAAAATTCTTTATTTTTGTATGATAATTTTTTAAATTATAAAAGTAACATATCCTAAAAATTCAGACAATGCAGAAGTGTTTAAGAATTGACTCAAACCCACCTCCACCCACCGAATTCTCTGCTTTTACTGTGCATTGTTCTGGACCTTTCTGTAACCACAAACAAAGCCTGCATGCACATGTAATTTTTTTAAAAAAATAAATAATGCCATAAATACTGTTCTGCAACTTATTTTTAAAACGTAACAATTTAGGGCTTCCCTGGTGGCGCAGTGGTTGAGAGTCCGCCTGCCGATGCAGGGGACACGGGTTCGTGCCCTGGTCCGGGAAGATCCCGCATGCGGCGGAGCGGCTGGGCCCGTGAGCCATGGCCGCTGAGCCTGCGCGTCCGGAGCCTGTGCTTCACAACGGGAGAGGCCACAACAGTGAGAGGTCCGCGTACCGCAAAAAAACACACAAAAAAACAAAAAAAAATAACAATTTAATATGGGTATCTTACCACATCTGTTACATGGATCTACCTCATTCTTTTTAGTGACCATTTAGTATTTCACAGCATGTATATACTGTAATTTATTTAGCTGTTTCCCCATTATTGGATATTTATGTTGTTTCTGATTTCTTGATATTAATGATGTAGTAAACATCTTTGTACATATAACCTATAAATTTGTGTAGGTATTTTTGTCGTCTGGGTTGCCCAAAATGGAATTTTTTGGATGTACACATTTAGCATTTGGGGGGAGACGAGCATTGTGTAAAAGTTCATGGGTTTGTATAGTCAGACAGGTTGGGTTTGAGTTCCTGACTTATTTATTTGTTCTATGACTTTGGGAGTGTTATGATGTCCTGAGCTTGAGTCTGATTATCTTGTATCAGTGCGTTGAGAAGTACTAAATTAAATGAAATGACACATCTCTCAACTGTCTAGCATAGTGCCTGGCATATAGAAAATGCTTGGTTAGTAATAGTTACTGTTATAAGTATTGCTAAGCCCCAACTTGAGTCAGGAGGCAAGAGTTCTATCCAGGGTTGTCAATGGAGGTGTGACCTGGGACGCATGATACAGCTCTACAGGCCTGCTTTCATCTGCAAAATGAGGAATTAGGTAGGGTAATCTCTTCTTTTCCAGCTCTGTGATCTCATGATTCTTTAACTTGGCTTCCAAGTATTGAGAATATTGGCAATAAAATAAGCTGGAGATAATATATGACTGGTGTTAACATATTTTTAAAACTTTTCCTAAAATAGTTATATGCCTTTCTTCTCCCTCTCCCCCATCAATATAATGAGACTTTATGGTGATATCTGTTCTGGGAATTAAAACCATCTTCATCTGTTGTAGAAACTTTATAAAAAGTGGTTTCAAATATAAAGAATTATATTTTAAAATTAATTTCTGTTCACTTTGGCTTGGGCTATGTACATACATCTTTATTTTCTTAAATCCTTTATAGCATAGATAGGTATCATATGTGTCAGGAGAGGGTCAGTTGTGAACAGGCTTTAAATGTGACAGAAAAACTTTTTACCACAATCACTGTATCCTCATCCTTTAAATTGATTTTTAGGACCTTTCTCTGCTTTTATCTCATAATGACTTTTCTTGGTCTAAGCCAGGCATAGGTGTGAAAATTTATCTATACTGGGTTACATGATGAATATAGACATTTTAGTCATACTGCTGTTGATTAAAGGTGAAAAGCCTGTGAGCTTTTAAAAAACAATGAGTTTTAGTCAGGGAGGTAGTGATAAAAGCTTTGGAGAGATGTGGTTGGGCACATCTTAATTCTGATGTATGTCATTGATAGTGTTTCCCAGCTGTTCTTTGTGCATTTTCATGAAAGAGAATGTTTTTATACAAAGCTAGGTGGTCTCCCAAATGGACAGTTAGTCACATTAGCGGAACTTTCAAATTAATTCTGAGATTCATAAACTCACTGCCTACTGTGTTTTCTTGGTAAGTATGGTTTGTCTTCAGATCATTAAATTTTTCCTGAAACTAAAACACGCTAGTAGAGAAGGTTCTTGAGGTTTGTACTCCAAAATAGTTATAGAAACTTAAATATGATTCATTTTCATGAAAATATTTTCTGAAAATGTGACTTTTTTACGTGGGCCTCTCACTGTTGTGGCCTCTCCCGTTGCGGAGCACAGGCTCCGGACACGCAGGCTCAGCGGCCATGGCTCACAGGCCCAGCCGCTCCACGGCATGTGGGATCTTCCCGGACCGGGGCACGAACCCGTGTCCCCTGCATCGGCAGGCGGACTCTCAACCACTGCGCCACCAGGGAAGCCCCTGAAAATGTGACTTTTAATTCTTCCTAATTCGTGATTTCACTGTCCTCAGAGCAAGACATGTTTCAGTTGCCCTTTGATATCTCCAGTTTCAGTGTTAACATTTGCACTTCTTTGGACAAATGAATTGTGCTCTTCCCTCCTCCCTCCCTGGTTACTTCGAATCCAGGGGGTTGAGTTGTCTTTCTCATTAATAAGAAAGTGCAATGTTGTGAGCCACTGGGAGCTGGACCAGTAAGGTCTCTTAGAGCCCTTTAATTCCATAATGTCCTTGATCTGATGAAGCCGCTCAGTAAATCTCTTCACAATTTCCACCACCAAGCCATCTGCCTGCATTGAAATAAATCAAATCTGCTTATTCCGTCAACGTCTAACGAATATTCTATAAACTGATGATGATGACCATGAACACGAAAATAATTTGCAATCTTGAGCGCTTCCTCTTGAATTCTCATCTCAGATTCTCTTGACATAGTGGAAGTCGGCCTGCCAGCTTTCTGTTTGACTTGAGAAAGAGGGTAGTGGAGCCCTTTCCCTAACTCCTTGTGGTGTAGTTATCCCAGGTACAGTGAGTGCACTTCTTCAGCTTTTCCACATTCAGATTAAACTTCACAAAACCTTTACTTGCCTTTCTACTTCATATATGCTTGCTAATATGTAAACACACACATAGTTATCTAATTATATATGCGGCAGTTTGTATATATACGTGTGTGATGTGTGTGTATATGTGTACACACACACATACACACGCATATATTTATAATTAAACCTCAGGCAGACTGATTTTATGTGTGGCCCAAGCTTCTGGTGTTGTCCAGACTTTGGAGACTGTGGCAGTCATGCTGTACCAGTGCATGATCCCATCTGACACCACCGACTCTAAACTGTTTCTTCTCAGCGTTCTTAATTTCTTGCTCTCCTTTCTTTCCTCACCACCTTCCTTAATTTAGATCCTTATCCTTTTAAGTTTACAGTATTCTGACAGTTTTCTAGCGGGTCTTTATTTCACCTTTCTTCTCTTTGATCCATGCTTTTGTCTCTGCCAGGTTGCTTTTCTGTCAAACACTGTTTTCATTATATTTCTCCCTTCCATCAACAGCAATAACAACCGCAAACTCCAAAAATCTTTAGTAGTTACTCAGCCTTTTCCTTTATGGAACTAAGTTTACAGTAGCTTCCCACTTTCTTCTGACATGTTCCTGCTGCCTTTCTAGAATTTATACGTTGTTCAGTCCACTGAAGAACGATGACATACAGAGTTATTTTTTGGATTATATTTCAAACTTGTTAAACTTATTAGAAAAGAGAATAGTGACAGGACAGTGTAATATACACAAAAATAGTGTAGAAATATTGAGTACTACTTAGTGAATTATCGTAAGTCATATACTTAGGTAACCATCATCTAGATGCAGTGGCATGCATTGCCCACACCCAATAGCCCCAAAAGACCGTCTCAATCATCCTACCATTCCCTGCTCCCCAAAGGTAACCACTTTTTTTTTTTTTTTGCGGTACGCGGACCTCTCACTGTTGTGGCCTCTCCCGTTGCGGAGCACAGGCTCCGGACACGCAGGCTCAGCGGCCGTGGCTCACGGGCCCAGCCACTCCACGGCATGTGGGACCCTCCCGGACCGGGACACGAACCCGTGTCCCCTGCATCAGCAGGCGGACTCTCAACCACTGCGCCACCAGGGAAGCCCTCTTCTCTCCTTTTTTGTTATCTCCCTCTTCCTCCTCTGTTGCCACTGCCATCTTTGCCATCATTGTCTCCGTCTCCTTCATTAATATCATCCTCATCGTCTGGAACTGAGGTTAGATTCTGACTCTCATGATCTTAATTTTACCATTATATAGTACTCTCCTTTAAAAATAATAATTTAGTCTTATAATAGTATTTTATATTGCTGAGTACCTCGCATCATAACACCACCACCTTACATTTGTTTTGTACCAGGAATTTTAACCCATGGTCCAAAAATGGTTTTCAGAGATGTCACAGAAATTTTTGTGTTGTACACATTTGGTATTTTTCTTGGTGAGAACATCTCAACTTTTAAAAGTATATTTTTTCATTTTCCAATGAACTGTTGAGAAACCTACTCTATGTACACCACTGTACGAGGCATTGTGGGTCATACAGAGTATTCAGTATGGTACCTGGTCTTAAAGAACTTAACACACATGTAACTATAGGTAAAACTGTAAGCGCAGTTACAACTTGGAGATTTATGTGAATCAGAAAAGGAGTAATTGTGGAACCCTTGTTGTCAGAATCATGTGTGGAAGTTGAAGTGCAGATATGTGGTAGTTGAAGTGTCAGGCGCAAGAAGGTAGAGCCAGATAGTTAATGGCCTTGTGCACTGCCTGTCTGGTCTTCATCCCAGTTGATGAGGCAGAACACCTTTGTTTTTTCTTTATTCAGCAGTTTTTAAGGAAAAAATAAAACAAAAAAAAGGAGGGCTTATTATGCTCCAGGCATTTGGGGATAGAAAGATGAATAAGTGTAGGATTCCGTCTTCAGGACTCCATGAGTTTAGTCTAAAAGACAAACATGGTTCAGCTCATTATCATTTAATTTGTCACACTGATATGAATGCAGTGTTGTCTCCTGCTCAATCCTCATTCTTGTTTTGACCAAGCCATGTCATTTCCCTAGGTGGTATGGTTCTTGGGGTCTTCCAGCTCTGCAGCTGGTCACTTTCAGCATGTGCTGGAGTGATGTGGTGGAGGTAGTGGCAGAAGGCAGGTGGAGTCTGAGGCAGCGCTCCCGGTTCCCTAGGGCCTGCATGAAGTGTGTAAGAGACCTAGTAGTGCTTGTGTGTCCGGGTGATAGAGGTCTGAGGTTAGAATGAAGAAATCCATGTGTGTAGGGATTTCAAGATCAGAGGCAAATGGCCGGGACCCCTGAATAAGGATGGGAACCAGCACGTAGCCACCACTGTTCCCCATTCAACACCACCACCACCACTGGAAGGAACATCCCCACAGAGCACCAGTCTTAACTTACTGGTTATTAGTCTGGGAGTAGCGAGTTAAGATACTCCACAGCAGAGGCCAGTAAAGACCCGGAGGACTTTGTGTGGATATGAGGGCCAGCTTTCTTCTCTGCCTTGGGGTAGTTTGAGGACTCTGTCCTTCATGCCGTCAGATACCATCTTGAAGAAAAGCAGGACGAGGGGAAAGAAATCTGAAAGATGGAGCATTTATCTGAGCCATCCAAAAGAGACATCTATGAGATTACTTAAAGAAGGTGTTCAAATTATTGGAGCAGCCTTAGATGACCAGATTGGGCTGAATTGAGTTATCCCCCTCACCCCCCACTACACATCTGGTTTTGGGGTGGGTTGTTGGGAGGTGAGAAGTGGTAAGAAGATCCTGTCAGTTTGAGAGAAAATAGACTGTTTCTTTGCACATGCTTATTTATTAACAAAGAAATGCAGACTTACTTATTGCTGTCCTCTTGGTAACATGTGGTTTAGATGCATGGCCAATCCCACAGAATCCAGGGTCCTCCTCTAGCCAGATGCACCCACCTTGAGCTTTGTCCTGGTTTTTAACTGAAGCTGACGTACCAACATGGCAGCAAATGTGTAAACAGTTGCAAGAACCGTATGACAGTGGTTTATTGAATCTCAATAAATGATCTTTTCAGAAAAGCCTCTTTATTTGCTTGATCACTTGGAGTGCTTTTAAAAAATACTTGGATCTGGCAGGCTTCTTCGATACTGAGGTGCCCACAGCGAACCGAATGTGGTTAAACAGCTTGGAACACTGGAGTTGAGTAGACTCTGGGCACATGTGCCAAAGGGTTGGCAAGCCAAGCCGTCCTGCCTCCAGTGCCAGCTCTGACAGGCTCCAGCTCTGCTGCTCCACCGCTTCTAGATGCCTCTCTAAGTCAACACATTTCTCCTGCTTTTAGTGTCCCAAGTTTCCAGTCTAGATGACAAATTTCCATTAAGGTCATAACTGCCATTATTTGGTACCCACCATGTACCATGCATCACCCAGGCATTTTAGGTACATTTACTTGAAGATCCTTAAGACAAGCCTGTGAGCTAGATGAATATTAGCCCTGTTTCCAAGCGAGAAAGTTGACTGTGTGGTTGGAGAGTAGCGTGAATTTCAGTACCTGGAGTTAAGTGCCTGGAAGAGTAAGATAATATGTAAAGTGCCTAGTGCTGTGTCAGGCTCAGACAGTCAGTGACTGGATTACATTTTCTCTATTTTTTTTTTTTGCGATACACGGGCCTCTCACTGTTGTGGCCTCTCCCGTTGCGGAGCACAGGCTCCGGATACACAGGCTCAGCGGCCATGGCTCACGGGCCCAGCCGCTCCGCGGCATGTGGGATCTTCCCGGACCGGGGCACGAACCTGTGTCCCCTGCATCGTCAGGCGGACTCTCAACCACTGCGCCACCAGGGAAGCCCACATTCTCTGTTTTAAGCTCTGACTTTTTGGTGATTTTGTCCCCATTCTAGGGCCTAACTGGAGAAGAATTTGGGGAACTTTTATATGAGCTGCGTGAGCAGGGCTTATAAAGACCTTTAGAACCCTAAGCGTGCGAAGATTACGGTGCCCTTCCTGTGAAGCTCAAAGTAAATCCTAAACTGTAAAGCAAGAGTCAGCAAGTCGAGCACAGTTGTGATTTTTCCTTCAGGAGGACTGCTTTAATCTTTGTTCTGAAATATCAAATATCAACCTTAAAACACCCTCTCTCTCCCTCCTGCCTTGTTGGTGCCTTACGTATTTGTTTGGTGTGCCTGTGGGATAATACAGCATGAGCCATAAAAGAGTTGAGAACTTTGTTTTCATTTATTTCAAATAAGTTGGCATGGTAAATTATAAGTTCTCACATTCAAAGGGGAATGACTGAAAAATAATTATACCAAGAAGAAATTGTGCTTGGCCTTTGTGTTAGACACTGCAGGTGGTAGGATAGAAGTGCACAGCTCCTTTCCAGCCTTCACTGAGTTGACAATTTTCAAGGAGGGAAGGGAGGAAGCATTTTTTTGAATGCCTACTAGATACTAGCCCTTCAAATGTACATTATGTAATTAATCTTCATCACACCGTTGCATTATTTCCATTTTATAAACAAGGAAGAGTTAAATAAGGTCACACCTCTAGTTCCTTTTGGTATCGAAAACCTACCCTCTTCTTGCTTCAGGAAAAGGAGAGAAAGAAAGCACTGTCATTTCAACTTGAAATCCCCTTTCTTCCTCTTTCTTCTGGGCCTGGAAAATAAGGCTTATGCTTCTAGACCGAGGTTGGATGTCACCTTCCATGTGGTCTCCCTGAGTTGGCTTTTCCCCTCCCTATCTCCATAGAACGTTGTTCAGACGTTAGCCCGTCCTGTTTTCTGTAGTCTACACACTCTGCTTTGTTTAACCCCCCTCTTCCTTCCTTACCTTTAGGCACTGTGCCTGGTACACAGCCAGTGCTTAATAGATATTTGTTTCATAAATCATAAGTGATAATTGCATAGCTCAAGCTGTAAGAGCAACTGGACTTCAAAGAGACTTTATGGAACAGCAGGGAACTAGCAGAGTCTCGCAGTATCTGAATAGGATTTAGCTGAGCACTAGGGAGGCGAGACACAGCAGACTGGGGAAGCTGAGTGTGGCGACAACATCAGAAGTGGTCACGTGGAAAGGAGCATTGCTAGCTCCTGTTAGGAAGTAATGTGAGTTAAATTTGGATGCCACGTTTATTATTTCAGCTCTTTGAAAACTGCCCCAATGATATCTCTTTTCTTTTGTTTCCTCAAAATTAATTATCTTTTTGTAGCTATGGCAACTCATTTGAAGCTCTATTATGCTTGTAATCTGTACACATTGAACTATTTGCTTCAGCATTCTAAGCATTTTCCTGCATAGTCAATAATTCTATATTTACAATGTTCTCTTCCTTCTGGTGAAAATTGGCTTTTCCCTTTAGATTTCTAAAGATGATTTAAAAAAGAATTAGGTTTGACAGCTTGACTAATGATTTACCATAAATGACCATCGTCTTTGTCACTAACATTCACGCCATTATTTGCTTATACTGACATATTTCTAGACTGTTTTTACTTTGAGAGCTTTGAACACATGACGCACACCACCCTGGTTTCCCTGATTCCCCTGGTTCCAAGGACCCCTACACCCTCACCCCTGAGGGTCCTACACCTCCCACCCTCCCTGTCGGGCTCCAGCAGCCCAGCGGGACACCTTTTGTGCCTCCTGCCTGGCTCTGTGGTCCAGCCGGTTACACTGTTTGTACCTGTTCTTCCCGTGTGCTGCTCATCCTGTTGCTAGCCTTCCCAGCTCAGCCTTTTTTCCTGGTTGTCTTTTATGTCCTGCTTCTTGGAGGAATTTTGCACCTGCACCCCAGCCCATCTAGGTAGACTAGATGGTCAGGTGGTTCCATGTTTTCTCCTCTTCTTTGGTTAGAGTATTGTTTAGGCTTTGAATCTTTTTCTTCATTGGAAAGTGAGGCACATGACACCTACCCCACTGAGTGATGAAGAGATGGCCCTAACACATGTGGTACATAGGAAGAGTCTGTAACTCTAAGTCCTTGTGTCGTCTTGAAATGCTTGTTCACTTATAATGTAGTGGTAGGTTAAGAATCATGTAACTGACACAGAAAGAAATTATGTTAAGAACTTAATTTTCCTTAAGTCATGGTAAAAGTGCTTTTTAAAGCTTTTACAACCTTTGGATTTATGTTTATGTTCTCCAGATAGATCAGTTTCTTTAGTGAAGTTACAACCTGTGCTGGGTTTCTGTCTCCGTAACACTTGCAGTTAGTTGTGTTAGATAAGCTGGATCTTACACAAGAATTTGAAACGGACTCCCGTTAGTTGTATGGTTTTTATTTCTAATTAAGTGACTCCCTGTTACTAAGAACAGTAATAAAAACTTTAAAAATTTCATCTGAGACAGTCATTGCTTAGTATTACTTATACCACAGTACCTTACAGTGGGAAGGTGTTCAGGAAAGGTTTATGGACCCAGGAAATGTTTATTTCGCTAACTGAGAAATAAACTTCTTTTTTGAGGGCTTTATTAAGAATTACATCTGATGTTTATCACCGGTAATAAACATCATCCTCGATAATGCTTGTTTTTCATTTTCCTTTTACCTTATTTTTGTACTTTAGAAATGTAAAATTGTCCCGTTTGAATTGTGTTTATTTTAAAAATACTTCTAGGTTGTTTTAGTACTTACTAAATATTTGTTTAACTTCCAATGTATATACTCATACGTTTTAGGGGTAATAAAAAGGTATATAAATAAATATTGATCCATTTGCTTCTGGGTTTAATGTTGCAAATTTCAGACTAGAAGGGGAAAACTTCTTACGCTTACGGTGGCTTTTTGTGAACATTTCTGCAGCTGTCGTACAGTTCCAGAACTGTATATCCGGAAAACACCTTTAGTCTCTGGTTTCTCTTCGTTGCTGACCTCTTTCTTCCTTCCCCTCTTGCCTCTATTCTGGCATATTCTGGTTGTATAATAAGAAACCCAGAGAGGTAAAATGTTAAGTGGTAAAGTTTGGACCAGAACCCAGGTTAATGCTCTTTCCAATAAAGGCAAATAATACAGCCAAGCAATGTTTCAGTTACTTTTTCTGTCTTGTTCACATTAATTTTAACCGCTTTAGGATCAAACATCATCTCTTCCTAGGGTCTTTCTGTTTCTGTCACACCACCACCTCAACAAAATATTATACAAGAGGGCTTCCCTGGTGGCGCAGTGGTTGAGAGTCCGCCTGCCGATGCAGGGGACACGGGTTCGTGCCCCGGTCCGGAAAGATCCCACATGCCGCGGAGCGGCTGGGCCCGTGAGCCATGGCCGCTGAGTCTGCACGTCCGGAGCCTGTGCTCCGCAGCGGGAGAGGCCACAACAGTGAGAGGCCCACATACCAAAAAAAAAAAGAAAAAAAAATATTATACAAGAAAATTGTACATATACCATGAGTGTACACAGGTGTGTATAAATAGCGCATGTGTTTGTATAATTGTGGTAGGATTATTTAAACACAGTGGAGATGTGTGCACATATATATATATATACACACACACACATATATATATGTGTATATATATATGTGTGTGTGTGTGTGTGTGTGTGTGTGTGTGCATATATATATATATATATATGATACCCTGCCCTTACTACAATTATGCTTCTGTCATGTCCTCCTATTCCAGACTGGGTAAGACAAAACAGACAAGAAAATACGCAAATTTCATTTCAGAATCTGTAGCAGCTGGAGTGAACTCAAACAGATGGGCTTTTCCACCCTGATTATCCTAACTTCCTAAATTTAGAAATACATGCTTTAAAAAAATGTAAATTACCCCAGGGGGTGGTGTAGCACATGCCAGGCAGTGCTAACCAGTGCAAATAGATGTCATCTGCTGACTTAGATGAATCTCAGCTCCCACTTTTGTGTCTCTGTTATTTCTTTCCCTTTAGATTTGTTTTATGTCACTGCTTTCCTTTCTGAAAATGTAGTGTTAAGCCTCTTTTCACATATAGGTTAATATTATTTAACATTGGTGCGATTTATATAGTGTCTTAAACCAAAATAGTGTTTAATCTGTCTTATTACTCAAAGTTCCTTCTAATTGGTGGAAAAGGATAGGAAAGAGACATTAGATGAGCAGTTTCTTGTATCTTACCTTTGCAGCTAACTAGCTGGGTGAATTTGGACAAGATACTTACTCTACCATCAAATGGGTGGACTGGACTCAGTGGTCTCTAACGTACCGTTCAGTTGTAAAGTTCTTTGTTTCTGAAAATTATCTGTATCTATAAATTATTTTGTGCAGTGTTGTGGCCTTAAAATCTAGCTCAGTGCGTGGCACATAGCAGGTGTTTAATAAACATTGTCAAAAGCATCAATACAGCCTTACATTTTCAGTTTTACAAAATTCATTGGGCAAATTGTTTTAGAACTAAGTGTTTTATAGCCACCCTGTCCCTATTAGAATAACTATGTATATTTCTCTCCTGTGTCTTATAGTTAAGTTGAGGAGATAACAGTCATCCAAGGACATAAAAAGCAATATCCAAATAAGTGAGGAGGTTTGTGAATATGCACATCACCTGCACTGGAATGTGAGTTGTATGGGCAATCACAGTCTATGCAAATGAGTATGTCCATAGAATCTCCTTTATTCCAAAGTTACAGGCGGGAAAGCAGACAGCAACCTGTAAGTCCATCAACCAAGGAAGTGGAATGATCAAGTTTTCAAGATGAGGTCAGAAATGAGTCCAGAAGCTTCATCTTAGGTGATGAGTAGGAGTTCAGGAAGTAAGGGGAAATGTTGAAGGGAGGGGGCCTGAGAGGGCCAGCCCTCTGGCAGAAAGAGTAGATGAGCAGAGTAACAGAGGCATAAAGTCGTCTGAGAGCGACGAGTAGTTCTGCATGCCTGGAGGGTAGGGTTCCCCGGGAGCAGAGGCCAGAGATGGGCCAGCAGGATAGGCCAGCACAGGGATCTGGACTACCTGGTGAGCAGTGGGAAGCCATCCCAGGGTTTTCAGGAGGAATAACTTGCTCAGCTTTGCTCTTTTAGCAATTTGGCTTTAGCAGCAGAGTGGAGGATGGTTTGGAAGTGGACCAGGAGGGAGATGGCGAGGTCAGCTAAGAGGCTGTTGTGGAAGCTCAAAATCATGTGAGGTTCATCATAAATGTTGATAAATTAAGTCCAAGAAGAGAGACATACTCTCAGTAAATCTTAGAAAAACTCAAAGCTTCCCTCCCCACAAAGTGAAGACTTGTAAAGAGAATATTTTCTTCTCAGAATGGGGGAAATGTAAGAAGGAAAAAAGTGTTAAGTTTGTGGGAGTTTCATTAATATATGGATAAATGTGAATAATTGAAAGGTTATTAGTGTTGTATTGAGCCTGAAATCTAGGCATTTGTGTCTATGTTCTAGTTCTGTGGTTGGTGACCAGGCCAGACCTTAGAAGTCTAGATAGCATGATAGACAAATTCAGTTTCAGTAAAACAGTGTCCATCTGAGCACAAACTAAAACAAACCACTTTTTTACAGGGGGTATACAATTGTGAATACATCAAATAAAGCATGTAGAATCATAGTGTAGCCCTTATTTGGGAATTTCGTAAGGTTTGGGAAATGTCATAATGAATAATCCTGAAAATGAGAGGTCTTTGTGGTTTTTCTTTTCTCAAATTTGCCTTGAGTCACTAACCACTGATGGTTTGCCAGGTTCTCTGTATTTCTCAGAGGTCCCCAAGAATCTCTGACAATCTCTTGGCCTCAAGGGTCTTTTCAAAGATTCTAATTAAGTTGCATCTTCCACTTCCTGGAATGGATCCTCTCCCATCATCCTCTCCCTCCTCTTTCCCTTTACCTTAGACTCCCCAGTAGAAGTACATTAAGCTAATTTAGCCCTTATTAACTGTAGCTTCCTTCCCACACCCCACGGGGAAATGGTTTTTAAAAATTTACATCCCTTTTACTTCGGGTATTTTTGGTATGGAAATGAAACATTTATTTTTTTAGTTTGGTTGATGTAATTACAGCCTTTATTGAACCATGATTTCATGGAAGGTGGTAAGATGGTGAGTTGCCTGTGACTAGGTCACTCGTCTTACTACAGAAAAAAGGCCCTCGAAGTGGGCATCGATGATTTTTTTAAAAATCCACTTTGATAAGGTACAGTTTGAGTACAAAACTCTGCATCCATTTTAAAGTACACAGTTCGATGACAGTTGTATAGACATCCATGGACCCACCACTGCTGTCAAGCTATGGAACATTTTTACTGCCCCCTAAAGATTATCTGTCTCATTTTGCATCCCTCCCTCCCTTCTTCTGCCTCTGGCCTCAGGAAACCACTGATCTCCTTGCTGCTACTGTGTGTAGGTTTGCATTTTATGGAATTTTTGTGAATGGAATCAAACAGTGTGTACTCTTCTGTGTCTAGATTCTTTCACTCAGCATGATGATTTTGCCATGTTGTTGCATGCATTGATTTGTTGCTTTTTTATTGTTGAATGGAACCCTTTTGCATGGATATACTACAACTTGTTTTTCCATTCTCCTATTGAGGAAAATTTGAGTTATTTCCAGTTTGGGGGACTAATCTTGTATGAGTCTTTGTGTGAACACGTTTTCAGTCTTTTGGGGTAAATAATTTTACGTGGAATGGTTGATGTTTAACTTTCTAAGGAAACTTGCCAAACTGTTTTCCAAAGCAGTTACCTCATTTGTTTTTTTTTACCCCACTACCAGTGTGTAAGAGTTTCAGTTGTTTCACATCATTGCCAAGACGTGGTGTGGTCAATCTTTTAAAATTCTGGCCATTCTAATGGACGTGTAGTGGTTTCTTGTGGTTTTAGTCTGTATTTCCGTGATGACTAGTGATGTTGAGCATCTCTTCACTTGCTTAATGGCCATTTGTATCATTTCTTTAGAGAAGTGTTTGTTCAGACTCTATTGCCAATTTTTTAAAAATGGGGTGTTTGTCTTATTATTGAGTTGTAAGAGTTATTTATATATTCTGGATACCATTTTTTATCAAATATATGTATTGTAAATATTTTCTGCCTTTTTATGGGTTGCCTTTTTACTTTATTAGTGGTGTCTTTTGAAGAGCAAAAGATTTTAATTTTGAAAAGTCCACTATAATTTTTTTCTTTTATGTTTTGTGCTTTTAGGGTCATAAGAAATGTCTACCAAAAGTTGCAGATATTTTCTCCTATGTTTTCATCAGTGAGATTTATAGTTTCAGCTTTTACATAAATGTCTGTGATCCGTTTGGAATTACTTTTTGTAATTCAAGGTTAGGTGAGAGTAGATGTTCATATTTATTTATTTATTTATTTTTGGCTGTGTTGGGTCTTCCTTGCTGTGCACAGGCTTTCTCTAGTTGTGGCGAGCGGGGCCTGCTCTTTGTTGTGGTGCAAGGGTTTCTCATTGTGGTGGCTTCTCTTGTTGCGGAGCATGGGCTCTAGGTGCGCAGGCTTCAGTAGTTGTGGCTTGTGGGCTCTAGAGCGCAGGCTCAGTAGTTGTAGTGCACGGGCTTAGTTGCTCCGTGGCATGTGGGATCTTCCTGGACTAGGGCTCAAACCCGTGTCCCCTGCGTTGGCAGGCAGATTCTTAACCACTGCACCACCAGGGAAGCTCCTTAGCTCATTTTTAACTAGTATCATTCCTCGAGTTCAAAATTATATTTACTTAAGGTGACCAGATGGCCTATTCTTTGCTACTGTTCTTGAGTATTGAGGTATTAAGAGAAGCATCTTGGTGTTTGCTAATGTAGGAATTGCTCCCATCTTTCTTGCCTTTCCCTGCCTTTCCCTTTCTTGTTGTGTTCATTACCTTTATTCCTTTTAAACAAGGCTGTTGGGAATCCCGGTTGAATCTCTGTGACCTCATGCATACTGCTTTGCCAGAGGAAGCCCTATTCTTGGTACACTCTGTGCAGTGATGTCACCTGACTCTAAGTCTAGCTGGCTCTGAAACAGGGGTCTGAGAGAGAAAACTAGCTGACAACACACAGAGCCCCAGAGGGCAGCCTCTGGGATGACTCTTCTCTTCCTAACGTCCTCTACTTTCCCTTCATCCCTGATTCCTCCATTTTTGTCTTACCCCTTGTTTGCTCATTCCTATTCTCCCTCCTTCCCTCATTGTGCTAATTAAATTATTAGATTAATATTCAAAATCATATCAAAATAGTATCTTATGTTTCCTAGCCAATAAAACATTACCTTATTTTATTTATTTATTTATTTTTTTGCGGTACGCGGGCCTCTCACTGTTGTGGCCTCTCCCGTTGAGGAGTACAGGCTCTGGACACGCAGGCTCAGCGGCCATGGCTCACGGGCCCAGCCGCTCCGCGGCATGTGGGATCCTCCCGGACCGGGGCACGAACCCGTGTCCCCTGCATCGGCAGGCGGACTCTCAACCACTGCGCCACCAGGGAAGCCCCATTACCTTACTTTTTAAATTGTCTGTTTCATTTGAAATTTAGGCATTGTATGTTTTAAGGTAGATGTTAGGTATTTTATAGATCCTTCCCTTCCTCAATTTGTAGGGTAGCTGAAAATAGTGTGACAGAACAGTAGAGAGTGAAGCAAGAAAGTCCATGAACTCCCAATTATGTGGGAATAGAAATACCTGGAGAGGCTGAGTGTAAACAAAATAATCTTTTTATCTGTCCTATCAGTTCTCTGTTAAAGTCCTAAGTTATTATTGTTACTGTGATGGTTATTATTTTGGTAGTATTATGGATGTCTCGAGGAGTGTGTTATGGAAGACGGTGTTGGATGGAGAGAAAGCTTTGGTAGCAGAATTTCAAATATCTTAGTCTAACACTATTACAGCTTGGTCTTTAGAATTTACAGTCTGAGAGACTGAGCACAAGTAGATTACAAGTAGGTTAAGGAATGTACGCTCTTCATGCTCATGGGCATGTTTATTTGTAAAAGAGGCTAAGCTCTAATTCAGGAAAACTCCAGGGACTTACTTAAAATGACCAACAATATCTGAAAGAGGTCTGTAGGGGAAGATGTACACAGTTAGCATTCAGCACTGCTGCCTGCTTCCTCCTCCTAGAAACTCCTTGCTTCTTATTCCCCTGTTTCTCTTTCTACTGCTCTGACTTCAGTTTCTATGCAGGATCTTTCAACACTCAGATTTAGACTGTGTATTGCAGACAAGTGCATGGCAGAGGGAGGGATAGAGAAAATGAGGAGGAAAGTTGACTTTCCTGAAAAGATTTCACAGTGGAACTTTACTATTTGGTTTAGATGTTTAGGAATTGATAAAGTTCAAGGACACATTCCAAAGCCAACTGAAATGAGCTTTGGACTGTCTGTTGCTGTATTTGTATTGACCTTCATTTCAGGTTATAAATGTGGCTTGTCCTTTTTCTTTTGTGGAGATACCTGAAATAATCTTGAGTAGGGGTCATCTTGCTTTAGTTAGTTATCTTTTTTTTTTTTTTAATCAAGAAATGTGTATTCTTCTGGATGGAAGGCTGTCAAGATTCCAGCCCACAGTGATTCACTGTATAATGTTGGTCAAATTAATCCCTCATGAGTGTCAACTTCCTTATCCATATAATGAGCTAAATGGAGTACATAAACTTAAAGGTCTCTTTCAGTTTTGACTCAGTGATTAGGAGGACATTAGGGAACTTTGATAAGGCTATTTTAGTAGAGGATTTGAAACGGAAGCATCCGGAAGGAAAATGGAGGAGGTAACGAATGTGGATTATATTTGGGCAGCTTGACTAGAAGAAGGAGAGAAATTTGACAACAGAGGAGAGAGCAGGGTCAAAAGAAAATTTTCAAAATAACAAAATTTTTTGCTTTTTTGAAGGCACAAAGGAAGCGGCCAAAGAAAAGGGAGCACCTGAAATGTGAAGTGGTTGGGTGATGAAACAAACAAGATCCTGGTGGAGGTTGAGAGATGCTTTAAGTAAAGGAAGGAGTTACCCTACCTCCTGTGGGATGGAAGAGAAGGGCAAAAGGATAGGTAAAAAGATGGACACTACAGTGTGGTAGAGAGAATTCCTTGAATTTCTTCTAGAAAAGGTGAAAAGTGAGGTGTTTGCCAGGAGTTGGAAGGGTAGGATGGGAAAAGGAGTTAAGAAAGATGCATCTTTGGAAGAGCTTTTAAAGTCTGTCTGCTGTGCACTCAGTGAGAGATGATTAATGGGAATATCTGTTGGAAGTTGGATGGTGAATCAAAAAGCCAACCTTTTTTGTTCATTTTGTTTTATATTTTTAGATTTGTGATTTTTGTTCCCCAACAACTCTGGGTGTCAGTTGGTCACTAGTACTGTAGGCAGCTTGCTTTGTTCTCACTGTTTTTTTGACCTGAGACCCTGTTTCTCAAGAACCTCCCTATGAATTAATTTTTACAAAGCATTCTGTCATTTTGGGGCAATACTAGCTAATGTGGTTAAAATAAAAGTGACCTTAAATGGACATTCTGTTATTAAGTACTATTGCTATAAAGTTTATATATAATATATGCTTTAATTTAGCATTATAAATGAAGAAACATTTTGACTTTTTTACTTAACAAGTGATGTGCAGTGTGATTAGAAAAATCAAATATTTTCAAAACTTTTTTGCTCAATCATTTCTTATGAGGATTTTTCAAGAAACTCATGTTTTTACTGCCGTTTCCTTGTAGCCCTGAAGGAAACCCATTGTAATGAAATGAAGGAACCCATTGTAGGTGCTATTTCAACCATTGATGGAATATAGAAAGGATTTGGGATGAAATTAACTCTAAGATTGCTGTGTTCTGTGTGATTCAAGCGGGTGTGTATTGAGCAGTTTTAAGATTACAGACATAATTGTGATAGTTCCTTTTTTACAAAATGGTTTTATCATTGTGGTTATATATAACCTAGTTATTGAATACAATGTTTTTGAAAGTGTTCATTTCTTTTAAAATAATCTTAGACATGGTTTACTTTTTGAAAATGTCATCTATTGTAAACATTTCTATCTTGGAAAAAGGTTATACATTCACATGGCTCGAACTTCAAAAAATATATAAAAGAATACTTCATTGAAAAGTTTCCCTTGACCACATTCCTCCAATATGTCTCCTTCACAGGGCAACCAATGTTGTTAGTTTTTTTTTTTTGTTGTTAAGAAATATCATTTTAGAGTTATTTTAAGCATATTCAAATACATGTATAACCCTCCCCTTTTTCCTACACAAGTAGTAGCACACTGTACCTGTATGCTTCCTTATTCTTTTTTTAATATCTGCACAACATTTCATTGTATTGGTGTACCATAACTTGTCTTCCCTGTTGATGAATATTTAGGTAGTTTCCAAACTTTTACTATTGTAAACAATGCTAAGGTGAATAAACATATTGTATATACATTATTTTGCATGTGTAACAGGATTGCTGAATTTACTTTAAATTAATCACATCAAAGAAAGCACCACCTGTCACATTTTAAGGCAACAGGCTTTTGGACATGAATATAGAAAGTGCAGATTGAAATTTAAGGTTGTGTTGAGGCATTGAAAAGAAATAAAAACCTTACTTTGTTATCCTGTCTGGTATTTTGTCTTATTTTTTAAAAACTATTTTTGAGGCTTCTTTT
Source organism: Grampus griseus (assembly GCF_964374135.1). Classification (NCBI taxonomy): domain Eukaryota; kingdom Metazoa; phylum Chordata; class Mammalia; order Artiodactyla; family Delphinidae; genus Grampus; species Grampus griseus. The sequence continues at coordinate 78,894,276 of NC_138998.1, forward strand.
TGAATACAATAATAGACAAAATATTTCAAGCTGCTATTTGTAAGTACTTTTCTGGCAGATAGCACATTGTGGGGGCAGTCTTTATTCCCCATAGATGAAAAGCCACTTTTGATGTTATATTTTCTGTATCTTTCCTTTTTTTCCATTGGATTTGGAAGTACTGGAGACATTTTGCAAGGCATAAGAAATTTGACCAGATAATGCGATATACACAGCTGGTAAATATCATCTTGAGTTGAAGTTGCAGGATTTAACATTTGTGTTATTTTATTGACTTATATTTCAGTAATTCTCATGTTTTCTGTATTTAACCAATGGTTCTTTATAGATATCAAATAAATGATATATGACTAAATATAAATCAGTTTAAAACCTTAGTACTGGCAAAGTCACCAGGCTGCTGTCTGTGGTCACCTGAATAGTTAACCAGCTGACTAGGTCATAAGCCGACCCCTCTTACACTGTAGTCATACGTGTTCCCTGGATATGCAGAAAGAGGTTCTCAAAAGTTCTGTTTTAAAAGTTAAAATATTTGAATAATTATTTTATTATTGACTTAAAAATTGAATATTATCTTATTGAACTTGAAGGGTTTGTATTCAGTAGTTAAGAAACACTGATATTGAGGAAAGTTAAGGAGGGAAAAGAATTAGGAGGTTGTAATCAGTGTCCCCTACATCTGCGTTTGGAAAAGTAATCATTACTTAAAGAAACTCTCTGGAATCTCTTCATGTTTATTTGTCATGTACAGTATTTTATATTAAATGCTTTGCACAGTACTATAGGAAGCCCGCTGTAAGTCATAATTTAATTATTATTGTCTAAAAATCCTTGTAGCAGCACATTCTAAGGCAGCTCTCTAGTGTCAGTGGGAGAGAGGAAGGGATATAACTTTTGTATCTGTCGCCTAAACTGTTAACTTAGTCACGTGCCCAGACTGAGAAATTGCCTGGTGTAGTGGTCAGGATACGGACTTCCAAGCACGGCCCCAGATGTACTGTCTGAGAGTCAGGAATGATTTATGATTAACTAATAGAGAAGGCACTTGGAAATTGGTGAGGACATCAGATAACAGAGGTATTGCAAAAGCAGTTTGAAGGAAGTGCCCAAATCATAGGCTTTGCGACCAAGTCACCCCTTGTAAAGATCCCACCACAAATCTAGTGCTATCTCAGTGGTTTCTCTTGTCCTTGAAATGCTAACCTAGACCTGACCTGGAGCTGCCGAATTTCAGATTAGAGAGACACTTTAATCTCTTCTAAGAAGCTGAGCTTGCTTCAAGCTTTATTAACTTAGTTCATGATTATCTAAAATAGTCTTAGTCCTGTTTACCATAGATAACTCTACTTCTGTTCTGAAACAGTGAAGCCAAATGTCATTGGGATCCAGGCCCATACTGCCAGTTGCCAGTAGGGTAACTCTACTTAGATGTACCATAGGCACCTCAAACCCAGCCGGCCTGTAACTGAATTCATCGTCTTGTCCCAGACCTGATCCTCTCTCTTTCATTCTTTCAATGTACTAGGCACTGAGTATCCCAAGATGAATAAAACCGGACATGTTCTCTGTCTTGGACATTAAGTGCAATGGGAATTCACGGAAGGCCTAAACTTCAAAAAACAGTTTTTTTTAACACCTTAAAAAACTAAAAATAGAACTGCCATATGACCCAGCAATCCCACTACTGGGCATATACCCTGGGAAAGCCATAATTCAAAAAGAGTCATGTACCACAATGTTCATTGCAGCACTGTTTACAATTGCCAGGACATGGAAGCAACCTAAGTGTCCATCATCGGATGAATGGATAAAGAAGATGTGGCACATATATACAATGGAATATTACTCAGCCACAAGAAGGAACAAAATTGAGTTATTTGTAATGTGGTGAATGGACCTAGAGTCTGTCATACAGAGTGAAGTAAGTCAGAAAGAGAAAAACAAATACCGGATGCTAATGCACATATATGGAATCTAAAAGAATGGTACTGACGAACCTAGTGGCAGAGCAGGAATAAAGATGCAGACATAGAGAACGGACTGGAGGACACAGCGGGGGAGAGGAAGCTGGGACGAAGTGAGAGAGTAGCATTGACATATATACACTACCAAATGTAAAATGGATGGCTAGTGGGAAGCAGCCACATAGCACAGGGAGATCAGCTCAATGCTTTGTGATGACCTAGAGGGGTGGGATAGGGAGGGTGGGAGAGATATGGGGACATATGTATACTTATAGCTGATTCACTTTATTGTACAACAGAAACTAACACAACATTGTAAAGCAATTATACTCCAATAAAGATTAAAAAAAAAAGTTTATCCTTGTTTGTAGACTGGATTGGAGTGAGTCGAGGAGAGTGGTGAGGAGAGTGATTGAGGCCATTGGAGAAATCAAGGAGTGAGGTGATGGTGGCATGCACCAGAGTGGCGGCAGTGGCGATAGAAGTGGTGGATAGATGAACCAAATTTTGGAATTAGAATCAGTGGCACTTGGTGATGGACTGAATGGTGGGGGCGTGCTCTGGAGATCCCATGTCAAAGGTGATTCCCAGGTTTCTGGCTCAAACAGTAGCATCAGCCTGGTGCCACATACTGAGATACGAAACCCTACACTGGAGAACAGGTTGGGGAGCAGCAGCAAGAGTTCAATTTTGAGAATTATTAGACTTGAAGTATCTTTAGGAGAGTCAACTGTCTCTTGTACGTTTCCTCTTATCAATGACATTAATTCTCTTCATGCAGGCTAGAAGCCCAGAAGTTATCCATGATTCTTTTTCCTCACTCTCTACATTCAGTAAGTCGTGAACTCTTGTCAATTCTGTACTTCTTTAGAGTTTTCTGGACTCTTTTCTCCCCTTTCTCCATCATTAGTGATTATTTTAAGCATTGGTCATTTTCCCCTGGACTATTGCGCTAGCTTCCTAATAATCTCCATCTCCTGTTATCCTCTCTTTAGTCCAAAGTTTTCCACACCTTCTTCTGCCAGAGCACAAAGGGCTCTTCTGTGGTGGGGGGTAGAGGGACATTGTCCAGGCTCCTCCACCACTGTTTCAACCAGAAGAGCTTTGCTTTTTTTTTTTTTTTTTTTTTTTTGTGGTACGCGGGCCTCTGGCTGTTATGGCCTCTCCCGTTGCGGAGCACAGGCTCCGGACGCGCAGGCTCAGCGGCCATGGCTCACGGGCCCAGCCGCTCCACGGCACGTGGGATCCTCCCGGACCGGGCACGAACCCGTGTCCCTTGCATCGGCAGGCGGACTCTCAACCACTGCGCCACCAGGGAAGCCCGAGCTTTGCTTTTTTTACATCTTGGGTTTCTGTGTAAAATTTCATTTGAAGACGCATTAAAAATAACATAGGTCAATAAAAACTGAAAAACCTCTTTCCCTAGTGAATCTTCATCCTGCAAACAGTTACGTGGATGATATTTCTAAAATGAATCCGATCGTTTCATTCACTGCTTAAAACCTTTCAATGCCTCACTATTACCTTTAGGGTGAGGTTTAAAATTTGTAGCATATCCACAAGATCTTTCGTGATCTGACTTAATTTCCCCAACTCATCTTCTAACATTCTAGTCTCACCCTTATTTGTTCCCCAGTTTCTTTCAGTCCCCCAAGCCTATTTGCCTTGATTCTGGTTTGCTTCCCTTCCTCCATCCCCTTTGCCACACCATTCCCTTTTACCAGTTCTTTGAAGCCCTGCTCAGGTGTTGTCATTCCTATGAGACATTTGTGGGTCATCTCTAGACAAAGTTAATTACTCTCTTCTCTGTACCATTTCCCTGCCCCCATACTTATACTAGTTTGCATACAGAGCACTGAACTTGAATCATGTGCTTACATGTCTGTCTTAGACTTAAGAGGCCATGAACTCCTTGGGCGTTGGGCCCACTGTATCTTTTGTCTGTGTGTTGTAAACCTAGTCCTGACCTATGGTGGACTTCAGTCAGTGTTTGTTGAAGCAAATGGAGCCAAAATTGACAGCAAGTGCTGCTAGGTTTTGTTAATTCTTAGAGATTCAAGGTGTTTGGAATATAAATATTGCGTCCTTTGGTGCCCCCAGAGCCAGTCCAATTCTAGACCAATGCTTGGGATATGAATGCATGTTGATATGAGAATAATTGTTCTACTTCAAATATGTCTGGCCCCATCTGATATCAAGTAGCTTGCAGGATGGCTTTTAGGAGTGCATAAAGATGTGCGGTTTGGCACAATTTAAAAAAAGGTTTATTGAGATATAATTTACATACCATAACACCCACCCATCTATACAGCAGTTTTCAGTATGCAGATTTGTGCATCCATCACTGTAATGTAATTTTAGAACATTTTCAGCCCTCCAGAAGGAAAGCTTGTGCGCATTAATGGTCACTCTCTGCTCTCTCCCACCCCCTCCTAGTACTGGGCACCCTGTAGACTATTTTCTGCCTTTGTAGAGTTGCCTATATGGTCTTTTATGACTAGATTCTTTCACTTAGCATAGTGTTTTTGAGGTTCATTCATGTTTTAGCATGTATCAGTACTTCATTCCTTTTGTTTAATGCTGAATAATGTTATATGTGTGGGTGGACAAATTTCTATTTATCCATTCATCATTTGGTGGACATTTGGATTGTTTCTACTTTTTGGCTTTCATAAAATACTGCTGTGAAAATTTATGGACAGGTTTTGTGTGGACATAACGTTTTCATTTTTCTTGCATATATACCCAGAAGTAAAAATTGCTGGACCTTGTGGCACGTCTCTGTTTAACTGCCAAACTATTTTCCAAAGTGGTTGCACCATTTTACGTTCTCCCCAGCAGTGTGTGAGGGTTTTAGCTTCGCCTCCTCACCAATACTTGTTACTGTCTTTTTATTGTAGCCATTCTAGTGGGTTTGAAGTGGTTTCTCATTTTCCTAATAACTAATAATGCTAGGAATATTTTCATGTGCTTATTGGCCATTTCTATGTTTTCTTTGGAGAAATGTGTTATTCAAACCCTTTGTCATTCTTTTTTTTTTTTTTTTTTTTTTTTTTTGCGGTACGTGGGCCTCTCCCTGTTGTGGCCTCTCCCGTTGCGGAGCACAGGCTCCGGACGCGCAGGCTCAGCGGCCATGGCTCATGGGCCCAGCCGCTCCGCTGCATGTGGGATCTTCCCGGACCGGAGCACGAACCCATGTCCTCTGCATTGGCAGGTGCACTCTCAACCACTGCGCCACCAGGGAAGCCCTGTCATTCTTTAATTGGGTTTTTTTTTTTTTTGTCTTTTTATTATTAAATTTTAAGTTTCTTTGTAGATGCTGGATGCAAGTCCCTTATCAGACATATGATTTATAAATATTTTCTCTCCTTCTGTTGGTTGCCTTTTCACTTTATTGGTGGTGTCATTTGAAGCACAGACATTTTAAATTTTGATCAAGTTTAGTTAGCAAGTCTTCCCTTTTTTGCTTGTGCTTTTAGTACATATCTAAGAAATCATGGCTTAACTCTGGTGCAATTTCTTCAACTTCTCTTTTTCCACTGAACTTTTTTCTTCAATCCCAAAGTGGCTATGGAATCCTTGTCATTTATCTGAGAGCCTGTGACTTGTTACAGCCCCAGGATCAGTTTCACAAAGCCAGGTGCATAAATCAGATAGGCCAAAATTGCATGCGTGCTTGGAGGTGGTGGTGAGGATGGTAACTGTTTGTCTTGCCAGTCTGGAAGAGGTATTTGCGAGAATCTGTTAATGGTGAATAAAAGCTTTTTAAATGTAGATCCAAATAGTGTATAAACAGGCTTTGCGCTCTTTTACTAAATGTTTGAGGAATACCATCTAAGTTAACTACATGCTGGAATCTTAGATTGTGGTTTACACTTGTACGTATGTAGTAAGAGATTTACAAAAGGGGAGTATTTGGGTGAAACCTCCCAGTGTAAGTTGACCACTGGGAGACGCATAACATCCAGACTCAGGCCTGCTATGTGAAATTTTTCAACATGCGAATAACCCTAGTAGTCTTTATTTTTTATTTGACATTTTGAAATATGGGTTGTTTGTGATGATTCTGGTACAATTCCCTGCTCTTCCTCTTAGTGCCAGTTTAAGAAATTGCTAATTGTCCATTCTTGCTGGAAAGTACTGATTTCCATTTGAATATAACAGTCTTTTTGCTGAAACTTTCCTGTGGTTGATTCGAGCAAATACAAGAAGCCTTCTGTTTGTGGACTGAATGTTCAGCCAGCCATGACGTGGCCACTATTCTCAATGAAGCTTATTCATCACTTTCCGTGCTGGTGCATTATACGGGCCTTGCTGAGGATCCTGGGGACTTTGAATGGAGAGCTTCTCCTCTGCTTACCTCCATACACTGTCGGTATTAAGGGATTCTGTTCTTGATCTTTTCCAGACCTTGTGGATAATTAGATCTTTTTGTTTTCCGTTGATTCCCAATAGTGTCTTGCAGATGACAGGCGCTGATTGAGAATTTGTTCTTTTTCTAAGAACGGAATGGCAATTAATGCTCTTAGGAGAAAGTTTTTTGTTTTCTTCTCCTATACATGAACAATTTATCTTCGATCCAATGTCATTTTACACAGGCATAGGCGATATTATGTTTTTGTAAAATAAAATAAAATGAAATGGCTGTTGATGATGTTAGATTCAAGGCTTATTACTCTTTAGGTAAATTAAACTTTTTAATATTTAATCTTGTATACTTGTTGAATAATTAGATTAAGTTTACAGGTTAATTGCTGAATTTCATTTATATAGGTAGAGCTGTAGAGATACAATAGTGGTTATTTGTTCCAGTTCATGACTAGAAGGCAGTCAAAGTTGTTATAAAACTAAGCCTATTATATACTTTGGTAAAATCATGTGCCCTGAAACACAGCAGGCACTTATTATGAGAGCCTGGTCAGACACCGTCAGACACCATGTCATGGCTCTTCAGCCTGTTTCACAACAGTACTGTTATGATAAGCAGTGTTCCCTGTGTGTGTTAGTTATGGCCATTGGGGGTATAAATATCCATGATAGAATAATATTTGAATTGTTTTTGACTACATCTAACACAAGCTTATTTTTTTTTCACAATATTTCATGAAAATGGTATATGCTCGCTCTACATTCCGTACTCCTGTTGCTTTCTCTCAGGAGTCACTGAGTTTCAGGGACTCACTAAGCCTGTGACCTCTATTCTAAGAAAAAGCCTAGCTCTGGATCTCAGTGGAGTTTACACTGTGTGTGGGAGGGCTGCACTTTCCCTGAAGACTGGGTCCTTCCAGAGGAGCTGGCTGGCTCAACAATTTTCATTTCAGGGACTCAGACTTGCCCTGGGGACATTTCAGGAAATACGAATTTCTTCCAGCCAAGGGACCCTCCCTCCCCACTTACCACCACACACACACACACGTACACACACACACACACACACCCCATACCCTTTAGAGATTCCTTGAACCCATAGAATTCTCTTGATTGAAAGTGAGTCTTGGTTTGTTACTTACTGAGGTAAGCACCTCAGACCTTCTGTGGTCCAGAACTAACTTCTGGGGAGTCTCAGGAGACCCTAGAATTGCCCTGGGACTAACAGTGAGGTACCTCCTCTTATTCCCCTTTGTAGCTCCTGTAGTATCTACAATACTGCTCTGTTCATAGAATGTGCAAAATAAATGTGTTGGCTACAACTCTTCTTTTTTTTTTTTTTATGAAAGCTTCTTTCTTTCTTTATTTTATTTTTGGCTGTGTTGGGTCTTCGTTTCTGCGCGAGGGCTTTCTCTAGTTGCGGCGAGCGGGAGCCACTCTTCATCGCGGTGCGCGGGCCTCTCACTATCGCGGCCTCTCTTGTTGCGTAGCACAGGCTCCAGACGCACAGGCTCAGTAGTTGTGGCCCACGGGCCTAGTCGCTCCGCGGCATTTGGGGTCTTCCCAGACCGGGGCTCGAACCCGTGTCCCCTGCATTGGCAGGCAGATTCTCAACCACTGCACCACCAAGGAAGCCTCAGCTACAACTTCTTCTCCACTGATACATGTGAATCTATTTAGATTATTTAAGCCCAATATCATTCTAGAATTTCACATTTCACCCCAGATACCTCCCCTGTTTCTTGGCAACACACGCACTGTTCTTGTGTTTACTGAACTTTCACATTTTCATTCCAGAATTTCCCATTTTATCCCAGTATCTCTCCTGTCTCTCAGTAACACACTCACTCCTCATTCTTATACTTACCGATTTCTCCCTAGTTTAATCACTTACTAAGTGAACAACTGTCTGATTACAGATTCTGACCCATATTGATAAGCAAGGAATATTATGCATATTATACCTTTAAAAAATTTTCTCTAATGATACAGGTGTGCTCCAGGATGACAATTATGAACCTCAAGGTTATGTAATTTTCATAAGTTTTAGGTTGTCCACATTATCTCTCTAGGTAGCCCACAAACAGATGAAGACTTGGCTTAAAAACAACTCTTCCCACAGAGAAATAGGATGTGACTCTAAATTCCTTGATTTCTCTGTTTTAATTCTGATCTAAACTTATATGTAATAGTTGATAATTATTTATTCATTTGAGTAGGATCTGTGATATAAGACAAGTGATTTTTTTTTCTTGAAAATAGTTTGTTCTGATTGCAACAGGTCAACATATTCTAGGTGGATTATGCTGAATAAAAACTCCATATTGTCTCTTCTTAAAAAAATAAAATAAAAAAATGAAACATTTCTCTAAGTCATTCTCTCTTGCCTGTTTTCCTTGACATATGCAGGTTTCTTCACTTTCCACCTAGATTATTTTCCAGTATGTTCATAACTGGTCTCTATCTCTCCCTGTTCTCTCTCCCTTCAAATCTGCCTACTGTACTTCTGAAAGAATACCTTTATGAAAATATAAACACGTCCTTCTCCTGGTTATAAAAATGGTCAGTGATTCCCTCTTGCGTTTTGGGTAGAGCCCAAAGCCTAAACTATAAAGTCATACAAGTTTCTTTGAATCTTTGTAGCTTAACTTTCTGCACTTTTACTGTTTATTACTTTGCCTCAAAGTCTGTGCTGTAAACATACCATCTACTTTTATGACCCCCAGGCTTTTGCAGATGCTCTTCCTCTGCCTGAGATGCCTTTCACGTCTCACTATGTCTGATGTATCCTTTGCAGCTCAAAGGTTATCTCCTCTCTGGAGCCTCTCTGAACACGCCATTTGTCTTCGTCTGTGCTCATACAGTATTGTATTATATATAGTACTTCTGTTATATCACTTTATTGCTTTGTGTACCAATACTTTTGTAAAATGTAATAAAAATGAAATAGAAAAATGAGGTGTAAAGAAGACATAGAAAATAGAAACCTCATTTTAAAATTATTAGATTCAGCAGCCCTAAAATGACTAGGTTTCTAAATGTTTATGCTCAGTTTTGAACTTAACTATGTTTTTATGGACCAACAGCAAACAATTCACAGGTCGTCACTGGTCCACAGGTCACAGTTTGAGTAGCACTGTTTTATAACATTTATCAAACAGTTTTACAGTTATTTGCATGCATATTTGCTTTCCTGACTAGACTGGGGTTGTGTCTTTTTTATCTTGTGTTTTCCTTTATCTGGCTTCTCATCCTTTGTCCCCTAACCTCCCCCCCGACACCCCGGTCATCCCCTCCCCCCCAAAACCAGGTCTTAAAATAGTACGTGACAGAGTTAATCAGTGAATGTTCGTTGAAGGATTTAAGTATAGCAGTGGTCTCATTACCGTATAATCACAACTGACTTGCATTTCAGTTTGCAAAGTCACATGGGTAGAGCTTTGTGTTAGTTCATACGGGTATTGCTTTGAACTTCATGATGCCATAGTGAAGTACTGTTGGGGAAGGGGCTTGCTGACTCAGTCTGAAGTAGATTCACTTATGTTGTACTCTGCCTAATTTCAGTAGTCTCTGAGAAATCTTGCATGCAACACACGTCCACATTCTTAGCACAAGTGATAAAATAGCTCTCTGCTGTAGGGGAGGAGCAGAGAACTAGTAACACCACTGAAGCAACTTTTTAGCAAATACTTGTTTTGAGGAGAATGTTTGTTGCCAGTTACAAATGAAATGCTTTTAATTTTTCTGGTTTTACTGACACACTACACGCAGATGCCAGGTCTCCCACCCTTGGGGACATCCAGCCCTCACACCCCTCCTTCCATCCCCATTCACAGTTCATTACTCACTTTAGAATCTGCATTTTTGAAAGTTGTAGTTATCCAGCTTCAGAAGCTTAGAACTTGTCCCATATCTGTGATCTTGGAACAGTGTTCTGCTATGGTGGAAAGCAGTGGAAATCTGAGTTCCAGCCCAGGCTTTTCTGATAGTTGACTGCATGACTCTGGGCAAGTCATACTCCCCTTATAACTTGAGTCCTCATTGGAAAATCCAGACTAGATGATTTATAGGGTTGTTTTTTTAACTCTCCCCTTTGGTCCCTGTGGGAGTCGACGTTTGCCTGCTTTGATTTTGGTCATTTAACTCTGGCTGGTGATCTTCATATACTGTCATGTACATCGTGTGCCAGCAGTTACCATATTATATTGACATTCTCGCCCTATTAATGTTGGTTGACTTGTTAAGCTGAACTCTGTCCTTTGTTTTTGCTACAGAGCTTTGTTTAGCACTCTGCCTACCGGGGAACAAACCTTGCATCAGTTGCATATTTGATATCCAACTAATATATTACAGAACTGTTTCAGGTTGTGGACGTCATGAAGCCCAGTTGGAGAGATGCTGATCAGTCCCACGACTGTGTAAAGCAGGTGAGAGTTGTGGTTATTCATTCACTGTTCTCCTCTGGAGGGTCTCATTGATTATTAGCTTGATGGAGGATCTGCGTTGGTAGTCCTCTGTCTGGGCCTTCTTGGCCTCGGGCAGCTGAGAGAAAGATGTGAGTTCTCTGCCCACAGACTGTCCAGCCCTGTGGGGCAGCCTGCCAAGAGTCTCAAGTCACATGCCCAGGGAGTTGCTGCTACATTTTTTCTTCCTTGTCTTTTTCAAGGCTGCTGTTGTTGGGCTCTGTGCCTGGTGTCCCTGAATTGTAGCTCTTTTAATTCTCTGGGTGGTGAACTCCAAACATCGTTGAGCAGCCGGTGCAATCTTTATTGGGGCTGGATTACCTCCACCGAGTAGACCAAGCGTGTTTTTATGATATCACCAGGCAAGACTTGCAGCTGTGACCCGTACACTGAGCCCACAGTCCTCAGTCCCCACAGCGTGCCCCTGAATATCCCCATGCCGGGGTGTGCAGGGCTGTGGTGTGAGCTGTAGCTTGTCCTCACCCGCTTCTCTAGGTAGGTATTCCATTGCTCATTCCATTTGCAGAGCTGAGCCCTGAGCCTCTTTGTAAGATCTTTTATACACCAAAGTGCTCAGACGCCACGAGGAAGGTTAGTACTTGGAGTTGTATTGCAGTGGTGGTGACGGATTAAAACTGAGCCCCTACACACGTTTTCCTAGGCTACGGGTTTGTGAAATGGTTCACAAGTTTAGAAGTTTAGTAGATGGATATCTAGTGGAATGAAACTAATTAAGTTTATTGCACCACTAGCCTTAACTTTCCTTAACGTGGTGTTCTAAGTAACAGCCGTGGTTTTAGGATGATCCCATTACCGTGAGTCACCTATTCTGCTGAGAAATATGGAGAAGAGACTGTGAGTCTGGAGAACTTAGAAAATGTTCTTTTCTTCTTCTTTGTGTGGCCTTTTCTTTCCATTTAATTTCTGTGTTCTCTCTCTTATGTGAGAGGCACTAACGAATTCATGTAAAACCTGTATTTTAATGTTGACCCATCTGCTTTCCAGTTGTTTAGCCTTGGGAGAATTTATTATCCTCTCTGAGCTATAGTTTCCTTCCTAGTAAAAACAAGATACTGCCACTACTATTTTAAACATTAAGCATCATGTGAAGGTGTGTACCTGGTGTGGTACCCGGCTGACCTACGGAAGGATGATAAAGGATCCTTGCCATTTTCCTGTTACATTGAGCATACACAATATTTCTTACTATAAATCCCTCATTTGTACCTGTAGTGAAAATGTTACAAATGGCATCAAGTAGAAATCGAGGCACGTAATGAAAAAAGTTTAGTGAACGTTTCTTGGGCACCAGGCACTGTGAGTGGAGGAGAAGACAGCTTCCCTGAGCTGTTGGCAGTCTCACGGGTAATACAGGGAAGCAAGCGGTGTTTGCAGAGGGTGTGATGGGTGCTGTGGCGGTGCGGCTGGTGTGCTCTGCAACTGTGGAAGCAGGCCACTCGCTTCTAAGGCGAGAGGAGCAGAAGGGATGGCAGAAAGTCAGGGGAGAGTTCCTGGAGGAATGGGGTTTTGAACTGTGGCTTGTTGAAGAGAGGAAGGAGGTTCCAGGCTGAGGGAACTACACGCAAAAGACCAAAAAGTGTAAAGTAGCGTGGGGCGTGCAGCGCAAGTCGTTCAGGCTGGCTTCGTTGTAGCGATGTGTGACACGGCCAGTGCTGGACGGTGGAGCTGCTGATGACCGGCCCATGGAAGGCCTTTCTGTCATGCTGAGAAACTTGGTTTGTCTCTTGGGGAGAACGGGCTCGTCATCGCAAGGCTCTCTTCTGAGGTGTGGCATGATCAAATTTGCATTTTAGAAGCATCCATCTGGTGCGAGGGCATGGAATCTGTTGGTGGGAGACAAGGTGAGGAGAAGGGGGGACATATGCTAAGAGGCTGGTGCAGGGGTTCAGAGGAGAGACGAAGATGGCAGAAGGGATGAAGAGGAGGACACCAACTGAGAGTAACTGAGGAGGTAAGAATCTGCGACTCCTTCATCTTGAAGAATGAAAAAGCATCTGGGGGAATCTCCTAGGTTCTTGTCTTGGCTGCATAGGAATGGAGAATAATAGAGGAGGAAGGTCAGGTTTTGGAAGAAGATGATAAATTCAGTTTCGGATAAATCGAACGGGTGCTGCTTGTGGAATGTGATCCAAGGGAAGGGAAAACCAGGAAGCAATTTGATACATGGGTCTAGGGCTTAAGGGAGGTCAGAGCCAGAAATGTAGCTTTTCACCTTGATCGATAATAACGACATAGGAAACAATAAGTAAAATGGTCGCTTTGTCCTTGCACTGTGACAGAAGGACAGACATTTATAATATATCACAAATGAAGCTGTCATTAAAAATGTCCAATAGATCCCCCTCCCCTCCTACCTCAGTTCTCTCCTTAGTAGAGATAGGATATTGCTATTTCCCCTTTCTCTCTCAACCCCCATAGGGCCTTTTGGTTTGAAATACTGCTTTGAAATTAAATAAGGTTGAATTTTGAAGGGTCTTAAATTTTAATATGATACTTTCCATAACTCTAAGCTGCATTTTAATGGGGCTTAGCATAACTTCTGATGCCTCTGGGAGTGCTTCTTAGTAATTTATTATTATTATTATTTTATCATTAGCTCTTAGACAGAAGTTGAGAGAAAATTATTAGAACAATCAGGATGTATTCCCTAGGCTGTGAAAGAGATAAGTGTAAGGTCTCGGCTACAGTGGCTTTTTGTCTTCTCACTCGGCACACCCTGGCTTCTGTCTCCTGGGGGCTCTGCAGTTTTAGATCAGCATCAAGTTGTCACTGAGTGGCAGCGTTCAGTGACAGAGTTCTTACAGGTCAGAATTTTTTGGATAATCTTCCACATCCTCACCTTTCCTCCTACCATTCTCTCTTCTTTTTTTCTTATTTCAGCGGACCTTAGGAAATCGTATTCTTGGATGTTCTCATTCTATTCCTTTGTGGGCTATACGTGTTTTCCTTAATTTTCCTCTTGTCAGTATTGAGGTTTATGATAACCTGTCCTTTTCTATCTTCTTCCACTTGAACATGCATAGAAAATCAGCCGTGCTCTTCTGGCATCCTTAAAATTATAGCTTTGCCTGTTTTTTATTTTTCTTTCTCTCTCTCCTACTATCCATTGAGATGACAAATATTCTAGGTTCAATCACTGCCACCTCTCCCACACCCACGCTCCAAATATACCTGTTAAACCTCTGTATTGCTCTAGCGACATGACCAACCACGCTTGCCTTAAATACTTCTTATACTGGGAAGTTTGCTGTCTCGTATGACTTATTTCATTTTCAGCAGCTTCAGTTGTCAAAAGGCTTTCTTTATGATATAAACACGTGCTACTGTGATATGTTAAACAATGTACTTTCTGTTTCTGGTATTTTCTGCTGCCCTCTGTCAGTTTTACTTTTTCTGGTTAGCAGTGGGGGAAGAGACACCTCAGCAGAATGCAGAGAAGAGGCAAGTGTCTGGTTTTTGAATTTCAGAAATTACAAAGCCTGGGTCTGACTATAAAACTAAATTTGGAAAAGTCAGGAAAAAAGATGTTGTAGACAAGTTGAGGGAGAGTCAGATAGGGAGTTGAGAGAGCCCAGATATCGGCCTTGTGCTTGAGAGAACCTCTAGGAAGGTTTGATGAATTCTAGAGGAGAGTGAACTTCTCCGTAAACCTCACAGCAAAACTGCAAAGATTAAGTTTCTGCCTCTCAGCTCAGTGGGGGCTCACAATGAAAATTAAGTTTAGTTACTGAAGAAATGAAGAGAATGAAGTTACATTTCTTGCCCATCTGATTTGTAGGCTGAGATTTGTCTGTGTTATTTCTATATTGAAAACCAGTGAGACGTAGTGGAAAATTGCACAGGCTTGGAAGCCAGATTAATTTGGGTTTAAATCTTAGCTCTGCATAATATCCTAGTCAAGTTACTTAATCTCCCTGAGTCTGGTTTTTTGTTTTTCATTTGTGTAACTGGAATAATAATACCCACTTTGTGGGAGTGTTTTGATGCTTAGATGAGAGGTACATACAGTCTCTAGAATGGTGTCTGGCTTATAATAGGCATTCAGAAATAACTCTCTCACTTAATTTTTTGTCTCAGTACTGCTTCTTATTTTGTCCTCTTAAGACTTAATAGAATATATCTAAATACTTCTTTCATATGATAGGCTTATAAATATTTGAAGACCAATATCCTCAACAGTGCCTAGCACTGTGTCTTGCATATTTGAGAAGCAGTGTGACATAATGTATCCTGGAGCCCGTTGCTTGGATTTGAATCCCAGCTAGGCCTCTTACTAGCTTGGGTAAGTTACTTAACTTTCTTTGGACCTCAATTTCCTTGTTTGTAAAATGGGGTAATAATAATAATACCTATCTCGAGGTAGTTGTGGATATTAAAGATGTTAACACATATAAAGACTTCCAGACACACGGTAGTTCATCAGGCATAGAGTAAGTGCCTCATGGTGATAGAGACAATGCTACGTGATCACCCAGTCCTGTTTTATTTTCCTCTTTAGAGCCAGGTCCTGGCTGCTTTTTCTTTCCTTCCTTGTGGGTTAGCTTGGGACCATGTATTTATTCTAAACAGTAAATTATAAGTGGAGGCGACAGGTGTCATTTATGAGCCAAAGCACTTTGCCACATGGATTGTAGAGACCCTCATGTGGATTGTAGAGACCTTCATATGATGGTTTCACAAGGTCATACTGGACTGAGTCCCTGAGTCACCATTTAGTAGAGAGCTTCTGGATCCCTAGAGGACACTGTGTGAGCAAGAAATAAACTTTGTTTAAAGCTGCTGAGATTTCAGAGTTAATTTGTTACTGAGGCACAATGTAGCCTATGAGGATTAATGTAATATGGCTGTTATGATTGTTGACTAGTTGAATACCAAATGAAAGAAACTGTTGAGTCAATTTTAGCAGAGTCCTTTTCAGTGAAGGTATTAAGGAGAGAGGAAGGGATTTTTTTAAGGAAACAGACGGGGTTGAGACAGGGACATTAATTTTCCTTTTTGAAAGAGGTTTCATGTAAGTTTATGACTGGGTGATAGAATTCTTTGCCCTTCTTTTTCTTGCCCCATATCCTATAATAGAAATCTGCTTGTTTTAAAGCTTCTTGTATCTTGTTAAACTTCAAACTTGTATCTTGTTAAACTTGTGTTCTGGAGTGGTAATTGATAATTTTATTAGTGAATGAGTTTATCAGATACCATTTGACAGCATTGACAACAGCATGAAAGGAGTTTGAAAAGATAGCTCCAAGGTTAGAGCCGGTTGTTACCGTTAGCTAGAAAAAAAATTGGGAAAGCAAACTTATTTTTAAGGAGAAGATGGTGACTTCACTTTTGGACATTGAGTTTAAAGAGTATTAGCATGGTGGTTGGAAGTTTGACACTCCATCTCTTGCGAAAAGCTGGGCTAACAGTGGTTTAGATAGAGACTTTCTGTTGTTAGGCTCAAATAAGCCCAGTCCCCCAATTTTATATTTGATAGAGCACATCTTTGAGATTTTAGAACAGGTTTGTGGAAGTATACGATTTATTATATAAACTTCGGACAGACTTTCTATGAGCGCACCTTTTGTTCATCGGGGGTACAAACTTATCTGTTATTTGTAGTCACAGAAACCTACATGAAATGAGTGAATTATTTTTTTAAGGACAGGTACTACTGAAGAAAATAGAAAAGTGGAATGGCACTTAAAAATATACATTTGGCTCTGTGAACAAAATGATTTTTTGATTTTTTTTGTTTACTTTTTCTTTTTCAAGGCAAAGTTTCTTCAATAAAAGGATGAGAGAGGAGAATTTCTTCTCTGTCAAATTTAATCTGTAGCCATCTGCTGCTGTATCTCATTATGTTCTTCATGTAATTAGAGCAATTAGGCTGAGGCTTGCACTATATATTGGTCTTGGAAAGAGAGTTGAGCTGTTTGCAGGCTTATTTTGAGAGCCTGGAGATTAACGGCCTAATCTTTTAGGTAAACTGATGGAAACCGAGAAATGTTTAAGCTACTAAAAGAAGAAGGCAGTTTTTTCTCTTCTCTGTAATGTTGCTTTCCTATCACCATGGTGACTGGGTATCTTGACAAATATGTTTTTAATGAGATGAACTCAAAAGGTAATAGAGAAGAAAGGTTGTAGAAGAAAGAGAGAAGGGCTCTGTGGAGTGGTGATTGTGGTGGAAACCTCTCTCCAAAATTTTGACACTGAGCTGCTTGGAAGGGAGGAATGGAGAAAAGGAGAAGGAGAATTGAAAGGAGACAGCGTTGATTAGAGATGTACAGAACTCTCTTTTGGGGAGCCAGTCACCTGAATTTGGTTTGTGTACTGAAGAAGGGCAAGGGGGTTAGGTACTGTAACAAAGATGTGCTAAACTATTGTGGGATCCCTCGGATAGGACCGCAGTGCCACTCTGCACAACCAGCTAGGATTAGTGTGCCATTCCACATCCTGGAAGGGACTTCTCGTGAGGGCTGACAGCTCTTCCTTCCTGCTCTGTCTCCCTCTTTGCCCTTATCTTCATTTCAGTTGCCAATACACTAGTGGTGATTCTCATCACCAATAACTGAACTGTTGCATTATTTTCCAACTGATCTTTATCAAGTCATTATCTACTCCAATTCAACCTACCTGAGGCCACCAAATGCATTTTTATGAAACATCACTTCATTTTCGTCTCTCTTTTAATTCACGTGTTTTCCGCATTGCCCGCAATGCCACACTTCTTACCCTGGCATTCAAGGTCCCCTGAAAGGTTACTGACCCACGTTATCAACCATAGCTCTTCTCCATGAACCCTACTATTTCCAGCTAGTCTAGTGTCTTCCCTGTCTTAAGAATGTTTCATGTTCACGTCCACTGCTGCATCTCTGCACACGCTATTGCTGTTTTCTGAAAACCTCTTTATTTCTCTAAGTTCTAAATCCTTCAAGGTCTACCTCAGTACTTAACTATCCTAATTATTTTCTACCACTATTGTCTCTTACATTTTTATTGAATAGTCCTTACAGTGCTCAGAATAGTTGTTTATAACATGATAGATGCCGAAAAGTTGGTGGTGATTGAACCATAGACCTTTAGATGTGGAAGAACTTTAGAGATCAAGATGGCCCATCTTGTTCTTAATTTCAAGCAGCTGTGGCACTGAGTCTATCAGCTTAAAGAAATGAGTTGGGTCTTTACTGCATTTCTTCGTTTAATCTTCTGTCAGAGCCCTGGTGTCATTGAACGGTTGACAGAGACAACCATTTTCTCCCGTTTTAAGGGGATTTATCCTGGATGCACTGAGTGTGTTTAGCGTCTGGGTGCGTGCCCAGGGCTGTGTGCATGGAACACTTAATTCTAGGGGCTGTCCGTGCTCCACTCTATTCAGATCAGAACTTATTTATGTGTGCCAGGCCACTGCTGAGCTTGGCACATGGTGGTGGGCAGGAGAGGCCTGCTGGTCTCTGTGCATATGACAAGTTCTGCTCCTGCTGGGCGGGGCATATGCCCGGGTGAGAGAGCAGCAGAGGGGCAAAACACTGGGAGGGAGAGACTGGGAGTGAGTGCTAAGAGCAGAAAGAAAAGGAGATATTAAAAATGGAGGGGATTGGTATCCACATTCCTAGTGGAAACAGCCAGGGAGAGCATGGCTGTGGTGTCTTTCTCAGTGTCTTGCATCTTTATCTGGGTCCTAGCATCACTTGAAGGTAACTGACTCCAACTCCTCATTCATTTATAGTGTGATCTATGCCTTATCCCAACTCTACGTTAAGAAGGTGTTAATTCTTCATGAAAGGTGTCCATATTTTAGTTCTCCAAGGCTACTTAACTCTTTATTTTAGTTATGCCAGTGAGATCCTGGTCTGCATATCTGAAACTGTTCCATTTATCCTTGAATTATATCTCCAAAGCATGGAGCTCTAGTTTTTACAGATTCAGCCATGGAGTCTGTCCAAAGTGTCCAGGATACAGCTGTCCAGCCCTGTAACCATACTTTATGTTTCAGTCACATGGATTTTGTTGCTTCAAAATGGCAAATTTATAGGGTGTCAGGAATTGCACAAACTATGCACATGCATCCACTCAACAGCTATTTATTGAGCAAGTATTCTCTGATATGAAGAATGTGAAGATCCTTGCCCTCACAGAGCCTCCATTTTACTGCAAGGAGAAATTAGACAATAAACAGTAAGAAAAATAAGGATAATGTATACTACGTTAGGAGGTGGTAAGTGCATTGGGAGACAGAAAAAGTACAGAATAGTAAGGAGGTGACTTGAAAATATGTGAATGAGGCTAAATATAGCTTAATATTTTCAATTTGGATAAATTTAAACCTTTTTTTTTGGCCGTGCTGCGCAGCTTTCTGGATCTTAGTTCCCCAACCAGGGATTGAACCCCGGGCCCCGGCAGTGAAAGTGTCCAGAGTCCTAACCACTGGACTCCAGGGAATTCCCCAAACCTTATATTTAAAAAAAATATGTAATTTGAAGAGATTGTACCTTTTCATGGGTTTTTAGGACCATGAGGAGTCGGGCATTCAGATCCTGGTGTCTGGACCCTACAGGAATAATTGGTTGTTTAGTCCTGTCCATTTGGGACTGGAGAGAAGGACAGGAATAAACCCCCAAACCTCAGGTCTGTAGATCAAAATTTAGTGAGAAGAAGCTCCAAAGCAAAGAAGACATTGAATGCCTCCTTTCTGTTCTCATGGACTTGGTTGGGAGTTGCTCCTTAAAGATAGGAATGTGTCTTGTTCTAATATTTGTCTTCAGTGTACGGCAGTAATCATTGGAGTTTTAGGTATTTTTGATTAAATACCTTTTTACTGAATAGATTTAAATATGAGTTTAGGAATACGTTATCTTGAACATGCCATTCTTCATTCTTAATTTACACGCTAAAATATTAAGGTGCAAGGAAGGGCTTAAAAAGGTGAGTGGAGAACGGATGCATTTCCTTTGTCTACCTACTATACTTTCAATCTTTTATTCTCCCTTTTTCTTCTTGTCACTTCTCTTTAGGATAATCAGTGTTACTGAACTGAGGAACTGTATCTCAGAATCAAGATCAAACCACATGTCCTGGCATAATCCTCAAGTTTTGATGTTCTGTTTTTCACGCTCAGGCATAAAATGTTTTCCCTTAGGTATTTATTTTCTGTTACCTGATTTTCACTCCCTAAAGTTTGCTAATTTGACTGGAGCTGACCTAGTAATTTATAACTTGAAAGTCCTTCTCTGCTCTCTGCCCCGTCTGTGTCCATGCCATGCATGCCCGTTGTGTGCTTCAGTCATTCAGTGCTTTTTACTCTCAAACACTATAATTGACTCTAGTTATATATTTCTTCAGGTTGTTCTCTGGTCAGAGATTTAGTTAGTGAGGTAGCAGTAGAAGCATCTGTCAGTTCCAGGGCTCACCAGGATTCACCTCCCGGCTTTGGTGGGGTGTGGAGAGCTGGGCCAGGCTCGTTTTTGTCAGCCTATTGTTGCCTGTTCTGTTTTAGCTGCCCAGCTCTGTGTGTGTGAAGGTAGCACAGCATTATTCTTGGTTTCTTTTTCAGCTAAATATTTTTTTTTCCAAAGAATAAGTAACCTATGTACCTATTCCTATAAATGAAGAGACTGTTTAATAGAGAAGTGTGAATGGAAAGGCAGATTTTAGGGTTTGAAGGTTTTAAAAACTTTTTTAAAAGATCAGTTGTGCTGTCTCTTTCATAAAACTGTGTATCTATTTGAAGTCTGATAGTATTTGAAAACCATAGTAATGAATGTATTACTGAGAAACAACTCAATAGTACTAATTTCTAGAATAAGTCTGGAATCCTTTTTCTGCTGGCATTTTAAGTCATCATCTTGAACCAGAAAAACCTATGTGAATGTAATTCAAAACCAAATTCAGAACCTTTTCACTCTAAACTGGTGTCTGTTTTGATAATGCCATTATTTTCCTAATCTCAAAGGCTAGAAAAACCATGGGATGATTTTATTTTCTCTCTTATTCAGTATCCTTTACTTCTGTTAAACATTCCCATCAATTTTTCCTTTTAATATCTCTCACCTTACCTGTTTACTGTCCATTTCCAAAGATCCCCTGGTTCAGGTCCTCTTTATTTCCCACTTAGTTTGATGTGATAATGTTTGCAGTATTAACCAGTGGCCATCCCCTCCCTATGGTTTTTCTTATACTTACCCTTCTTTTCATTTGGCATTCTGACTTATTTTTTAATGAAAAGATTAAACAGCATATTCTGTAGTATAAAAAAGTCAAGTTTTTGACTTTTCAATTTTAGAAGTCAGGTTCGAGGGAGAAAGGGAATTGGTGTGGAAGATTCCAAATCTGCTCTTCCTGTCCTCAGAAAAGTAGAGCTTGACGTGGTGGCACAGAGATCCCCGTGCCCAGCATGGTGGATGGAGCTGAGGTAGCTATGCCAATTCCCATGGCCAGGATAATTTAGGTGGCAACAGGAGGTGCCTGTGTGTGCACAGGGGGGTATAAATGTGGCCAGGAGAGAGCCAGACTTGGAGAAGGCTTGTGGGAGGGATGAGGAGGATGAGGGAAGGATCTGGGTAGACCTGTTGGTGGAAGAGCTTCAGGTATTTGCAGGGATAAAGGCAAATGATGGTCTTCACCCATCCTGTCCCCAGATCCCCCAAATCTAGCGTTTTGTAATCCTTTGGCATTTAGATATAACCTTTGAGAAAGAAGAAACCAGAAATTGATTGAGATTACCCTGAATTGACTGAAATTAAGTTTTTACCATTCAGTGGAATGGTAGCCCCCAAACAGAAATGAAATTCAGCTATACAGAAATAAACTCCAATTTCCTGCATGCTTGAGATGGTGCTTTGCAGTATGTGTACCTGTTACTCTAGTGCCTTTCCAGTGCTGCCTTCCTAATGTTGCTGCTTTCCGTGTGGAGGAATCTACCGACGCTGTTTGCAATACATGGCCTGGATTTCCAGATTCTTCATAGTCGAGTTCTACCCCATTGTTTCCCACTGTGCTCCAAATTGAACCTCTCATTTAGGCAGGCTGGTCTCCTCATTAGCCTCATGTCTGCCAGAGAACCCCTCAGCATCTCACCCAACCACTCTTTATTTGCTTATATTTCTCCTCTTTATGTTCAGACAGGGACTGTGCATCTCCTCGTTTATGCCAGTCTAAATCCTATCCATTTTCAAGATTCAGCTCAGATTGTGCTGCCTTTTTAAAAGGTTTTTTTTTTTTCAAATTTCAAAATCACAATGGTCTTGGTTTAAAAAAATTACAATACCGCCTAGCCCTTAGTTACATAGTGCTATTTGTGCCTTGATTTTTGTTCTACAGCCATTAGTCTTTATTTCTCCAACTAGATGATATGCTTCTTGGGAATATGGGTCATACGCCCCCATATTTTTCTTGCATTCTCTTAAATATTAGCACATGATGGGCAAGAGCAGATAATGGAAAATTACTCATTAATTAGCAGGGTAGAAGCCATTGCTGTTTATATTGTGCATGTGAGACAAAGTTTATCTGTTTTCGCTGTGTATTTCTACATCTCTACCACTCTAGCAGTTAGATAAAAGAAGCAAGCAGTGTTCTAATCTCATACTTTTACATGTACCTGTCCAGTTTTCCCAGCACCACTTATTGAAGAGGCTTTCCTTTCTCCACTGTACATTCCTGCCTCCTTTATCAAAGATAAGGTGACCATATGCGTGGGTTTATCTCTGGGCTTTCTATCCTGTTCCATTGATCTATCTTTCTGTTTTTGTGCCAGTACCATACTGTCTTGATTACTGTAGCTTTGTAGTATAGTCTGAAGTCAGGGAGCCTGATTCCTCCAGCTCCGTTTTTTGTTCTCAAGATTACTTTGGCTATTCGGGGTCTTTTGTGTTTCCATACAAATTGTGAAATTTTTTGTTCTAGTTCTGTGAAAAATGCCAGTGGTAGTCTGATAGGGATTGCATTGAATCTGTAGATTAGAACACTCCCTAACACCATACACAAAAATAAGCTCAAAATGGATTAAAGACCTAAATGTAAGGCCAGACACTATCAAACTCTTAGAGGAAAACATAGGCAGAACACTCTATTACATAAATCACAGCAAGATCCTTTTTGACCCACCTTCTAGAGAAATGGAAATAAAAACAAAAATAAACAAATGGGACCTAATGAAACTTCAAAGCTTTTGCACAGCAAAGGAAACCATAAGCAAGACCAAAAGACAACCCTCAGAATGGGAGAAAATATTTGCAAATGAAGCAACTGACAAAGGATTGATCTCCAAAATTTACAGGCTCAATGTAGCTCAATGACAAAAAAACAAGCAACCCAATCCAAAAATGGGTAGAAGACCTAAATAGACATTTCTCCAAAGAAGATATACAGACTGCCAACAAACATATGAAAGAATGCTCAACATCATTAATCATTAGAGAAATGCAAATCAAAACTACAATGAGATATCATCTCACACCAGTCAGAATGGCCATCATCAAAAAATCTAGAAACAATAAATGCTGGAGAGGGTGTGGAGAAAAGGGAACCCTCTTGCAATGCTGGTGGGAATGTGAATTGGTACAGCCACTATGGAGAACAGTATGGAGGTTCCTTAAAAGACGAAAAATAGAACTACCACATGACCCAGCAGTCCCACTACTGGGCATATACCCTGAGAAAACCATAATTCAAAAAGAGTCATGTAGGGCTTCCCTGGTGGCGCAGTGGTTGGGAGTCCACCTGCCGATGCAGGGGACACGGGTTCGTGCCCCGGTCCGGGAGGATCCCACATGTCGCAGAGCTGCTGGGCCCGTGAGCCATGGCTGCTGGGCCTGCGCGTCTGGAGCCTGTGCTCCACAACGGAAGAGGCCACAACAGCGAGAGGCCTGCGTACCGCAAAAAAGAAAAAAAAAAAAAAAAAAAGAGTCATGTACCAAAATGTTCATTGCAGCTCTATTTACAATAGCCAGGAGATGGAAGCAACCTAAGTGTCCATCATCGGATGAATGGATAAAGAAGATGTGGTACATATATACAATAGAATATTACTCAGCCATAAAAAGAAGCGAAATTGAGTTATTTGTAGTGAGGTGGATGGACCTAGAGTCTGTCATACAGAGTGAAGTAAGTCAGAAAGAGAAAGACAAATACCGTATGCTAACACATATATATGGAATCTAAGAAAAAAAATGTCATGAAGAACCTAGGGGTAAGACAGGAATAAAGACACAGACCTACTAGAGAATGGACTTGAGGATATGGGGAGGGGAAAGGGTAAGCTGTGACAAAGTGAGAGAGTGGCATGGACATATATACACTACCAAACGTATAATAGATAGCTAGTGGGAAGCAGCCGCATAGCGCAGGGAGATGAGCTCAGTGTTTTGTGACTACCTAGAGGGGTGGGATAGGGAGAGTGGGAGGGAGGGAGACGCAAGAGGGAAGAGATATGGGGACATATGTATATGTATAACTGATTCACTTTGTTATAAAGCAGAAACTAACACAGCATTGTAAAGCAATTATACTCCAATAAAGATGTTAGAAAAAAAGAAGCAAGCAGTGGGTGGATGCATGCTCCTATAAGTGAAACAAAGCTGATTTGCTCTATTTTTAGAAAGCTTGATGGTGTTCGTTTTTCAGGTGTCACTTAAAAATAGGTAGCTGAATAAGTACTCTGTTTTAATGCAGTCGTATACTTCGGTAAAAAGACCTTTGGAATATGGGCACCTACAGGTTTAACCTCTTTAGTTAATACTTGCTCAGAGTTATTGAAGGGATAGAGAAAGCAAATGCTCTGTCTTGTGTAAGTTTTTTTAATTATGAAAAATTATGTGACATTAATTGCGGTCCCTTGACTGCAAGAATAATTTTATCACAGATTGTAGTTCTGTGTTTCATTTGTTTGCTTGAAAGAAACTCAGCTGGTTTCCTGCCCTGTTCTGTACTTTCTTTTTTATTCAGTATTTGGAGCCTCTTCATAGAGGGGTCGTCCTCCATTTTGTTTTGGAGAGGCTGGATCTTCCTTTTGCATATTACCTCTCTGGCTATAATAATTCCCTGGAGGTCCAGGGCAGGCAGGAGACCTGGGAAAGGAAGGCAGGAGCTGAAACTCGAGAGGCTTCAGCCACATGTTATCCTGTTCCCCCTCCCCACCCTCCCCAGCAATGCATCTGTTTCCGCCAGTTCCACAGGAGAACGCAGAACCCATTTTGCAGAAGTCAGCCATATGCCCCTCTTCAGGGATGACCTATAAAACATGTATTGTTTTTTACATGTAAAAGTATATAGTGCATCTAATATTTTTTAAGTCCTTAAATGATCCCTTACAAACAACTTGAGTTTTGTAATACTCTGCTTTTAATGCAATCTTATGAGTTTTTTTTTTTTTAATTAAGAAGCTCTCAAAAAAAATCACGTGTGTGTGTATACATACACATGTACGCACATGCACACACACACACACTTTTCTACTGGTAATGACCCTGTCACAGTAAGGTTATTCCAAAGTGTGCCCTTATTGTGAGAGTAAGGAAGAAGATGCATTAACTTTGGGCGGAATCCTTGCCCTGTTCGGTGATACTGCTTGCCAGTGAATAATAAAAAAATGAAATAAAATAAATAGAGAATCCTCTACAAAGAGAAAACAGTACAACTATATTTATTTACTTGCTTGCTCATGCACTTATTTATTTAACATGTTTCAATAGATGCTGATGAGAAAAAACACCTGGTACTATGAGAAAGAATGCATAGGAAAGGGGGCCTTTCTGAGAAGGGTGCTTTAAGGAAGTGATGTCTAAGCTGACACCTGAAAAGCAAATAGGAATTAGAGAGTAAAAGGGTCAAAGAAGAGGCTGTTGTCTTGAAGTTGGAAATGGCCGGGTATGTTGGAGGACCTGAGGGCTGGACATGTGGCATAGCGATTGAGGAGCAGAGTGGCAGGTGCTGGAGGCAGCTTCATTTATTTTTTATTTTTTTTAAAATTATTTTATTTATTTATTTTTGGCTGCATTGGGTCTTCGTTGCTGTGCGCGGGCTTTCTCTAGTTGCAATGAGCGGGGGCTACTCTTCGTTGCGGTGTGCGGGCTTCTCGTTGCAGTGGCTTCTCTTGTTGCGGAGCATGGGTTCTAGGCATGCGGGCTTCAGTAGTTGTGGCGCATGGGCTTAGCTGCTCCGCGGCATGTGGGATCGTCCCGGACCAGGGCTCGAACCCATGTCCCCTGCATTGGCTGGCAGATTCTTAACCACTGTGCCACCAGGGAAGCCCGGCAACTTCATTTAGAAATGCTTATATTTAACTTTTAAAAGATGATTCTTGGGTTCATGATTGACAGCTGTGGAAAGTGAAGTAGTTTGTTCTGGGTCATCAGTTTGCCAAAACAGTAGATTCTTATACAGTCATGTCTAACTCTTAATAGAGAATGTAAAGAAAGCCTAGAGGAGAGATTTAACACAGGTCATACTATGATCAATGGCCTTTATAAGCCTTTTAATCTTTTACTTTAATGAGTGGAATACCTGGACATTTACTTGACACATTTCATATATATATATATATATATATATATTTGTCTTTGAGTTTAATGTTTTTGGCATTAATTTTTGAAACTCAGTATTTGGCATCCCCTTATGTTTAGTAACCTTTAGAACTTGGGTTACTTCACTGAGAATATAACAATGTGGTTAAGTTAGAGCCCTCCTTCAGTACCCGGTTAAGTTTGGAACGTGTCCTTTTTTTCCCTTTTCCTTTCCCTTCTCCAGCTTATCTATTAGGTAGAATTACAGAAGGCAATGGGAGCAGTTGTCTCTTCTAGACATGGTGCTGTGTTACCACCTCCTGTGCAGGCAGAACCCTGCGCATTCCAGAGATGTCCTGGGAATGGAAATGAGACAAAGGGAGAGGAAGGAGCACTGGGCTGCTGGGTTAAGCTGCGGGATACTCAGTTTATGAAAGAATAAACTGGATGTAGAGACTAGGAAGTGGCAAAAAGATTCTTTCACTTGGCTATCTTAAACTTAAATCTAAATCTGGCCCTTATCACTGTAATCTGGTTGCCTTTTATTTGGGTAAATATGTAGTCTTTGACATACTGTCTCAATGCTACCTTTGTACTAACCTAAGTCTGGAAATCCTTATCTATATCATTGGAGATTCATGATATGGAGATGGAAGTTGCCTACAAGGGTGAGTTTGTGGAATCTTCTTTTCTACAGGCCTTCATAAATAAGACAGATGTTTTGTTTGTGTGAGGTTGTCTAGAAGTGATCTTATTTGGCGCTAAAATAGGTTGGATTACCTATGAAAGAGCCATATGCTCAGAACCTTAAAAAAACGAAACCTAAGAGCTAGTTAAAAGTATAAAATGTCTTTTCTTCTTTTGGTTTTGCACCTTCTCCTCTTGCCTTGCCCTTCTTCCTGCAGGTAACCTGTGTATTTGCTGTAATGTGTGTACTTACCTTAAGCTAGTATTTCAAACCCTTTTCTCAGCCTGTGACATACTGGTAGGAAGTCCTCAACCCTGAGCCCCTTTCCTTTCTCTTTAGCTCTGCCCATCCTTTAACCCATCCTCTGATTTGCGCTCATTATCTACCTGTGCGTTACTTGTTTCTGAAACACTGTGGTTAATACACAGTCATAGGGCTTCCCTGGTGGCGCAGTGGTTGAGAGTCCGTCTGCCGATGCAGGGGACATGTGTTTGTGCCCCGGTCCGGGAAGATCCCACATGCCGCGGAGCGGCTGGGCCCGTGAGCCATGGCTGCTGAGCCTGCACATCCGGAGCCTGTGCTGCGCAACGGGAGAGGCCACAACAGTGAGAGGCCCGTGTACTGCAAAAAAAAAAAAAAAATACAGTCATAGGTATAATCCATCCAACCTTCTGACTTTTTTTTCCACTTGCTATTTTACTTACAAATCTGTAAAGCAAGTATGCAAACCCAGAGTGTAATGGTACCCAAGAGCCATCTTTCCCAAGGTAGTCTAATATACAGAATGCCACAGATGAGTCAAGAGGGAGTGACTGGAAAAACTCGAGGGAAACAAGCACATCCTTTAGGCTTCAAGTGGGAGTGGGGAGGTGCTAGAGTGATTTTTAGAAAACAGTGTGTGGCAGGCTGCACTAGAGGGCCTCCCAAGGATCCTTCTGGCTCCAGTGTTCTGAGACCTAAAAAATGTTGCCTAGTCAGAGACCACTGAAAACAAAAGGTTTCTGTACGTAGTGGAGCTCATTGTGCTCCTGACCCAGGAAGCTTGGCAGCTAGGCCCATCATAAGACTGTCAGTAGTCAATTCAAATCAATACCAATTAGGGAGTATTAATTAAAATTGCTGCCTCCCTAAGGAAAAGAAAATTGATTCTCTGTTTCTATACATAGATAAAAACAGTGACTGTCTATTTCTATATATAAATAAGTAGAAATATAGTTTTTTTCCCCAAATCAAAAGAAAGGCAATCACACTGAATATCTTTAATGTATCTAATAATAGTAATCTAGTGCTTTTAGGTTGCATGACTTCTTTATAGCACCTCAGTACCACCAAACAGAGCTTTTTCTTTTCATTCTTGTTTTACATAGTTCACCTGGCCCTCAACCCTCATCTCCGTGGTCTCTTGTCTACCCATGAACATAATTCTCCCCCCCGGCTAGTGTACTTCCTCAACCCTCATTAGAATGATGGTAATCATAATTGAAATGAGCTGATGTAAATGAAGAGCAGAAGTGTTATTTTTGCCCTGAGTACTTCTGATTATTGTATTTTTATCATGTAGTTTTTGACTTCTGGGTGGATGTTAGTAATCATTGTTGTAGCATCCTATTTTCAGAGAGACAAATTACTGAACTACAGAATGTCAGAGGGAGAATGGACCGTGAAGAGCATATAGTGCAGCGATCCTCAAGTTTTAGTATGCATGGGATTACCTGGGGAGCTTACTAAGGATACCTAAGCTTGAGTTTTAACTCCTTAGGTTCTGATTCAAAGGTCTGAAGTAGGGCCCTTGAATCAGCAGTTTTAAACAAGTGTCTCTGATAATCCTGGTGCGTGTGGTTCAGGGACCTTATTTCTGTAGATCACTGGAGTGCAGTGAGTCCACTCTGGTTCACCTAGGGTTAGGAACATGGGCTTCTCATTCTGCAGTTTTATGTTTTAGCAAAATGGCCAGATCTACTACCCTTTGTGGACTGCTTTTGTAAAGACCACCACAGACATCCTGATTGCCAAATCCAGTGTGGTTGATTGCAGGTTTCTTAATAAATTGACTTTAACATACAAATTGATTTTGTGTTTTTTTGTGCCTGTGTTACTCTCCCCCCGACATCCCCCCCCAACCTTATTTTTCCCTTCTCCAGGTACTTGCCTTACCCATCCTCATTCATCCTTGTTCTCTTTCCCCAGTTCCCCTTCCTCTGCCTGCCCTTGAAATGTGGTGTGCCACAAAGTTCTGGCTTTTATTTTTGTCTTTCCTTGAATGACCTTTTGTTCACTGTCATGACTTCATGGCCCATTTGTTTGTCTGTGACTCTTAGATCTTGCTCTTTACCCGTATTTCCGGCTACATCCTGAGCATTTTCATTTGCTAGTCCCTTAGAAGTTCAAACTCAGTGTCTAAAATTGACCCCAAATCATTTCCCCCAAACACTTCTTCCACCTGTATTTCCTATTTTAGTAAATGGTCCCACCAGTGGCCTATCCAGAGTACTTGATAACCAGAGTAGATTTTTTGATACCCTCCTTTTTTATATGACAAAATTATTTGCAGTAATAAACATGAAATGAAACAAATAATAATGGCCAGGAAATAAATTTTTCATGCCAGTAACAAAATAAATATTACAATGCAAAATAAAAGCTTGTAAATTATAGTAATGCAATTATATTGATATAATAGTTGAAAAAAGAAGGAAAATATGTGAAGAAACACTTCCAAAAGTGAATTCTGCAAGGTTCAGAGAATGATTTGCAGGTAGAAAGACAGACTTGAAATAATTCAAGTTGTGTTTCTTCCCTTACAATCACTGTGCTAATCACTGTTTATTTAGAATCTACTCTTCAAACACAGGACCATGTAGTTGGAGACATAACGTGGGTTGAAGACAGGAACTGCACTTGAAGTGAGCTCCAGTTCTTTCAAATAAACATGTATCAGAGGCCAGGCCATATAATTACATATGTGTAAATCTCATATAATTAGTGATTTCTGTGAAGTAACTTCCATGTGGAATATAATGTTTATTAAAGGATAAGTAATAAAAATGTGCTAATTCAAAGTTTACATATGTATTATACTACTAAAAATAACCATGGCAAATGTTTAGACCAGCACATTTTCTCAGGGAGTAGTTTATTTATTTATTTTTTTGGTGGTATGCAGGCCTCTCACTGTTGTGGCCTCTGCCGTTGCGGAGCACAGGCTCTGGACGCGCAGGCTCAGCGGCCATGGCTCACGGGCCCAGCCGCTCCACGGCATGTGGGATCTTCCCGGACCGGGGCACGAACCCGTGTCCCCTGCATCGGCAGGCGGACTCTCAACCACTGCGCCACCAGGGGAGCCCAGGGAGTAGTTTATTAATGACATTGTTTAGAATTACTGGTTCATGGTGACAAGAAGAAGCTGACTTTTGTGAGCTGTATTATTATAATTATTATTTTTAAATTGGCTGTAAACAGTGCACCCCGGTGTTGTCCAGCTCACCTCTATGTCCTTACTACTCCACTGGATCCTGCCTTCACGCGTTTACCTCAAGCCAGAAACCTTAGAATCACGTTAAAAAATTCCTTTTCTTCTATTTTTTTGAGTTTACTTTTTTATTCTTTTTTAAACTTTTCTATTATGTGGTTAATTCATTAATTTTGAGATTTTCTTTTTGCTAATGTGAACATTTTGGGCAAATTTCCCTTCACCACTTTAAAAAATAGCTCTTTTTTTGAGGAGTGATTTATATACAGTACAATTGACCCTTTTTCTAGTGTACACTGCTGTGAGTTTTGAGAAATGAATATGGTGTGTGAGTGTGAAAGAGCCTGTGGACCCGCAGACACCTAGCGTTGGAGTCAAGAGGTCTCTGTGCACGGCTTGACAACCAGAGCCAGCTGTTAGGACCACAGGCCCCATAATGAGTGGCAGCAACTCTTTGCGGAATAGCCCAGGACCAGCCATATTTCAGCAGGAACCAGTAGAAAGAAGAGAGCCACCCTATACCTGACAACAGTACTCAGATCAGGGCCCTCTCCTCCCCCCTCGCTGGAAGGATCTTGTGAGCCCCCATATATACTGTCTCCTTGGGTGTTCCTGGAGAAGGGGATGGGGTGACATAGAGCTCTGAGAGTCTGTCCGAGTCCTCCAAAGGGGACCACTTAAACCAGCAATTTTGTCAAGTCAGATTTTAATAGATAAATATTTAAACTGAAGAATTGTTTAAACTGGAAGAGTTTGAAATATTGCTGATTTGCAAATCTGTTTTCCCACTTCCCATGAGGTGCCTAAGGATGATTAAATCAGCCATGGAAATGAAAGAGGCTGCATTTCTTTGCACACTGAAAGTTTTAAAAATAAATTTGCAACATTTTACCACAAAAAGTAACCCTTGCTAAAAACAGGTGTGTAGCCTTGCTATGTGATAATAAGAGTAATATAATAAACGCATGGGAAAAAGATCAGAAATACGCACCAACAGTCTTCGTCTCTGAGAAGTGACATTACAGGTAATTTTTCTTATTTTCTTTTTGGTTTTTTCCTCCTAAATAGTCTGAAATAAATTATATACTTTATTGCTAGGAGAAACAAATGCTATTAAAAATAATAAATTAATCAGCCATCAGAGCTAATAATTTCCTTATCGGATATATATGCATTATTACGCGGCCTTATGGTATACATTTTACGTGTACATATTTGATGCAATATTTTTTTATAGAATTTCATATCCTGTTTTTTTTTTTTTTTTTGCGGTACCCGGGCCTCTCACTATTGTGGCCTCTCCCGTTGCGGAGCACAGGCTCCGGACGCGCAGGCTCAGCGGCCATGGCTCGCGGGCCCAGCTGCTCCACGGCATGTAGGATCTTCCCGGACCGTGGCACGAACCCGTGTCCCCTGCATCGGCAGGTGGACTCTCAACCACTGTGCCACCAGGGAAGCCCCATATCCTGTTTTTTTTTATCACCTAATGTTAGAGCATGATCATTTTCCCTTTTCCCTAAAGGCTTTTCAAAAGCGTTTTTAAAAAAGTTATATAATAGTTTGTTGCTGAACCATTTCTCTCTTGCTGGACATTAAGATTGTTTTAAAATTTTTACCATTTTAAGTAATCCTGTAATATAAATAATTCTTTGTAAATCTTTGCATCTTTGATTGTTTCCTTGAGATAGAGTCCTCGAGATGGTATTACTGGGCCAGAAAATAGGAACATTTTCAAAATACTAGTTTTATTTTATTTCATTTTTTAATTTTTAAAATTTTATTTATTTTTGGCTGTGTTGGGTCTTAGTTGCGGCACATGGGATCTTTGTTGAGGCATGCGGGATCACTCGTGGTGCAGGCTCTTTGTTGTGGCGCACAGGTTTCTCTCTAGTTGTGGCACGTGGGTTTTCTCTCTCTAATTGTGGCATGTGGGCTCCAGGGTGCGTGGGCTCTGTAGTTTGCAGCATGCGGGCTCTCTTGTTGAGGCACGCAAGCTCCTTAGTTGTGGCGCTCAGGCTTATTTGCCCCGCGGCATGTGGGATCCTAGTTCCCTGACCAGGGATCGAACCCGCGTCCCCTGCATTGGAAGACGGACTCTTCACCACTGGACCACCAGGGAAGTCCCATAGATAGTAGTTTTAATTTTAGTGATCCTTTAAGCCTTAACTAAGGACTGAGCTACATTACCTGAATATAGCCTTTTCATTTCACACATATATTATTTCTTAATAAAAACAGCAACAGCAACAATTAATACAACCACTTGTATGTGTGCACATGCACACACACACACAGCTATTCTGTTCTATCTAATCAAGACTTGCAAGTCCATACTCTCCAAAAAATTGAGGACACCTATTTGTCTGTCTGTTCTCTTTGAGGGACCTCTCACTCCTTTTTTTTTTTTTTAAACATTTTTATTTTAGTATAATTGCTTTACAATGATGTGTTAGTTTCTGCTTTTTAACAAAGTGAATCAGTTATACATATACATATATCCCCATATCTCTTCCCTCTTGTGTCTCCCTCCCTCCCATCCTCCCTATCCCACCCTTCTAGCTGGTCACAAAGCACTGAGCTGATCTCCCTGTGCTATGCGAGTGCTTCCCACTAGCTATTTTACATTTGGTAGTGTATATATGTCCATGTATACACTACCACACTCTCACTTTGTCCCAGCTTACCCTTCCCCCTCCCCGTGTCCTCAAGTCCATTCTCTAGTAGGTCTGCATCTTCATTCCCGTCTTGCCCCTAGGTTCTTCATGACTACTTTTTTTTTTTTTTAGATTCCATATATATGTGTTAGCATACGGTATTTGTTTTTCTCTTTCTGACTTACTTCACTCTGTATGACAGACTCTAGGTCCATCCACCTCACTACAAATAACTCAATTTCATTCCTTTTTATGGCTGAGTAATATTCCATTGTATATATGTGCCACATCTCCTTTATCCATTCACCTGTTGATGGACACTTAGGTTGCTTCCATGTCCTGGCTATTGCAAATAGAGCTGCAATGAACATTGTGGTACATGACTCTTTTTTTTTGTTTTTTTTTGTTTTGTGATACGTGGGCTTCTCACTGTTGTGGCCTCTCCTGTTGCGGAGCACAGGCTCCGGACGCGCAGGCTCAGCGGCCATGGCTCACGGGCCCAGCCGCTCCGCGGATTGTGGGATCATCCTGGACTGGGGTACGAACCCGTGTCCCCTGCATCGGCAGGCGGACTCTCAACCACTGCGCCACCAGGGAAGCCCATGACTCTTTTTGAATTATGGTTTTCTCAGGGTATATGCCCAGGAGTGGGATTGCTGGGTCGTATGGTAGTTCTATTTTTCGTTTTTTAAGGAACGTCCATACTGTTTTCCATAGTGGCTGTATCAATTTACATTCCCACCAACAGTGCAAGAAGGTTCATTTTCTCCACATCCTCTCCAGCATTTATTGTTTCTAGATTTTTTGATGATGGCTATTCTGACCGGTGTGAGATGATATCTGATTGTAGTTTTGATTTGCATTTCTCTAATGATTAATGATGTTGAGCATTCTTTCATATGTTTGTTGGCAATCTGTATGTCCTGTTTGGAGAAATGTCTATTTAGGTCTTCTGCCCATTTTTGGATTGTTTGTTTTTTTGATATTGAGTGGCATGAGCTGCTTGAAATTTTGGAGAGTAATCCTTTGTCAGTTGCTTCATTTGCAAATGTTTTCTCCCATTCTGAGGGTTGTCTTTTGGTCTTGTTTATGGTTTCCTTTGCTGTGCAAAAGCTTTGAAGTTTCATTAGGTCCCATTTGTTTATTTTTGTTTTTATGTCCATTTCTCTAGGAGGTGGGTCAAAAAGGATCTTGCTGTGATTTATGTCATAAAGTATTCTGCCTATGTTTTCCTCTAAGAGTTTGATAGTGTCTGGCCTTCCATTTAGGTCTTTAATGCATTTTGAGTTTATTTTTGTGTGTGGTGTTAGGGAGTGTTCTAATTTCATTCTTTTACATGTAGCTGTCCAGTTTTCCCAGCACCACTTATTGAAGAGGCTTTCTTTTCTCCATTGTATATTCTTGCCTCCTTTATCAAAGATAAGGTGACGATATGTGCGTGGGTTTATCTCTGGGCTTTCTATCCTGTTCCATTGATCTATATTTCTGTTTTTGTGCCAGTACCATACTGTCTTGACTACTGTAGCTTTGTCATATAGTCTGAAGTCAAGTCCGGGAGCCTGCTTCCTCCAGTTCCGCTTTTCTTTCTCAAGATTGCTTTGGCTATTCGTGGTCTTTTGTGTTTCCATACAAATTGTGAAATTTTTTGTTCTTGTTCTGTGAAAAATGCCATTGGTAGTTTGATAGGGATTGCATTGAATCTGTAGATGGCTTTGGGTAGTAGAGTCATTTTCACAATTTTGATTCTTCCATTCTAACAACATGGTCCATCTCTCCATCTGTTTGCATCATCTTTAATTTCTTTCATCAAAGTCTTATAGTTTTCTGCATACAGGTCTTTTGTCTCCTTAGGTAGGTTCATTCCTAGGTATTTTATTCTTTCTGTTGCAGTCGTAAATGGGAGTGTTTTCTTAATTTCACTTTCAGAAATTTCATCATTAGTGTATAGGAATGAATGCAAGTTTTCTGTGCATTCATTTTGTATCCTGCAACTTTACCAACTTCATTGATTAGCTCTAGTAGTTTTCTGGTGGCATCTTTAGGATTCTCTATGTATAGTATCATGTCATCTGCAAACAGTGACACTTTTACTTCTTCTTTTCCGATTTGGATTCCTTTTATTTCTTTTTCTTCTCTGATTGCTGTGGCTAAAACTTCCAAAACTATGTTGAATAATAGTGGTGAGAGTGGACAACCTTGTCTTGTTCCTGATCTTAGAGGAAATGCTTTCAGTTTTTCACCATTCGGGATGATGTTCGCTTTGGGTTTGTCATATATGGCCTTTATTATGTTGAGCTAAGTTCCCTCTATGCCTACTTTCTGGAGGGTTTTTATCATAAATGGGTGTTGAATTTTGTCAAAAGCTTTCTCTGCATCTATTGAGTTGATCATATGGTATTTTTCCTTCAATTTGTTAATATGGTGTATCACATTGATTGATTTGCATATATTGAAGAATCCTTGCATTCCTGGGATAAACCCCAGTTGATCATGGTGTATGATCCTTTTAATGTGCTGTTGGATTCTGTTTGCTAGTATTTTGTTGAGGATTTTTGCATCTATGTTCATCAGTGATATTGGCCTGTAGTTTTCTTCCTTTGTGACATCTTTGTCTGGTTTTGGTATCAGGGTGATGGTGGCCTCGTAGAATGAGTTTGGGAGTGTTCCTCCCTCTGCTATATTTTGGAAGAGTTTGAAGGATAGGTGTTAGCTCTTCTCTAAATGTTTGATAGAATTCGCCTGTGAAGCCATCTGGTCTTGGGCTTTTGTTTGTCGGAAGATTTTTAATCACAGTTTCAATTTCAGTGCTTGTGATTGGTCTCTTCATATTTTCTATTTCTTCCAGGTTCAGTCTCAGAAGGTTGTGCATTTCTAAGAATTTGTCCATTTTCTCCAGGTTGTCCATTTTATTGGCATATAGTTGCTTGTAGTAATCTCTTATGATCCTTTGTATTTCTGCAGTGTCAGTTGTTATTTCCCCTTTTTCATTTCTAATTCTATTGATTTGAGTCTTCTCCCTTTTTATCTTGATGAGTCTGGCTAAAGGTTTATCAATTTTGTTTAACTTCTCAAAGAACCAGCTTTTAATTTTATTGATCGTTGCTATCATTTCCTTCATTTCTTTTTCATTTATTTCTGATCTGATCTTTATGATTTCTTTTCTTCTGCTAACTTTGGGGGTTTTTTGTTCTTCTTTCTCTCATTGCTTTAGGTGTAAGGTTAGGTTGTTTATTTGAGATGTTTCTTGTTCCATAAGGTAGGATTGTACTGCTATAAAGTTCCCTCTTAGAACTGCTTTTGCTGCATCCCATAGGTTTTGGGTCATCGTGTTTTCCTTGTCATTTGTTTCTAGGTATTTTTTGATTTCCTCTTTGAGTTCTACAGTGATCTCGTGGTTATTAAGTAGTGTATTGTTTAGCCTCCATGTGTTTGTATTTTTTACAGAGTTTTTCCTGTAATTGATATCTATTCTCATAGCGTTGTGGTCAGAAAAGATACTTGATACGATTTCAATTTTCTTAAATTTAGTAAGGGTTGATTTGTGACCCAAGATATGATCTATCCTGGAGAATGTTCCATCAGCATTTGAGAAGAAAGTGTATTCTGTTGTTTTTGGACGGGATGTCCTATAAATATCAACTAAGTCCATCTTGTTTAATGTATCATTTAAAGCTTGTGTTTCCTCATTTATTTTCATTTTGGATGATCTGTCCATTGGTGAAAGTGGGGTGTTAAAGTCCCCTACCATGATTGTGTTACTGTCGATTTCCCCTTTTATGGCTGTTAGCATTTGCCTTATGTATTGAGGTGCCCCTATGTTGGGTACATAAATATTTACAATTGTTATATCTTTTTCTTGGATTGATCCCTTGATCATTATATAGTGTCCTTCTTTGTCTCTTGTAATAGTCTTTGTTTTAAAGTCTAATTTGTCTGATATGAGAATTGCTACTCCAGCTTTCTTTTGATTTCCATTTGTATGGAATATCTTTTTCCATCCCCTCGCTTTCAGTCTGCATGTTTCTTAGGACTGTTGTGTGTCTCTTGTAGATGGCATATATACGGGTCTTATTTTTGTATCCATGCAGCCAGTCTACGTCTTTTGGTTGGAATATTTAATCCATTTACATATGAGGTAATTATTGATAAGTATGTTCCTATTACGATTTTCTTAATTGTTTTCGGTTTGTTATTGTAGGTCTTTTCTTTCTCTTGTCTTTTCTGCCTAGAAAAGTTCCTTTAGCCTTTGTTGTAAAGCTGGTTTGGTTGTGCTGAATTCTCTTAGCTTTTGCTTGTCTGTAAAGGTTTTAATTTCTCCATCAAATCTGAATGAGATCCTTGCTGGATAGAGTAATCTTGGTTGCAGGTTTTTCCCTTTCATCACTTTAAATATGTCCTGCCACTCCACTGTGACTTGGAGAGTTGCTGCTGAAAGATCAGCTGTTAACCTTATGGGGATTCCCTTGTAATTTGTTGTTTTTCCCTTGCTGCTTCTAATACTTTTTCTTTGTATTTAATTTTTGACAGTTTGATTAATATGTGTCTTGGCTTGTTTCTCCTTGGATTTATCCTGTATGGGACTCTCTGTGCTTCCTGGACTTAACTATTTCCTTTCCCATATTAGGGAAGTTTTCAACTATAATCTCTTCACATATTTTCTCAGTCCCTTTCTTTTTCTCTTCTTCTTCTGGGACCCCTATAATTCGAATGTTGGTGCATTTAATATTGTCCCAGAAGTCTCTGAGAGTGTCCTCAATTCTTTTCATTCTTTTTTCTTTATTCTGTTCTGCAGTAGTTATTTCCACTATTTTATCTTCAGAGTCACTTATCTGTTCTTCTGCTGCAGATATTCTGCTGTTGATCCCTTCTAGAGAATTTTTAATTTCATTTACTGTGTTGTTCATGACTGTTTGTTTGCTCTTTAGTTCTAGGTCCTTGTTAAACGTTTCTTGTATTTTCTCCATTCTATTTCCAAGATTTTGGATCATCTTTACTATCATTATTCTGAATTCTTTTTCAGGTGACTGCCTATTTCCTCTTCATTTGCTTGCTCTGGTGGATTTTTATCTTGCTCCTTTATCTGCTGTGTGTTTTTCTGTCTTCTCATTTTGCTTATCTTACTGTGTTTGGGGTCACCTTTTAGCAGGCTGCAGGTTTGTAGTTCCCATTGTTTTTGGTGTCTGCCCCCAGTGGCTAAGATTGGTTCAGTGGATTGTGTAGGCTTCCTGGTGGAGGGGACTAGTGCCTGTGTTCTGCTCGATGAGGCTGGATCTTGTCTTTCTGGTGGGCAGGTCCACGTCTGGTGGTGTGTTTTGGGGTGTCTGTGGCCTTATTATGATTTTAGGCAGCCTCTCTGCTAATGGGTGGGGTTGTGTTCCTGTCTTGCTAGTTGTTTGGCATAGGGAGTCCAGCACTGTAGCTTGCTGGTCGTTGACTGGAGCTGGGTCTTGGCTTTGAGATGGAGATCTCTGGGTGATTTTCGCCGTTTGATATTACATGGAGCTGGGAGGTCTCTTGTGGACCAATGTCCTGAACTCAGCTCTCCCACCTCAGAGGCACAGCCCTGACACATGGCTAGAACACCAAGATCCTGTCATGCACACGGCTCAGAATAAAAGGGAGAAAAAAAGAGAGAAAAAGGTAAAGAAAAAAAAGTTATTAAAATACAAAACAAAAAATAATTATTAAAAAAAACTTTTTATAGTAATTTTAAAAAAAGAAAGAACAACCAAACCAAAAAACAAATCCACTAGTGGTAACAAGTGCTGAAAACTATACTAAAAAACAAACAAACAAACAAATGAAAAGGAAAGACAGAACCCTAGGACAACTGGTAAAAGCAAATCTATACAGACAAAATCACACACAGAAGCATATGCATCCACACTCACAAAAAGGGAAAAAGGGAAAAAAACATATAAATATTCTTGCTCCCAAAGTCCATCTCCTCAATTTGGGATGATTCCTTGTCTATTCAGGCATTCCACAGATGCAAGGTACATGAAGTTGATTGTGGAGATTTAATCTGCTGTTCCTGAGGCTGCTGGGAGAAATTTCCCTTTCTCTTCTTTGTTCGCACAGCTCCCGGGGTTCAGCTTTGGATTTGGACCTGCCTCTGTGTGTAGGTCGCCTGAGGGCGTCTGTTCTTCGCTCAGACAGGACGGGGTTAAAGGAGCAGCTGATTCAGGGGCTCTGGCTCACTCAGGCCAGGGGGGAGGGAGGGGCACGGAGTGTGGGGAGAGCCTGCGGTGGCAGAGGCCGCCATGACGTTGCACCAGCCTGAGGCGCGCCAAGCGTTCTCCCGGGGAAGTTGTCCCTGGATCATGGGACCCTGGCAGTGGCGGGCTGCACTGGCTCCCGGGAGGGAGGTGTGGAGAGTGACCTGTGCTCGCACACAGGCTTCTTGGTGGCGGCAGTAGCAGTAGCCTTAGCGTCCCATGCCTGCCTCTGGGATCTGCGCTGATAGTCGCAGCTCGCGCCCGTCTCTGGAGCTCCTTTAAGCAGTGCTCTTAATCCCTTCTCCTCGCACACCAGGAAACTAAGAGGCAAGAAAAAGTCTCTTGCCTCTTTGGCAGTGCCAGACTTTTTCCCGGACTCACTCCCGGCTAGCTGTGGCGCACTAGCCGCCGTCAGGCTGTGTTCACGCAGCCAACCACAGTGCTCTCCCGGCGCTCCGACCGAAGCCCGAGCCTCAGCTCCCAGATCCCACCTGTCCCGGCGGGTGAGCAGACAAGCCTCTTGGGCTGGTGAGTGCCAGTCGGCACCGATCCTCTGTGCGGGAATCTCCGCACTTTGCCCTCCGCACTCCGGTGGCTGCGCTCTCCTCTGCGGCCCCGAAGCTCCCCCCGTCCGCCTCCCGCAAGCTCCGCCCGCGAAGGGGCTTCTGTTGTGTGGAAACCTTTCCTCTTTCACAGCTCCCTCCCACTGGTGCAGGTCCCATCCCTATTCTTTTGTCTCTGTTTTTTCTTTTTCCCTACCCAGGGACTTGGGGAGTTTCTTGCCTTTTGGGAGGTCTGAGGTCTTCTGCCAGCATTCAGTAGGTGTTCTGTAGGAGTTGTTCCACGTGTAGATGTATTTCTGATGTATTTGTGGGGAGGAAGGTGATCTCCACGTCTTACCTTCCGCCATCTTGAAGCTCCTCCCTCTTTGTAGTGTTTGGACCTCTCACTCCTGATACTAACTGCTCTCCTTCTGTGAATTCAAGGACAGCCAGCTAAGAATGGCTTCGGTAGTCCGTTCCTTGGTGGGGTCCCATTATCTTGGAATATTATTCCTTACCTATCATTCCATCAAGAGTTACACACGACGTGTTACTCTGAGGAGTTCATTGCTGTTTCCTTTGTCTGGAGTATGGTCCTGTCTCCTTGATGTTTAATTATTCTTCTCCCTGTATTTACAGATCTCACACAAGACTCAGACTATCCACAGTCCTTCCTTTTTGAGTTACTCCCGTTAGTCTTTTCCTTTTCTGACATCCAGTAGCATATGTAATCTGAGCCAGACATCTTACCTAGTGGCTTGGATGTTCTCTAAAGCAGAGCCCTGTGGCTTACAGTTCATGATAGGAAACATTGAAATTGACTCCCACTTTAAAGAAAAATCTTCCATACATATTGCAGGGCAGGTAGCCTATTTGCACTTCTTGCCTAATCCAGACATCACCTCCAAAATGCAGTCTTTAACGTCCAGTGAAATCTGGTGTATCCAACTTTATTTATTAGTAAAGTGGTCTTCTCTCTCACACACACACATTTTGCAGGTGCCTCTGTAGTCCGTAACATTCAGCAGAAGTAAGTTACTGCTGGGAGGAAAGAGGGGAGTTAGCACTTGGAATACATGAAATGGGATGATGACTTCTGTTAATGTAGAGAATCTCACTTGCTGCTTTTGTGTTCCTCACAATGCTTAACTCAGTGCTAAGGACAAAACTTGCCCTTAATAAATATCTGTTCTCTGTTTGTCTACACCTCTATTTCATTTTATTGTTATAATAATGCCTTTTGTGATAAAGTGTTGATGAACATCTGTTTTAAAGTATGTTTATTAATCCTTCAGGTCACCAGCTGACCTTGTCATTAACTCAGCTTTTTACGCACTGCACTTACGTCTAGTGTTCTTCTTTTTTTTTTTTTTTTTTTTTTTTGCTGTACGCGGGCCTCTCACTGTTGTGGCCTCTCCCGTTGTGGAGCACAGACTCCGGACGTGCAGGCTCAGCAGCCATGGCTCATGGGCCCAGCCGCTCTGCGGCATGTGGGATCTTCCCGGACCTGGGCACGAACCTGTGTCCCCTGCATCGGCAGGCGGACTCTCAACCACTGCGTCACCAGGGAAGCCCTAGTGTTCTTCATTTTTGAATCATTCCAGTGGCAGAAGCAATTATGGCTATCAAAATGTTTACTTTTCTTGAGGTTCCTGTAGTGAATATTCATGTATCCCTTTGTAATAGTGTTCTTTATATTGTTGCTTATGACACCATTTTTATTGTTTTCACTGTTTTCATTAGTTGGAGACTAATGCAGTGCTTCCTACAAGATCCCTAGACGCTCATATAAGTCATCTCTGGGTACATTGTGATAAAGTAAGGGAAGGGAAAAATTAAATTACCAAGTTTAGTCACAAAATATGCCTACATTCCTCCTTGCTTTTCCCTCTAAAGCATGAGTGGCGGTCACAGTGATGGTAACTTTGATGGCTTCTGGATTTTGGTTCACTGCCACATTTGTCAACTTTATTTATTTCTCTTCTTCCTTTATGAAAGAAAAACAGTAGTCTTCATCATTGACAAGGTTAGTTGTGAACTTTAACCCTTCCTTTTTGCAACTTTGAATATTTTAAAAGTACCATATCCTACGAAATATTACAGAGAACTTTGCGGAAATATTTGATTCTGAGAAATACAAGAAAAGAGGTGGTTTGCAAGTGATTGTAGAATAAGCAGAGTTAAGTTTATGATTTCCTTTTTCCTTTCAATGTCCAGTTTTGGATTGTAGTACCTTTGATTTTAGGAAAAGAGCTGTGCAGCTGCTGTAAACCTCATTCATTAATGACGTTAATGTTAATGTCTCCTAATAAATCAGAACTTTGTAACACGCTCAGTAGCCCAGAGAAAGCAGGAAAGGTAAGGAAATTTGGAGGGTGTTGTCCTTTCTTGGAGGTAAAGAAAGGAATGTTGGTTTCATGAGCCCTGATAAAGTTTATAACAAAACGAGCTGTTCCTTTACTCTGGCCTATAGAGAAGGCACTTTCCTCTGAAGCCTCTCCTAGCAGTTGGCTGCTGTTTGAAAGTAGAAATTACTTTTACTCTGTAAAACAGGGGTGATAGTAATTGCATTGAAAAATTATGTTTGAAATGAGTTGCTTGTGAAAAAAGTGATGATTGGAGGAAATAAGCTCGCCTGTGAGGCATGGAGAGCATGGTGGTTAAGAGCATGCATGCACTCTGGAGACAGGCTTCCTGTATTTGGGACTGGGCTCTGTCATTTATTTGCAGTAAGTTGGCAAATTACTTAATCCCTCTCAGTCTCACTTTTCTTATCTGTATAGTAATAGTACTTATATAAAGGTTGTAAAGCTTGAGCTAATACGTGTGAAGAACTTAGGATGGTTCTTAACACGTAGTAAGTGCGCATTAAAGGGCTAGATACTATTAGAACTATTATTATTTTAAAAAGAAACATCAGGGCTTCCCTGGTGGTGCAGTGGTTGAGAGTCCGTCTGCCGATGCAGGGGACACGGGTTCGTGCCCCGGTCCAGGAAGATCCCACATGCCACGGAGCGGCTGGGCCCGTGAGCCATGGCCACTGAGCCTGCGCGTCTGGAGCCTGTGCTCTGCAAGGGGAGAGGCCACAACAGTGAGAGGCCCGCGTACCACAGGAAAAAAAAAAAAAAAGAGAGACATCACCTGAAGCTTACTAATATGTAAATATGTGATGTTTTATGAAAAGGAATCTGAAAAATAATACCACCCCATTTTGTAGGAGTACCAAAGTCAAATGCTTGTGTGTGTGTGTGTGTGTGTGTGTGCGTGTGCGCGCGTGCGTGTGTGTTTAGGGGAATCAAGAAATGTTAGATATATTGGCCAACTGGGGATTACCATGTGTAAAAGTATTTAATTTAGATTAAGAGCAAAAAATGCTGTGATCACCAAACCAGACCCATCTGTCAGCCAAGTTTGGTCCATGGATCACCTGTTTGCAATCCCTGGTGTGGAGGAAACATGCATGATGAATAGTTTAGTTCTATAAAAAGACTAAGAATCTAAAACTGTGCTACCCATTAACCACACATGGATATTTAAATTAATTAAAATAAAAATTTGGTTCCTCAGTCACACTAGCTACAATTCAAGTGTGCAATAATCATGTGTGGCTAGTAATATATTGGAGAATGTATATATAGAACATTTTCATCATTACAGAAAATTCTGTTGGATAGAGCTGATCTAATGGTTTATAAAAATATTTACACATTACTGTCTACCAACTTACATGTACCTCCATGAGAAATGGCCAGGCCAAAGGCAGTAGACCAGTAGTTTACAGTATTATGGGATTGGGAGGAATTGTTTTCTGCTTGGTTTTACATTATAGCTGTTAATCCACTCCCTAGCAGCAGTTTATAAGTTTGTTTTTGAAGTATTTTTAAGAAAGCTCTTTGTTGACTGTAGGCTTCTGGCACTAGGTGAATCTCGTTTGAGGAGAAAATTCTATAGGGTAGGGGAATAGAAAGAGTGGTTTTCCACACAGAACTTCAAAAGATACATTATTAGTGCCTTTCCAGGGATGAATGGGAAAATTGAATTGAGGTATATATGTGTTTGCATTTGTGTGTATTTCCTCCCACTCAGAAAAATACATCAGTGAGAAACGTAAATATTCTGTATAGAATATATAAAATGCATATTGCCTTAGAAATTTTTTACCATCATAATAATCTTGTATCTCAGGTTGGCCATCAATATTTACTATTGCCAGAATAATGCTTTATCATGTATAGTGGGAAATAGCACACTTTTAATCATTTAATGGTGATTTGAAGAATTTTCACTATTAGAACTACTGGAGGAGGCTTAAACTGGTGGTGGTGTGACGTAGCAGATAACATTCCTTAGGGCTGTTCAGGTTAGTGGATGGAATTGTATCTCTATTGCCATTCATGATAGAGCCCATGTGTTACTCCTTGAACAAAGAAAGCATATAGAGGGAGTGTGTGTATGGCTATGGTTTCTTTAGGAAGAGCTGGTAGCATCAAATGTGTGTGTCAGGGGGAATTACCAGTTTTTCCTGAACAAATCTGTACTTCTATTCCTGACTCAATAAATATAGGACAATTCTTTGTATTTTCTCTCTTTATTAAGCTTTTGCATTGGTAACTGTCCCCTCACCTCCCAGTCTAATCTAGTTTATTCCAAGCCTTGGGCTTGAGGATTATAACACATATACCAATTTTTATTGGTGAATTAATTTCAGATATTACAGTCACATTAAAGTGAATGTATCCCTTCTCTAAGAGGTGAAGTATGCAGAGGCATATATTTGAGATGTGTGCATTTTTCTTTATGTTTGTTATATTTCAAAAATTTCACATTAAAATATGAAGTTACAGCTGATTTTATCTTATTTATAAATGTTGGATTTATTTACCTTTGGTC
Organism: Grampus griseus; assembly: GCF_964374135.1. Taxonomy (NCBI): domain Eukaryota; kingdom Metazoa; phylum Chordata; class Mammalia; order Artiodactyla; family Delphinidae; genus Grampus; species Grampus griseus. Next base: position 78,939,032 of record NC_138998.1, read on the forward strand.
ACTAAATACTTTTTCTTGCTAATCCATCAATTTAAAGAACATTTATTCTTCTTTAGTTTTGTTCCTGATTATAAAAATAACTATTATAAATTGTATTTGCTTTATTTTGTTATTTTCTAATACAAGCATTTAGAGCTATAATTTAAGCATTCGTTTAGCTGCATCCCAAATATTTCAAGGTTATAGAGAAAAATGCCCATGGCACTCCATGGCAAAGCCAAGGGGTTAATTCAAACCTGACTCATCATTACCATGGGGAAGGCCCCTAACCTTGATTATACTTATTTAAGGCCCTCTGGAGGAAGAAACTTAACTAAACTATGAGCAGGGTAGAGAGGATCTCCCTGAAGTATGTGAGAAATCACTGAAAAAAAACCAACAAGCGGATACCTGGATACATGGGAAAGAAACAAAGAACTGAGTCAGAGATCCTAAATTTGACCCAATTGGAAGCCCAGAATTTACTAAAAGAATGTAACGAAAAGATAAAAAGGCACCAATTGACTTTTGCACCTCTGCAACATAGGTTCTGAGTTAATTTTAACATCTGCTGAAATGCACTTTCATTTCATGTCTTAATTGATGCTGGGACTCAAATTATAGTTATACCTGAGGATCTTAATATATTTAAACAAGGTAATCCTGTACATGGAGATCCTACCAAATTTTAATAAGGTACCCCTAATACCCCTAGAGAAGTTACCAAATATGTAATAGATGACAAATAGGCCTGTCTCACCTTTCCCATTGGAATTAGTGCCTTGCCTAAATTCCCCATGGTCATAGCATTTATTGCCCTAAAATATCCAAGGTCAGCATGGATGCACTGACCCAATGAGTAATAAATTAAGTTACATCTTTGACACTTAGAGTTGGCTTGGAAATATGGGACTTCCTTGAATCCCTCCCCACTCCATGATTAAAATAGCTAATGTTGCCCAATGTAAATGAAAATAAAGAGCCTTCAAGAATTAAAACCCATATATAAGACCTTTTAACACAATGGGTGATGATTCCTACTCTTTCTCAGTTTAACAGCACAATCTGACCTGTTTTTAAACTCAGAAAGAACGAATAGTACCTCACAGTGGATTACCATAACTTTCGAGTCATGATCCTACCCATTAAGGCTTCCATTCCTAATATTATGGAAATTACTGACTCCACCTAATCAGCCGCTGGTAGTACTTGGCAGTCATAGATTTGGCTAATACGTTCTGTTCAAAGCCTATTTCAGCAACCTCTCAACTGCAGTCTGCCTTCATCTTTGAAGAGTACACCTCTGCCGAGCTGTCCATGGGGTCCATCGATAGTCCTATTATTGTGTACAGTCTTTGCAGGCAAGATCTTCACCACATCCAGCTTTCTCCAGAAGCACAAGTATGACATCACCCTGGTGACATTCTCCTCCAAGCAGATCCACTTGACATACTCATTCAGGACATTCTAATACTCACAAAGGACATGAGCCATTGATTGCCCCACACGTAGTACAGGGCCCTGCTACCTTTGTTAAATCCCTGAAAATTATTTGATAAGCCAAGAGCCACTCCATCTCTGACACTGTCAAGAAACAGCTCATGGCCCTTTCAGCACCCACAAATGTTAAAATAGGCTCAACGTCTTTCTGGGTTTTGAAGACAACATATTTTTCATTAAAGAATTTTACTTAAGTGAATTTGTGCTGTTACTTGCAAACCAGCCGATCTTAAATGGGACTCCCTACAACAAAAGGCTATAGAATCTGTCCATATTGCAATACGGTGGCACTCCTGTTGGTGCCCCTCCTCCGACCCCAAGACTCTTTTACTACAGAGGCTTTAACAACCTCTTCTCATACCTCCTAGAATCCCTGGACCACCCATAATCACCACACAGCATTGACTTTTGATGCAACCAACTGGCCTCCTGGTCCCACGCTCTTTGCCATTAGATACTGAGATCTGGAAACAGAGGCTCTCATAGGCCTGAGCCATAACCTTCTGGACTATCTCAACCTGCAGCATCTGTGTTCAGCTCCCCAGTAGCTCTTCTCTATTGAGCTTCATCGAATCATGCCCTTTGCATGCACAGCTTCACCTTCAGCCAAAGACTTAAGGGGAACTCTGTGTGGACATCTGGAGCTCGTTCTTTTTACAGCTCCTACTCTCTCGTGACCTACTCCACAAATTCCACCCACCTCGGTAGCCCCAAACTTGTCTGCCTTTTCAGCTTGATGAGTATGCTGTGCTCTGCTTTGACTCCACTTGTCTTCACTAAGTCTAGAATGTGCCTCAAGGCAGAAGGCTGGGACCATCATGGGACTCACGTCGTTACAGTCCTGTATGCCTCTTTTCCAAGTTCTGAAAGCAATTGCGTGATGTGTTCTGCTCAATTTTATAGCCCTTTGTACACAATGAAGAGGGAGAGTATGATACTCTTTAGTCTTTTATGGCTGGTAGTAGAAGTTATAATATATTTTTTACTAATACTTGGTAGGAACTTTATCCTAACCATTTCAAGTAATATCATCAGCTTTATCCAATGGTATGCTATGTTTTAATTGTACATTATACTTAACTTCGTTTACATAATCTAGACAAGATGTTTTTACTTCGATCGATCACACTCTTCTTAAATAGCTGTTGAGTTACTTATAGGTTTTCTGCAGAACTTGTCTTTAATATTACCAGATTCAGTTGTATATAACTGTGGTACATGATACGTATATTTTATGCTTTACACTTTTTATCGAATTCAACTCTCAAAATATTTCAGTAACTTTTAAAAATACATTTGAATTTTTTATACAATGTAATTAGATTATCATACATAGGATATTCTGGCATTAATTGTAGCCAGATAGCTTTTGTATTTCCCCTATGACAGAGTAAGTTTTCAAACATCTTGTATTTAGTTTGAGTTCATGCAGAAACATTAATACCAATGATTGATTTTCTAATATTTAGAAATATTTAGAGAATATTTATTGATGTTTTCATGGGGATTGGGGCCTAATATATTAGAAGGTGGGGAGACATGAAACATAGATAATTGAAATGATTGAAATCACCAATTGCAATTTCTCCTCTATAGTTTTAATCTCTTTTCATCCAAAAACTTTAAAATAACTAAGTTTTCCAGAAATTATTAGAATGGACTGAGTTCACAGTCATTTCCTTTCTCTCTATCATCTATCATTTGATAAACAGCCAAATGAGTAATGGAATAAATAACAGTGGAAAAGATAAAGAAACATAAATTTCAGGCTTCTTATTCGAAATACTTGAGATTTATTCCTTAGTATTTGAGTTTCTGTCTTTTGTGCCACAAACCTGATATAGCGGGAAAGACACTGAGCTGGGAATTGAGGACTAGCACTAACTAACGGTGATTTCAGACCTGTGACTTCCCTGTTGTGGGAGAAGTTTTTCATTTATGAAATAAAAGGATTGGATTAGATGATATTTAAGGTCACTTTCTACCCTTTTAACATTCAGAAAAGCTTCAAATTAAAACAAACAAACAAACATTAAAGTGACCCCTAAGGGGGGCTTCCCTGGTGGCGCAGTGGTTGAGAATCCTCCTGCCAATGCAGGAGACATGGGTTCGATCCCTGGGCCGGAAAGATCCCACATGCCGCGGAGCACCTAAGCCCGTGCTTCACAACTACTGAGCCTGTGCTCTAAAGCCCGTGAGCCACAACTACTGAGCCGGTGTGCTGCAATTACTGAAGCCCGCATGCCTAGAGCTGGTGCTCCACAGCAACAGAAGCCACTGCAATGAGAAGCCCCCACGATGAGAAGCCCGCGCACCACAATAAAGAGTAGCCCCTGCTTGCCGCAGCCGGAGAAAGCCCGCATGCAGCAACGAAGACCCAACACAGTCATAAATAAATAAATAAATAAATTTATATATGAAAAAAATGACACCTAAGGTCTAGGATTTACCCTAAACCTTGATTTTTACATGAAAAGTGAAAGAATCTGTGAGCTCTGTAGGGAATCTTAAGGGTGGCACATGAAACCATCCAAAATAAATACTTTCAAAGAGACTCCTAATGAAAGAAGAACAGGAGAGCAACAATGGCAAATGCCATCTGGTCACTGACTTTATTTCTGAGTACAGCTTGGGTAATTGATACTTTTAGGAATAGAAAACTCACTGTAGCAGACAGCAGAAGGAAGAAGAACTAAAATCCGACAGCCTGTGGAACACAAACCACATTCATAGAAAGATAGACAAGATGAAAAGGCAGAGGGCTATATGCCAGATGAAGGAACAAGATAAAACCCCAGAAAAACAACTAAATGCATTGGAGATAGGCAATCTTCCAGAAAAAGAATTCAGGATAATGATAGTGAAGATGATCCAGGACCTTGGAAAAAGAATGGAGGCAAAGATCAAGAAGATGCAAGAAATGTTTAACAAAGACCTAGAAGAATTAAAGAACAAACAAACAGAGATGAACAATACTATAACTGAAATGAAAAATACACTAGAAGGAATCAATAGCAGAATAACTGAGGCAGAAGAACGGATAAGTGACCTGGAAGACAGAATGGTGGAATTCACTGTTGCAGAACAGAACAAAGAAAAAAGAATGAAAAGAAATGAAGACAGCCTAAGAGACCTCTGGGACAACATTAAACACAACAACATTCGCATTATAGGGGTTCCAGAAGGAGAAGAGAGAGAGAAAGGACCCGAGAAAATATTTGAAGAGATTATAGTCGAAAACTTCCCTAACATGGGAAAGGAAATAGCCACCCAAGTCCAGGAAGCGCAGAGAGTCCCATATAGGATAAACACAAAGAGAAACATGCTGAGACACATAGTAATCAAATTGACAAAAATTAAAGACAAAGAAAAATTATTGAAAGCAGCAAGGGAAAAACTACAAATAACATACAAGGGAACTCCCATAAGATTAACAGCTGATTTCACAGCAGAAACTCTACAAGCCAGAGAGTGGCATGATAGACTTAAAGTGATGAAAAGAAAGAACCTACAACCAAGATTACTCTACCCGGCAAGGATCTCATTCAGATTCAATGGAGGAATCAAAAGCTTTACAGACAAGCAAAAGCTAAGAGAATTCAGCACCACCAAACCAGCTCTACAACAAATGCTAAAGGAACTTCTCTAAGTGGGAAACAAAAGAGAAGAAAAGGACCTACAAAAACAAACCAAAACAATTAAGAAAATGGTCATAGGAATGTACATATCGATAATTACCTTAAACATGAATGGATTAAATGCTCCAACCAAAAGACACAGGCTCACTGAATGGATACAAAAACAAGACCCATATATATGCTGTCTACAAGAGACCCACTTCAGACCTAGGGACACATACAGACTGAAAGTGAGGGGATGGAAAAAGATATTCCATGCAAATGGAAATCAAAAGAAAGCTAGAGTAGCAATACTCATATCAGATAAAATAGACTTTAAAATAAAGAATGTTACAAGAGACAAGGAAGGACACTACATAATGATCAAGGGATCAATCCAAGAAGAAGATATAACAATTATAAATATATATGCACCCAACATAGGAGCACCTCAATACATAAGGCAACTGCTAAAAGCTATAAAAGAGGAAATTGACACTAACACAATAATAGTGGAGGATTCTTAACACCTCACTTACACCAATGGACAGATCATCTGGACAGAAAATTAATAAGGAAGCACAAGCTTTAAATGACAAAATAGACCAGATAGATTTAATTGATACTTACAGGACATTCCATCCAAAAACAGCAGATTACACTTTCTTCTCAAGTGTACATGGAACATTTTCCAGGATAGATCACATCTTGGGTCACAAATCAAGCCTCAGTAAATTGAAGAAAATTGAAATCATATCAAGCATCTTTTCTGACCACAATGCTATGAGATTAGAAATCAGTTACAGGGAAAAACACATAAAAAGCACAAACACATGGAAGCTAAACAATACGTTACTAAACAACCAAGAGATAACTGAAGAAATCAAAGAGGAAATCAAAAAATACCTAGAGACAAATGACAATGACAACACCACACTCCAAAACCTATGGGATGCAGCAAAAGCAGTTCTATGAGGGAAGTTTATAGCTGTACAAGCCTACCTCAAGAAACAAGAAAAATCTCAAATAAACAATCTAACGGAAACAAGAAAAATCTCAAATAAACAATCTAACGTTACACCTAAAGGAACTAGAGAAAGAAGAACAAACAAAACCCAAAGTTAGCAGAAGGAAAGAAATCATAACGATCAGAGCAGAAATAAATGAAATAGAAACAAATAAAACAATAGCAAAGATCAATAAAGCTAAAAACTGGTTCTTTGAGAAGATAAACAAAATTGATAAACCATTAGCCAGACTCATCAAGAAAAAGAGGGAGAGGACTCAAATCAATAAAAGTAGAAATGAAAAAGGAGAAGTTACAACAGACACCGCAGAAATACAAAGCATCCTAAGAGACTACTATGAGCAACTCTATGCCAATAAAATGGACAACCTGGAAGAAATGGACAAATTCTTAGAAAGGTTTAACCTTCCAAGACTGAACCAGGAAGAAATAGAAAATATGAGCAGACCTATCACAAGTAACGAAATTGAAACCGTGAATTAAAAATCTGCCAACAAACAAAAGTCCAGGACCAGATGGCTTCACAGGTGAATTCTATCAAACATTTAGAGAAGAGCTAACACCTATCCTTCTCAAACTCTTCCAAAAAATTGTAGAGGAAGGAAAGCTCCCAAACTCATGCTATGAGGCCACCATCACCCTGATACCAAAACCAGACAAAGATACTCCAAAAAAAGAAAATTACAGACCAATATCACTGATGAATATAGATGAAAAAATCCTCAACAAAATACTAGCAAACAGAATCCAGCGACACATTAAAAGGATCATACACCATGATCAAGTGGGATTTATCCCAGGGATGGAAGTATTCTTCAATATATGCAAATCAATCAATGTGATACACCTTGTTAACAAACTGAAGAATAAAAACCATATGATCATCTCAATAGATGCAACAAAAGCTTTTGACAAAATTCAACACCCATTTATGATAAAAACCCTCCAGAAAGTGGGCATAGAGGGAACCTACTTCAACATAATAAAGGCCATATATGACAATCCCACAGCAAACGTCATTCTCAATGGTGAAAAACTGAAAACATTTCCTCTAAGATCAGGAACAAGACAAGGATGTCCACTCTCACCACTATTATTCAGCATAGTTTTGGAAGTCCTAGCCATGGCAATCAGAGAAGAAAAAGAAATAAAAGGAATACAAATTGGAAAAGAAGAAGTAAAGCTGCCACTGTTTGCAGATGATATGATACTATACATAGAGAATCCTAAAGATGCCACCAGAAAACTACTAGAGCTTATCAAGGAATTTGGTAAAGTTGCAGGATACAAAATTAATGCACAGAAATCTCCAGTATTTCTATACACTAATGATGAAAAATCTGAAAGAGAAATTCAGGAATCACTCCCATTTACCATTGCAACAAAAAGAATAAAATATCTAGGAATAAACCTACCTGAGGAGCCAAAAGACCTGTACGCAGAAAACTATAAGACACTGATGAAAGAAATTAAAGATGATACCAACAGATGGAGAGATATGCCATGTTCGTGGATTGGAAGAATCAATACTGTGAAAATGACTATACTACCCAAAGCAATCTACAAATTCAATGCAATCCCTATCAGGTTACCAAGGGCATTTTTTACAGAACTAGAACAAAAAATCTTAAAATTTGTATGGAGATACAAAAGACCCCGAATAGCCAAAGCAGTCTTGAGGGAACAAAATGGAGCTGGAGGAATCAGACTCCCTGACTTCAGACTATACTACAAAGCTACAATAATCAAGACAATATGGTACTAGCACAAAAACAGAAAGATAGATCAATGGAACAGGATAGAAAGTCCAGAGGTAAAGCCATGCACCTATGGTCAACTAATCTATGACAAAGGAGGCAAGGATATACAATGGAGAAAAGACAGTCTCTTCAATAAGTGGTGCTGGGAAAACTGGACAGCTACATGTAAAAGAATGAAATTAGAACACTCCCTAATACTATCCACAAAAATAAACTCAAAATGGCTTAGAGACCTAAATGTAAGACCGGGCACTCTAAAACTCTTAGAGGAAAACATAGGAAGAACCCTCTTTGACATAAATCACAGCAAGATCTTTTTTGATCCACCTCCTAGAGTAATGGAAATAAAAATAAACAAATGGGACCTAATGAAACTTAAAAGCTTTTGCACAGCAAAGGGAACCATAAACAAGATGAAAAGACAACCCTCAGAATGGGAGAAAATATTTGCAAATGAATCATCGGACAAAGGATTAATCTCCAAAATATATAAACAGCTCATGCAGCTCAATATTAAAAAAACAAACAACCCAATCCAAAAATGGGCAGAAGACCTAAATAGACGTTTCTCCAAAGAAGACATACAGATGGCCAAGAAGCACATGAAAAGCTGTTCAGCATCACTAATTATTAGAGAAATGAAAATCAAAACTACAATGAGGTATCACCTCACACCACTTAGAATGGGCATCATCAGAAAATCTACAAACAACAAATGCTGGAGAGGCTGTGAAGAAAAGGAACCCTCTTGCACTGTTGGTAGGAATGTGAATTGATACAGCCACTATGGAGAACAGTATGGACGTTCCTTAAAGAACTAAAAATGGAATTACCATATGACCCAGCAATCCCACTACTGGGCATATACCCAGAGAAAACCATGATTCAAAAAGGCACATGCACCCCAATGTTCATTGCAGCACTATGTACAATAGCCAGGACATGGAAGCAACCTAAATGCCCATCAACAGACGAATGGATAAAGAAGATGTGGTACATATATACAATGGAATATTATTCAACCATGAAAAGGAGCAAAATTGGGTCATTTGTAGTGATGTGGATGGATCTAGAGACTCATAGAGTGAAGTAAGTCAGAAAGAGAATAACAAATATCGTATATTAACGCATATATGTGGAACCTAGGAAATGGTACAGATGAACCGGTTTGCAGAGCAGAAATTAAGACACAGTTGTAGAGAAGAAATGTATGGACACCAGGGTCACAAGATCACTTTGACTACCGGCCTCCCTGCGGGGGGTGGGGGTTGTGGTGTGATGAATTGGGAGATTGGGATTGACATGTATACACTAATGTGTATAAAATAGATAACTAATAAGAACCTGCTGTATATAAAAACAAAAGACTGGTCATAAATACTATAAGAGATACCTCATAATTGAGGAGTGGATTACTCAGTTTGGGGATTGTGTAGACCTCTGGCCTCAGTGTCACTTTCCTCTTTATTGATCACTTCTCTGGTGAGGTGGTGGTCCCCATTGGAGTCTGGCTTCAAGGAGAGAAGTGGGGTAAAGGAAGCAGATGTTTCCTTTGAGGATATTTTCATTAGGAAATTGGGTTGAGAAAAACAGAGCTGTGACCTCCAATTTCTCCTTTTTTGTGTGCCATGGAAAAAATATTGAACCCTTTGAAAATTGTAGATAATGTGGCAGTCTTATTTTTCTGCTGATCTTCAGCTCAACAGCTACGTTCTTCATGCAGTTTTATTAATACTATTCTTTTTTTTTTTGGTATCCAACCTGGGTAACTGATTTTTATCTCCAGATTTTCAGGTTGTATGTTTGTATGTATATGTGTTTGTGTACGTGTGCATACACACACATACACAGGTGCTTCTATGGTTTTTAATTAATTAGTCACAAGCCATTTTGCCCCTAGTAGTCTCTTTTCATCTGGCTAAATCTGAAAACTCCAGACAACTTTGAATAGCCATGGAGCTGTCTGAAAGGATTAAATTGGAAAGATGTGACTCTTTGTCTAGTTCACAGGGCACTGAGGGAGTGGCCTTCTTGGGTGCAGGACATAAGATGGTGTGCACTGTACAAGGAAAAGTTGTCAGAGTCTAGGACTACTGCTTCTAGTCTCCAACTGGAAGGTGTTTGGGGGAGGGAGAAAAGGAGAGAAGAACTTTAAAAATCATATGGAAGGAACGTATTACTCATGTTGTATAAGTAGTTTTAGTACCTTAGATCTGAGAGTGCTTTACTGTTTTCAAAGCCCTTTAACTCAGAAGTCAGTGGAAGCACCTAGTTTCTTGTACACAGCTTGTTCCATTGTGACTAGAGTAGAGCCAGATAAGTTTCACTCTCAAGCCGTTACTCTCAGGCAGCAGCTTAATTTTTGCAGAAAAGTGGCAGCTATGCAGAAAGTTCTCCCTGTCCTGCTTGGTGTCTCTAGTTCATGATCATTTCTTCTCATGCCAAAGAAAACATCCCTCCACCAGGCTGTCTGGGCTTCCTCTGAAAATCAGTTTGATCTAAATTCAACTGAAATCCTCTCTGAACCTGAGACAGCTCTGGAAGGGCTGGATAACCAGAGTGGGTGCCCACACACCCTCTGTACCGGGGCACAGAGTCCTAGGGCTGCAGGAAAGAGTCGTGCCCTTCGGTTCACCCTCTGGGCTCTTGTGTGTCAGTTTCAAACCATGAGCCAGCCCTGGTTCCATGATATTTTTCCTGAGACCTGAGGACTCAGCATTGTAGACAGGCTGGGAGAAATAAAAGTGCATATCTTCTGTATAACATTTATCATCATTGTGTTTAATCGATTAACAGCTGTATTTCCACTAGATGGTGGATTCCTTGAGGGTAGAAACTGTGACTCCTATGTTTGCCACTCGTACTGGTGCCTGGCATTTGGTTGGCTGCCTGAATTAATAAGGGTAAAATGTGATCAGCCTGGGCTCATGTGAGCCTGGGGGCCGAGGTGGAAGCATGAAGAGTATGGTTGCCCTGTGCTCCCCAGATTTTAGCCCCAGCCAGTGCCTCCTCCTTCTCTCCCCCCAGCTTCCCCCTCCACTACTCACCACACACACCAGTGCTCCAGCCTCAGTTCCCTTCTCATGCCTGAAAAGAATTAAATATATTCTTCCCTATTAAACAATAATATACCTGTCATCAATATATTTTCTCCATATTCTTCCTCCACTTAACCTGTTTTGTCCAAATCCCTTATTGTCTGTCCTTTTCCTATATATTAATAACAAACCCCATAAAAATTTATCTTCCTGTGACATTTAAATTACCGGATGTAAATATATGGGCTGAGCCATTAATAAGACTTCACCATGTAGTGAGAGAACCGAGTGATCATCCTAAAATTCCCCACGCGGAGACCTGCTGGATTCTAGTGTAGATTTTTACAGGTGTTTAGCACCTTCTGAAATGGTCCCCGGGCACCCAGAGAGTAGGAATGGAAGCAGTGAGAAGATGTAAAATGTAGTCTGTTCCTCAAAAGAGCAGGCCTGGCAGGGGAACACTCATTCATCTAACGTTGTCATTCCCATCTCAACCCTAAGAAGTTCTTTCCCTTTCTATGCAGTGGGGCTCTGGGGGTGCCATGCTTTTTCTGATAACATCATGCTTCCCGACACCTGGTTGTAGGACCTCTTCATGATGAAACCTAATGTTTTATGTGCATTTGTTAATCCTGCAATTGAACATCAAGGCTAAGCCAAAACAGGGAAACAGTGACTGCAAACTAGGGTGAGTTTGTTCCCAGTGAGTTAGTTACTCCAGCCCTTTCTTGCTTTTACCTGGCATAAGAGCCCTTGTCAGTGGAGTGACCCTTTCTCGTTTTCTTGTTTCTCTAGTTATAAACTTTTCACCAGCAGTATAATGTGCAGTGGACACAAAGTCACAATCTTATATTACTGTCATAACACTCTTATTTATGAATAGTATGTGAGGTTCTTGTTCTTCTGGACCAAACATTGGGACATCTGTTAGGCCTCAAAAGAATTTTTTTTTTTTTTTTTTTTTAGTAAAATGGGCTCATCTTAGAGATTAAATCTGTTGTGAAATGCTATATATATGTTACAAATATAAGTGCCAAAGAAAAATGACAAGTATGCTATGTTTGCTTATTTCTGTTTTTTAGTTGTTAATCTTCTACAGAAATTTGAGATTATAGAGGAATGTGTCATATTTTTAAAAACCATTACTGAATTCTGCAGTTTTGCAGGATTTATATATAAGTGTGTGCGTGTATACATAATACGTATATTTTTTATCTTCTCATCTATTTCTTGCCACTGCAGTTCTGTGGTTGCTATGGAGAAAGTTATGATAAGGAGAAGCATCAGAAGGTTAAAAGTTCTTCCTGTATCTGGGACAGAAATAACAATCCCCCCACACCATCTCTTTGTGCCCTCCCACTCATGTGATGATACCAAGTACTGCGCCACCTATTGCTGACGGAGAATGGCTTGATGCTTTCTTTTAAAAATACATAGGAGAGCTAATCCTCCTCTTTTTCACTTTTCAGTTTTATCATGTTATCATTTTAGTATAGGCACAGAATGAAAGGAAAGAATAGGAACATTAGGGTGAGTTGTCAACTCAGTACATTTTTGTTTTGTGTGGGTGGGCTTTTTTCTTCTATTTTATTTGTGTGTTTAAAATTTTAATTTATCCTTTATTTGCTGGTCTGAGGGAGGACAAGCTTAGAGAAAGGACCTGATGTAGAACAGTTGGGATTTGGTTAATCTGCTTAGAAATAACATTAATCAGGGTTTCAGATACTGTCAACAATACAGGGCCTTCTAGCCCCATTATCTTCCCCCATTCTCTTCCTGCTTATTCTTCCTGTGCCATCTTTGGTTTCATTTAGATTTGTCTTTTTATTTCCCACCAGTTGTCTTCTAATACTTTTTAAATATTTTTACTTCACATTTAATTTTTGAATTTCACTCCTGCTTTGTCATGGGGAAGTATTCAGTCTTTTAGCTTTTTACTAGGGGCTATGGAGGATATGAATATGCAGTAATACATCTACCAAAAGAAGTTTTCTCTTAACTTAAACATATGCTTAAGCATAACTTTGTATAGCTCTTAGTAATTAAAAAATCACAGTTATAGGTATATGTCAAAAATAAGTATATGATCATAATTTTCCTGCGAAGTTTCATGCCCCTGGGACAATTGTGAGTCTGGGTGAATACATACTTGCTTTCTTCTTTCTTACTGCTTAATACTACTTTGGGTTATCTTCCTGAGATCAGATTCAATTATTATGCATTAAGAACTTCCTTTAAGCCAGGTACTTAAAGTACACTTCTTCAAAGTGATCTTGTGAGGTAGATATTTTTATCCCTTTCCTTAAAAATGCAAGAAAACTAAGGCTCAAAGGTTTAAGTAACGTGTCTAAAGTTATGCAGCTATAAGTAGCCGTGCCTGGATTCTAAGTCCTGTGCCCTTTTCACTGTTACTGGGAGGCTGTATGAAGTACTGGTTAGGAGGCCAGGGAGTCAGAGTGGACGTTGGTTTGAATCCCAGTTCTATCTGGGAATGTGTTTTAGCATCTCTGGACCTCAGTGTCCTCATGTATAAAATATGATTAATAATCCTATCACCTACCAGTCTTGTTTGTTACTAAGCTTATATAAAGTGCTTAGAAGAGTATTTGGCATGTAAGTTCTTGATGAATATTATCAAATGCATATTGGACATTTACTGTATTATCGGGCATATTGGACCTGGGCATATAGTTTCTACTTAGAATCTGCCTAGAAGGTTTCTGATAATTTCAGGGAAGTACAAGGTACTGTGGAGGTACGTAAGAGGTCTGGAGGTCAGGGAAATTTTGAAATCTGAAGGATAGGTAGGAGTTAGAAGGATCCTCTGTGTGTGTGTGTGTGTGCGTGTGTGTGTGTGTGTGTGTGTGTGTGTGTGTGTGTGTGTGTGTGTGCGCGGTGGGGGAGTGTATTTCAGGCTATGGAAAGAGACCATACAAATCCAGGAGAGGCCAGTGTATTTCTGGACCTGAGAAAAGTCCACTGTGGGAAAAAGTGCTGTAAGACTGGTTGGAAAAACAGGCAAAGGCCATATTCAGCAGGGTCTGAAGGTCATGGAAAGTACTTAGACACACTGTGTCAGTACTTAATTCTGATGTAATATTACCTCTGTCTGCGCTCTTAGATTTCTAAGAGTTTCTAATAGGATAGGTAACAAAATTTCCTACTTTTGCATTTTTTAGTTGAGGTATATTTGACATAAACATTATATTAGTTTAAGGCGTGCAACATAATGATTTGACACTTGTATACATAATTGCAAAATGATCACCACGGTATGTCCAGTTAACATCTGTTCCCATATATATACAAAATTTTTTTTCTTATAATCAGAACTTTTAAGATTTACTCTCCTAGCTAATTTCAAATATGCAATAAAGTTTATTAACTATAGTCATCAAGCTGTACATTACATCCTCATGACTTTGTAAGTGGAAATTTGTACCTTTAGGCCTGCTATTTGGCCCGCCCTCCTGCCTTAGGCAACTAACAATCTGTTTTCTATATCTTCGAGCTTGGTGTTTTTATTTTCTTTTTTTAGATTCCAAATATAAGTGAGATAATGTGGTATTTATCTTTTTGTGTCTGACTTACTCCACTTAGCATAATGTTTTCATGGCCCATCCATGTTGTTGCAAATGGTAAGATTTCATTCATTTTTATGACTGAATAATATTCCATTGTACATGTACACCACATTTTCATTATCCATTCATCCATCCATGGACCTTTAGATTGTTTCCATGTCTTGGCTATTGTAAGTAATGCTGAAACGGACATTTAGGTACAGATGTCTTTTCAAATTAGTGTTTTCATCTTTGGATGAATACTGAGAAGTGGAATTATTGGATCATGTGGTAGTTCTATTTTTAATTTTTGAGGAACCTCCATATTTTTCATAGTGGCTGCACTAATTTATATTCCCACAAACAGTACAGTTTGTGAGAGAGAACAGTGGGTTCTCTTTTCTCCACATCCTTGCTAGCACTTATTATTTCTAGTCTTTTTCATGATAGTCATTCTGACAGGTGTGAAGTCGTATCTCATAGTGGTTTTGATTTGCATTTCCCTGATGACTGATGAAAGATGAGGTTGAACATTTTTCATGTACCTGTTGGCCATCTGTATGTCTTCTTTGGAAAGATCCTCTGCCCATTTTTTAATTGGATTGTTTATTTTTTAGCTGTTGAGTTCTTATTTCCTCCACATTTCAAATCTCTTATTTTTTCATATTCTACACGTTGAAGAGTGCTTTACACTAGTTAGAAGTTAAACTGGTACTGACACAAACATATCCCCAAAAATCAAGAAAATTAAAAAAAAATAGTGTTTAGTTTGGAAAGAGGCAGTGTTATTGGTGAACAAGAATAAAAATTTCAGTTGAGTCATTTTTAAAAAAGAATTTAATTGGTTTCAGAATATAACATCCTTCCTGATGGTTTCAGATGGCTTTATTTGTTCATAAATAACTCTACTTTTGATTTAGCCTCTTTTATCATATGAATGCTTCATTAAACAAATGGAGCTCGCTCATTATAGCCAAGTGGGGCTATATTCAACCATTTAGTGACGTTGAGCGTACGTGGTTGTATTTAACCGTAAAAGCCATTTATCTGGCCTTTTGCCATCTGGAAACTCTAGTTAGTATTTCCCAATATAAATCTTCAATCTGCTAACCACATTGATACTGGCATTTAGCTAGTGTGACAATGTCAGAAAGGCCTACCCAAATATAAACTAAAGAACTCTGTAATTTCTTTAGAAAACACAACAAAACTAAGCCAGGAAAGAAAAGTACATTCTTCCACCCTAGTCATTGTCTGGATTAAAAGCCTACATATTTAGAAGTTCTTTAGAAAGCTAAACAGTAAAAGCATTTTAATTTTTTTATCGCTGGAAAAGGCCAGTGACTTGCACGTTCAGATTTGCCAAAAGGTTACCCCTGTAATAAAAGGTAACCATGAAAAAATAGCTCATAAACTGTCACTTTTCTCTCCCCATGCCCTGCCCTCTTTCTACACAGTGATTTCTGCAATTTGAAAGCACAGTGATTTTTTTTTTTAAAAGTCTTTCATATAATCCTTGGGACATTCAGATTTTTTAGATTATACTTATTCCTAGGACCTGCAAAGGTTTGCAAGAAATGCTCTTCATCTACTTTCTGTAAGGCAAGTTAAATACAAATGTGAGACTCTCTTCTTATCAGCGTGGCAATAAATTTGATATCGATTTTTATTGGGGCTCCCTCCTCCACACCGCAAGGTCTCATGCAGAGCCAAAACACTGGGGGACTCCTCTGGTCCTCTGCAGAATAACTATTAACATGCCCCACGTTTGAGCCCACAGGGTCCGTTGAAGTCTTGCTCTGCAGCTCTGTACTGTGTAGAGCTCGGGATTTTGCAGTGACAGAGCCCCAGTGTCCAGGGGCAGCCATCCTTTTTTTTTTTTTTTTTTTTTAAATCTTTAACAAAGTTTTTATTTCTTCCATGGTTATTCACTTACAACCTTTTCTTAAGTCGGCTTCAATTATGGATTCTTATTTATTGGCATAAAGATTTATGCAAAGAAACCCTTCCATTTCATTGAACATTATATTTGTATTGTTAATTTGTAGAGTTCCTCAACCTCTCGGTCACATTTTTAGGAAGTTATTCATTTATTCATTCATTCATATTTAGAACCAGCTCTCCATTATATTAACCATTTCTACATTTTTTTTGCTTCCTAATTTACTTATTTATGCTTTTAATTTTATTACTTTGTCTACCTTTATTTTGGCTTGTTTGCTTATTTTAACCTTTCTAATTTAAATGTTTAATTCATTTATTTCTTTTTTCTATTAAATACATTTACACCATTAATTTTTTCATTGAGTATTAATTTGGCCACATCCCATAGGTTATAATTCTATTGTCATCCATTTTTTTTTTTTTAACATCTTTATTGGGGTATAATTGCTTTACAATGGTGTGTTAGTTTCTGCTTTATAACAAAGTGAATCAGTCATACATAAACATATGTTCCCATATGTCTTCCCTCTTGCGTCTCCCTCCCTCCCACCCTCCCTATCCCACCCCTCCAGGCTGTCACAAAGCACCTAGCCAATATCCCTGTGCCATGCGGCTGCTTCCCACTAGCTATCTACCTTACTACCAGCCATCCTTTTTGAGACACTGCTATTTCCCTTGGCCTCTGAGGAAAGTAGAGCTTGGATCCCCTCTTCTCTGGGAAGTTGGCTATAGCATCCATGCCCTTCCTAGTAGTCCGTGTTCTCCTTTCTTCAGCTCAGAGGTAGCCCCTCCTACCTCCTCTTCCCCAGGACAGTTTCCTCAGTGAGCCCAGGCTTTCCCTAGAGATAGCCTGTTTGTCTTTGGTAGTTTCAGCTTTCCACCTTGCAAAAGCCTCTGAGGTGAGGAAATACAGAGTGCTTGACAAAGAAAGGCTTAGAAGAGGTAGGGGAGAGGAAAAAGAAAGACAAAGAACTTTTAATGTTTTCATTTACTGCTTGTTGTCATCAACATTTGTCCTATTCATGTCTGGCCATCACATGTTGGACAGCATTTCTACATTTGGAGAAATTTCCACATTATGCATCTGTCTCCTTAGGGTCAGAAGTGAGAACTCAAATTTCCAGCGTCTTTTGCTGCTTGGACTTCACTCTCCAGTCGGAGGCACTTAGGTGAGACCACGACTTGGAAGAGAACCATGTGAGAAACGGGCTCTGTGCTGAGCGTAGGCAGCAGCAGGAGAGCGTGGCTCTGGGGGATGATAATGTTGTAGGGTTGAGTGCCTGGTAGAGACCTGGCATCAGTACTAGTTGCAGTCAGGTTTTGGCATTTAGGGTTTGGTGACTGGGACAGATGCAGCAGTTTTCTCATCAAGCCAGTTCTACAGCATAGTTTTGGATGTTTTCCTAGAAGTTTAGCCTTGAGCTTGCTTGTTTTTCTAGTCATCTCAGTGATTCTGTGAACTTAAAATCAGATTTATTGAGGTATAATTGACGTACAGTAAAATACTGTTTTGGGTTTATTGTTTGTTGGGTTTTGACAGATGTTTACAGTCTCCTAATAATCTCCACAATCATGATACTGAATATTTCTATCACCCCAAAGAGGTTATGCCCCCGTGTAATCTTCTCTGTGCCCCCTTTCCTCTCTGCCCTAACTCCAGCCCATTTTCTGCCCCTGTGGTTTTCCCTTTTCCATAATACCGAATTTTTAAAAACTGTGAATACATATTGTATATAGTTTTTGTTTCTCTGTTCTTTCACTTAGCATAATGCCTTTGATATTTATCCATGTTGCATGTATCAGTAGTTTGTTCCTTTCTGTTAATGAGTAATTTTCCAGTGTATGCCATAATTATTTTTATCCATTCACAAGTTGCTGGACATTTGAGTTTGTTCCAGTTTTTTTGGCTATTGTGAATAAAGATGCTATAAAAAAACCTATGCATATAGGTTTTTTTTTTGTGTGTGTGTGTATGTATGTTTTTACATCTCTTGGTTAAATACCTAGGATTGGAATTGCTGGATAGTATGATTAAGTGTATATTTAACTTTGTTAGAAACTGAAAATATTGTGAAAATATTCCCAAATGACTGTACCACTTTGTAGTCCCTCCAGAAATGTATGAGGTTTCGAGTTGCTCTGCATTTTGGGCAAAACTTGGTATTGTCAATCATTTTAATTTAAACTCATTCTAGTTGATGTGTAGTAGTATCTCAATGTATTTTTTTTTTCATTTTTAAAGTCTTTATTGAATTTGCTACAATTTTGCTTCTGTTTGATGTTTTGGTTTTTTGGCTCTGAGGCATGTGGGATCTTAGCTCCCTGACCAGAAATTGAACCCACACCCCCGCATCGGAAGGCAAAGTCTCAACCACTGGACTTCCAGGGAAGTCCCCTCAATGTGATTTTAATTTCCATGTTGACTAATGAAATTGAGTAATAAGAATTTTCATATTCTTATTACTCATTTATATGTTGTCAATGGTGCGCTTAAAAAATTGGGTTGTCTTACTGAATTGTAAGAGTTGTTTAAATATCGTAAATACAAGTCCTTGATGTGTTTTGAAAATATTTTCTTCCAAACTGTGGCTGGTTTTTGATTTTCTTAATAGTGTCTTTTGAAGACAAGAAATTGTTAATTTTGAAAGACTACTTTATCAATTTTTTAAATAATTCATGCATTTTGTATCCTAAGAAGTCTTTTCCTAACTCAAAGTCATGGAGACTTTCACCTATGTTTCCTTACAGAAATTTCATAGTTTTCACTCCTACATTTAGGTTTTTGATCCATTTCAGGTTAACTTTTATATAAGGTGTAAGGTAAGCGTAAAGTTAATATTTTTGCATATGGAGGTCCAGTTCTTCCAGCACTGTTTTTTGAAGAGTATCCTTTTCCCACTGAACAGCCTTGAAATCTTTGGAAATCAATCGACCATATTTGTGTGGATCTGTTTCCGTACTCTGTATGTCTGTCCTAATGCTGATCCTACACTATCTTGATTACCGTAGCTTACAGTAAGTTTTAAAAATCAGGTATTGCAAGTCCTCAAACTTTTTTTTCTTTTCAAAATTTGGCTATTTTAGTCTTCACTTTTACACATACATTTTAGAAGCAATTTGTTTATTTCTACAAAGAAGTTCACTGGAATTTTGATTAGGATTGTATTAAATCAATAGATGAATTTGGGGAGACTTGACATCTTAAAAGTATTGTCTTTTGATTAATGGCCATGGTTTATCTCTTTATTTATTTAGGTCCTTAAAGTTTTCTCAGGAAAGTTTTGTAATTTTCATTGTATAGGTCTTACAGATATTTTGTTAAAGTTATTCCCAAGTGTTTCATCTTTTTGGTGCTATTGTAAAAGTGGTATTATTTTTATTTATTTATTTATTTTTTTAAGGTACACGGACCTCTCACTGTTGTGGCCTCTCCCGTTGCGGAGCACAGGCTCCAGACGCGCAGGCTCAGCGGCCATGGCTCATGGGCCCAGCCGCTCCGCAGCATGTGAGATCTTCCTGGACTGGGGCACGAACCCGTGTCCCCTGCATCGGCAGGCAGACTCTCAATCACTGCGCCACCAGGGAAGCCCTAGTTTTAAATTTTAATTTCCAAATATTCACTACTATTAAATAGAAATATAGTTGATATTCATATATTGACCTTGACTTCTGCAGCCTCGGTAAACTAATTTATTAATTAGAATTTTTTGCTTTTTAGTAGGTTCATTAGGATGTTTAATGTAGACAGTTGTGTTATCTGCAAATAATCTGTACAGTTTTACGTTTTCCTTTCCAATCTATATGCCTTTTGCTTCTTATCTTTGACTTATTGCAATGGCTAGGAACTCCATGTTGAATGGATGTGGTGAGAGCAGACATCCTTTCCTTGTTTCTGATCATAGGAGGAAAGCAACTTTAGCCATTAAGTGAAAGTTGTCTTTTATCATTAAATATAATGTTAGCTCTCTATTTTTTTGTAGATGCTTGTTATCCATTTGTGGAAGTTTCCTACTCTTCCTTGTTTGAAGAGAGTTTTTATGATAAACAGACACTGATTTTTGTCACTTTTTCGGTACCCATTGAAAAGTGTGTGTGTGTGTATTTTTTTTAGTGTATTGGCTTGGTAAATTATATTGATTTCAAATACTGAGTGAACCTTGCATTTAAAAGGGTAAACGTCACTTTTGTCATTATTAATTATTTTTCTATATATTGCTGGATTCAATTTGCTAATATTTTGTTAAGGGCTATTATGCATATATTTAGAAGGGATGTTAGTCAGTAATTTTCTTTGCTTGTATTGTCTTTGTTGGATTTTGGTATCAGGGTAATGTAAGCCTCATAAAATGAGTTGGGGAGTGTTCCCTTTTTTTTTCTGGAAGAATTTATATATGGAATTGGCATTATTTGTTCATTAATTGTTTGGCACAGTTCACAGTTGAAGCCATTTGGACCTGGTGTTATCTCGGTGGGAGAATTCTTAAATGCAAATTAATTCAATTTTTAAAAAATTAACATAGGGCTAGTCAGGTTATATCTTTTACAGAGAGCTGTGGTAGTTTGTGTCTTTCAAGGGATTTGTTCATTTCATCTGTTTCCAAGATATTAGCATAAAGTTATTTATAATATCCCTTTATTATTCTTTTAATGTCTCTGGGATCTGTAGTTATGTCCTTTCCTTCATAATGGTAATTTATGTCTTTTATTTTCTTGATAAGTCTGGTTAGAGATTTATCAATTATTGACTTCTCAGAGAACCAGCTTTTGGTTTCAGTGATTTACTCCATTAATAATTTTCCTTTGTTCATTTTCATTGAATTCTACTGTTATTTTTATACTTTTCTCTTTTGACTTACTTTTTTTTTTTTTCTTTTGTGGTACGCGGGCCTCTCACTGTTATGGCCTCTCCCGTTGTGGAGCACAGGCTCTGGACACGCAGGCTCAGTGGCCATGGCTCACGGGCCCAGCCGCTCCGCGGCATGTGGGATCTTCCCGGACTGGGGCACAAACCCGTGTTCCCTGCATCGGCAAGCAGACTGTCAACCACTGCGCCACCAGGGAAGCCCTTGACTTACTTTTGATGTAATTTTCTTTTCCTAGTTTCCTAAGGTGGGTGTTTAAGTTTTTGACTATAAACCTTCTTCTTTCATACTGTGAGCATTTAGATGCTATTAATTTTCCTCAGAGTAGTGCTTGGTTGCTTGCCTTAAATTTTGATGTGTTGTATTTTCATTTTTATGCAATTCAAAATATTTTCTGATTTTCCTTGTAATTTGGCCTTTGACCTGTGAATTATTTAGAAGTTAATTTTTATAAATATTTGATGATTTTCTATATTTCTTTCTGTTGAGTTCTAATTTAATTCACATCCCTGTGTGATTTTAATGACCTTAAATTGGTTAAAGTTTATTTTGTAGCTCAGAATATGGTCTATCTTGGTGAATGTTCCATGTGCATTTGAAAATAATGTGTATTCCATGATGTTGGGTAGAGTGTCCTAAAAAATCTCAGTTACGTTAAGTTCATTTGTAGTGTTGTGTAGGTCTTCTGTATTTTCACTGATTTTTTTCTTATTTATTGATTTTTATATATTTGTTTTATGTAATTGTCAATGACAGAAAAGTGTTCCACTCTCTGTGATTGAGATTTTTTTCTTTTTATCCTTTCAGTTCTATCAGTTTTTCTTCATGTACTCTGAAGCTTTGTTGTTAGATGCATACACATGACTATTATGTTCTTGATGAATTGACCCCTTTATCATTATTTAATGTCCCTCTTTATTCCTATTTTGGTGGTTTAGTTCTCTCTTCACATGCTACTTCTTTCAGACTCTCCAACAAGAAGGAAAGTCCTATTGGAGTTACCAGGCACCGTTGTGTTTGGTACATCTTTTGACAAGGATCTTATGACAGCTATTTCATAAACAACTGTCTGGTCTATATGTGACTGATTTGGTCAGGTGCTGATTTCTGGTATACAATCACTTGTAGCCAGGATGTGAATGAGATCCTGTGTTAAAACCATGGTGACCTATGTAAGGAATTGCTTCATTCTGCTTTCCCTGAGGGGAATTTTGGCTGTGGTAGCCATCATATTATCATGTTCATCATAACACTGCAAATCTTGCATCTGCTTTTGTGGCTTGCTTCTTTAGACAGCTAATTATAATCACATTACTCATTTTTACAAAAGGATTTGCAAACACAGATGTTCATAGGAGTCAGGCAGGGATCCTGACTGAGAAAAGTGGTATATTGTAGATAATAGGGAGTGGTGAGGATTGTGGCAATGTGGAGAGCTCAAAATTTGTGTGAAGGGGCGGCACTAATTAATTACCAAGAGAAATTCAGGCCCACTATTACTCTTACAGTTTTTTAAGATAAGTTGGTAATCTAGAGTTTTTTATTATTTAATTGTAAGTAATTCGAAGTACTTAAAAACTCTGAGTGGGTCATATAATACAGGCCAAACAAAATATGTATGTAAATCATCTGTAACCTTGCCAGACTGTAGTCAGCCCTGTAAGGGAATTCCTAAATGGAATAGAACAACTATGTCCTAAGTCAGATGTAAAATTAGGGGAGGGTGATAATAATGGGAGACTTGCTGTAGCAGATTCTGATCAAGATCACATGGAGCGTTAGGAATTATTGCTGAGTAGAAGTCTCCCATATAATAGATATGCCAATGGCACAAAGGGGCCGAGTAGGCAGATGTATATACTTTTGATCACTTGAAAAGTGACAAAGGGGCATGCTAATGTAGAGTGTGAGCATTGGTTCAGTACAAGGCCTTGGCCTCCCTCTGGACCTCTGTCTAATCTCTGGGCCTGCTCTTTGGAACTATACCTGAGGAAATCATTCTTGTACCTGGGTCCCCTGGCGTGCTGTTTGCCCTTGGCATGCTTCCTGAGGAATGTTTGTGGCTGAAGAGGAGGAGCCAGTGAGAATGCGCTGCAGTGGCGTTTAAAGGGGCACCATAATACCGTGGAAATACAATACTGTGATACCGTGGCACATGTATGGGGCTACAGTGCTCCAGTCAGAAGATGAGGATGTGTAATTTTATGGTAACCTGCCTTTGTATACCAACAATAAAGTATGCATATTGTTTACAGAGATTGGCAGTCGTTCTGTAAATTGATTAATGTCGATGACCAGTGCATAAGAAAGCCATCTACACTGATCAAATTAACCAGATATTTACTCTTCATTTAGTTTAGTGCTGTGTTGATGGCCAAAGCCTAATTTAATGTCAGTTAACACAAACATTGTTTTTTAGTTAAAATGGCAGTTAAAATTATATAATAATAACAATTGTAAAGATAATTTCATCTGATTAAAATTTGCTTAAAATATGAAGAGAAAGTGATTTCCTTAAAAATCACTACAGTAAAATAAATAGCTAGTGGGAAGCAGCTGCATGGCACAGGGAGATCAGCTCCGTGTTTTCTAACTATTTAGAGGGGTGGGATAGGGAGGGTAGGAGGGAGACGCAAGAGGGAGGAGATATGGGGATATATGTATATGTATAGCTGATTCACTTTGTTATAAAGCAGAAACTAACACACCATTGTAAAGCAATTATACTCCAATAAAGATGTTAAAATAAATAAATAAAATATTTAAAACTTAAAAAAATAAAAATCACTGCAATGTTAGAGACTTGTGTTATTCCATAATTTCCTTCAGAAAACGAGCATAGCATAGAATTTTTGTTTTTTTGAAATTTATTTCAGTCTGATGGATCTACAAAACTTAACTTGAACAGTTTAGATGGATTTTATAATTTTTATATGCACGAAACAGCACTTATGAAATCATATGGGAATCATACAAGCCAATAGGCATTATGTGACTGCTGATATTAACATTTGGGGTAGAAGGACAGCATAGGTCCTCCAAAATGCCATAAGATCCTGTTGATGCTTTGCTGACCACATTCCTGGAGGGAAGTGGTCTGGCAGTTGGGCTGATCCTGAAACATGAACACATGCTCCGTAGATATCAGCAAACACTCTATTTCAACATCTCAGTTAGATTTTTGTGCCAGTTCTGCTTCTGAACTTCAGGTGTTCTGGCTCTGATGGATTTGTAGGGGAGGCCTTGTGTCCTTTGAGTCTAGCCAATCACTGTAAAATGTCCTTTGTCTCTTCTCTTGGCTATGCAGTGTGGATGATTCCTCTTCAGACTTCTAAGGATTCTTTGCTGCCAGCTTTTTTTCCTCTAATATGTACCTCTTGGTCTGAGAAAATGTGAATTTCTTCTTGCTTTAAATCTTGGGAAATAGAGGTCTAAAGAAAGAGTATACACAACTGTTATTTATGGTTTCAACTCCTGGGAGGAAATAGGGCCATGTGCTTTATGTCTTTCTTGTTTAATTGCTAGGAGTCATTCAGAATTCATGAGTTGACTTAATTTTTCTTGGGTGAATGTACTAAGAAAAAATTCAAGTCTGCAAAATGCTGCCAATTCAACTGTTAAATTATGCATTTTACATGTAAATATTGCAAATTGTAAGATATTTTAAATGAATTTTTAATTTAGTATTTAGCATTAAAGTTTAAATTCCTGCCCAGAATTTCAAACATGGAAATACACTCTAACAGAAAATAGGGTTTTTAGGGTTTTTTAAAAATAAAATAGAAAAGAAAGAAGCATTTAAAATGTGAAACACACCCATTTCCTTCCTTCTTACTCTTTCTAAGAAATTCTCAATTATATTCAGTTGAATCCGTATTTTAAATAGGAATCCTGAGACACAATCACAAAGCAACTTTTTGTCTTCCACATCTTTTAAAATTTATTCAAGATCCAGTTTTTCTTTTTCTAGATGAAAATTAAAGCAGGTTACACAACTTTTCTGATCATTCTTAGGTTAAAAATAAAGCAAAGCAAGAAAATCTCAATTTATACACAGAAATGTATGTGTAGTTCTCAGAATGCCAGTGACCCACGCTCTACTCCAGAGGTCTGCCTCCAGCTTCTTTCTCCTGGAAGACTCATTAGACAGCCCTCTGGGACAGAATCTAAGGGAACCCACATGTGATCCACTCAGATGCCCTTTGCCCTGACACATTCAGGGAAAGTAGCCCCTTTTGCTGGGTGGGAATGGAATGGAACTTATAGCACACCACAGCTCTCCACAAAATCTGTTTCCAGACATTCATGCCTGATCCATTTATTCTCTGTGTAGTCCTAAAAGTTATATAGCCAGTTTTCATCTGTCTTTGTACAAATCCTTCAGGGTAGTTGATCTTAAAACTCGCTCTGAATGGGCATCATCAGAAAATCTACAAACAACAAATGCTGGAGAGGGTGTGGAGAAAAGGGAACCCTCTTGCACTGTTGGTGGGAATGTAAATTGATACAGCCACTATGGAGAACAGTATGGACATTCCTTAAAAAACTAAAGATAGAATTACCATATGACCCAGCAATCCCACTACTGGGCATATACCCAGAGAAAACCATAATTCAAAAAGTCACGTGCACCCCAATGTTCATTGCAGCACTGTTTACAATAGCCAGGTCATGGAAGCAACCTAAATGCCCATCGGCAGACGAATTGTTAAAGAAGTTGTGGTACATATATACAATGTAATATTACTCAGCCATAAAAAGGAACGAAATTGGGTCATTTGTAGAGACATGGATGGACCTAGAGACTGTCATACAGAATGAAGTAAGTCAGAAATAGAAAAACAAATATTGCATATTAACGCATATATGTGGAATCTAGAAAAATGGTACAGATGAACTGGTTTGCAAGGCAGAAATAGGGACATAGATGTAGAGAACAAATGTATGGACACCAAGGGGAGAAAGCTGGAGATGGTGGTGATAGTGGTGGGGTGAATTGGGAGATTGGGATTGACATATATGCACAAATATGTATAAAATAGATAACTAATAAAAATAGCTTTTAAAAAAACTTGCTTTGATATCTCATATCTTATATCTGACATTTTAAGGTGTTGGTTGACTTTCAAAATTGTCTTTCATAGAGAATTCTGATAGCTAAAGAGCAAAGTAGACTTTTTATATTAAGTTCTGTATACATGAGACAGAGTAGAGCAGATATATTTACAAATAAATTGAGTTTTTATTGCTCAGTGTTGGTTCTGTTGGTAAAGAAGTATCTCTTCGCCTTAATCATACTACAAGTAATCGTATCATTTGTTTTCAGAGTTATGGTCTGTGGAAGAGTTTGGAATAGTAGAAAATATACTCTATCAGAAGTCAGAAGAAATAGGTCCTAATCTTAAGACCTTTGGCAAGGCTATCTCTTTGGACCCTAGTATCTTCGTGGGCAAATTGAATTAGATCAATTAAACAATATATATTTATTGAGTTCTTATTGTGTGCTTACAGTAATGGAATTACTCTGGAGTTAATGTACCTCACAGTATTCCAAGGATGTTATCTTAAATAATCACACTGATGAAAGTATGATTACAAGTTTGAATAGTGTTCAGAATAACAGGAACACTGCTTTATGAGACCCTGACCTAGGCTGAGGAGTCAGGAAATGCTTATCTGTGAGAAGGTAGCACTTGAGCTAATATGAAGAATGAGTAGGAGGTAATATATTAAGTAAAAGATTGGGTGTGGAACAGAGAAGATCACAGGAAAGACAGGACAGAGCAAAGGCTGTGATGGAAGTAGTCAAGAGAAATTTTATTGGTAAAATGGATCAGATTTGATCGTGGACTGGGTTTGGGAGATGATGAGAGAGTAGAAGGAATCAAGAAAGATTTCTAAATTTCTGACTTGTCCAACTTGATGGCTAGTTGAGCCATTTGCTAGCACAGGGAACTCTAAAAAGGAGCCAGATACACAGGGGACGCAGGCATGGTGGGGAAGATCAAGAGTCTGATCTTGGACGAGTTGATTTGAGGTATCTTTGAGATTTCTGTGTGGAGATGTCTAGGAGGCAGTTGTATATAAGAGGAGAGGTTTGGGTTGGTTAAATTTGGAAGCCATTGACTTGTATATGAGAAATGAACCCATGATAATGAATGAGAGTCTGCAGGGAGAGAGTTTAGAATAAGAAAAGGCAGCCGGGGGCTTCCCTGGTGGCGCAGTGGTTGAGAGCCTGCCGATGCAGGGGACACGGGTTCGTGCCCCGGTCCGGGAGGATCCCACATGCCGCGGAGCGGCTGGGCCCATGAGCCATGGCCGCTGAGCCTGCGCGTCCGGAGCCTGTGCTCCGCAACGGGAGAGGCCACAACAGTGAGAGGTCCGCGTACCGCAAAAGAAAAATAAAAGAAAGAAAAGGCAGCCGATTGAGGAATGCCAACATTTAATAGCTGGGTAGAGAAGGGAGAAACAGCAGAAGAGATTGAGAAGTATCCAGAGATATGGAAGGAAAACCAGAAGTGAATTACATCACTGAAGCTAAGGGAAAGCTGTGTTTCAAGAAGGAGAGGGGAATGGTCATCACTGCTAGATGCTACTGAGAGTCCAAGAATGAATTCAAGAGTCATGGAGCCATCAGAAGGTCTCTGGGAAACCTAGGGAGAACTATGTTAAGAAGTAATGGTGGCAGGAGTGGATGGAAGACTAAATGTAGAAGAGTCTGGAGAGAGGGCAGTCCCTGGAGGGAACTGTGGGGTGGAGGGAGGGAGGAATTTTGTTCTAAGTGGAAATACTTGAGTATGTTTAAATGCTGTCAGGAAGTCTCCAGTGCAGAGCAAGAGGCTGAGGCTACAAGAGAGGGGACAGTCTATGATAAGGTTACTGAGGAGGCCAAGAGGATGAAATATAAATTATGCTCACCTGAGAGGCTGGCCTTAGATGAACTTCTCTAATCTAAGGGGAGAGAGGAAGAAGAGGCAGATCAAAGCTGACTTGGAAGCAGGAAGTTGAGGGAGTTTTTATCTGATGGCTTTATGTAAAAGTCCATACTAACTTAAAATTTGGTGATTGTATAATATAGTAGTGATGATAAAAACAAACATTTATGGACTGATTTCTGTGTTACGTGTGGTCTTTAAGTATATGTTCTCTGTAGATAAACTGTCTGGATTTGAATCCAGAGCTTACCATTTCCTTGAGCTGTGTGACCTATAGCTGGTTTTTAGTCTCTCTGGGCCTAAATTTCTTATGGATAAAAAATTATATATGAGGTATAAGATACTTTATAGTATTAAATGAGTTTGTGTGTGTATACGTGTATGTACATGTATATGTTTACATATAGTGCTTCATGTGGACTCGCTATGTGGTCAGTGTGCCCTAAATGTCAGCAAGCAATAGTGGTGTGGTAATGGTCACTGTCAGCCGTCAGCATCTGGTATTGCCCTCATCCTAGCCTTCTAACGATGTGATGGTGGTGTTAGCCCTATTTTACAGGTGAGGCAATGGAATCAGAGAATAAGTGAGGCCACACAGTTAAGTAGATGAAAGAGCCAGATTTCAAACTAGACCTATCCAGCTTCAAACCCATACTTTTACAAGTTCTGAAAGCAGCTTATCTAGAGTATTTATTCTGCACCTGTCTCAATGCTTGAGGTTTCAGGGTTAACCTTATGTAAAAATGTGAGATAAATAAAGTCAGTCTTTCACAGCTTCTGCCACCCTGGGGGCCCGCCCTCTGCCAGCAGATCTGCTCTGTTTCCCTCAGCTCCCACCCCGATCCTGTGAATCTGCTCTTCCTTTACTGGAATCCTATCGTATTTTGGTAGTTTTCCCATCTACATCTTTATCTTTCATTCATAGTCTATATTGCCCTTTTTTTCTTTTTAAAATTTGTATCAAAGATGGTGTGAGTTCAGCTTAAAATTAGTAAATTGAGGGTGGGGGGTATATGTTATCCTGTATAATTAGTTTAAGGGGTGGCGTATTCCCTACACTTCTTCCTTGGAGTATTATCTGAAGAATGAAGTGATGGAGGTTTCTTGCCAGTTTGGTTTCCACACTTACTTTTAAAAATCTCCATTGCATTTATGATAATGATCATAACATATATCCTCCGTTAACCCACTTCTAACCATGAGGTGACTTGTTCCTGCCATTGCCTGTTCCATGCTCAAGTAACCTCCACTTTCTGCCTCTTAGCACCTGAGGTTCATTCAACTTTCCTTTTTAAAACTTAGAGACTTTCCCTAATGTTATTTAACTTAGAGACTTTTCCTGATGTTATCAAGTGCTTTATATTCTACCACAGATGGCTCATTTTATGAAACATTTTATCCTGTAAAGTTAACTGCTAAGAGTGTCATTGGACTATATGTGAAGAACACAAAGTTTTATGGAAGGAAGGTGTTATGTATGTTTATTTTTTAAACAAATTGTAATCATAACAGTATGTTATTGTGTTACTTTTTTGGGCGAACTGAGGTCATATCACTTCAAAATAAAACAGTTTGAGTTACTGCCATGGACAGTGTATTTTTCATAGTTAGAATAGCTTCTTTATTGGATCCCTCTGACCTATTTTAATCTCCTGTTATTCCCATATTGTACTATAGTCCCAGGGGGCAGGCATTCTTTTCAGAAAAGATTACAGTTGATTTTGACTTGTCAGGAGTTAGCTCTGGTAAGTTACTGTTTTCTTTTTTTTGAATTTTAATAGCAATACTGAGGTATAATTTACATTCCAAAGAACTCATCCATTTAAAGTATAAAATTCAGGCTTCCCTGGTGGCGCAGTGGTTAAGAATCTGCCTGTCAATGCAGGGGACACAGGTTCGAGCCCTGGTCTGGGAAGATCCCACATGCCGTGGAGCAGCTAAGCTCGTGTGCCACAACTACTGAGCCTGTGTTCTAGAGCCTGCGAGCCACAACTACTGAAGCCCACATGCCTAGAGCCCGTGCTCTGCAACATGAGAAGCCACTGCAGTGAGAAGTCTGCACACCGCAACAAAGAGTAGCCCCTGCTCGCCGCAACTAGAGAAAAGCCCGCGTGCAGCAACGGACACCCAACACAGCCAAAAATAAATAAATTTATTTATAAAAAAGTATAAAATTCAATTATTTTTAGTAAATTTATACAACCATCAAAGCAATACAGTTTTAGAAGTTTTCCATTGCCCTAGAAAGTTCCATTGAACCTATTTACATCAATCCCTTTTCCCTTCTCTGTTACCTCATGCAGCCACTGATTTGCTTCCTGTCTCTATAGATTTGCCTTTTCTGGACGTTTCACATAAATGGAATAATACAGTATGTAGACTTTTGAATCTGCCTTCTTTCACTTAGCAAAATGTTTTTGAGAGGCTCATCTATGTTGTAATATGTATCAGTAGCTTGTTGCTTTTTATTTCTGAATAGTATTTCATTGCATGGATATACCACATTTTGTTTATCCATTCATCAGCTGATGGATATTTGTATTATTTCCATTTGGAGGTATGATATCAATAATGCTGTTATAAGCGTTCATGGTCTTTGTGTGGACATATATTTTCATTTTACTTGGGTAGATTCCTAGGAATGGCATTTCTGGGTTATATGGTAAGTTTGTTCCACGTCTGTGTTAAACTTTTTAAGAAACTGAAGCTGTTTTCCGAAGTGACTGTACAGTTTTACATTTCCACCAGCAGTGAATGAGGAGGATTCCAGTTTCTCTACATCTTTGTTCAGCACGTGGTTTTGTCTTGATTATAACCGTTCCACTGGATGTGTGATGATACCTTATTGTGGTTTTAATATGCAGTTTCATAGTGAATAATAATGTTGAGCAGCTTTCCATGTGCTTGTTATTAACCTTTGTTGAAATACATACTCAGATGTTTTGCCCACTTAATATTAGGTTGTTTGTCTTTTTATTATTGAGCTGTAATCGTTCTTTATATATTCTGTATACAAGTCCTTTATCAGATATGTAAATTAAAAATATTTTTTCCCAGTCTATACCTTGGCTTTTTATTTTTTTAATTAAGTCTTTTGAATCACAGAAGTTTTTAAAAATTTTAATCAAGTCCAGTTTCTTAATTGTTTTTTTTTATGGTTTATGGTCCTGGTGACATAACTAAGACCACTTTGACTAATCCAAGGCCGCAAAGGTTTTCTTCTATGTTTATTTCTAGAAGTTTAATAGTTTTAGCTCTTACATTTAGGTCTATGATACATTTTGAGTCGATTTTTGTATATGCTGTGAGGTAAGGGTCTGAGTTAAATTTTTTGCATATTAATATTGAATTGTTCCAGAATCATTTTTTGAAAAAACTATTTTTTCCCTCATTTCATTGTCTTGTACCTTTGTTGAAAAGCATTTGATCATAAATAAATAAGGTTTATTTCAGAACGATCAATCCTGTGCCATTTGTCTGATGCTCTGTCCTTATGCTAGTATTACACTGTCTTGATTGCTGTAGCTAATTTATAGCAGATTTTGGAATCAGATAGTGTAACGTCTCCAAATTTGTTCTTGTTTTTCAATATTCTTTTGGCTATTCTAGTTCTTTGCCTTGTCATGTGTTTTAGAATTAGCTTGTCAATATCTGCAAAAAGCACGCTACGATTTTGATTGGCATTGCTCTCCATCGTAGATCTATTTGGAGAGGATTGGCATCTTAACAGTGTTGAGTCTTCCAACCCATGAACATTGCATATCCATTTATTTAGTCTTATTTGATTTCTTTCATCAGCATTTTATAGTTTTCAGGATATACATCCTGAGCATATTTTGTTGGATTTATATATAAGCATTTAATTTTACAGTGTGCTATTGTGTAATCATTCTTTAAAATACTTTCAGTTTATTTCTTATCCCTCATCACCATTGAAGCTTTGCTTAGACCCTTTCAGTTGAATTCTCCCAATCTGTATTTGAATCTGGCAAATATCAGATACCGTCTTACAAAATAGAATGTGTCTTCTAATATTTTTCCTTTATAGTTTCTAAGAGGTAAAAGGTTGAAAAATTTTTATTATTTTGACTCAGTGAGTGGTCAGTAGATGTTTAGTAAGACTGTCATATCAGTCTGTTTACATAACTGATAATATAAAACACACAGACCTTTTATGAAGAGATTTGGTCTATCACATAACCTCTTTGTTCCTCCTTCTGTAGGTGTTGCAGCTTCCCTGGAAGTCTCCGAGAGCCCTGGGAGT
The DNA here is from genome assembly GCF_964374135.1 of Grampus griseus. Lineage (NCBI taxonomy): Eukaryota > Metazoa > Chordata > Mammalia > Artiodactyla > Delphinidae > Grampus > Grampus griseus. The sequence goes on from NC_138998.1 coordinate 78,971,521, forward strand.
GTCCAAGTGGCCCGGGGTCAGACAGCAGTCCTGCCCTGTACTTTCACTACCAGCGCCGCCCTCATTAACCTCAATGTCATTTGGATGGTCATTCCTCTCTCCAATGCGAACCAGCCTGAGCAGGTACTTCTGTTCCATCCTGTGCTACCTCTGAAATTTTAATCTTTTCACAAGAGGTGGGTAGGAAAGCATCTTGAGTACATATTTGATTTCTAGAATAAGGTGATACTTCCACTGAACCTAAGCTGTTTTAAGTCCTACTCCTGCATTATTAGTCAACTATCAGAAGAAGCTATCCTCTTTGTAAAAGATTTTTTTTTTTAGTTAAGAGATGTCAAGGGGATCCTTCTGAGGATTTTATGTAGGAACCTGGAATTTCATCAAAACACATTGCTGACAGGAAATACTAAGACAGAAAAAGCAAAGTATATTTTGACAGGGAGGGACTAGTACTAACATAGGTGGATGAGAGAGTACTTTTTAAAGATAGTGATAGGGCTTCCCTGGTGGCACAGTGGTTAAGAATCCGCCTGCCAGGGTTCAAGCCCTGGTCTGGGAAGATCCCACCTGCTGCGGAGCAGCTAAGCCCGTGCGCCACAACTACTGAGCCTACGTGCCACAACTACTGAAGCCCATGCGCCTAGAGCCCACGCTCTGCAACAAGAGAAGCCACCACATTGAGAAGCCTGTGCACCACAACTACTGAGCCTGCACTCTAGAGCCCACGAGCCACAACTACTGAAGCCTGCGCGCCTAGAGCCCATGCTCCGCAACAAGAGAAGCCACCGCAATGAGAAGCCCGTGCACCACAACGAAGAGTAGCCCCTGTTCGCCACAACTAGAGAAAGCCCACGCACAGCAACGAAGACCCAATGCAGCCAAAAATAAAAATTAATTAATTAAAAATAAATAAATATAGTGATAATATTAAGGAAGTAACATTAGGTAGTAGTACTTGATTTTTTTGGTTAATTGCACAAGTATTTTAAAATAAACAAAGCCAGGCACACGAGATCTCTTCCAAGATTCTCAAATAAATTAGGGTACATGAAAATAGAAGCTACTATCTAATAAGGTATATCAGTTATAGGTAAAAGATCCCATAATATGCGATACCCACTGCAGAAAATAATCCTCGGAAAATTAGTGAATTGTGAACATGACTATACCTTCATTCCCAAAATTAACTTCTTTCTGTTATGAAGCTTTTGGGCATCAGTAAGCTTTTCACTACCTAAAAATGTTTGATAAGCTAAGTTTTCAGATAGGAAATTTAAATTGCTATATTTAATAGTAACCTCTTCTATTTCCTTAATCCATGGAACTTTAATAATTAGACTGAGCCTTTGAGATCATTTTGTTCAGATTCATCATTTTAGGAGTCAGTGATAGAGGCAAGAAAAGACTTGACCACAATCTGCCAGACATTTAAGGTAGAGCTAAGATAAAACCAGGTACCTCACTCTCAGCCCAGAGGGCTTTTTGCAGTACCACTCTGAGTCCTCTCCCACGAAGAGTTAACTTTGGTAAGGAAATTAACATAGGTAAGCAATCATGGACTCATAACTCTTCTTCCGTTTCATGGCATTCACTTATATTCAGTCTATAACTGTGAGCTATCATTTTGTGACCCAGTAAGCATGAGAATGGCAGTGTTAATTTTTTTTAACATTTTTTCTGGAATTAATTTTTGCACTGGTAAAAGTATCTATGAACTAATAGTAAGGTATCATAAAATGCACTTTCTATATTCTGTTGAGTTAGGTAAGGATACGATGTTATTCCAGTTTGGTATGTAAGAATTTAGAATCCCTGATATCACAGATAGGTGCTGTAGTACAAAGTTGGTGACCTAGAGGGGTGGGATAGGGAGGGTGGGAGGGAGGGGATATGGGGATATATGTATACATATAGCTGATTCACTTTGTCATGCAGCAGAAACTAACAGAACATTGTAAAGCAATTATACCCAATAGAGATGTTAATAAAATAAAATGAAAAAGAAAAAAGAAAGTCCAACAAATAATTAAAAAAAAAAAGTTGGTGGGGCTTCCCTGGTGGTGCAGTGGTTGAGAGTCTGCCTGCCGATGCAGGGGACACGGGTTCATGCCCCAGTCCAGGAAGATCCCACATGCCGCGGAGCGGCTAGGCCCGTAAGCCATGGCTGCTGAGCCTGCGCGTCCGGAGCCTGTGCTCCGCAATGGGAGAGGTCACAACAGTGAGAGGCCTGCGAACTGCAAAAAAAAAAAAAAAAAAAAAAAAAGTTGGTGACAACTCTAATATTAGAAATATAATTTTCCAATGTTTGGTATAGTCTGCTGTTTACTAGATAGTTATTGTTATGTGTCTAGAAGGAGATGCAGTGGCCAATTTATTTCTTTCGCTTTCCTTTGCAGGTCATTCTGTATCAAAGTGGACAGATGTTTGATGGTGCCCCCCGGTTCCATGGTAGGGTAGGATTTACAGGCACCATGCCAGCCACCAATGTCTCTATTTTCATTAACAACACCCAGCTATCAGATACAGGCACCTACCAGTGTTTGGTTAACAACCTTCCAGATAGAGGGGGCAGGAATATTGGGGTCACCGGTCTCACAGTTTTAGGTGAGTGACAGGAAAATGTTGCAACTACCTTGGCTTTACTTACGAATTTACTCTCAAGCATATTTACTTCTGCCAGTTTTTCTGTACTCTCTTTCTGCTTGTGTCCTTTTCCTGTCCTCTCTCCTTTCAGCTCCTTCTGGACTCTGCTTCTCCATGCTTCTTCCACATAGTCTCCCCACCCATTACTCCATTTCAGGTGGCTCTCGAAAGCTTACTTGTTAAATGACTTTTCCTCAAGGTGGAGAAAGGTGGTATAAAATACCATCAAAAGTGGCCTCTCACTTTTCCTAAGCTTTTATAGGATAGGACTTATTGTTGAGAGCAAATTAAATCAAGAACAATTGATTATAAGCAGGGAGCAGGGGTTTTAGCACACGTGAGAATAAATTTACTACTACTTCATATCTATGTAATGCTGAGTAGGCCCCCGACAGTTCTAAGCTTTTGCCTCTTGTCCTGGAAGAATTTTAATAATACTCCCTTTTACTCTCAAAAGTATCCTTGTTTGAACGAGAAATTATATGATCAGTTTGGTCTTAATACCGAGATCAAATAGATTTAGAGTCTTTCCCAAGGTTTTATAGACCATGAACAACAATAAAGTTTAGCTTAAAATTTAGGTCTCTGTACTCAAACCAGTATTCTTTCTATTACACCATACAGATAGACTATCTCATGCTAAATTAAATTCATTCTGAGCACATTTTATTTCTCACTTGTGCTGCTTCTGAAATAAAGCGCTGCCTCCTAAATGGGTACTTGTGGTAGAAGTGGCTAAATTCAGCTCATCTGGGGAGGATGAGAAGTGCTTAGAGAAGCCTGATGCTCTGGACTGTCCTCCATCCTACTGAAGTCTCAGAATCGACTCCAGGATTCCTTGGTACATTCTCCCCCTTTTCCCTTCCACTGTTGAGTCACTTGAAGATACCAGTGTTGGGGGTTCTTGCCGTTTTCCTTCTTTGGGCAAGAAAATGCTATAGCCCTGGCGCCTTGTTCTCCCAATCTTCAAACAGAATAAGAAAACCAAGGACAAGTGGGAGATTTCTGTCCTAGAACTATTATTCATTCAAGTATATTAAAATTATATAGACTTTAAAGCACTCTGAGTACTGAATAAAGAGTACTGTTGGAATTTAACATTATTTTGACGCTTACACCTGTAGTTCAGGTAGTGAGCTTCCCACATGATCCACATTTATTTTTTCATTTTTTAAAGGAAGAAAAAAACCCTGTAATTTATCTTATAGTTAGTACTACCTTCAAATAATTATTTTGGCTTTCCCCTCATAGCCTCATGATGTCAATGTTTAAAGCAGTAAATTGAGATTGGTTTATCCCATCACAGCAGTTAAGATTCCCTGAGATTTTTCAGTCTTTCTACCTAACCCTTTCATTGTTCTCTCTTCCCCCACCCATTTTCTTTGCTGGTTCCTGTGTGTAGTGCATTCATTTTCCACTCATTCATTCATTTTTGCAAGGTTGAACACATTTATTAAAAAGTCATTAGCATTACAAGTGCATCATCACTTGTGTTTAAACTCTACTGTATGCATTATCAAATATGGGAATCCAAGCCATGGGCTTAGTTTATATTTTTATTTGCTTGCTTTTTCACTATAAACTATCACCTTCTTCCTTTAGTATTCTTTTGTTTTTTGTAATTTTTTGTTTCACATCCTTTGTGTCCTTATCTGTATTAATGATTATAAAATGTCCATTGCATTACTATCAAGTACTAGATATACTTGAACCTTGCTCTGACTCCTCCCACCATAGAACAGAAGTTGGTATAATGTTGGTGTGTCTGGTTTTGTTTGTAAAGTAACAAAGAACTATGGTAAGGTGGTCTTAGCCGAGAGTAGCCGGCAGGGTGAGTGGATGCTGTTCCTTGAGATATCTTCTTTACAAGGGGGCTCTTTCATCAATTAAAAATTTTTAATTGTGGTAAAATATAACAAAATTTACCATCTTAGCCAATTTTTAAGTGAACAATTTAGTATATTCACATTGTTGTGCAACCAATCTCTGGAACTTTCTTCAACTTACAAAAATAAAATTCTGCTCATTAAATGACATTTCTCCCTCAGCTCAGCAGCTGGAAACCACTGTTCTATTTTCTTTTTCTATGAATTTGAGTACCCTAGGGGCTGCATATAAGTGGAATCATACATTATTGTCTTCTTATAACTGAATTATTTCACTTAGCATGTTCTCAAGGTTCATCCATGTTGTAGCATGTGTCAGAATTTCCTTATCAAGGTTAAATAATATTCCATTGTATGTATACACTATATTTTGTTTATCCTTCCATCCCTCTATGGACACTTGGGTTGTTTCCACCTTTCAGCTATTGTGAATAATGCTGCTCTGAACATTTGTGTATTCAGTAATGCTTTTAAAAGCAATATGTTGACATGAAGGATCTTAAGAATTCTTCGAATACTTCTTTGGAGGAAGAAGAGTGAAACTAAAGCCATAAGGTATCTTAAAAATATAATCAGAGGGTGTTGCCCCTTATACATATTTGCTCCCTGCCACCTGAAGTTGTAGGCCCTGCACCTATGGCCAAACTTGTGCATCATACATACCATTCACTGGCTTTGCTCATGAGGTAGTCTTCTAATATGTGTCCCCAAAACAGTGTTACCTGAGGTTCTAGTGCTGAATGTTGATGTCTCCTCTGTCATCATTTGACTCATGGTAAATGTATTCTTTATTGCTTACCCTTCCTATTATAGTTCCTCCTTCTGCCCCACACTGCCAAATACAAGGACCCCAGGATATTGGCAGCGATGTCATCCTGCTCTGTAGCTCAGAGGAAGGCACTCCTCGACCAACTTACCTTTGGGAGAAGCTAGACAGTAGCCTCCAACTACCCCCAACAGCCACTCAGGGTATGTACGGTGTTGCTTCGCCCATTTAATTCATTATCATGGAAAATTCTGACTCGCAGGCTCACAAAGTAATTGACTTTAATAGAGTTTGAAAAATAACACACTCTATTTGTAACTGCTGAAAAAGCTATCTGGATCGTTTTGTGTTTTTGACTTTAAAGGGAATAAAAATATCTCCTTTCATCTTCGCAATGCTGCCTTTATGAAATATATCTTATCCAGTGGTAACTATATATGGAAATTCTGTCTCTTTGTAGTGAAGACTTAAAATAGCTAATTGGTAGTTTCCTTGAATTGTTAACTGTAAGACAATCCTTGAAGTTTATAACTGAGAATCTACTTCCTACTTCAGAAAAAACTGCCTAATTTAGTATGAGAAACATCAGCATGGTCATGAGAGGGTTAATCATCCTGCTTTCAGCCTCAAGTCTAATTAGAGGAGGAAGATGGGAAAGAGAACAGGAAAAGGCCTCAGATCATGGGAGATCTAGGAGTTGATCACACCAAACAAGTAAAGATGGAGGAGGCATGAGTATCACCAATGGTTTTCTGCATGTAAATCCAGCTGCTTAAATTGATATTAAAGGAAACACCCTTGAAAAATTGAGGAAAATTTATGAAATGAGGGAAATTACAGAATTATATATGTAATTTCTATTTCAAGAGAATAAAATTTAGCAGTCTTGTGTGTTGCATGATCTCTAATACAGAGCATGTCTCTTCTAGCATTCTCAGGGCAGATTTACAAATCTTAACTTAAGGAGTTGGCAGTTAATGGAGAGGTCCCAAACAACCTTAGTTATGCCTGATAAGTTTGAATCATATTTTTGGTATAGACCTGTCATGGAAAGGAAAGTCCTAAGTTGTATGGTGAAGTTAGACATTAAAGAACCAGGATCACCAGCCTCTTAAGAGCTTTTAAGTTTCCTTTAAGAATCCCCACAGAAATTATTAATAGACCTTCCCATCACTTTTTAGTTAACTTAGCCCAGTATTATTTTTAAAAACTTCTTTTCAACATAATAACTTTTGGGTTACTCTAATAGTGATTACTGCAATGCTGTTGTTGCCTACTGATTTTTCATTGCTAGATGTTTTAGCCATACTGTGGGCTAAATAGTTTTTTGTGTTTTTTTTTGGTGGACTAATCTGTTAATATTACCATTGTAAGTGGCATGTTTAAATTAGCTCTTGTCTTGAAATCCTGAAAACTATATTCAAGTTCTAGATTTTCCAGTAACTATTTCTGTGACAGTTCACCTCTTTGTTGCCTTGTTGTAAAATAAGGCGATTTAACAATATCATCTCCAAGTTCCTCTGTATCAGCATTAAGATTCTATGATTTAAAAAAAAAGATGGCGCCCCAGTGAGAGCCAGGCAGGGAGAGAAAGTCAGAGACGGTGCCCACCAGGCAGCAAATCTAGCTAAGTGCTACATCGGATGCCTGCCTCTCAGGCCGAAGCTCCAGGACAAGCAGACCAGCCTCCCTGACACGAGGTCTGGACAACCAGTGACTGCTTTGCACTGGTCTCTGGAGCAGCATTGCCTTTGAAGATATGTATGTGTTGCTAACAAATGACTGACTCTGGACCTGCACAATGGAAGCCACAGAATGAACAACATACCTGAACAAGTCACACTATCAGTTTTGTTGGAGAGACCTTCAAGATGGCGGAGGAGTAAGAGGTGGAGATCACCTTCCTCCACACAAATACATCAGAAATACAACTACATGTGGAACAACTCCTACAGAACACCTACTGAACACTGGCAAAAGACCTCAGACTTCCCAAAAGCCGTGTGACTGACAGAGTCCTGGTGCTCTGGCCGGATGTCACGCCTGTGCCTCTGAGGTGGGAAAGCCGAGTTCAGGACATTGGTCCACCAGAGACCTCCCTTCTCCACGTAATATCACACAGCGAAAGCTCTCCCAGGGATCTCCATCTCAACGCTAAGACCCAGCTCCTCTCAACAACCAGCAAGCTCCAGTGCTGGACACCCCTTGCCAGACAACTAACAAGACTAGAACACAGCCCCACCCATTAGCAGAGAGGCTGCCTAAAATCATAATAAGGTCACAGACACCGCAAAACACACCACCGGACACGGTCCTGCCCATGAGAAAGACAAGATCCAGCCTCATCCACCAGAACACAGGCACTAGTTCCCTCCACCAGGAAGCCTACACAACCCCCTGAACCAACTTTAGCCACTGGGGGCAGACACCAAAAACAATGGGAACTACGAACCTGCAGCCTGCGAAAAGGAGACCCCAAACACAGCAAGTTAAGCAAAATGAGAAGACAGAGAAACACACAGCAGATGAAGGAGCAAGGTATAAACCCACCTGACCAAACAAATGAAGAGGAAATAGGCAGTCACCTGAAAAAGAATTCAGAGTAATGATAGTAAAGATGATTCAAACTCTTGAAAATAGAATAGAGAAAATACAGGAAACGTTTAACAAGGACCTAGAAGAACTAAAGAGCAAACAAACAATGATGAACAACACAATAAATAATATTAAAAATTCTCTAGAAGGAATAAATAGCAGAATAACTGAGGCAGAAGAATGGATAAGTGACCTGGAAGATAAAATAATGGAAATAACTACTGCAGAGCAGAATAAAGAAAAAAGAATGAAAAGAATTGAGGACAGTCTCAGAGACCTCTGGCACAACATTAAACGCATCAACATTCGAATTATAGGGGTCCCAGAAGAAGAAGAGAAAAAGAAAGGGACTGAGAAAATATTTGAAGATTATAGTTTAACACTTCCCTAATATGGGAAAGGAAATAGTCAATCAAGTCCAGGAAGCACAGAGAGTCCCATACCAGATAAATCCAAGGAGAAACACGCCAAGACACATATTAATCAAACTATCAAAAATTAAACACAAAGAGAAAACATTAAAAGCAACAAGGGAAAAACAGCAAATAACACACAAGGGAATCCCCATAAGGTTAACAGCTGATCTTTCAGCAGAAACTCTGCAAGCCAGAAGGGAGTGACAGGATGTATTTAAAGTGTTGAAAGGGAAAAACCTACAACCAAGATTACTCTACTCAGCAACGATCTCATTCAGATTCGACAGAGAAATTAAAACCTTTACAGACAAGCAAAAGCTAAGAGAATTCAGCACCACCAAACCAGCTTTACAACAAATGCTAAAGGAACTTCTCTAGGCACGAAACACAAGAGAAGAAAAAGACCTACAAAAACAAACCCAAAGCAATTAAGAAAATGGTAATAGGAACATACATATCAATAACTACCTTAAATGTAAATGGATTAAATGCTGCAACCAAAAGACATAGACTGGCTGAATGGATACAAAAACAAGACCCATATATATGCTGTCTACGACAGACCCACTTAAGACCTATGGACACATACAGACTGAAAGTGAGGGGATGGAAAAAGATATTCCATGCAAATGGAAATCAAAAGAAAGCTGGAATAGCAATTCTCATATCAGACAAAATAGACTTTAAAGCAAAGACAATTACAAGAGACAAAGAAGGACACTACATAATGTTCAAGGGATCAATCCAAGAAGAAGATATAACAATTATAAATATTTATGCACCCAACATAGGAGCACCTCAATACATAAGGCAAATGCTAACAGCCATAAAAGGGGAAATCGACAGTAACACAATCATGGTAGGGGACTTTAACACCCCACTTTCACCAATGGACAGATCATCCAAAATGAAAATAAATAAGGAAACACAAGCTTTAAATGATACATTAAACAAGATGGACTTAGTTGATATTTATAGGACATCCCATCCAAAAACAACAGAATATACTTTCTTCTCAAATGCTGATGGAACATTCTCCAGGATAGATCATATCTTGGGTCACAAATCAACCCTTAGTAAATTTAAGAAAATTGAAATCGTATCAAGTATCTTTTCTGACCACAACGCTATGAGACTAGATATCAGTTACAGGAAAAAAATCTGTAAAAAATACAAACATATGGAGGCTAAACAATACACTACTTAATAACCAAGAGATCACTGAAGAAATCAAAGAGGAAATCAAAAAATACCTAGAAACAAATGACAAGGAAAACACGATGACCCAAAACCTATGGGATGCGGCAAAAGCAGTTTTAAGAGGGAAGTTTATAGCAATACAATCCTACCTTAAGAAACAAGAAACATCTCAAATAAACAACCTAACCTTGCACCTAAAGCAATCAGAGAAAGAATGACAAAAAAACCCAAAGTTAGCAGAAGGAGAGAAATCATGAAGATCAGATCAGAAATAAATGAAAAAGAAATGAAGGAAACGATAGCAACGATCAATAAAATTAAAAGCTGGTTCTTTGAGAAGATAAACAAAATTGATGAACCATAAGCCAGACTCATCAAGAAAAAAATGGAGAAGACTCAAATCAATAGAGTTAGAAATGAAAAAGGGGAAGTAACAACCGACACTGCAGAAATACAAGGATCATGAGAGATTACTACAAGCAACTATATGCCAATAAAACGGACAACCTGGAGGAAATGGACAAATTCTTATAAAAGCACATCCATCTGAGACTGAACTAGGAAGAAATAGAAAATATAAACAGACCAATCACAAGCACTGAAATTGAGACTTGGTTAAAAATCTTCCAACAAACAAAAGTCCAGGACCACATGGCTTCACAGGCGAATTCTATCTAACATTTAGAGAAGAGCTAACACCCATCCTCTCAAACTCTTCCAGAATATAGCAGAAGGAGGAACACTCCCAAACTCATTCTTTGAGGCCAGCATCACCCTGATACCAAAACCAGACAAAGATGTCACAAAGGAAGAAAACTACAGGCCAATATCACTGATGAACATAGATGTAAAAATCCTCAACAAAATACTAGCAAACAGAATCCAACAACACATTAAAAGGATCATACACTATGATCAAGTGGGGTTTATCCCAGGAATGCAAGGGTTCTTCAATATATGCAAATCAATCAATGTGATACACCATATTAACAAATAGAAGGATATGAACCGTATGATCATCTCAATAGATGCAGAAAATGCTTTTGACAAAATTCAGCACCCATTTATGATAAAAACTCTCCAGAAAGTAGGCATAGAGGGAACTTAGCTCAACATAATAAAGGCCATATATGACAAACCCACAGCCAACATCATTCTGAATGGTGAAAAACTGAAAGCATTTCCTCTAAGATCAGGAAAAAGACAAGGTTGTCCACTCTCACCACTATTATTCAACATAGTTTTGGAAGTTTTAGCCACAGCAATCAGAGAAGAAAAAGAAATAAAAGGAATCCAAATTGGGAAAGAAGAAGTAAAGCTGTCACTGTTTGCAGATGACATGATACTATACATGGAGACTCCTAAAGATGCTACCAGAAAACTACTAGAGCTAATCAACGAATTTGGTAAAGTAGCAGGATACAAAATTAATGCAGAAATCTCTTGCATTCCTATACACTAATGATGAAAAATCTGAAAGAGCAATTAAGGAAACACTCCCATTTAGCATTGCAACAAAAAGAATAAAATACCTAGGAATAAACCTACCTAAGGAGACAAAAGACTTGTGTGCAGAAAACTATGACACTGATGAAAGAAATGAAAGATTATACAAACAGATGGAGAGATACACCACATTCTTGTATTGGAAGAATCCAAGTCATTGTGAAAATGACTGTACTACCCAAAGCAATCTACAGATTCAGTGCAATCCCTATCAAACTACCAATGGCATTTTTCACAGAACTAGAACAAAAAATTTCAGTTTCACAACTGCTGCGGCTGGCAGTTGTGCATCATGAAAGATGAGCCAGAAGAGGCGAAGCTAATTTTGCATGATGCTCTTCATCTTGCCTATAAGAGTGATAACAAGACGGCCATCACTTACATTTATGATTTGATGGCCAGCTTATCATTTTTACGGGGTCAGCTTGAAAATGCAGAAAAACTTTTTAGAGCAACAATGAGTTACTTGCTTGGAGGGGCCATGCAACAGGAAGACAATGCAATAATAGAAATCTCTCTAAAGCTGGCCACTATTTATACTGCTCAGAATAGACAGGAATTGGTTCTTGCTGGCTATAATTCTGCATTTCAGCTATAGAGGAAAAAATTGAAAGAGAAAACGAATTATCAGAAGACACTTTGTCAGTGTAAGAGAAAGCCAACGCCCATCTCCTCTTGGGCATGTGCCTAGACACCTATGCCCGCTACCTTCTGTTCTCCAAGCAGCCATCACAGGCACAAAGGATGTATGAAGAAGCTTTACAGATCTCTGAAGAAATACTAGGAGAAAGACACCCACAGACCATTGTGCTGCTGAGTGACCTGGCTACCACCCTGGATGCACAGGGCCGCTCTGATGAGGCCTGTGTTCACGCACAGAGGGCGTCAGACCTGGCGAGACAGGTGGAGCACCCTGAGCTCCAAGTGCTGCTCAGTAATCTGGCTGCAGCCCTGATGCACAGAGAATGATATGCACAAGCGGAAGAGATCTACTAGGAAGCACTGAAGTGAGCAAAGCTGAAAAGAGATGAGGTTTCTGCGCAGCACATCAGGGAAGAGCTGGCTGAGATGTCAAGAAAAAGGAGACCTTTGTTGTAGCCTTACCAAGCTCTAGACCCCTTTTTGTTGTAGGGAACGCCTAGTAACACCTCTTATTCCAGTCCCAGCGGCACCATAATCATTGGCTTAAATCCTTTGTCCCTGATACTCAAGTCCCCTCAACTTAGCCTTGGTGGAGGACAAGCTGTATACACTGTATACACGGTCACTTCTGTTGTGCAAAGAAAACTTTGACTCCCACCTGATACTGCTTCTAAGGACAGGTGTCAGTTGTTGCTTTCCATTGTAACATGGTTGGTTAGGTGCTGTCCATGCTGGTCCGAGTATAGCTCTAGATTAAGAGACGCCAGTTTCCCTCTGGGGTAGAGTCTGGTATTTCAGCCAGGCGTCTCTCCCATAAGATTTCTGTCCACCAATTTGCTGCCTTCTCTTATTTTATCAATACCTGGCAGACCAGAGCTACCGGTCTCATGGCAAAGGGGGATGACAGTGAGTTATTTTCTCTTATCATCTATCTCCTGAAGCCCAGGGTGGGATTTAATGCATACAAAAGTAATATCTTGGCCTGCCACCAGCATCCAGCATGAAGTTTTAAAGTGGGATTAGGCACTTGAAAGTATAGTGCCCATTTGATTATAAATAAAAGTGAACTGTATGTTTTTGTATGTATCTGGTTATATACAACTATGAAAAAAGGAGGGCAAGGAATGACGACCTCCTGCATCCCTGCCCTCTGAGCATTCACTCCTCTGCATCCAGTCACAGGTGTCCCCAAACCCTCTGACTCCGAGTGGGGCCCTATAGGTGTAGTGTTGAAAGCTTCCCAGTCACTCTGATGTGTCCTACTGGTGCTGTAGAAGAACCAGTGCCCTGGACCCTAGCTCTGGCTTTTGGAGTTTGGGTCTTAGTATCTTCGTGTGTAGTGAGATTGTCTCTTAGTCCTGGGAGAATGCATTTGGTGGATGACCTTGCCTGGATAGGCTGCTATGTTGAGAGCTTTATCACACTGCCTCAGAGTGTGTAAAGTACACAACACAGGGGGCATCGATGATGTTTTCACCCCAGCAGTTCTGCAGTTCTTCTAGGTACCATGAAGGAACCCTGTTGTTGCTGATATGCCTTTGCGGGGGGTGGGGGTGGGCAGGATAAACTGAAGTTTGGGTTCCTATGTACATACTGGGAGAACCCTTTCATAATAAACTAGACACTCTGCAATAAAATAAATAAATAAATAAAATAAAATAAAATTATGTTGCAATAAAAGTTACCAAAAAGTTGTCCTCATATAGTTTACATGTGGATACTAGATATTGAGTAAATTTAGAACCAGCATCCTGTGGAGGTATACTTCGATTTTATACAGAGGAATAATACAGTGGATTTAGCATTGTTCTTTTGGTATATAAAACTTTGAATTCTAAAATAAGTGAAAACTATGTTTGATGGATATTATCTGAAGCAAAATATAGCAGTCTGGGCAGTGTTTCATTAGGCCTGTATAGTTGGCCCAGGTCCCATTAAGTGGAAACATAATGCATGAGACAGTTCATCAGCCTCTGCATCAGTGGGTTCTCAACCGGGGACAGTTTAATTTGGCAGTGTCTGGAGACATTTTCGGTTGTCACAGCTGGGAGGAAGGTGCTACTGGCAGCTAGTAGGTAGAGGCCAGGGATGCTGCTGAACATCGTATATGCACAGGTCAGCCCCCACAATAAAGAATTATCCAGCCCCAAATGTCAACAAGTGAATTAAATTAATAGATTTTTCAAACATTGAAACACCCTTGCATTTCTGGAATAAAGTCTGTTTGTGATTAGTTTTTAATAAATTGCTAATACGCAGTATGCCAATTTTTTTTTTTTTTTTTGCGGTACGCGGGCCTCTCACTGTTGTGGCCTCTCCTGTTGTGGAGCACAGGCTCCGGACGTGCAGGCTCAGCGGCCATGGCTCATGGGCCCAGCCGCTCCGCGGCATGTGGGATCTTCCCGGACCGGGGCACAAACCTGTGTCCCCTGCATCGGTAGGCGAACTTTCAACCACTGCACCACCAGGGGAGCCCAATATGCTAATATTTTAATAGAACTTTCTCATCTGTGATCATAAGTGAGAATGGCCCATATTTTTCTGTCTTGTGTTATCCTTGGTTGAGCTTTAGTATCAGATGATAAAATGAGTTGGGCAGTTCTTCCTCTTTTTCTGTTCTCTGAAACACTACGAATAAGACAGAGTTGTTTTAGGACAAAGAAGACAGTGTGTTTGGCATGGAGTAAGCAAGGCAGAGAATAGTAGGAGCTATTTTGTCCACTTACAGGTGCTACAATGGGGGTATGTATACATATATATTTCTTAAAATTTATATTTGTTAATCATATTATTCAAATACTTTATATCTTTACCAATATTTTATTTGTTTCAGCTAGTATTTTATGTGAGAGATTTGTTTAAAAATCACATATTAGGATTGTGGATTTGTCAATTGTGCCTTCTTTTTTTTAACCTATCCTGGGCCTCTGTTGCTCATAGGTTGTTATATCTCACTGATTCTCTATGCTTAATATGCATTTTTGTGTTATTTTAACTGATATTAAAACCCCTGTAGTGGCTTTCTTTGGTTAATTCTTACTGTTATGTTTCTCTTTTATGGTTCATTTACTTTTGGATTTCCATGCTTTATGTTTTAGGTGTATCTCTTGTAAACAGTATGTCTGGATCTAGTTTGGTTTCCAGTCTACAATCTGAGAACATTTTTCCTTTGATTGAGTCCATTTACATTAATTTTGATAATGGATATACTTAAGTTAATTTCTGATACCATATTTTATGTTTTTTATTTACCCAGCTTTTTCTTTTACACCCTATCCCATACCTTCTACTGCTTATTTCAATGTTCTTTATAAATTATGCATTTTTCCTTCATGGTTCCTAAGAGATCTTCTGTTGTCCTTATCCTTTCATAATTTAGTGCAGCGAAAAGGGATGATTAACTCTCCTGCTTGCTTGAGAACTCTGTGCAGAACCTGGTATGGAGATCATAGATGGAACATCTTAACTATCACTGTAGTCCAAGACTATCGTGTTACAAGGGAGGAGACTGAGGCCCAGAGAGGATACCAGGTTTGCCCAAAGTCCACTGATAGAAAGCACTCCCATTCTCCTGCCAGGCTGGGCAGCCTCAGGAATCTTGATTCTCCTTCTTGAACTCCCACTCTGTTTCCCTTCCCAGTGAGAGTGTGTCCATTTTTCTCTCATGGGGAGCAGAAAAGTCTTCAGCCACTTAATTTGCCCAATAAACAGGGGCTTATTTCTTCTTCATCGAGATGTTATTCTGACCAAAGATAAGATTTCCCCTTTGTTTTGCCCTCAGACATAAAGAAGCTAGTCCTATGCAGTGTTCATTACTCCCTCTTCTGAAAAAATTAAATATGAGCGATTATCATAACTGTATTCATTTGTTAATACATTCATCCATTCTTTTAGTGTGTGTGTGTGTGTGTGTGTGTGTGTGTGTGTGTGTGTGTGTGTCTACACATACACAGACACAACACTTATTCTGTGCAACTGCTTTAGGGTAGAGTGTTGGGGAAGGTAAAGGAATATAAAAATAAAGAGATATATCTCCATTCTAGAGTTCACTGTCTAATGGGGGAGTCCAATATAAAGAGATAACTACAGTGCTATGTATTTAATGCTATAAAAGTGTTTATAGTGCTATAAAGTTAAAATGATAGAAGTATTAATTCTCCCTGAAGAGGTTAGGAAGGACTTTATAGGGAATGAAATTCCTGAGAAGAAAAGGATCTTAAGGGATGAGTAGATGTTTTACCAGGTAAAAGTGGTTATTATCAATAGAGAGAACCATGCATGCAAAATCTTACAAGCATAAAAGTTTGACCTTTTTTTGAAGTATAGTTGATTTACAATGTTATATTAGTTTCAGATATACAACATAGTGATTCAATATTTTTATAGATTATACTCCATTTAAAGTTATTGTAAAATATTGGCTATATTTCCTGTGTTATACATGACATCATTATATCTTATTTTTTTTTATACCTTGTAGTTTGTACCTCTTAATTCCCTTCCCCTTCCTTGACCCTCCACCAACCACTTTCCCCACTGTTAACCCCTAGTTTGTTCTCTGTATCTCTGAGTCTGTTTTGTTATGTTCATTCATTTGTTTTATTTTTTAGATTCCATATATAAGTGAAAGCATACAGGTTTTGTCTTTCTCTGTCTGACTTACCTCACTGAACAATACCCTCCAGGCCCATCCATGTTGTTGCAAATGGCACAATTTCAATCTTTTTTATGGATGAGTATTCCTGTGTGTGTGTGTGTGTGTGTGTGTGTGTGTGTGTGTGTGTATTCCCCCCGCCACATCTTCTTTATCCTTTCATCTGTTGATGGACATTTAGGTTGCTTCCATATTTTGGCTATTGTAAATAATGCTGCTATGAACATTAGGTTGCATACATCTTTTTGAATTTATGTTTTCATTTTCTTTGGATATATACCCAGCAGTGGAATTGCTGGATCATATGGAAGTTCTATTTTCAGTTTCTTTGAAAAACCTCCATGCTGTTATGCATAGTGGGTATAAAAATTTACATTCCCACTGACAGTGTATGTTCCCTTTTCTCTATATCCTTGCCAACATTTATTATTTGTTGTCTTTTTTACAGTAGCAGTTCTGACAGTGTGAAGTGATAGCTCGTTATGCTTTCAATTTGCATTTCCCTGATGACTAGCAATGTTGAACATATTTTCATATGTCTGTTGGCCATCTGTATGTCTTCTTTGGAAAAATGTCTAGTCAGGTCTTCTGCCCAATTTTTAACCAGGTTCTTTGCTTTTTAGATATTGAGGTGTATGAACTGTTTATGTATCTTGGATATTAATCCATTACCAGACATGTCATTTTCAAATATCTTCTCCCATTCAGTAGGTTATTTTTTTCATTTTGTATGTGGTTTCCTTCACTTTGTAAAAGCCTTTAAGCTTAATTAGATTCCATTTGTTTATTATTGCTTTTGCTTCCCTTGCCTAAAGAAACAGGTCCAAAAATATTGGTAACACTTACGTGAAAGAGTGTATTGCCTATGTTTTTTTCTAGGAGTTTTATAGTTTTCAATCTTACATTTAAGTCTTTAATCCACTTTGAATTTATTTTTGTATGTGGTGTGAGAAAATGTTCTAATTTCATCTTTTTACAGGTAGCTGTTCAGTTTTCCCAACACCACTCATTGAAGAGACTGACTTTTCCCATTGTATATTTTTGCCTCCTTTCTTGTAGATTAACTGACCCGTGTGTGCGTGAGTTTATTTCTGGACTCTCTATTCTGTTTCATTGATCTATGTGTCTCTTTTTTGTAACATACTGTTTTGATTACTGTAGCTTTGTAGTATATTCTGAAGTCAGGGAGGATTATACCTCCAGCTTTGTTTTTTTTTTTTTCCCCCTGAAGATTGCTTTGGATATTAGGGGTCTTTGGCAGTTCCATATGAATCTTAGGATCATTTGTTTTAGTTCTGTGAAAAATGTCATGGGTATTTTGATAGGGATTGCATTAAATCTGTAGATTGCTTTGGGTAGTATGGACATTTTAACAATATTAGTTCTTCCAATCCATGAACACAGGATATCTTTCCATATCTTTGTATCATCTTCAGTTTTCTTCATCAGTGTGTTATAGTTCTCTAAGTATAGGCCTTTCATCTCCTTGGTTAAATTTATTCCTAGGTATTTTATTCTTTTTGATATGATTGTAAATGGGATTCTTTCTTGTATTCCCTTTCTGATAGTTTATTATTGATGTATAGAAAAGAAGCAGATCTCTGTATATTGGTATTATATCATGCAACTTGATTAAATTCATTTATCAGTTTTAATAGTTTTTTGGTGGAGAATTTAGGGCTTTCTATATATAGCATTGTGTCATCTGCAAATAGTGACAGTTTTACTTCTTCCCTTTTTAAATTTTTATTATCTGATTGCTGTGGTTAGGACTTCCAATGTTGTGTTAAATAGAAATAGCGAGAATGGACATGCTTGTCTTGTTCCTGATTTTAGAGGAAAAACTCAGATTTTCTCCATTGAGTATGTTGTTAGCTGTGGGTTTGTCATAAATGGCCTTTATTATTTTGAGATATGTTCTTTTGTACCAACTATGTTGAGAGTTTTTTGTCATGAATGGGTGTTGAATTTCGTCAGATGCTTTTTCTGCATCTATGTAAATGATCATGTGATTTTTATCCTTCCTTTTGTTAATGTGGTATATCACATTGACTGATTTGTGGATACTGAACCATCCTTGCATCCCTGGAATAAATCCCATTTGATCAAGGTGTATGATTCTTTTTATATACTGTTGAATTTGGTTTGCTGATATTTTGTTGAGGGTTTTTGCATCTTTGTTCTTCAGAAATATTGACCTGTAATTTTTAGGGTAGTATTGTTATCTAGTTTTGGTATCAGGGTGACGGTGGCCTCATAGAATGAATTTAGGAGTGTTCCTTCCTCTTTAATTTTTGGAATAGTATAAGATGGATAGGTATGAACTCTTCTGTATATGTTTGGTAGAATTCCCCTGTGAAGCTATCTAGTCCTGGACTTTTCTTTGTTGGGAGGTTTTTTTTTTTTTTTAATTACTGATTCGTTTTCAATACTAGTAATCAGTTTGTTCAGGTTATCTATTTCTTCCTGATTCAATCTTGGAAGATTGTATGTTTCTAGGAATTTATCCATCTCTTCTAGTTCGACCAATTTGTTGGCATATAACTGTTCATAGTATTCTCTTATGATTGTTTATATTTCTGTGATATCAGTTGTAATTTATTCTCTTTCATTTCTTATTTTGCTTATTTGTGTCCTCTTTCCTTTTTTCTCAATGAGCCTGGCAAAAAGCTTATTAATTTTGCTTATCTTTTTGAAAAACTAGCTCTTGGTTTTACTGATCTTTTCTTTTCTTTTGGTCTCTTCTATTTATTTCCACTCTGATCTTTTCCTTCCTTTTTCTGACTTTGTTTTTTTTTTCCTCTCATTTCTTTAGGTGGTAGGTTAGGTTGTTTATTTGAGATTTTTCTTGTTTCTTGAAGAAGGCCTGTATTGCTATAAACTTACCCCAGTAGACCTGCTTTTGCTACATCCCATAAATTTTGGAAAATTGTGTTTTTTATTTTCATTTGTCTCAAGGTATTTTCTGATTTCCTCTTTGATTTCTTCATTGACCCATTAGTTTTTTGGTAACATGTTGTTTAGTCTCTATGTATTTGTGTTTCTCCTATTTTTCTTCCTATAATTGATTTCTAGTTTCATACAATTATGGTTGGAAAATATGTTTGATATAATTTACATCCCTCTTAATTTTGTTGAGATTTGTTTTGTGGCCTAATAATTGATCTATCCTAGAGAACATTCCATGTGCATTTGAAAAGAATATGCATTCTTTTGTTTTGTATGTAATGTCCTATAGATATCTATTAAGTCCATCTGGTCTACTGTGTCATTTAAGGCCACTGTTTCTTTATTGATTTTCTGTCTGGATGATCTATCCATTGATGTAAGTGAGGTGTTAATGTCCCTTACTATTATTGTATTATTGTCAATTTCTTCCTTTATATCTATTAACATTTGCTTTATATATTTTGGTGTTCCTATATTATGTGCATATATGTTAATGAATTTTATATCCTCTTCTTTATATAATGACCTTTTTATCTTTTTTTATAGACTTTATTTTAAAGTCTACTTTGTCTGATATGAGTGTTGCTACCCCAGCTTTCTTATTGTTTCCATTTGCATGGAATATCTTTTTCCTTTCTCCCACTTTTAGTCTATGTGGGTTTTAGCACTGTGAGTCTCTTGTAGGCAGCATATAGATGGGTCTTGTTTGTTTTATCTGATCAGTCACCCTATGTCTTTTGACTGGCGCATTTAGTCCATTGACATTTAAAGTGCTTATTGATAGGTAAGTACTTATTGCCATTTTATTATTTGTTTTCTGGTTGTTTTTGTAGTTCTTCCCTGTTCTTCTTCTTTTAGTCTCTTCCCTTGTGGTTTGGTGATTTTCTTTAGTGTTATGTTTGTATTTCTTTCTCTGTAGTTTTTGTGTACCTGTTGTAGGTTTTTGATTTGCTCTTACCGTGGAGTTCATATATGTTGACCTATAATTATATTTGCTTGTTTTAAACTGATAGTCACTTAAGTTTAAGCACATTCTAAAAGTACTACATTTTTATTCCTCTCCCCCACATTTTCTGTCTTTGATGTCATATTTTATATCTTTGTGTCAATCCCTTAACTGTTTATTGTAGTTAAAGTTGACTTTACAATTTTTGTCTTTTAACCTTTGTGCTCACTTGCTTAACTGGTTGATTCTCAGCCTTTCCTATATATTTGCTTTTACTAGTGGGATTTTTCCCTTCCTATAATTTCTTATTTCTTGTTGTAGCCTTTTTTACTTAAAGAAGACCCTCTAATGCTTCTTGTAAGGTCAGCTTAGTATTGATGATCTCTCAGTTTTTGCTTGTTTGAGGAGCTTTGTATCTCTCCTTCAATTGTAAATGATAATCTTGCAGGGTAGAGTGTCCTAGGTTGTAGGTTTTCTCCCTTTCAGCACTTTGAATATATCATGCCGCTCCCTTCTGGCCTGCAAAGTTTCTGCAGAAAAATCAGCTGATAGCTTTATATTGGTTCCCTTGTATGTGACTCTTGGTTTTTCTCTTGCTGCTTTTAAAATTCTCTCTTTATCTTTAACTTTTGCCATTTTAATTCTTGGTGTGAGTCTCTTTGGGTTCATCTTGTTTGGGACTCTCTGTGCTTCCTGGACCTGTATATCTGTTTCCTTTTTCAAGTTCAGGAAGTTTTCAACCATAATTTCATCGAATAGATTTTCTACTTCTTTCTCTCTCTCTCTTCTCTTTCTAGGACTCCTATAATGCAAATGTTAGTACACTTATGTTGTCCTCGAGGTCCTTTAAACTATTCTCATTTTTTAGATCTGTTTTTCTTTTTGCTGTTCTGATTGGGTGATTTCCATTATTCTATCTTTCAGATCACTTGTGCATTCTTCTGTATCACTTTATCTGCTGTTAATTCCCTCTACTGTATTTTTCATTTCACTTACTATATTCTTCTGCTGTGTCTGGTTCTTTTTTATGTTTTCTAGTTCTCTATTAAAGTTCTCACTGTGTTCATGTATTATTTTCCCAAGTTCAGTTGTTATTCTCATTACCATTGCTTCAAACTGTTTATCAGGTAAATTACTTATCTCTGTTTTATTAGGGTTTTGTCAAGGTTTTTTGTTTTTGTTTTTTGTTTGAAACATATTCCTTCCTCTTCTTATTTTGTTTAACTTGCTCTGACTCTGTGAAATTAGGTGAAACAGTTACCTTTCCCAGTCTTGAAGGTGTGTCCTTGTGTGGGAATGTCCCTATGCAGTCTGCATGTGCCCAGGGGCTTTGGTGGGAGAACTGGATCTGAAATGGGCATGGGCTGTGTCTTCACCTGGGGTGTGCTGGCAGCTACCACCTTGATGGGTGGTAGGGCTGGAGATGGAGGGGCTAGAGCTGGAGCCAGGTGTGAGTTGGAGCTTCTCCTGTGCTCAGTGGCCATCACCACCCTATCAGGGGGTGGGATTGGGGACATAGGGGTTGGAGCAGGACCTCTGAGGGAATTGGATTTCTCCCAGGTGTGATGACATTCTGAACCTTGGTTTGGGGTATGGCCAGGACCTGAGGATTTGGGGTTGTACTTCTATGCTGCTTTCACTTTTTCCCCAGTGTGTGCACCTGGGTTAGAGGCTAGGTCGGGGCCAGAGGGGTTGGTTCCACACTGCTGGGCTGGCTCCCTCCCCAGTATGTGCAGAGACACGTGCTCAGGGGATGGCTGTTTCTGCCCTGGAGTTAGCCATTCACCCTTCTGAGAGTGTGCACCAAAGCGTGCACTGGCCATGGCTGCCTTTGCTCTGGTCAGAGGCAGGGCTGGGGTCAGACCAAGTTCTCTTCTCTCAAAGTGTGTGCACACTTGTTGGCAACAGCAGCCTCCACCTTAGTGGAGAGCAGATTTGGAACAAGAGCGGCTGGAGCAGGTTGCCATTGCCGGATGGGGGCATGCCAGGGTGGTCCTGGCAGGCTGGGCAGAGCTCCACACAGTTTCCAGTCTGCTGCTTCTGTGCTGCGACTGGCAGCAAGCAGGTCTGTGCATGTACTCTTCAAGAGTGTAGTCTTGGTTTCTTACAGCCCTCCAGTAAGCCACGTTGGTTTTCAGACCACCAAGGGGGCTTGTCTTCCTAGTGCTGGACCCCAGGGCTGGGCTGCCTAATATGTGGCTCAGACCCCTCGCTCCCCAGGGAGCATCCTCGAGCCTGTGATATCCCCTCCTCTTCTGTGTCCCCCTCCAGAGGTGGGGGTCCCAACCAGATCGCTTCTCCTCCCTTACTACCAGACTCTGTGTGGATCTTCCTTTACAGCCTTGGTTGCAGAAGAGCCATCCTGCTGGTCCCCAGGTTGATTTCAGTGAGATTTGTTCTCTGTATAGTTGCAGCTTTGATGTATTCATGAGGGAGATGAGCCCAGTCCTCCTACTCTACCATCTTGATCCCACACACACTAAAAATTTTGACATTTTAAAGTGAGAAGAATTATGATTAAAGATTCACAAAGGTTTGACCTTTGATCGTGAATAAAGATTCATGACCTGACATAAAGATTCATGAAGGTTTGACCAGAGAGGAGGTTGGCAAGTTCACGTCCAGATTGTGAAAGTCATTGTATAGCATTCAAAGAATTTGGGTGTTGTCCTTGAGACTGTGGATATTGACTGGCCTTTTTATAAAGCCAGAGAAGATACCTAGATCTGCATTTTAGAAACAGCCTCAGCAAACAGGATGAGAGATTGGCAGCCAGGTCACAGATGGGAGGCTTTGATCATAGCTCCATCAAGAACTGAGGAGGGGGCTTCCCTGGTGGCGCAGTGGTTGAGGGTCCGCCTACCGATGCAGGGGACACGGGTTCGTGCCCCGGTCCGGGAGGATCCCACGTGCCGCAGAGCGGCTGGGCCCGTGAGCCATGGCCGCTGAGCCTGCGCGTCCGGAGCCTGTGCTCTGCAACAGGAGAGGCCACAGCAGTGAGAGGCCTGCGTACCGCAAAAAAAAAAAAAAAAAAAAAGAAATGAAGAGGGCCTGAACTAAGGACCTGCTCATCAGGATGGAGAATGGATAGAGGCAGGGTGGGATTCGAGAAAGATGGAAGGCAGAAATCAACAAGACATGGAGCTTGATGATACACTGGGACTCAGAGAAGAGTCAAAGTTAACTGAGATTTCTGTCTTAAGCTATTGAATGAACAGTAACTATTAACTCAGAGAAGATATACTTAGAGTTTTGCTTGAGGGAAGCAGTGAGGTAGTGGTCCTCTGAGACCTCTAGATGGGGACTGAAATAATGATAATGGTAACAGATGATGTTTCTTGAGCACTAAGCACCATTCTCCCTTGATAATTAAATCTTAACAATCAACATAGAGACATCTTGATCTGAAAGAATCTACTGATGTCAAGTTAAAAGCAAGACTGCTCAGAGTCAGCATTTCTGGGAACCTAGACCGAAATATGTAGGAGAAAAGTAGTCACAAGCTAATCAGTTAGTCTTAATTGTAGCTGTTGCCATGTTGTAAGTGTGTGTTCCTGGCCCGTCTGTTGCCAGTGATGAGCCATTATATTTTATACAAATGCCATGAGTGGTATTCCAATAAATAACAGATTTAAAAGTAAAATAAATCCTTAGCTTAGTATTTTGATGTGTGATTCTATGCAGTGTTATTAATACCAAGGAGATATAAATCTTGCATTATTCAAATATTGCCCAGTAATGTCCACTGGTGTTTTCTAGTGTTTGAGTATTTGCTGTAGATTACAGTTCTTTGAAAATAATAGCAGAAATGCAAAGAGAAGTAGATGGAAATGTTGCTGTAGAATACACTGACATGAAATCAGAAATGGATTTAAAATCTGAATTGGCAAAAGTAATACCTATTTCAATGACAAAATGAAAATCAGGGCAAAAAGGCAGAGTATTTTCACTGTTAAATAAAGGAGATGAACTAATATGAAGCAGTGTGTGTCTTCACGTGTGCGTCAGAGGTGCTTAGGGTGTTCTCTTAATGGGGACAGGTTCTCTCTGTCTCCTCTGTCCATCTCCATCCTAATTCAACCAACATCAACACAGAAAGGAAATAAAATTTTCTTTCCATGTCTGGAAAATTTGGCATGAAACAAAGATCAAGACTGTTGGATACTTAATGCTGTATAGTGTTTTTAAATTTTCTTTTAGAATGACAGAGTTTAAATATTAAGTATTTGTGGGCTTCCCTGGTGGCGCAGTGGTTGAGAGTCCGCCTGCCATTGCAGGGGACATGGGTTCGTGCCCCGGTCCGGGAGGATCCCACGTGCCGTGGAGCAGCTAGGCCTGTGAGCCATGGCCTCTGAGCCTGCGCGTCCGGGGCCTGTGCTCCGCAACGGGAGAGGCCACAACAGTGAGAGAGGCCTGCATACCGCAAAAAAAAAAAAAAAAAAAAAAAATTAAGTATTTGTGATATTATCTTTGAATTTTAAAATAGGTTTTATTTTGGCATTTATTTTGTGTTAATGTTCCCATTTTTACTATTTTTTATCATCAAATGTTTGTATCTGGTTGAGATAATTTTTTACATATTTTTGAAACATATAGTATGTTATAATATATTGGTTCAAATAACAATAAACCATGTATTCATTATTTTCTTCTACAGAGTACTTCTGAAATTTTTATATAAGAGATGACTCACTGTTTATTATTATGATCATGCATTATTATTATAAAAATGCATAAATCATATAAAATATAGAGTAATTTGATTTTGGAAGTCTGATCTCTCAACCTCAAAGCCTAAGTATTAATATTTATTGGAATTTGGAGACATTCAACATTTTCCCAATTTCTTGATTTTTCTTATGAATCTGAAAAAGATACAAATTTCCCAAGTGATGCCAAGAGGGAATTCCAACATGGAAGCCTTGCCAGGCACTATGCATTATCTCACTCAGTCCTCACAGTAGCCTGTGATGTAGAAGCATGTTGGCAGTTCCATGTCACACATGAGGAATCAAAAACATAGATGCAGAAGAGGTAGCACATTCATGACCACCTAGCTAGCAGGTGGTAGAGCAGGTTCCGCCCCAGGCTGCCTGAGTCTAGAACACATGTTCTTAGCCAGTGCACCGTCTACTAGGCAGCAGAGAAGTGGTTCTGGAGCTAAGGAGAAAGGATGGAAGTGGAAATGTGCACTTATATTTATTTCTCTCTAAATTCTGTAGGGCTTCTGGTCCAGGTACACAGCTTGTGTGGGATACAGTATTGCTGTGAACTGGGGTGTGATGCAATTTGTTGCTTTCCAAACTGCAGTTCCACACTGTTGAACTTCCCCTATTCTTTAAAACAAAGAAGATCTAAAGAATATTTATTCTCTAACTTCATTTCAACAAATTACTCTGCTCCAGAGCAGGCCAAGTGAAGTGACAGATTGAGGAATGAGCCCATTTCATTTCAGAAAGGGCCCTGTGCCCGTGGCAGGGAGGAGTCAGGTGCTGGCTGCAGAGGTGCGTTGTTGCCTTGACTACCTCAGCAGCCCTCTTCTGCTTCTGGTTAGACCTGTCTTACTCATGTGTCTGTCCCATTCTCTGATTACGTTCTGAGTTCACTCCGGCGTGGTGTGTCAGCCTCACTGAGGAGGAAAGAACAGTGACTTCACCTTTTCTTTGAAGTTGTCATTTTATTTTATTTTAGAATCTTTACAGTTTACCTCTTTCTGCGTGCCAGAATGCTGCTTAGATCAGCTGTTAAAAATTTCCCAAATTCTCTCTCTGGAAGTGTCAGCAAAATCACTGATTTGGTGTGAGCTGATCAAATTTCTAGAATTTCAGGATTTAGGAAAACAACAACACAGTGTATGAAATTGTGGGGTTAGTTGCCCAGAGATTATGGTTTTCTTGCATGATGACATTTGCTAACGTATTGAAGGTGGAGTTAGACAGATGGCTTAGTTTAATACTCATAGCATTGGGACATTGATTGCAAGGTTAGGAAATATCCTACAGATGCATCCCACAGAATATTGTGGTTTTAAATACCTTACAAGAAAGTCAAGTGTGTGTATGGTGGTTATGAGCTTTGGACATGACAGACCTGATTTTTTGTGCTGCTACTTGTGTACTGTGTGATCTTGGACCAATGGCATAGCTTCTCTGAGCTTTTTCATCTTTGAAAAGTAGGGAATATAAAACTTAAGGTTTGTAAGATTAAATGAGACATGTAACGCTCTTAGTGCAGTGTATGTGGTACACAATAGACACTCGAGAAGATGGCCCATTTATTTATTTATTGAGAACCTTTCTGTGTGCTGGGTAATTTCTGAGGATGATGATACAGTGAGAACAAGTCAAACAAGAGTCCCTTATCTTAATGAGACAAGTAGGCAAGAAATTATAATAATGGGGTAAGTTCCAGCACTAGGGATTACAGGGTGCTGGGGAGCACATAGGAGGGATGGTTAAGGAGAGCACGGGAAATCAGATAGAACACGGAGGAGGAGAAAACAGTTTCCCTCCAGACGGACCCAATTATCTGAGTGAATTCACTGAAAAGCCTCATACATTGGTAGCCATGAGAGTTGTTTGTTTTTAAGGCAAAGGAAATAACACACAAGTGTGAACCAAATAACTACCAAGTATATTGACTTGGGTGTGTACAGTACAATTCAAATGTCCAAGTAAGACATAAGTATAAGTCAGTAAGATATCCATATAGTATGGGTTCGACCATTTAAATGCTCCCATTAAAAAACAAAGGCAAAAAAAAAAACCCAACCCTCCCTTCCCTGGCCTGTATATTGAAGTTAATTTCAGTGTGTGTTTGATGAGTCATTTGTTAACATTACCCACTATATAATGTTAGAAGGCAGGGAGATAACCCTGAGGGCGGTTGCTGCCTGGGGGTCTTTCAGAATTTGCTCATCCTCACTAGATGCCCCTCTTAAGCACCCTGTATCCTCTAGTGATGGCGCTTACCCCACTTATTGTGATTTCTCACCTACTTGTCTCTTTAAGGTACAGGGCTGGGTGTGTGTCTTGTTCATCATGATATAACCATCCTCAAAAATTATCCAGCACACAGAAAGGTGCTCAATAAATATTTATTGGTTAAATGACTCTGCTTCTGCCTTTGATCTAAATAGAAATGAAGGTTACCAGAAGAAACTAGGTGACTAAATCTTAGTTTCATGTAAAAGTTGTCAGCACAGGGTAGAGATAGCTCCAGGTGTTGCCCTAGGAGTATGTGGACTTTGTGCCACCAGTGTGCCACCAGTAGGCTTTTCCTGATTTGCTGCTCTTTTTGAGCGGTGAGTGGCTGGAGGAGTTGTGCACTGCCTGAGGGAGACCGCAGTGCAGCCTGAGCTTAGAGGTTGGACAGCCCTCCGTTCATTTCCTGTTGCCCAGCTGTGTAATCTTCACTCATGTAAAGCCTCGGTTTCCTTATCTGTTCAATGGGATTGATGATAACAATACCGCTAAGAGTTAGTGTAAAGATTGAGATCATACGTGTAAAAGCTTAGCCAGTGCTTGGCACGTAGTAATAACTATTAACTTAGGTTTTATTATCACTGTAAGTCATTTGTGTTTTGTTTGTAAGGAATAAATCAACTATCCTAATGTTGATAAGTTACTAAAATGTGAACCACTGCAATATTTCTTGGTCATATCAGTGTGGTCACCTGGGAAATGCATGGCTCAGATCTCCTGCTGTGGGAACGTAATTGACTGACAGCCTCAGTGGCTTCCCGCAGCATCCACCACTGCTTCGCACCCAGGCCATGCTTTGCCTGGGCAGCTCCCAGCCAGTCACTGGGCACAGTGGGGCTGCTAATGCAGGCCCATTCCTGCAAAGTCTAAGATGCCTTTAACAGGTGACCTTGGCTCAAGGACTCCCCATCAGCCTGGTGGAAACTTCCATAAGGCTGTGTTGCAGTCTGAGACGCTGCCTCCTTCCTTCCCTCTCCCCTTCACGGGGGCCAGACCTGTACTGCAGTCTGAGCCTCTCCTTGCTTCCTCCAGGTTCCTCTCCATTTCCCTTACTGCCATTTCCTCCAGTAAACCTCCTGCTTGTCTTGGTGTCCACTCCTTGGAGGAGCTGGACTTACACAAATGGTTATCGTGGTTGTTGGAAGGGAGTAGCAGTCTACACCCTTGAGCACAGAGAGGATATGTTTTCCATCAAGTATGAAGCAGACATTATTATAATGAGTTTAACTTTGTATGTTATTGCATTTCCTCAGAATTAAAATTTGGTGTTTCTGATCATAAATTCTCTAAAATAGGCATTAGCCAACATTTCCTCAGGGAAGGCTGCTCACCTTTAGGACCTCACACTAATCTGCAGATTAAGTTCTAAGACTGCCCTTATTTAGGACAGGCCTCTATAGCTCCTGGTCTTTAACGTATGTTATTATTTTAGTCTTTAACCTTCATGAACCAAAAACATCTCTCCAAAAAAAGGTATTGATAGCTCTTCACTGTTTATCTCTTTTTATAGTCTTCTGCTGATTTCTTTGGTTTTCTTATTTTCTTTCCTAAATCCTCACTTGACTGTTGCTTTTGTGACAGACCAGGTCCAGGGAACAGTCACCATCCGGAACATCAGCGCCCTGTCATCAGGTTTGTACCAGTGCGTGGCTTCTAATGCCATTGGGACCAGCACCTGTCTTTTGGATCTCCAGGTTATTTCTCGTAAGTATATAAAATTCTGATGTCCACTCTGGGTCTGAATGCCAAGATCTTTGTTAAACTAGGGAATGAAAAGTTCTGCTTGTTTAGAGGTTGTTTGACGATTAAATAGAAATTCTTTTGATTTTAATCATTACTGAAGATATTTAATAGATGTGTTAGTATACTTCTCAGCTTCAGCAATATGACTTCTTCTTTATGATAAAATGTCTTCCCAGGATCATTAGAATCAGATCAGTTTGATTATATAGTGCTATAGACATATTAAAAATTTGTTATGATCTTACAGTCATGGCAAGACCTTCTTGTATTTTTTCCTAATCCCTTATATCTGCTTAAATGTTGGGTGCCCAGGTCATACATAAGCAGTGCAGAAATTTTCTCTTTAGTTGAGAATTCTGGGTTGTTTGAATTCCAGCTGCAAAAGGGAATGATCTGGCTGTGATGAAGTAGCAAGTTATCCTGCTGCTTGCCAGGTTCATTTGGGGCAGGTCAGGCAAGTAGTCAGGTACGGTCTTTTTCCTGCTCTGACCTGGTTGTGGCTCTCCTACAGCTGTTCGTTTATTGAACGAATTGCTCATTTATTCAGTAAATGTTTGTGAGCCTGTTGTGTGTTAGTCCTAGCCACTGGGGATACAGAAAATTAAGTGAGGTTTAACTTTAAATGGATACAATACAGTGGGCAATTTTGCACATTTTAAGAAAATTCTTTGGTAGCCTTTTATGTTTATGAAGTTGTGTGAGCATATTCTATTTCTCTTTCTGTCTCCTTTTTTTTCTTTAAATATACCTTAAATATATTTTGCAGCCCAGCCCAGGAGCATTGGACTAATAGCTGGAGCCATTGGCACTGGTGCAGTTATTATCATTTTTTGCATTGCACTAATTTTAGGGGCATTCTTTTACTGGAGAAGCAAAAATAAAGCGGAGGAGGAAGAAGAAATTCCTAATGAAATAAGGTTTGTGTGTCAGATAATTTATCCTGACATTGGCATAGCCAGTGTCTGTATTTCTATTCATTTTGGCAGCTAAGATTTCTTTGCTAATCTTATGACTTTAACCAAGGTAGTTAAAGTGGCCAAATGATAGTTTCTTGTATGTTATATCACTCTTCCTCATGGTACTTACTCCTCAGCTTTATTTACTGGATCATGAAAGGCGGGAGGTGGGTAGGGTAGTCTAGCATGTGCCCAACTAGGAGGACACAAGTGAAGAATTCCCCCGTTTCCTCCCATAGCTTCAGGGTGGGTGGGGTTAGGTGGCTGCCATAGTAGAAAAGTGAGTTTAGAACATGTGTTTAATATTGGCATCTGTAAATGATGCGAACATAAAGCAAGAAAGCACAGCACCTGTACAGATAGACCAAAGCAGTATGGCTTGGTTGAAAACAGTTCAGTCAAGAATATGAACATCTTAAGGAAACAATGTCAGATGATCTTGAAAGAAAGGTGACTCTTGCTGTATTGTGGAGATATGGGGGTTCAGGCTCAGTCTTAGATGGCATCGCATCAATAACCTTATTGAAAATGCTTTAATGACTCCAGTCTACTTAGCATGACATACACAGCTCTTCAGAATCTGACCCTTCCCTGCTTCCCTGCTTTTATCTCTCACAACTTCCCTGATCACTTTGTGTTCCAGTCTGTTGTCTTCTCTCAGGCCTCAGGGCCTTTCCTGTAGCCTCCACCTTGTTCCTGGACCATATACTCCTTCCCTTTGCATCCATCTCTTCAGTACATTCCTTGGTCTGGTTTAAGTCTAGTCCAGGCATCACCTCCTCACATAAGTTGACTTAGGCCCTTGTCCAACCTTTAAGACTTGCAGATGTTCCTGCATTGATTGTCACCCTCATTTGACCATAGGCTTCTTGGGTAGAGGAGCTGTCTTTTTCTCACATGAAACATCTAGTAAAATGCCTGGTACTCAGAAAATGGTAATTGAATTAGTTAACATCTTAAATTAACTTAATGACTTCTCTTAGCCTCTTATAATTCTTAAGGGTTTGGACCCTATGCAGATTTCATCCCAGTGTAAGATTAATGAGAAAAACCTCTCATCAGCATATGACAGTGATTTCTCAAACCCCCAAAGGCAATAAAATCAGGCCAATTCTAATAGTTTTTTGAAGTTCCTACACCCGTAGTTTGGTTTCCTAGCTTTACAGCAGCTAGTTCGGTGGATTTCTTCATGGACTATTTTCCTATTTAGAGGAAAAAAATATATATATGTATATACACACACACACACACACACACACACACACACACATATACATACACACACACATATATTTTTCAGTTATATTGGAAGACACAGTTTTTGAGAGATTTGATACTACTTTCTTGGTTACTCTTGGGGACTGAGAAGCTGAGGGAGAATTTTTCCTAAGCATTGTCTTAAAGGGAATGAATATCAAAGCCGAGGCCACCAGGACTGCCGTGTTTGCTTTCATGATAGTGTGGTCTGTCCTGAGGGTTTGAATTTCACAGACATATTCACCTGAACATGGGAAGACAGAGTCCTGGGCAGGTAGGTAGGGTAAACCTCAAGTAAATCCTAACAACAGCTTTATTTTTGTTCGTTTTCAGAGAGGATGATCTTCCACCTAAATGTCCTTCTTCTGCCAAAGCATTTCACACCGAGGTGTCCTCCTCAGAGAGCAACACATTTACCTCTTCCAATACCTATAACAGCCGCTGCTGGAGCAACAATCCCAAAGTGCACAGAAACACACAGTCGCTCGACCACTTCAGTGACTTGCGCCAGTCCTTCTCCCTCCACTCGGGCCACGCCAACATACCATCCGTCTATGCCAACGGCAGCCATCTGGCCCCAGCCCCACCGAAGACCCTGGCAGTGACAGCCAACAGAGGGTCGTCGCCGCAGGCCGTGTCCAGGAGCAATGGCTCAGTCAGCAGGAAGCCCCGGGCTCAGTACACACACTCCTACACCATCAGCCAAGCAAGCCTGGAGCGCATTGGTGCTGTCCCTGTCATGGTTCCAGCCCAGAGTCGGGCTGGCTCCCTGGTCTAGGACGCAAGCAGATGGAGCGTGCAGAGAAGAAGCAAAGGGAGCCCCCATTCCAGCGGGGGGCGGGGTGGTGGCGTGTTGGGAAAGACACTTTCCTGACAATGATCCTAGTAAAAAGCACAAAGAAGGAGGCAGGGCTGTGACCCGGCCACTAAGATTGGTAAAATGAACTGGAATGCTCCGGCATGAAGACTTGTTCGTTCCCCCACCCCAGCTGTCCCAGGATTCTGTTCAAAACGCTGGATCTCACAGATGTGCCAAGCCAAGGAAAAAGGTAGAAGAGCAGAATAGCATTAAAAACCCAAACTGCAGTCCAGATGGGCTTATTTTTTAATTCATGTCTAACGTAATAATTTTTCAAGAGACTAAAGTGCCAGATGGAGTTTAAATAATGAAATTATTTAAAAAGATAGGTGTCTTTAGAAACATACTGAGCAACCCTGTGTTACATCCTGCCTTTCCCCGTCCCCTCTTGATGTAGGGGGCCGAATGGCATAAATGGCGAATACTGGTCCTAGCAGGGCTGGCTTTTGTATCGTAGGATCAAAACTTTTTACACCAACAGAATTCAGTAAGGAATGGGTGAAAACTATAAACTTCTTTGAGGAGCCCCTTCATATTTATTTATTTATCTCTTCCTGGACCATGAATTTCATATTTGGAATATTGCTATATTGACAGATTATTGCCTGTCTATGTTTTTCTAGGGTCTGTTATAGGTCCATGACAGTTACTGTTCATTATTTCCTGGGAAAATATTTTTTAAAAGAAAACTGTTGTTTTTAAAAAAAAAAATACGAGAGAGGCATTGGGTTAGGAAGGAAAAGACTACTGTCAACGCCACGTCCAGTGAGCTTGTTCGTGGAGCCCGGCAGGCAGGCAGCAAGACCTAGGTCGTGCAGGCAGCACAGGAGCAGGGAGGAGGGTGGAAGGGAATTCCTGGCAGCCTCTCAGAGCAGGGCCGTCCAGGTCTCCCTTGCTGTCACACCAGGTTACTCTTAATGAGGGCAGCACCCCATGCCTCTGTATTGGGGTAGATAACTTTCTCCTTGTTTGACAAGTTGAGGTTGCTGGGCTGTTACAGGGAGGGCAGGAGTTGCTTTGTTTTTGTTTTTCTCAAAATGATTATTTTTGCAAAAGAGATAAGACTGAGACAAAAGGGATGTCTTCAGATATGCTCCTGGGAGGCTCTGCCCTGTTCTTGTCGCAGCTCAGGGTTGCAACTTTGCCCAGATGCGTTTTACACCACTGTAAAGAGATTCTTTGTGATTAATTACCTGGCCTTGGGAGTTCACCAGGTAATTTGCAGACTCTCCACTCTATTTGTGCTCTGTAGATCTGGCTGTGCTTGTATCGGTGACTCTCTCGCCTTAATCACACTTTAAGCAACACAAATGATTTCTTCCCAGATTTGTTTCCTAAATTATTTATGATGCTGACCCCGGGATTGGATAAGAGCATCTTTTCTTTCCCCGATGTAGTCTCTCATTCCCTCTTCCCACTATGCTTTTGCCCTCTTTTCCTGCAAGCACAGTCGTCACAGGAAGTGGCCTTCTGGTTTTCAGACTTATTTGAATAATGGAAACCAACAGCTGCTGCATACACTATTTTTCCAAGAGGGCTAAGCTCAGAACCTGACCATTGCAATCATTCCAATATTGATGAAGAACTGAATTTACTTTAGCATTACTTATTTTTTCCGTTTGACGGTTGGTTCTTGACTTTGTAAAAATTTAAATAAATGAATGTCTATACTTTTTATAAAGAAGAGTGAAAATGCCATGACAGATAAGATGATACTATCAGATGTTGTTTAGAAAGCATTTATCTTGCATTTCTTTATTCTTTCTAATTATCTAAAATTCAATAAAAGTTTTATTCATATAAAAACAAGTTGTCATTAATTGTCATATACTAATGAATATATGATTTTGTACTTAGTGTTCTCTTAATGTTGTAAACATTTTCCATTCTGTTAAATAGTATTTATAATAATTTTAATGAGCATATAGTATTCCAAAAATTACTTAACTCTACTCTTATCATTAGAAATTTGAGTCCATTTATCACATGTGTGATTGAAGATGTGATGATCCTTTTCATACACTGAGCCATTTTCATGTTTCTTTATCTGGAAGTTCATGAAGACAGGATCCATGGCTATCTTCTTCACCCTATATCTCTGTCACCTAGCACAGTGCCTAATATGGGTATTGAGTAGATAAATGATGATTTCTGAACTGGAGTTGCCAAGTTTCAGTTCAGAAAGTTATGGTCATGATTGTAGCTCTTGATGTATATTGGGTCATTCCTTTAACTTTTTATTTGAGATAATTATGTATTTACATGCAGTTTATAAGAAATAATAGAGATTCCCACATACCCTTCACCTAATTTTTCCAAAGGGTAATATCTTGCATAACTATTATACAGTGTCACATACTGATATGGATACAATCCATCCACCTTATTAGATTTCAACATTGTACATGCACTGCTGTGTGTGTGTGTGTGTGTATGTGTGTGCGCGCACGTGCACATGTGAATCAGTTTTATGGAATTTTATCACCTGTGTAGATTTGTGTGGCTACCACCACACTCAGGACACAGGATTCCTTGAGTTATTCTTTTATAGTCATAGCCACCTCCTTCCTCCCCAAGTCCATAATCCCTAATCTCTTCTCCATCTCTATAATTTGTCATTTCAAGAATGCTATATGAGTGGAATCATGTAGTATGTAACGTTTGAGGATTGACTTTTTCTCACACAGCATAACTTTCTCGAGATTCATCCAAGTAGTTGCATGTATCAATAGTTCATTCCTTTTTATTGATGAGTAGAATTCATGGTACAGATATACCACAGTTTGTTTAACCATTTACCACTGAAGGGTATGAAGGATATTTGAGTTGTTTCCAGTTTTTGGCTACTACACATAAAGCTGCTGTGAACATTTTTTGCAGGTTTTTATGTAAACGTAAGTTTTCATTTCTCTGAGATAAATGCCCAAGTGTATAGTGGCTCCAGCAGTACTTATTGAAAAGTCTATTCTTCCTCCAGTGAATTGCTTTAGCACCTTTGGAAAAAATCATTTTAGTCGTATATGTGTGGGTCTCTTTCTGAGTTCTCTAGCTATTCCTCTGATTTTTGTGTCTGTTCCTTCACCAATACTATGCTGACCATTGTAGCTAATTAACAATATTTAACACCTAGTAGAGTGGTTCCTCATACTTTATTCTTCTTTTTCAAAATTATTTTAGCTATTCTAGGTCCTGTACCCTTTCTATATAAATTTTGGAATAAGATGGTCTATGCCAACAAAACACCTTGCTGTTTTAATAGGAATTGCACTAAGCCTATAGATCAGTTTGGGAAGAACTGGCATCTTTACTATATTGTCTTCCAGTCCATGAACATGTTTTGTCTCTATTACTTAGGTCTTCTTTGATTTATTTCATCAGCATTTTGCAATTTGCAGGATACAGATCCTGTACATATTTTGTTGGATTTATCCCTAAGTATTTAACCATTATGTAATGTCCCTTTTTATTTCTAGTAATTTTTTTTTGCTCTGAAGTCTACTTTCTCTGATATTAATTTACCACTCTTGCATTTAAAAAATTAATGTCTGCATACTCATACATACATTACTGTCATTGTATTTGAAGGGAGTTTCTTATAGACAGCACATTGTTGGATTATATTTTTGTGTCCACTTTGTAAATACCTGTCTTTTAATTGGTATATTTAGACCATTTACATTTAAGGTAATTATTGATATGTTTAGGGCTTAAAGCTGCTATTTTCTTTTTTGTTTTCTGTTTTTTTCCTCCTCTATTTCCTATTTATTTCTCTTTTCTTACCTTATTGTGGGTTACTTGAACAGTTTTTAGGATCTCTTCTTGATATATTTACAGTGTTTTTGAGTATATCACTTTGTATATCTTTAAAAGTTTATTCTAGGTATTACAATAAGCATATATAACATATCACAGTCTACTTGTATCAAGATTTTACCACTTTGAGTGAAGTGTGAAAACTTACTTCCATATATATTCCTTTTCTTTCCCCACTTTTAAATATCTTTATCTTGATAAGATAGTGTATAATTTTTGTTTCAATCATGAAACATAATTTAAAAACTCATGAAAAATTTATTGTATGCACCCATATATGTGCTTTTTTGTTTTTCTTTCTTTTTTCCTGTTGGTCTAAGATTCCTTTTTTTTTTTTTATCATTTCCTTTGTGTTTGAAGAACTCCCTTTAGCCAATTTGTAAGGGTAGGTCTGCTAGCAAAAAATTCTATTAGTTTTCTTTTGTCCAAAAATGTCTTCATTTCCCTTTCATTCCTCACTGGGTATAGTATTCATGGTTGACAGTTCTTTTCTTTCAACCCTTGAAAAATTTGGGAAGTATTCAGCCATTATTTCTTAAAATACTCTTCCGGTCCCACCCTCTTTCTCAAATCTTTCTGAGACTCTGATGATGAATCTTTTGTTATTGTTCCACTGGCTCCTGAGGCTCTCTTCATTTTTTCAGTCTATTTTCTCTCTGTTGTTCAGAGTAAATCCTGTTCATCTGTCCTCAAGTTTACTGATTTCTGTTTTCTGTTGTTTCCTCTCTTCTGTTGAGCCCATCCAGCAAGTTTTTAATTTCAGTCACTGTACTTTTTAGTTTGATAACTTACATTTGATTCCTTTTTTAAAGAAAATTTAATTAGTAATTTAAATTTCAACCTATATTATATTGAGATATAATTTACATAACAAAGTTCACTTATATAAAGCGTACAAATCAGTAATTTTTATTATGTTTACAGAGTTGCACAGTCATCACCAAAATCTAATTTTAGGACATTTTTCATCACCCCAAAAAGAACCTGTACCCACTGACAGTCACTCCTTTTTCCATGCCATCTTCAGCCCCAGGTAACCACTGATCTACTTTCTGTTCCAATAGATTTGCCTACTCTGGGAGATTTCATATAAATGGTATCATACAATATGTGTATGTTTTTGTGTGTGTGTGACTGACTTAATTTACTTACCATAATATTTTTTAGGTTCGTCCATGTTGTAGCATATGTTATTACTTCATTCCTATTTCTTTACCAAGATTTTCTAGTTTTTCAGTTAGTTTCAAAAGAATTCATAATTGCTTACTGAAGAATTATTGAAACATTTTTATTATAGCTGTGTTAAAAATCTTCTGATTCGTCTTGATGTTGGCATTTATTGACGATATTTTCTCATTCAGGTTGTGATTTCCCTGGTTCTTAGGGTAATGAGTGATTTTTAATTTTCTCTTGGACAATTTGGATATTACATTATGAGATTCTGGAAACTTTTTAATATTTTATTTTATTTTTTAGCAGGTGTTCTCTTTGTGGAGGTGTAGCACAAGGACCAGATGGGTGTATATGTTTAGTTGCCTGCTAGGCTCCACCTCAGCAGAAGTGGAGTGTTTACATGGTCTCTCTGCAGTTGCGGGGGTGTAGAAGGATGGCTCCCCCTCAGCTCCATTTCCCCTTCTTGGTGAAAGTGGAGCACACCATGCTGTTGCCTTCAAGTGGAAGTATAAGCTCAGCTCCTGCTGGGCCTGCTGACACCCAGGAGGGAGGAAGCAGAGTGCTGACTTGCACCATTTGCTGCTGCAGGGGGGCAACGGAAACTCAACTCCACCCTGCCCCCACCAACATCAGTGGAGGTGGGGAGGGAGCTGGAGTGCACCTAACTGGTTAATGGTAGGTGGGGTGGAGGCTCCCCTCCCCACTGGGCCTGCTGAAACTGGGGGGAGGGGGAGGAGGAAGTGGAGTGACAACTACCCTACCTGTACCACCTCTTTCCACTTCGTTGGTGCTGGGTGTGAGTGCAGGCTCCGCTCCCCTACTAGGGGTTGCCAAGGTCCCTAGGAAGTGTGTCTTCCTTCCACTGTTTAGAGTCTTCCTGTGCTTGTGTGTTGTGTTATGTCCAGGTTTTTTTCATTGTAAGAGGGAAGACTGTCTTACAATAGGACTTATAATGGGGCTATTCCATCTTGGCTGGAACCAGAAATCCTGGAACTTTCCTTTTGAAAATAATCAGCAGTTAAACACATCTTATAGTACTCTACTATTTGATAGCTTTGAGGATTCTCAATTGTGTTTTGAATAAAATTCTTACTCCTTGGCTTGACTCATTCCATTCCTTCCAGAAGTGGTTCACTGTCTTTCCATTCTCAACTCCTGCTAGCCTTCTACGTGCAAACTTTACTCCAGGCCCGTTTATCTTTTCTTGAATTAGCTTGTTCTTTTTTCTTTTTTTCCTCTATCTTTTTCCTACTTTATTTTTTTCTACATCTTCCACCTATCCCCACCCAAATCTTCCTGTACCACAAGTCCAGTTCAAATGCTCTGTCTTCCATAAATATTCTCTTTTTCAGTCTAGTGAGAAGTCACTGCTTCTTCTCACAAGCCATATAACATTTACTAACTTTGAGGGAATTGTCATAATCCGTATTATATTCCTGTATTTGTATACATGATTGAACTCCTCTGCTGGACTATAAACTGAGTTATGCTAGAATCTTTTTTTTTTTTTTTTTGCGGTACGCGGGCCTCTCACTGTTGTGGCCTCTCCCGTTGTGGAGCACAGGCTCCGGACGCGCAGGCTCAGCAGCCATGGCTCATGGGCCCAGCCGCTCCGCGGCATGTGGGATCTTCCCGGACCGGGGTACGAACCCGTGTCCCTGGCATCGGCAGGCAGACTCTCAACCACTGCGCCACCAAGGAAGCCTTGCCAGAATCATTTTTGATCCCTTACTATGTGCTAAACACTGTTCTAGGTATTGGAAATAAAAACAGAAAATAAGCAGCAACAGCTGTCCTTGAGGAGCTCATATTACAGGAGGAATCAGCAAATGATTACACTTAGTATCACAAGTATATGAATGGATATATATACAAGTTCAGGCAGACAGTATGATCTCTTCTAGATCTTGGTGGTCATCACAACACTTAGCACATTGCTTCACTCAGAGAAAATGCTTGAAGGATATGCTAACTTGATGAAACTGAAAATATAGGGTTGGTCTCTTAATCTCAGGTATTAAAAGTAGTAGTCAGATATCAGTAAATTCCTAAAGTAATGGTGCATCAGAATCATTCATCCAAGGGGCAGATGATTGTACCAATTTCCTGGGTGGCATTTGCTCTTATACTAGAGGTGCAGTATTCTTTGGGAAAGCTGTAGAGATAATATACTAAATGCGGTGATTTGGAAGAAACCCATGTTTCTCAGTCCTCCTGTCTGAGTGAACCCATGTCTGGAGGAGAGATATGGGGTCCTGGTTGTTTTGCCTTCTAACGGTCCTCTTTCAGACAGCCCTCTAACTTGTGTTTAGTAAAATAATATTCAATCTCACAGCAGAATGTGGAGAAGATGAATGCAATCTAGAGAAAGGGTGCTTGTAAATTCTGTGTGTATATAGTTATTTATAGCTTTTCCTCACAGCTCCCTTGTGGATAAGGTATTTGTCCCTATTTTAGGTAAAGGCAGGGTACAAAATTATGACTTAATCATAAGACATTAATGATAGAGACAAAAGTATTAAAGCAATAGGTGTGAGTGCCTGCTGTGTATTTAACACTGTGAGTTCAGTTGATAGTTGACTAATTTTGGCAGGTTGGATAACTAGATAATTTAGACTAAAAAAATTTCCATTGAAGCTACATTTCTGTACCATCCATCACTGCTCCCCAAGTTCATCACATTTACAGCAGTTTTGCATTTTGGGCTTGGACAAATTTATATGTCCATGTGTATGTACATGGATGCATTGCAATTGTCCATTTTATAGGACAAGTTACAAAATTCAAAAAGGCTCAAATTCATCTATGAAACAGACATAACAGGGACTTCCCTGGTGG
Source organism: Grampus griseus (assembly GCF_964374135.1). NCBI lineage: Eukaryota > Metazoa > Chordata > Mammalia > Artiodactyla > Delphinidae > Grampus > Grampus griseus. The sequence continues at coordinate 79,011,346 of NC_138998.1, forward strand.
CACAATGGTTAAGAATCCGCCTGCCAATGCAGGGGACACCAGTTTGAGCCCTGCTCCGGGAAGATCCCACGTGCTGCGGAGCAACTAAGCCTGTGCACCACAACTACTGAGCCTGCTCTCTAGAGCCCGTGCTCCACAACAAGAGAAGCCACCGCAATGAGAAGCCCGCGCACCACAACGAAAAGTAGCCCCCACTTGCCACAACTAGAGAAAGCCCATGTGCATCAACGAAGACCCAATGCAGCCAAAATTAAATAAATAAAATAAATACATTTAAAAAAATAGAGATAGGGTTTCTCTGTTGGCACAGTGGTTAAGATTACGCCTGCCAATGCAGGGGACACGGGTTCCAGCCCTGGTCCGGGAAGATCCCACGTTCTGTGGAGCAACTAAGCCCATGCACCACAACTACTGAGCCTGCACTCTAGAGCCCGCGTGCCACAGCTACTGAGTCCATGAGCCACAACTACTGAAGCCCACGCGCCTAGAGCCCGTGTTCCGCAACAAGGGAAGCCACCGCTCGGCACAAATAAAGCCCGCGTGCAGCAACAAAGACGCAACGCAGCCAAAAACAAGTAACTAAATAAATAAATTTATTTAAAAAAAAAGTTTAAAAAAATAGAAATAACAGTAGCTACCTTTGAGGTTGTGAGGATTGGATGAAATAATGGATGTAAACTGAATAGCATATTGTTTGGCTATAGTAAACACTCAATATTAGACATTATTATTAGTAGTTCAGAAGCTTACTTTTCCAGACTATAGTTAAGTCATTTACACCTACTCAGTATTCCAACTCTTCTTGCCAGAGATGCTATTTGAGTGCTGCTGCATATAAACTAGCCCTTAGAGATTCTTTTGGTTTAAGAGAAAGGAAAAGACTTGGCAATTATTGTCTGTCTGACCAAATAAACCCTTGTTTCCTATTTTCCCACATTTTATCCCAAAATAGCAAATCTATGTTCTGGTTACCATCAATTTTTAAATCACTGAGGAGAATTAAAAGGGAGGGTGGGAAAACATCACCATTTATAGAGCACCTGCTGTATGCCAGCATGCTAATCACTTTGCGTGCATCCTATTTAATCCTCAGGACAGACTTCCAAGTTTAGTGTCATGCTAATTATACAGATGAGGAAACCAAGGCTTTGGGTTAAGTAATTTGCTCAAGGTCACAAAGCTAGTAAGCTGTAGAGCCAACAGTATTACTCGTGTTGTCATAGACTACTCCTCCATTAAGATAGCTGATAAATATTAAAAGTCTTGGCATTGCCTCAAATTTGGCGTGGCATAGACAGAACTCAATACCTTTTAGTCATTCTTTGCCCAAGTGTTTTTAATGATTGGAGAAGATTTGCATCTCTGACCTTCTAGAAAATTAGATTAATTTTCTCTACACAGTCAAGGTTTTTGAGTCTTCCTTTTTAACTCCTATACATTAGGAAGCCCCACAGCCTTTTACTTTTTTTTATTGGTTTCCTAGGGCATTCGCAGTTTACATAAAATACTGATCCTCTCACCACCTTTAGCTCTCCATAGAGCTGTTGTGAGAGGAGGATGCATTTGAGGAAATTCTCCTAGAGGAGAAGTCCCTTCTCCTTTAGGGACAAGAAAGTCCCTAAAGGCACTGCGCAAATTTGGAAGAAACGGCTAACCAGACAGATGCACTGACTACCCTGGAACCTGAGCTTCAGTCCCTGCTCCATCACTTCCTAACTGACTTTTTAGGCAGTTGTTTAGCCTCTCTGAGCCTTGTTTCCTTCACCTATAAGATGAAGATCATCATTTCTGCATCACAGTTCTGAGGATTCAATTAGATAATGCATGTAAAATGGCATAGTCAATAAATTGGAGCTGTTACTGTTTTGTTTTTTTTTTAAGGGAGGTTGCAATTTTAATTTATTAATTTATTATTTATTTATGGCTGTGTTGGGTCTTCGTTTCTGTGTGAGGGCTTTCTCTAGTTGTGGCAAGCGGGGGTCACTGTTCATCGCGGTGCGCGGGCCTCTCACTATTGCAGCCTCTCTTGTGGCAGAGCAGAGGCTCCAGACGCGCAGGCTCAGTAATTGTGGCTCACGGGCCCAGTTGCTCCGTGGCATGTGGGATCTTCCCAGACCAGGGCTTGAACCCGTGTCCCCTGCGTTGGCAGGCAGATTCTCAACCACTGTGCCACCAGGGAAGCCCCTGTTACTGTTTTTACTTTATAAGTAATTTATTTGAATTTTATAAGGAGGGGGGAAAAGTTCCAGTGGAGAGACTACAGAAGATCTGGGTCTCAGATACAACCAGTTCATCATGCTCACTCTTCTTTACTTCCTTTTCCCCAGTCATCAAGAAGGCGAGGCTGTGTCCACCCCTCCAACTTCACAGAGCTACTCCTTTATTATGATGTAGGTAGAGGCTATGATTTTCCAAGCCCTAATCTCTTTTGTGTAGGCATCACAACTTCAAATGCCAGATGTTAGGGAAATGAGAGGATTAGGCCAAGTGGGTGGTAGTGACCTGGAGACTGGCTCCATGCCCACGATTTAGCAGCTACTCAGCACCCACCTAGACTTGCCAGGAAGACTCCAGGCCTGCCCGGGATGGCCAAATCTCTCGAATCTACAAGAGAAGCTAGAAATGCTGATTTGTTTATCTCCTAAGCCATGTATGTTGATAATAACGTGTTTGGAAAGTTAAACCCTGTTCAAGTTAACTATGCATGTCTGTGGGCCTTAGTTGGCCTGTGGTCCAGTACTTAGTTAGAATCTCTCTTATAGAGCAGACCCAGTTCTAGCAGTGCCATGGGTTGATCCAGCCTGAGCTCTCCTCTGCTGTGTAGTGTCTGGTGACCAGAAACCATGTGCCAGGCACTCTTCTAAGCACTTCACATCTATTAACTCATTTTAATCCTCACAACAACGCTATGAGGTAGCTACTATAACCACCCATTTTACAGATGAGGAAAAGAGGCACCAGCAAGTAAGTAGCCCCAGGCTACTTAATAGCGGCAGAGCTGGGACTAGGATTCAAATGAAGACAACCAGGCTCTTAATTGCCAGGTTTTCTTATTTATAGTGGTTTGTGATATTTATGCTTCCAGAAGAAGGAGAAAAGGTGCCTTTCTGATCTTTTTTTTAACTTTCTTTGCGGTTCCCCGGCCTCTCACTGCCGTGGCCTCTCCCATTGCGGAGCACAGGCTCTGGACGCGCAGGCTCAGCGGCCATGGCTCACGGGCCCAGCCGCTCCGCGGCATGTGGGATCTTCCCGGACCGGGGCACGAACTCGCGTCCGCTGCGTCAGCAGGCGGACTCTCAACCACTGCGCCAGCAGGGAAGCCTCTTTCTGATCATTTTTAAATGAAGAGGAAGATTTGAATGATTTAGATCAGTACACCCCTCTCCACAGTTCTCATAACAATCTGGGCTTCACACTTGGAAAGGAAGGGACAGGGCTGGTCCAGGAGCCTGACTTCTTGGACTAGGTTCTTCTGAAGTACATGGAACTGAAAGCCCCCATTGTGTAAACTCCCAGTCCCCCTCCCCCCAGTGAGAAATCATGAGCAAATCTTGAGTCTCTACATCTCTAGAGGCCTATGGAGGGAAACTCTTCATTAACAATGCATTGATTTGTGACTGTACTTTTATAAAAAGAACAGCTTTAATAGAGGCCTCTGCAGACTTTTTTTTTTTTTTTTAAGGTGCAGTGTTTTTGGTTAATTGCAAAGCACTGAAGAGGAATTAACTTTCAGATGGGTACACGGAATCTTCAGATGTGTTGCTGCTAGCACTTTTTTTTTTTCATTGAGTATATGGGTGAAAAGAATGTTACCTTTCGGGGAGGATTATCAGGAAAGAGAATTTCTTCTCATTGTTGAAACGCAGCCAGAAGGGGGGGGGAATCTTTCACCTAGCTTTGACTTTAATTATTCCATATGATGAAAAAATTTCCTCTGTCTTGTCTGAAAAAGAAAGTAAAAACTTGTTACTTTAGTCTTGCACTAGCAAACTTATAAATACGTTTAAGAAGGGAAAACAGAGCTGGGTAGAAATTTTGGTCAGACAAGAGGTGGTCTGGGGCCTTAGTCACTGCTCTCCAGGAAAAGGAAGTGATTTATCGAGAGCTTACCATGTGCCAGACACAGTCCATACATTATCTTATTTATTCTCACTTCCAATCCATGAGGTAAGTATTATTTTCCCCAAGGTGTTCTAAAAGGCAGTCATGTCTCCCTCCTCCACCCTCAGACACTAGTGGCTTCAGGAAGAGGAGCTGCTTGGAGGTGGTACTCTACTGGAAAGTGGGCAACGGGGAGGAAGGGAAAGTGGAGGATTTTTTCTATCCTTCTGTTAGCATAGCAAATACCTGCTTTCATTTTACCTGTTTGTTTAGGAGGGCTGCAGGAGATTATGGGGGAGCTAAACCTCCCAGCACCAAACCCACCCTTTGCCACCACTGACTCCATATAATCCAGGCTGTGGACTCGACATTTCAGTATCCTTCCCCTCCTCTCCTTCCCAACTGCCTTTTCTTTAGCCTGTGTTTTTTCCCCCGTATTCACTTGGACTGTCATGATGGTCTCTTTAGCTGGGCTTCCTGCCTTCAGTCTGTCCACTTCCAATCCACTCTCCACACTGTTGCTGGTTGGAAATGTGATATTACACCTCTGCTTATTGCACTCCTTAAATAGCCTCTCATTGCCTACAGAAAGAGGTTGAACAAACAGTAAAAAATGGTAGATCTCACACAGGACCGACTAATCAGTATTATTGGGGGGTGAGCCAGGCATCTGCAGTTTTTAAAGCTGTGCAGGTGATGATGATGGGCATCCTCGTTAAGATCCAGGGACCCAGAGTGTCCAGGCTCCTTGGCATGGCACACAGGCCCTCTGTGACCCTGCCCTTGCTCAACTCTCCAGCCTCACTTCTCACTGCAGTCCCTACATTACCTTATGCTCCTGTCATACCAAGATGCCTCACACACCCCCAGTTCACCCTGCACGGTCACCATTCCCTGTTCGGCACCCCACTGCTCCATCCTTCTATCTGGAATGCTCTTCTTTTCTTCCTTGCTCCTTGGGGGCAACCTCATCTTTTATCTCAGCTCAGGAATCATCTCTCAGCAGAAATGAGGACTCTCTCTCTTTGGGGTACCCACTGTACATCTTATGTCCATCTGCAAAACCAGCGCATTAATTTGTTTCAATGTCTGCTTTCCCATGGTAGATTTGGAGCACCTTTGCATTTTGAGTACTCAGCGCATAATGCTTATTGCTAATAAAGGTTTATTGAAAAAAAATGAATCTACTTTACACTTAATTCAAGGTCACGTAGGGCTCTAGGACTGCCTAAATCACCTGCTCTTCTGTTCTGCTCCCTACAAGAAACTATGACAAAGAAATATTCGGCAAATTGTGGATACAATAAAGTACCCTATCTCTTATGTATAGCCCCAGAGAAACATCCCAATGCACACATGCTTAAAAAACATTAAAATCGGGCTTCCCTGGTGGCGCAGTGGTTGAGAGTCTGCCTGCCGATGCAGGGGACACGGGTTCGTGCCCCGGTCCGGGAAGATCCCACATACCGCAGAGCGGCTAGGCCCGTGAGCCATGGCCGCTGAGCCTGCGCGTCCGGAGCCTGTGCTCCGCAACGGGAGAGGCCACAACAGGGAGAGGCCCGCATACCGCAAAAAAAAAAAAAAAAAACATTAAAATCAGGCTATATGGATAATTGGTAACTTGATTTTTAAATCACTTAATATTATATATTCTTACTGATTAAGTGGTTTTTAAGAAATATTTATGTAGCTAAATAATATTCCATTATAATGTTATCATATTTTTAATCTAGTGTTTCTCAGACTGTAGCTCACAACTCACTAACAGGTTTAGTGAGTTGCAATCAACACTTTAAAACATGAAATTGAATGCATTGTATGTAGTAGGAATGTATTGTCTCATGAAGCTTTTGTTTTGGATTATATATATATATATATATATATATATATATATATATATATATATATATAAAAACATGCAAATGTGTTTGGTGTGTGAATATATTTACAGTAGTCAAGAAAGTTCAAAAGCTACTGCCTTAAGCATTCTCCAATAGCAGGACATTTAGGTTACTTACATGTCTTACTATTGTAAGTAACACTGTAATGGATTTTTCTGTGGATAATTTTTTTTTTTTTTTGGCCACACCACGTGGCTTCTGGGATTTTAGTTCCCCTAGAACCGGGGCCCTCAGCAATGAGAATGCGAAGTCCTAGCCACTGGACCGCCAGGTAATCCCCTGTGGATAATTTTTTGAGTTTGTTTCCCTAGAACATATAGATATGGCAAATAATTGGGTCAAAGATATTAACTTTTAACCTTTTGATTTTTTTGCCAAGTTATTGTCTAGAAATATTATATAGCAGGTTACCCTACCAGCAATAACATATGGTACATTAAGGCGATTTTTTAGAACTGGGCCCTGAGTAGTGAGCATTTCCAGGCATTCAATAAGGGAGGAAAGCACATTCCAGGCACAGAAAGCAGAATAATCAAAGGAATTGGGCCAGAGGTGCTAGAAGTACCTATTAATTTTGAGGAATAGCAGGTAGTGTTGTGTGTGGGTGGTTATTGAAAAAGAGCAGGAATTTAGTCAGAGAGCTTAGGGCCGGGATTCAGGGGCTTTGTATGCCTTGCTAAATTTTGGGTCTTTATTCTTTAAGAACTGGAGCACCATAAGGTTTGAAAGCAGAAAGTGAAGTGATAAGACCTATATTATAGAAAGACAAAATGGTGGAGAAACTAACCTTTAGAAATGAGTTAGGGGTTATTTCAGTGATTCAGGTAAGGAATGCTGAGAAACGGAACTAGAGTCAGAAAGTGGGGATAGAAAAGAGGGTCTCACTTTGAGAGGTAGTTCTGACATAGAATAAGACGACTTGAGAGTATATAGTTAGATGAGTCCTATGTAGTAACAGAAATGGGGACCCAGTTTGTTTGAAGAGAGTGGATGGTAATAGTAACACCCTAGCCCACCAGGCAAGTGCCATGGAATGCTGTCTTGCCTCCCAATGTAGAAATCATGGAATGACCTACCTGAGATGTTCCATGGGACCCTAGAGCGCTCTTCAGCCTCTGGTCCTGATGCACTGGTTCCAACCTCCTTATGGCGTAGGTTTGGGGTGTGTTTCTGGAACAATTTGATAGTGGGATGAGATGGGACACAATTCAAGTATGCGACCACTGGGAAGCATACTTGGTTTTTCACTGGACTATGTCCTTCTCAAAAACTCAGGAAGACATTTGATGGACAAAACTTGGAAAACAATACCTTTGGGGGGGGTGGGACCTTTGACTTTGGATACAAGATTCTGATCTGGAGAATGATCGTGAAGAGCTTTAATATTTGAGTATGGCATTTATGAATGCTGGGGAGATGACAAGGGCTCAGGGAAAAGGCAGGATTTCCTACTGCCAAAAGTCTCATTTTCTCGTTCTGTAGTTCTGTTTATTGAATAGATTAAGATATAAAATGGAAGGTATTTACCTCCATACCGGAAGTGACTGAGGAAAACATAGAAAGCTGAATTGTGTAATGCCACAGTGTACCCATTTTCACTTGTGTTCCTTTCCCCTTTGCTGTTTTCAGGATTTCATTCATCATTTTTTTCAACAAATATTTATTAAGCATTTACTATGTGCCAGGGACTCTTCTAGGTGCTGGAGATGCAACAATAAACAAAACAAAGTTTCTTTCCTCAAAGAAACTTACATTCTAGAAATTAGCATAAATCAGTATTAGGAAAGTCACCCCAGCCATATCAAATCATAGATATGCGTGGCACTTTGAATTAACCAGAAAGTTCCATTTTTAAAATTATTTTAGATTCTAGATAAACTGGAGATTATGGTTTCATGGCTATTGACACCTTTGAAACCATCATTTTTCAGTCAAAATTTACCTAGAATGGAACATTCATAAGTTATACTAATATGTACATAAGACTCTGGTTCCTCTTCCACAACAGCAGAGTGTGTTCTGGACTTGGATTCAGAAGAAGCAGTACTTGGCTGACGACCTGTGCAACCTGGTCAATTGACTTAACCTCTCCAGTCTAGTTCCACTTTTCTGAGACAAGTACAATAATATCTGCCCTAGTCATTGTACAATGTAGTTATAAATTTCAAATGAGATCACACAATGAAAAATATTTTGAAAAGTACAAAAGGTAAAACAAATATAAGGTTATTATCTCCCATGATCTTATATAGGCCTGAAAGGGCTTGTTCAGACCTAGGGACAGTCAAGTTCATTATGACTGTTGATTCTGGAAAAGAGCAAAGGAGGCAGGGAGAGGACAGTGTGCTATTAGGGGTAGCATTGCATAGAGAAAGAAGATTCCAAATCTGAGTGAAAATCATAAGGACTTGGGGAATATCAAAACAACAGAACAAGGACTACCTTTGAAAAATCTACTTTAACATTCTGTCACTCCCCAGCGCTTAGCACACAGCTGTTGTCCTACAGACACTTCCTGATTGATAGTCAAAGGGAGGAGGGTAGAGTGAGGAGAAATAATCTGCTAAACAGCTGTTATCTGCAGTGTAATGTGAAACGGTGCAATGGTTTTGCTTTTTTGTTTTTATTTTGTATTGTGAAATGTAGGCGGTGTTCTGCATTACGTGATGTGCATTACACTGGTTCTCTATCTTGATACTGTCAGGTCCAGGCATTGATTGTTCAGTAGCTCTCGGGTGACACTTGCTGCAAATTGTAGGAACTGCACCGCTTAAAAATTCCACATTTGGGTTTCCGCAGGCTTCTGAGGTGTGACGGGTTAGTAATAACACTGATTCCATAAACCTCCCATGAAAACCAGTTTCACTGTGCCACGGCATACCACATTCCTGTTTAATTGATGTACATCTGGGAATTAAAAGCGCGTCAATATACATCACCGAGCGCCCACGCTGTGCACTGTGCTGCCACCGTGTGGCGGGACAGGAGTGGGGCGTAGTGGGGCGCCCTGGCCTTGGAATCAGGCGACCTGCAGCTCTGTAACATTTCTGTGGGTCATAAACCTCCCTTGCCTACGCAACTGGGTTGTTATGTGGTTTAAATAACGTGTATGTGACAACTTTTGTAAATTATGTATAATGTGGTTATCCTAAGACGACCTAAGGGACTTACATTCTCGTGGAGTGTAACATAAGCAGTAAATGATAACGACACAAGACCCATACACAATACGGCAGCAGGAATAACAACACTAGTTAACACTTTGTGGTGGTTTCACACTGGGACAGCTGTGCTCAGCTGGCACCATCACCCCAGGTTTCCTTCCTTGCCTGGTTGTGGGTTAGGGCTGCCCGAGGAGAAATCCACGCGAGATTTGGAAGGCGGAAGTGACGCGGCAGCTCGCGTGCTGGGCGGGTTGGTGCAGGCGTAGAGGAAGGGTGGCTCGCGCTGTTTTGACTTCACTGGAGTCAAGCCTCAGCTGTGACTGTGGCGGCTCCTGCTCCCACCAGCTCTCCTTCAGCTTCTTCCGGTTCAGGTAGGTACATGCTGCTCGGCGAAGGCAGCCGCTTCTTTTTCTGGTCACCAGCACTGTGTGGTTAAACGCTGTGAGAGGCAGTCGTGGGTTCCAGTTTTCCTTGCTTTCCTCAGCTTTGGTCTCGAGTTTCTTCCCCATCGGCCTACTCTTCTGACCTAACTCCTCCAGCAGATTCAGAGGCAGCCTTCTCAGCACTGGTCTTCTTCGTCAGCTTTCCTTTGTGGTTCCTAATAAGTGATTTTTCTCTCATCCTCCAGCGTTCCCCTTGCAGACCTTTACTTATCCAGATTTCCCCACGGTTGTGTAAGGGAATCCCTGTAATAAAACCCTTATTCCATTATTAGTCATATGGTTCTGCTTCCCTGATCGCACCCTCCATGATACTCGCATATGGACTCTTCTAAGCATTTCACTCATGTTTACATATCTGATTTCCAACACAAGCCTGGTGAACAGGTCCATTTTATCTGCATTTTGAAGACGAGAACATTGAGGCATAGAAAAACTAAATTACTTATTTAACATCATAGAGTCACTAAGGGGCAGAGCTGGGATTTGAGTCCCAGCTTCAGTTTTTCCAGAGTCTAGGGTCTTATTCTCTGTACTATACAGTCTGTCCTGGCATTATTTTCATTGCTGCTGCCTTTGTTCAGTGTCAGGGGAGAGCCATGAGAACTGAAGTTGTCTCTCAAGGGCAAGGAGAGTTGTGTGAAAAAGCTGAGCCTGAAAGTGCTGGTCCTGAGAACCAGAGCAAAGGTGACCTCCAGGCTGCAGCACCAATCCACAAGGGAGAAAGGATGGGCAAATGGTCAGAATTGAATCTAAGGTCCAGGGGCTGAATGGAGGAGTGGGGTTGGTTAGGTTCTCTGAGGAATCCCATGCAGGTTGGCATGAGAGAGATCCAGCCACAGGTGTTGAGAAGCTGCTTAAAAGGACCTGCAGGTCAGGAATGGGAATCCAGTGGGAATTCATCTTCTGGACACGATGATGGTGTAAGCGGAAAAAGAGGAACTGGTAGTCAAGTCAGCTTTTAGTACCAACCTTCCTAATTCCCCTTGCCTTGTCACTGAGTCCAAGGTCTTGGGCAGTTTAAGCCCACAGTGGTCGTTAAATGGATATATGTGATTTGTGCCGCATCTCTTCCTTTGGGGACCCATCTTCTGTGATTCTGTGTGATTCATGTGTGTCTGATCGGTCCCCTCATTCCACCCCCAGCTCCAGAGAGGAGCATGTGACCAGGTTTGTGCAGTCAGAGCCTTGTTTGCGAGAACTATTGTAGACAATGTAGGTAGGTTGGAGTTGGCCCTATTCCCCTGGCCTCAGTGATTGGTTATGGATTTTCAGGAGAACCAAACAATGCTATCAGAACAATGTTGTCTTTTCCTCTGATACCGTGAGCTACAAACACAATATAAGTTGGAATTGCTTGTGGGTCATCTTGCCTGGCCAAATGAAGGTATCTCTCTTTCGGGAGAGGATGAGCCCAATATGCAAAGAAAAGCAAAGCTGAGAGAGAGCCCAAACCACACTGTTGAATGCCTGGATCCAGCTAAACCTGAAGGTCTAGCTCTAGGCCTGTGCTGTCTAACATGGTAACCACTAGCACGTGTGAGCACTTGAAATATAGCTAGTCCAATTTGATATGTCCTGGAGATGTAAGATAGACACCAGATTTTGAAGACTTTGTGTGTTAAAGAAAAAGAGTAAAATATCTCAAATAATTTTAACTTTCTGATTAAATGTTGAAAGTAGGATAATTATAGATATATTGGATTCATAAAGTATACTATTAAAGTGAATTTCACCTGGATCTTTTAACTTTAAAATGTGTCTATTAACAATTTTAAAATTATATATGTGTTCACATTATATTTCTATTGCTTAGCACTTCTCTAGACTCTTTACTTACAGTAGCCAATAAATTCCCTTTTTACTGATTCTGATTTGAATTGAGTTTTTGTCATTCACAGATGAGAGTTAGGACAGGCACATATTGGATCTCAGCTCAGGCAGATAGAAGTTGGGAGTGCTGCCACACAGAGCCCTGCATACATCATCAGGATGGAGACTGCAGAACATTACACGCTCCATGTATGTGGCTTCTGTGACCTCCTAAATTGTATCTCTTTTCCTCATTCGTTTTCTGAGCACTAGGCACAGATTAATAGATGTTAGGTAGATATTTCCCTTTGGCCATTCCCTACCGCAAAGTCAGCATGTTTATAACCAAATTGCCAGGTCTTTCTGGTCAACCATATTCAAAGATTTGAAGTCATTCTTGATCACACCACCTTTCCCTACTTCTTGATTTTCAACGAAACAGACTTTTGAGCCAGAACGAACTTCTTAAGTTCCTGTAGTGGGGTATAAACTCAATTCATAGGTATGAAAACTGATTAGTCAGGAAGTTTGTTAAATCTTTCTCCATGCTCTTTGCCTGTCCTAAGTCTTCCCAAGTGACGGGAGCAAGCAGTTGCTGCATTCTGGCCGTCCTTTTCTCCAGGAGGAAGCCCCTGGCCACCTCCTCTGACTATTGGCATTGTCACTGCTTGGGTTAAATGATCTGCTTGATTGCACTGCCCCCTTGTGGTACCAACAAACGTTAGTTAGTGGTGCACCCTATAAAAAAGAATAGTCAAGGATTAGAAAAGTTATATTAATTTGGTTTTCATTTACTTATTTGTTTTCATACAAGAAGAGACATATAACATTTGACTAATTTACTTATCAAATTAATCCTTGAGAAGAAATCTTATTCATTAAGTTAAAAATAATTGAAAAGCATACTTCAATATTAAGGGTGAAAGAAAGGAAAAGAGCAGAAAAGGGAATGATAAGGAGTAAGAGACAAAGGCAGACCTTAAGAATGGGGCAGAGAGAGAATAAAGAAAATATATTTAAAAAATAAAGAGACAGGAAAGTTAGAGTGAGAAACACAGAGACACCCAAGGGAAGAGACCTTTAAATGAGAAGAGCCATCCCTGTGGAATGAGGCTTCTGCAGAGTCCAGCACTGTGTTCCCAAGGATTGTTAGCAGTTCAAGACAAGGACTGGACCCTTTCTGGGTGGTGACTAATTGGGCCTTCTGAGAAAATAGTCAAGAGGCATCAGGGAACTGCCAGCTGAGACTGTTCAGGGCCTGGTGGGCAGGGTGCGGTGGGCAACAACACTTGATGCTCCTCCCCTAGTGCCTCAGACTTTGCTTCCAGTGGGGCATCTCTGAACATCTTGTAGGAAGGACTGTAAGGAACTGAGGAAAGAGGGCCACAAACTTAATACGTGGCAAGGCAAGTCCATCCTGTTTGGGACTATATTAATCAGCTCAAGCTGCTGTAACAATATACCACAGACTGGGTGGCTTAAACAACAGAAATTTATTTTCTCACAGTTCTTGAGGCTAGAAGTCCAAGATCAAGGTGCCAGCAGGGTTGGTTTCTGATGAGACCTCGCTTTGTGGATTGCAAACTGCTGCCGTCTCACTGTGTCCTCACACAGCGGAGGAAGAGAGAGTTTTGGTGTCTCTTCCTCTTACAAGGACACCAATCTTATCAAATTAGGAGCTCACTCTTACGGTCCTTATGACCTCATTTAACCTTAATTACCTCCTAAAAGCCGCATCTTTAAATGTAGACATATTGGGGGTAAGGGCTTCAGCAAATGGATTTTGGAGGGACCAATTTAGAATGTTGGAACGTTAGTGACGAGACAGTCCTCTCCCACCTCAGCAGTGTGGTCAGTGTGGGAGAGGTCAGTGAGGCACCAGGGAGCAGAGGGGGATGAGGCCTACCTGCATCAGTGATGGGTCAGGTCCTCACATCACCTGCCATGTAACAGAGACAAGAATAGTAACTTTAAAACTAACGCAACATTGTAAAGCAACTATACTCCAATAAAAATTATTTTAAAAAAATGAGAAAATAATAATTTCAGCTCCGAGAGGACCAGAGGAGACATTTGCTCTATGACCATAAAGGTGAACTTGTACAGTAATTACTCTCAGGCATAATGATCCACTCAAGAAACCTGTCAGGAAAAGGGAGGAGCTCTGGCAGGACTGGATTCTAATGTTTTCACTGGCAAGGACTTAGTTTCATTTTGTAAAGCTGCCCACACCTTTCTCAGTCTTGTGATGGCTAGGAGACATAAAGATGGCGGTGCTGAGGGAGATAGCAGGGGTGTGGGCTGCTGGATGTCTGAGGATTGACTGACGGAAGTAGGAGAGAGACTGAGCCACACACACACACACACACACACACACACACACACACACACACACACACACACACAGCTGAGCTCCAGATGTACTAATAAATCCAGAGGTATCTTCTGTAACAGACAGCCTTTATTATCTGGCCTTCTGGTTTACCATGGTTAAAGACCTAAATTCAAGGTCATGTTTTCCCAGTCACAGGTGTGGGGTAAATGACTCTTGGTCTTTGCTGCTGAGATGGACGGCATTGAACTGAAGGCTGGGATCTGGTTTGGGGACCAGGGGTCCCTTTGTATTCACTCCCTGCCGAGTGGAGCTGGTAGAAAGCCCACCGGAAGACTCCTCCCACCATTTCCTCATAAGCAGCTGCTCTTTGAGACGTGGTTAGGCCCCAGTGCATCCTGCAACCAGCCTCTGCTAACACCAGTGAAGAGTGTAGCTGAGCAGAGTCATAATCCGCACGTTCACACATCAGTTAGGGATGTTAGGAGAAGCGGGAGGTGACTAGGAGCTCACACTCAGAAGACCTGGGCCTTTTTGCCATTGCTGGAGGGAAGGCAACAAAAGGGACTGGGGACTAATGAAAATCAACTTGCCATGTAAGTTCAGATACCTCGAAGATCTTGCCTAAGCCCTTTAGAAAGCAGGGCACACCCGGGCCCGTTTCACAGAGCTCAGTATCCCCGGACCAGTGACCGCCTGTGGTGGGTGGACACAGCCACTTTCTCAGAGGCCAGGGTAGAGGAGGTATCGGGCAGTCATCAGGGGAGCAGCATGGCCGGGGCCACGAGCCCCCAGAGCTCCCACGCAGCACCTGGTGCAGCGACCCTCAGCCCCGAAGCCTGCCATCTTCCCTCCCTCGCGTGCAGATCCATGAGCTATCTAGCAAGGGGAGCATGTTTAGCAGCAGAATGACCAAGGCAGGAGGTTTCCTCTGTGGGGGGCTTTGTGTGCAGGAGACTGAACGCCACCGGCGAGCTAGGCCAGCAGGTGAAAGAGACAAGAGTTTAGAGATGGGAGTGAGAGCAAGTTGAGGGACTCATTGGTGCCTGGGGGAGAGCGCGCGTGTGTGTGTGTGTGTGTGTGTGTGTGTGTGTGGTCACTTGCCTCTCAGTTCTCACATTCCCAAAGTCCTGTGTCTGTATTTGCTGTTGTTATTTACTCCTTCTGGGGTAGAGTTGAAAGCCCAGTCCCTTGGAGAGGAGGGTATTTCTTTGCAAGGTTTATTTCAATTATATGGTTGATAACATAACTGTCCCCATGTTCAGAGGTCTGAGGTTGAAAGTCCCCAGGATCACACTCCAAGTGCCACATCTTGTTAGGAGGGCGGGAGCCAGTGTTGGGTGTCTGTATTGTGGCTTGGTGCCTCTGAAGACACTTGTCTCCTGAGATTCTGCTGGCTGGGTGGCTCTGCTTTGACCGTTCGACCATATAAACGCTAGAGACCCGCCTGACCTTTGGTTGCTTGCTGATATCATGATAGTAGGAGACGCAATGCAAAAGGACCTGCTTGCAGAACTAAACTGTCCCAGGATTTTACAAGGTTCAACTCCCTCCTTTAGAGGAGGGGTTGGCCTACTTTTTCTGTAAAGGGCCAGGTAGTAAACATTTTAGCCTTTGTGGGCCAGTTTCTGTTACAACCAGTCAGTTCTGCCATTTGTAGCATAACAGCAGCCATAAACAATATGTAAACAAATGAGCATGGCTATGTTCCAGTAAAACTCTCTTTCTAAAAATGGGGGGGCAGGCGGCTGCCTGGATTTGGCCTACAGGCCATAGTTCGCTGATCCCTGCTATAAAATATCTTTTATATAATACTCTCCCTTCTTAAACTCCTGGCATCACCAGAACAACCTGTATTCCATAGTTATCAGGAGAGGTGGGAGAGGCTGGAAAATCCAGGGTATTTGTTTTGACATTTCTCACTGGGGTCTTGCCTTGATAAGCTCAGGTTATGTACCCCTGATCAATCAGCATTTGAAAACCCTCTGGGCATGAGTTACTGAACAGAGTTCTAAGTGTCCTCCCCACTGTCCTGTAGCAATAGACAAGTCAAACACGGGATTATATTGCTTCTACCTAGAAGTGTGGGGATGATGATGAAAGGAGTATCTAAAGTGTTTCCAGTTAAAAATAGAATTCAGGATAAAGATAAGGAAATGTGGGTGGTATAAACGCAAACGTAATTTTACTAGAGGTTGCCATTTTGCGTATCTGCCAGCTAAGAATCAGAGCAAATGTTTTCCTGTAGCCTCACCCAAAGGGTTTATGATTAGACTCACGGACTTTGCTGGGAAATGGTATATCAGTGTTGTTTTAATTTGTGTTTCTCCCGTTAGGAGTGAGGTAAAGGTCATTTCATATGTTTATGAAATGTTTCTTTATCTGTGAATTTATTTGTTCACATCTGCTGCCCTGTATTTTTATTGGGTTATTTGTCTTTTGTGCAACAAATTTTTTTTAAAGAGCCCTTTTATACTTATGGAGACTAGTGTTGTTTTTTTTTTTGATATAAGTTGCATTTGCCCCAGTGTGGTCACTTTTGTTTTTTTTTAATGTTTTAAAATTTTATAACAGCTTTATTAAGGCACAATTTGCATACAATAAAATTCACCCATCATAGCTGAACATTTTGATGAGTTTTAGCTATTGGATACAGTTGTGTAACCACCACTACACTCAAGATGCTTCCAGCATCCCCCCAAATTCCCTTGTGCCAATTTGTGGTCGACCCTCTCCCCTCCTCCCTGCCCCAGATAACCACCCATCTGATTCTGGAAGGTCATGTACTTGGAACCATACAGTGTGTAGCTCTTTGAGTCTGGCTTCTTTCACTCAGAATAATACTTTTGAGATTCATCCATGTTGTAGCATGAATCAGTAGTTTGTTCCTTTTTATTGCTGAGAAGTATTCCATTGCATGGCTATATGGTATTTATTTGTTCATTCATCAGTCGATAGACATTTAGGTTGCTACCGGTTTTTATGAATTTGTGAATTATGAATACTGCTATGAACATTCATATATAAATCTTTATATGTATATGTGTTTTCAGTTCTCTTGGGTAAATACCTAGGAGTGGGTTGGCTGGGTTGTATGGTAAGTATATAGTTTAACTATGCAAGAAACTGTCAAAGTGTGTCCCAAAGATGCTGTGCCATTTTGCATTCCCATCAGCGCATGAGAATTGTAGTTTTTCTTGTCAACACTTAGTAGAATCAATGTTTAAAAAACTTTCCTGATGACTAGGGATGCTGGGCATCTTTTCATATGCTTGCTGGTCATTCTTATTTAAAGTGTTTTAAACCTATCTTTAAAAATATGATTATATTGAAATGTAATTATACGATATGACTATATTGTAGAGACTTTGGTACAGAAATTTGCCCTGGATCTAAGAGGAATTTATCACTAATAGAGGATTTTTAAGCCCATCAAGAATGGGTTTAAAGCAAGAAAGGGCCTTTGAAAGGATCCTGTGGATAGAATGTGGTAGGGGTGGAGGGGTATTTTATTTTATTATTTTTTGAATTTTACTTTCTTTTTTTTTATACAGCAGCTTCTTTTTAGTTACCTATTTTATACATATTAGTGTATATGTGTCAATCCCAATCTCCCAATTCATCCCCACCCCCTCCCCGCTTTCTCCCCTTGGTGTCCATACGTTTGTTTTCCACATCTGTGTCTCTATTTCTGCTTTGCAAACCAGTTCATCTGTACCATTTTTCTAGATTCCACATATATGTGTTAATATACAATATTTGTTTTTCTCTTTCTGACTTACTTCACTCTGTATGACAGTCTCTGTTTCCATCCACGTCTCTACAAATGACCCAATTTCGTTCCTTTTTATGGCTGAATAATATTACATTGTATATATGTACCACATCTTCTTTATCCATTCGTCTGTCGATGGGCATTCCATGACCTGGCTATTGTAAATAGTGCTGCAATGAACATTGGGGTGCATGTGTCTTTTTGAATTATGGTTTTCTCTGGGTATATGCCCAGTAGTGGGATTGCTGGGTCATATGGTTGTTCTATTTTTAGTTTTTTAAGAAACCTCCGTACTGTTCTCCATAGTGGTTTTATCAATTTACATTCCCACCAACAGTGCAAGAGGGTTCCCTTTTCTTCACACCCTCTCCAGCATTTGTTGTTTGTAGATTTTCTGATTATGCCCATTCTAGCTGGTGTGAGGTGATACCTCATTGTGGTTTTGATTTGCATTTCTCTAATATTAGTGATGCTGAGCAGCTTTTCATGTGCTTCTTGGCCATCTGTATGTCTTCTTTGGAGAAATGTCTATTTAGGGCTTCTGCCCATTTTTTGATTGGGTTTTTTGTTTCTTTAACATTGAACTGCATGAGCTGTTTATGTATTTTGGAGATTAATCCTTTGTCCATTGATTCATTTGCAAATATTTTCTCCCATTCTGAGGGTTGTCTTTTCGTCTTGTTTATAGTTTCCTTTGCTGTGAAAAAGCTTTTAAGTTTCATTAGGTCCCATTTGTTTATTTTTGTTTTTATTTCCATTACTCTAGGAGGTGGGTCAGAAAAGATCTTGCTGTGATTTATGTCAAAGCATGTTCTGCCCATGTTTTCCTCTAAGAGTTTTATAGTGCCCGGTCTTACATTTAGGTCTGTAATCCATTTTGAGCTTATTTTTGTGTATGGTGTTAGGGAGTGTTCTGATTTCATTCTTTTACATGTAGCTGTCCAGTTTTCCCAGCACCACTTATTGAAGAGACTGTCTTTTCTCTGCTGTATATCCTTGCCTATTTTGTCATAGATTAGTTGACCATATGTGCATGGGTTTATTTCTGGTCTTTCTTTCCTGTTCCATTTATCTGTATTTCTGTTTTTGTTCCAGTATCATACTGTCTTGATTACTGTAGCTTTGTAGTATAGTCTGAAGTCAGGGAGTCTGATTCCGCCAGCTGAGTTTTTTTCCCTCAAGACTGCTTTGGCTATTCAGGGTCTTTTGTGTCTCCATACAAATTTTAAGATTTTTTGTTCTAGTTTTGTAAAAAATGCCATTGGTGATTTGATAGGGATTGCATTGAATCTGTAGATTGCTCTGGATAGTATAGTCATTTTCACAGTATTACTTCTTCCAATCCAAGAATGTGGTGTATCTCTCCACCTGTTTGTGTCATCTTTGATTTCTTTGATCAGTATCTTATAGTTTTCTGAGTACAGGTCTTTTGTCTCCTTAGGTAAGTTTATTCCTAAGTATTTTATTCTTTGTGCTGCAATGGTGAATGGCATTATTTCCTTAATTTCTCTTTTGGATCTTTCATTGTTAGTGTATAGGATTGCAAGAGATTTCTGTGCGTTAATTTTGTATCCTTTACCAAATTCGTTGGTTAGCTCTAGTAGTTTTCTGGTGGCATCTTTAGGATTATGTATGTACAGTATCATGGCATCTGCAAATAGTGACAGTTTTACTTCTTCTTTTCCAATTTGTATTCCTTTTATTTCTTTTTCTTCTCTGATTGCCGTGGCTAGGACTTCCAAAACTATGTTGAATAATAGTGGGGAGAGTGGACATCCTTGTCTTGTTCCTGATCTTAGAGGAAATATTTTTAGTTTTTCACCATTGAGAATGATGTTTGCTGTGGGTTTGTCATATATGGCCTTTATTATGTTGAGGTAGTTTCCCTCTATGCCCACTTTCTGGAGAGTTTTTATCATAACTGGTGTTGAATTTTGTCAAAAGCTTTTTCTGCATCTATTGAGATGATCATATGGTTTTCATTCCTCAATTTGTTAATATGGTGTATCACATTGTTTGATTTGCATATACTGAAGAATCCTTGCATCCCTGGGACAAATCGCACTTGATCATGGTGTATGATCCTTTTAATGTGTTGTTGGATTCTGTTTGCTAGTATTTTGTTGAGGATTTTTGCATCTATATTCATCAGTGATATTGGTCTATAATTTTCTTTTTTTGTAGTATCTCTGGTTTTGGTATCAGGGTGATGGTGGCCTCGTAGAATGAATTTGGGAGTGTTCCTTCCTCTGCAAATTTTTGGAAGAGTTTGAGAAGGATGGCTGTTAGATCTTCTCTAAATGTTTGATAGAATTCACCTGTGAAGCCATCTGGTCCTTTTTGTTTGTTTGTTGGAAGATTTTTATTTTATTTATTTTTAATTATTTAAAAAATTTTTTGGCTGTGTTGGGTCTTCGTTGCTGCACACGGGCTTTCTCTAGTTGTGGTGAGTGGGGGCCACTCTTTGTTGTGGTGCATGGGCTTCTCATTGCGGTGGCTTCTCTTGTTGCAGAGCACGGGCTCTAGGTGTGTGGGCTTCAGTAGTTGTGATGCGCGGGCTTAGTAGTTGTGGCTCGTGGGGTCTGGAGCGCAGGCTCAGTCGTTGTGGCACACGGCCTTATTTGCTACACGGCATGTGGGGTCTTCCCGGACCAGGGCTCGAACTGGTGTCCCCTGCATTGGCAGGCGGATTCTTAACCATTGCGCCACCAGGGAAGCCCCGGAAGATTTTTAATCACAGTTTCAATTTCATTACTTGTGATTGGTCTGTTCATATTTTCTGTTTCTTCCTGGTTCTGTCTTGGAAGGTTTTACCTTGCTAAGAATTTGTCCATTTCTTCCAGGTGTTCATTTTATTGGCATAGAGTTGCTCGTACTAGTCTCTTACGATGCTTTGTATTTCTGCGGTGTCCATTGTAACATCTCCTTTTTCATTTCTGATTTTATTGATTTGAGTCCTCTCCCTCTTTTTCTTGATGAGTCTGGCTAAAAGTTTATCAGTTTTGTTTATCTGTTTATCTTCTCAAAGAACCAGCTTTTAGTTTTATTGATCTTTTCTATTGTTTTCTTTGTTTCTATTTTATTTATTTCTGCTCTGATCTGTATGATTTCTTTCCTTCCACTAACTTTGGGTTTTGTTTGTTCTTCTTTCTTTAGTTCCTTTAGGTGTAAGGTTAGATTGTTTAAGATTTTTCTTTTTTCTTGAGGTTGTATTGTATTGCTATAAACTTCCCTCTTAGAACTGCTTTTGCTGCATCCCATAGGTTTTGGGTTGTCGTGTTTTCGTTGTCATTTGTCTCTAGGTTTTTTAAAATTTCCTCAGTGATCTCTTGGTTATTTAGTAACATATTGTTTAGCCTCCATGTGTTTGTGTTTTTTACGTTTTTTTCCCTCTGTAATTGATTTCTAATCTCATAGCGTTGTGGTCAGAGAAGGTATATGATTTCAATTTTCTTCAGTATACTGAGGCTTGATTTGTGACACAAGATGTGATCTATCCTGGAGAATGTTCTGTGTGCAGTAGAGAAGAAAGTGTAATCTGCTGTTTTTGGATGGAATGTCCTGTAAATATCAATTAAATCTGTCTGGTCTATTGTGTCATTTAAAGCTTGTGTTTCCTTATTAATTTTCTGTCTGGATGATCTGTCCATTGGTGTAAGTGAGGTGTTAAGAATCCTCCACCATTATTATGTTAGTGTTGATTTCCTCTTTTATAGCTTTTAGCAGTTGCCTTATGTATTGAGGTGCTCCTATGTTGGGTGCATATATACTTATAATTGTTATATCTTCTTCTTGGATTGATCCCTTGATCATTATGTAGTGTCCTTCCTTGTCTCTTGTAACATTCTTTATTTTAAAATCTATTTTATCTGATATGAGTATTGCTACTCTAGCTTTCTTTTGATTTCCATTTGCATGGAATATCTTTTTCCATCCCCTCACTTTCAGTCTGTATGTGTCCCTAGGTCTGAAGTGGGTCTCTTGTAGACAGCATATATATGGGTCTTGTTTTTGTATCCATTCAGCGAGCCTGTGTCTTTTGGTTGGAGCATTTAATCCATTCATGTTTAAGGTAATTATCGATATGTACCTTCCTATGACCATTTTCTTAATTGTTTTGGTTTGTTTTTGTAGGTCCTTTTCTTCTCTTGTGTTTCCCACTTAGAGAAGTTCCTTTAGCATTTGTTGTAGAGCTTGTTTGGTGGTGCTGAGTTCTCCTAGCTTTTGCTTGTCTGTAAAGCTTTTGATTTCTCTGTAGAATCTGAATGAGATCCTTGCCAGGTAGAGTAATCTTGCTTGTAGGTTCTATCCTTTCATCACTTTAAATGTTTCGTGCCACTCCCTTCTGGTTTGTAGAGTTTCTGCTGAGAAATCAACTGTTAACCTTATAGGAGTTCCCTTGTATGTTATTTGTCATTTTGCCCTTGTTGCTTTCAATAATTTTTCTTTGTCTTTAATTTTTGTCCATTTGATTACTATGTGTCTTGGTGTGTTTCTCCTTGGGTTTATCCTGCCTGGGGCTCTCTGCACTTTCTGGGCTTGCGTGGCTATTTCCTTTCACATGATAGGGAAGTTTTCAACTATAATCTCTTCAAATATTTTCTTGGGTCCTTTCTCTCTCTCTTCTCCTTTTGGAACCCCTATAATGTGAATATTGTTGCATTTAATGTTGTCCCAAAGGTATCTTAGGCTGTCTTCATTTCTTTTCATTCTTTTTTCTTTATTCTGTTTGTGGCAGTGAATTCCACTATTCTCTTTTCCAGGTCACTTATCCATTTTTCTGCCCCAGTTATTCTGCTATTGAGTCCTTCTAGTGTATTTTTCATTTCAGTTATTGTATTGTTTATCTTTGTTTGTTTTTTCTTTAATTCTTCTAGATCTTTCTTAAACATTTCTTGCATCTTCTCGACCTTGCCTCCATTATGTTTCCAAGGACCTGGATCACCTTCACTATGATTATTCTCAATTTTATTTTCTGGAAAATTGCCTGTCTCTACTTCATTTAGTTGTTTTTCTGGGGTTTTATCTTGTTTCTTCATCTGGTACATAGTCCTCTGCCTTTTCATTTTGTGTATCTTTCTGTGAATGTGGTTTTTGTTCCATAGGCTGCAGGATTGTAGTTCTTCTTGCTTCTGCTATCTTCCTTCTGGTGGATGAGGGTATCTTAGAGGCTTGTGCAAGCTTCCTGATGGGAAGGACTGGTGGTGGGTAGAGCTGGGTGTTGCTCTGATGGGCAGAGCTCAGTAAAACTTTAATCCACTTGTCTGCTGATGGGTGGGGCTGAGTTCCCTCCCTGTTGGTTGTTTGGCCTGAGGTGACCCAGCACTGGAGGCTACAGGCTCTTTGGTGGGGCTAATGGTGGACTCTGGGAGGGCTCACACCAAGCAGTACTTCCCAAAACTTCTGCTGCCAGTGTCCTTGTCCCTGTGGTGAGCCACAGCCACCCCCACCCCCCGCCTCTGCAGGAGACCCTCCAACACTAGCAGGTAGGTCTGGTTCAGTCTCCTATGGGGTCACTGCCCCTTCCCCCTGGAGCCTGATGTGCATGCTACATTGTGTGTGTCCTCCAAGAGTGGAGTCTCTGTTTCCCCTAGTCCTGTAGAAGTCCTGCAGTCAAATCCTGTTAGTCTTCAAAGTCTGATTCTCTGGAATGCTTCCTCCCATTGCCAGATCCCCAGGTTGGGAAGCCTGATATGGGGCTCAGAACCTTCACTCCAGTGGGTGGACTTCTTTGGTATAATTGTTCTCCAGTTTTTGAGTCACCCACTCAGCGGTCATGGGATTTGATTTTATTGTGATTATGCCCCTCGTACTGTCTCATTGCAGCTTCTCCTTTGTCTTTGGATGTGGGGTATCTTTTTTGGTGAGTTCCAGTGTCTTCTTGTTGATCATTGTTCCGCAGTTAGTTGTGATTCTGGTGCTCTCGCAACGAGTAGGTGCACATCCTTCTACTCAGTCATCTTCAAACGAAGGTCATATAACTAGATGGTGTGGAAGCTGAGACTCAAATCTTGGTGCCTCTGACCAGGAAGCCCAGATTTTTGCCACTCCCTCAAGCTGCTGTGAACTCTCCTTCCTTTAAGACCAGTTGGCAGGGATTGCCAGGTAAAGCAGCTGACTCCTAAATGTGTTTTGAGATAAGGAATTACTCTGTAGGGAAGGGTTTGTGAGTCAAAGGTGAGTTCCCAGTGTGTATGAGAGGTGAGAGGTCGACCATCAGTTCTTAGCTGGTTGAAGCTGAGAACTTGTTACCCACCTCCGTCAGGGCCCTAAAGCCCGCCAGCCCAGATGGATCACACAGGCAGAGCTTGCGATCAGCCACGTGGCCCAGCTTGGTCACTTGGCTTTCACTTTTTCTTATTTTTTCAATGTAAAAGTTTTTTTCTCCTTTTTTTTTCTTTACATCTTTATTAGATTATAATTGCTTTACAATGTTGTGTTAGTTCCTGCTATACAACGAAGTGAATCAACTGTATGTATACCTATATCCCCTCCCTCTTGGCCCTCCCTCCCACCCCTCTAGGTCATCACAGAGCACCGAGATGATCTCTCTGTGCTATACAGCAGCTTCCCACTAGTTATCTGTTTTACACACAGTAGTGTATATATGTCAGTGCTACTCTCTCAATTCGTCCCACACTCCCCTTCCCACCCTGTGTCCACAAGTCCATTCTCTACATCTCCATCTGTACTCCTGCCCTGCCACTAGGTTCATTACTACCATTTTTCTAGATTCCATATATATGTATTAATATATGGTATTTGTTTTTCTCTTTCTGACTTACTTCACTCTGTATGACAGAGTCTAGGTTCATCCACATCACTACAAATGACTCAGTTTCGTTCCTTTTTATGGCTGAGTAATATCCTATTGTGTATATGTACAATATCTTCTGTATCCATTGCTCTATTGATGGACATTTAGGCTGCTTCCAAGTCCTGGCTATTATAAATAGTGCTGCAGTGAACACTGGGTACATGTTTCTTTTCGAATTATGGTTTTCTCTGGGTATATGCCCAGTAGTGGGATAGGTGAGTCATATGGTAGTTCTACTTTTAGTTTTTTAAGGAACCTCAATACTGTTCTCCATAGTGGCTGTATCAATTTACATTCCCACCAACAGTACAAGAGGGTTCCCTTTTCTCCACACCCTCTCCAGCATTTATTGTTTGCCGATTTTGTGATGATGGCCATTCTGACTGGTGTGAGGTGATACCTCATTGTGGTTTTGATTTGCATTTGTCTAATGATTAGTGATGTTGAGCATGTTTTCATGTGTTTGTTGGTCATCTGTATGTCTTCTTTGGAGAAATGTCTATTTAGGTCTTCTGCCCATTTTTGGATTGGGTTGTTTGGTTTTTTTGATATTGAGCTGCATGAGCTGCTTGTATATTTTGGAGATTAATCCTTTGTCATTTGCTTTGTTTGCAAAGATTTTCTCCCATTCTGAGGGTTGTCTTTTTGTCTTATTTTTGGTTTCCTTTGCTGTGCAAAAGCTTTTAAGTTTCATTAGGTCCCATTTATTTATTTTTGTTTTTATTTTAATTACTCTAGGAGGTGGGTCAAAAAGGATCTTGCTGTGATTTATGTCAAAGAGTGTTCCACCTACCTTTTCCTGTAAGAGTTTAATGGTGTCTGGCCTTACATTTAGGTCTTTAATCCATTTTCAGTTTATTTTTGTGTATGGTGTTAGGATGTGTTCTAATTTCATTCTTTTACATGTAGCAGTCCAGTTTTCCCAGCACCACTTATTGAAGAGACTGTCTTTTCTCCACTGTATATCCTTTTCTCCTTTGTCATAGATTAGTTGACCATAGGTGCATGGGTTTATCTCTGGGCTTTCTATCCTGTTCCAATGATCTATATTTCTATTTTGGTTCCAGTACCATACTGTCTTGATTTCTGTAGCTTTGTAGCATAGTCAGAAGTCCAGGAGCCTGATTCCTCCAGCTCTGTTTTTGTTTCTCAAGATTGCTTTGGCTATTCGGGGTCTCTTGTGTTTCCATACAAATTGTAAAATTTTTTGTTCTAGTTTTGTGAAAAATGCCATTGGTAATTTGATAACGATTGCATTGAATCTCTAGATTGCTTTGGGTAGTATAGTCATTTTCACAGAGTTGATTCTTCCAGTCCAAGAACATGGTTTATATCTCCATATGTTTATATCGTCTTTGATTTCTTTCATCAGTGTCTTATAGTTTTCTGTATGCAGGTCTTTTGTCTCCTTAGGTAGGTTTATTCCTACGTATTGTATTCTTTTTGTTGCAGTGGTAAATGGGATTGTTTCCTTAATTTCTCCTTCTGATTTTTCATTGTTAGTGTATAGGAATGCAAGAGATTTCTATGTATTAATTTTGTATCCTGCAACTTTACTAAGTTCGTTGGTTAGCTCTAGTAGTTTTCTGGTGGTATCTTTAGTATTTTCTATGTATAGTATCATGTCATCTGCAAACAGTGCCAGTTTTACTTCTTCTTTTCCAATTTGGATTCCTTTTATTTCTTTTTCTTCTCTGATTGCTATGGCTAAAACTTCCAAAACTATGTTGAATAATAGTGGTGAGAGTGGGCACCCTTGTCTTGTTCCTGATCTTAGAGGAAATGCTTTCAGTTTTTCACCATTGAGAATGATGTTTGCTCTGGGTTTGTCATATATGGCCTTCCCCCCCACCTTTTAAAAATATTTTATATAGTCAAATAGAGCCATCTTTCTCTTTCTTGCATCTGAAACTTGTCATGTAGGAAGCTTTTCCTTCTTTCCAAATTAAAAACAATATACCTGTTTCTCTTTTAGTTCTTACATGATTTCATTTTTCTGTATTTAAATCTGTTATTAATTTGGAAATTATCTTGGTGGGTAATCTGAAGGTGGATTCAATTTTATTTTATTTTTCTAATGGCTATCTAGTTATCTCAATATTAAAAAGTCATATTCCCCTAAGATTTGAGATGGCATCTTTTCATGTGTCAAATTATCATATACACTTGGGTCTGTTTGTAGACTTTCTTTTCTGTCTACTCATATGTCAATATTATACTGTTTTAATTTACAGGATTATAATATGCTCTCATATCTCATAGGCTAGCCTCTCCCCCTTTGCTTTTCTTTTATCAGGTTGTTTCTGGCTTGTTTTTGTTTTTTCTCCTTCCAACTGAACTTTATAATTAAGTTGTCTACGTAAGAAAACAATTCTATTGGTATTTTTGTTAGCGTTCCATTTGTGAGTTAACTCAGAATTAAGATCTTTATGATGTTGAGTCTTATTGAAATATGTGGTATGTTTCTGTTTATTCACATCTACTTTAATGTCTTTCATGAATATTTATAATTTTCATCATGTTCCTTCAGTTCAAAAAACTTCCTGAAAAACTGCCTGTTGGACAGGTCTGCTGGTCATGAGTAATCTCAGATTTTACTTACCTGAAAATGTCTTTATTTTGCTTTCAATTATGAAGAATATTTTCACTGTATGTAGAATTCTAGATTGACAATGTTTATTTTCCCTTTCAGCACTGTAAATATGTCAGTTCATTAGCTTCTGGATTGCACTGTTTCTAATGAGAGGTCAGTGATAATTCTTAGCATTTTGGGGTCTTTTTTATATGGCTACATTTCTTTTCATCATTGATTTCCAGAAATTTGACTATGATGAGATTATGTGTCATTTTCTTTGGTTTATTTGGATTGTACTGTATTGAGCTTCTCCAGTCTGTGGGTTGATATTTTTCATTAAGTTTGGAAAATTTTCAACCATATTTCTTCAAATTTTTTTTTGTGTTTTATTTATTATTATCATTATCATTATTATTATTGTTATTGTTATTTTACTGTAACATCTCTCTCCTCTCCCACTAAAAATCCAGTCACATTTTTATTAGACTATTTGATATTACCCAATAGCCACTGAGGTTCTATTCATTTTTCCAGCCTCCCCACCCCATCCCCCAACCCCACTGCCTGTGCTTCTGTTTGGATAGTTTTTATTGTCCTATCTTTATGTTCACTGATGGTTTTTTCTTCAGGGTTCAGTCTGCTGTTATGTTCATCCAGAGCTTTTCTCGTTTCTGTTCGATTATCAGTTTTAACTTATATAATTGCTGTTTGATTCTTTTGTGTAGGGTCCACTTACCTCTTGAGGGTATCTCTTCATTCAATATATCTGTGTTTTCTCATAAATCCTTAAACATGTTTATACTAACTATTTAAAATAGTTGTTTGCTAATTGCAACATCTTTGTCATTTCTGGATCTGTTTCTATTGATTATTTTTTTAATGGATCACATTTTCTTCTCATGTCTGTAATTTTTGATTGTGTAGTAGACATTTTAGCTACTTTTTAAAAAGCCTGGCTTTTGTTGTCTTGTTTTAAAGAGTGTTGGGTTTTGTTCTGTCAGTTAGTTTAGTGGAGGATGAGTTTGATGCTTTCAGGGCATAAAGTAAGCTGTATTAGGATAGATTTATAGTAGGCTTTATTCTATGGCTAGAATAAGGCAACTCATCTTTGGCTTTTCTGAGGTCTCTGTTGAGTTCTTGGAGTGCACAGTGAGGTTTCTTTGCATTGAGTGGTTGGAACACCCATGTCTCTGCATTCTATGACCTCTGCAATTTCCACTCAATACACAGATCTCATCCCGAGTAGCTGTTATCTGTTATGCCTCATCTGCTCTCATCCTGTGCGTCTTAATCTTTGTTCAAAATGCTAAGATCCATTTGCAGAGTTCTTGTTCTCCTTTGTGAAGCTTCCTTTTTTCTAGTACAAGGCTCTACAAATTCCATTCCCTTGAGGTCCTGATCTCCAAGCTCTGTCTCTCCAGGTAATAAATCCATCATGCTCTGCATGAACTTACCTCCCTGAACTATGGCCCAGGAATTGCTTTCATACAGAAAGCCAAGGAGAGCATAGAGTGTACCTCATTTGCTTCCCTTCTTTTATATGATTCTTGTTGTCCAACCTCTGAAAACAGTTACTTTATAGATTTGTCCAATTTTATGGGTGATTCTGTGAGAATATTAGTTTGGTATCAATTACTGTCATGGTTAGAAGCAGAGATATGATCTGCATTTTTTTTTCTTGTTCTTGTTACGTGATGTTCAGGAGGAAACTTTGTCGATTAAATAAACAAAAAAAACTATCCATTTTCCTGCAGGATCTTGAAATCCTCATCCATGGTGTTGACTCTAAATATGTCCTTATCTCTAGAGCAACTCTACCACATTTTGCCTTTGGAGTTTTGGCAGTTTGTCACATTTGCCTCTGAGCTTGTCAATATTTTGACCCTCAACTCTTGAGGGACTCTGTCCTGGCCTGAGCTCCCTCTGTATCAAGGATTTTAAATCTCATACCACAGCTGTGTCCTTGCCTAGTCCTTGTGTTTGGGTATCCCGGCAGCTGAGGCAGAATTCAGTTCTTCATAGAATAGGATGAGAGAAATATGCATCACCAGTCTCTAGAGTCACTGTATAGTACAAAGACACCCCAGTTCATGTGAGCATGGCCTGAGAATTCAAGCCAGCAACCCCTGGGGTTCTTGCTGCTGACAACAGACCCTTTGCTGCAAACCTCATGGGGATTAATAGTGACTTTGCCTCTAAAGCTTCTTTCCTTGGTGGCAATGAGGCTGACACGTCCCTGGAATTATAGATTCATACAGTGCAGCTGCTTAATTCCCATAGAGAGCAAACATGGTTTCTCACTGTCATGCTGAAATGCTTTCTCCAAAGGCTTTTTGCAAAGGCAGCATCCCCATTCCCAGCCTTGCCTTCTCTTCTACCATGCAGCCTGGTGAAAACGTGCAACTATTCTAGCAAAGGGGCGTAGGGATGCTGATTTCTTTTATTACTTTATCTTGGGCTGAAACTGTGCTCGTATGACATCGGGCACAATTTTATTTTGTCTTCTTTGGCTTACAGGAGGCTTAGCTTCTCCCATTTTATTTATAGAAACCCACATATCAAAGGAGAGAATAAGGGAGGTTTTTCTATGATGTGGCTCTTAGCAAGAATCTGCAGATGTTACAGGTGTCTTTCCCTCATTGCATATATGCAGTCTCTCTTTGGACAGGGCACAGAGAGACTCTGCCACACCTTTCTAACAAATAACAATTATAGACTATTAGTTCTGTTTAGTCCTGTGAAGAGGAAAACTCCTTATGTGGGAGTGCCAGGAAATCTGGCCCCATTTAGGACATTTTCTGGAGAACTTCCAATACATCATTTAATATAAATGTGTTGTAATTTGATTCAGAGCCCTTTTTAAAAAAATTCTCAGGCAGTTTATTTAATTGACCATGCATTCTGTTGCTTTATGTTTTCTCTTTCAACACTTTATGAATTAAGGAGATTTTTTTAAAATCGAAGAATTGGTTAATGAGAAATTTTAATTTGTAAACAGCACACAATAAACATTAATTTCATATAGAAGCCAAAATGTCTTGTGTTGCTGACTGTGATGTTCCTTACTTCATCTGTGTGGCTGAACTCTCGGGGCATATTTCCTGGGCCTCAGTGAGGGGTGTCATCCATGTCCTTCTGGAACCCACTCTTTGCTCCCCAATTCTACTGCTGAAAGCATACCTTTAGTTGTTGTCTGGACCCCTGGGTAATACGGAAACCTACTACATACCTCACGTGGTCTTCTCTAAGGAACTTAAAAGAGAAGGGAGCTGCAGTTCCTCTTCTCTGTGTGACACTGTCTTTGATTCTTCTTGTCTTCCTCCAGCTATTTCCTCTCACTCTCCTACTACAGTGTTTCCTTTACTGGCCAGCGTGGTCCTGCTGGTCTTCAGCTGAGAGGCTTTTCCCAGTCAATTATTCAGCCTCTGCCCCTCCCGATGGTGCATTCCTGTATCACAGGGACATTGCATTATTAAACATTTTCATGATAAACAATTCAGAGCAGCATTCAAAATTAAAAACATTCATCCCAAGGCAAATAAGAGCTCTAGTTTATTGGAATGTGCTTTAACAATAATCTGATATTCCTCCGAAGCAGGTTCTCAAATTACAGTCTGAGTTGCTGGGTGGTAGGATATCTTTCTAGAGTCCCAGGCTATAGTGACCCTCTCTGAATTTGCCCTTGGTTGTCAGCAAGACAGTTCTCTCTGGAGCTGTGAGCTTTTCTCACAGAACTGATTTTCTATTGGAAAGTTTCCCCTGACTTCTCCCATTCCTCTTTGAGAAATAGGAGCCAGTTTGCTTCCTCCATCATCCATTAGTTCTAGGTGAACTACACTGTACTATTGTCCTAATTAAGGTGTGCACTTTGAAGAGTGCGCCAAGCTCAGCATCACGTAAATGAACAGACCTTTAAAATTCTCACCATTTCTGGAAGAATTTTCTTTATTTTATGAACCCTTAAGACACTCTCTAGGGTAATCTCAAGTTCTTCCTCATATGTTCCTTAAGAAGGTGGCATTGCCTTTAAAGAGCTACTCAAATCTGCCTTTACAGAGGCAGAACTGCAAAAATGGTGGATGCGTTGCTTCCTTCAAGACTTCACAGCTCACGTGTCAGAACTGTAGTTTCTCAAGTGCAGATGACGATGATAATAGTATCTAGCATTTAAGGTTATCGTGAAAATACAGTGAGTTGATAAATATGAAGCACTTAGAACAGTGACTGATACATTATTCAGTGTGTTAGCTGCTATCATTTTTATTTGAAAGGACTTCATATAAATACATACTTTAAAATGTGTATCAAATCAACATTGTATTTAACACCATTCTATCCCTCCAGCACCGCAGTACCACTAATTGGATTTAGGTTTAGGTCTCCCCAGGCAGAACCTGAATGAACTCCAGGCTGCGACTGGGCTTTACCACCTTTCAGTGGACAATCTAGGTATTGCATTCCTGCCCTCACCTGCTGAGTTTCACCCATTCTTTCAATGGCCTCTGCTACCAACTGAGATAGCTTCCAGTTTTACCTTTGCTGCTCTCTCCCCTGCCACAGGCGAGTATTTACACGGCCTGAGATTAGAGAATGATATAAATGCTGTTGGCATTTGCAGCTGAGTCTGTTTCCCCAGTGCCTATCTCCTGTAGCTGGCTGGAGTGCTCTCCCGGCCCCTTTCCTCCTGTAGCTGGCTGGAGTGCTCTCCCGGCCCCTTTCCTCCCATCAGTCCTATTTTAAATGATTCGTTTAGATGGGATCCTACTCTTACTCTTAAAAAGTTACCTGTTCTCAAGACCAAAATTGATCTCAAGTTTTAGAAGGGCATGATTGGAAATCCTTCATAAGCAGTTCATCCTCAACATGATGTAGGAAGACCAATGGTGATGGCAAGATATGTTGTTTGGGGCATTTATTATTTACCAGATATTATAGACTGAATGTGTTCCTCTAAAATTCATATTTTGAAACCTAACCCCCAAGGTGATGGTATTTGGAGGTGGAGCCTTTGGGAGGCGATTAGGTCATGAGGGCCTTGCCCTCATGAATGCCATTAGGGCCCTTAAAACAGAGACTCCACAGAGCTCCTTTGCCTCTCCTACCATGTGAGGTTACAGTGAGAGGCTGGTCTGTGAACCAGAAAGTAGGCCTTCACCAGACACCAAATCTTAGACTTCCCAGACTCTATAGACTGTGAGAAATAAATTTCTGTTGTTTATAAACGACCCAGTCTGTGGTAGTTTTGTCATAGCAGCCTGACAGACTAAGATTCAAGATAACTGGAAATGTGACCTTACACTAGGGTAACACTACTATCAGTTCATCCAGGTTAGTCAAAGGTTAAACCTACAGTCCTGGAAATTATTATTTTTTATAGAGATATAATTGACATGTAACATATTATTAGTTTCAGGTGTACAACATAATGAATCGATCTATTTATATATTGTGAAATGATCACAGTTAAGTCTAGTTAACATCCATCACCACACAGAGTTACAAATTTTTTTTTCTTGTGATGAGAACTTTTAAAATCTACTCTCTTAGCGACTTTCAAATATATGATATAGTATGTTTAACTGTATTCACCATGCTGTACATTACATCCCCAGGACTTATTTATTTTATAACTGGAATTTTGTACCTTTGACCCCTTGCAGCCATTTTGCTCACCTGCAGCCCCCACCTCTGTCTGCCAACTGCGAATCTCTTCTCTGTATCTGTGAGTTTTTTTTTTTTTAAGATTCCACATGTAAGTGATATCATACAGTATTTGTCTTTCTCTGTCTGACTTATTTCACTTAGCATAATGCCCTCAAGGTCCATCCATTTTATCTCTGATGGCAGGATTTCTGCCTTCTTATGACTGAATAATATTCCACTGTGTATGTATGTGTCTACATACACACACACACATACACACGTCACATTTGCTTTATCCATTTGTCCATCAGTGGACACTTAGGTTGTTTCCATGTCTTGTCTTGTAAATAATGCTGCAGTGAACATGGGGTGTAGATATCTCTGAGTTAGTGTTTTCGTTTCCTTCAGATAAATACCCCAAAGTGGAATTTCTGGATCATATTGTAGTTATATTTTTAATTTTTTAAGGAACCTCCATCCTGTTTTCCATAGTGGCTGTACCAGGTTACTTTCCCACCAGCAGTGCACAAGGGTTCTCTTTTCTCCACATCCTTGCCAACACTTGTCATTTCTTGTCATTTTGATAATAGACATTCTAACAGGTATGAGGTGGTATCTCACTGTGGTTTTGATTTGCATTTCCCTAATGATTAGTGATGTTGAGCACCTTTTCATGTGCCTATTGGTTATCTGTATGTCATCATTGGGAAAATGTCTATTTAGATCCCTCACCCATTTTTTTTAATTGAATTGTTTGGTTTTTTTGCTATTGAGTTTTATGAGTTATATATATATTTTTTGGATAGTAACTGCTTATCAAATATATAGTTCACAAATATTTTCTCCCACTCCATAAGTTGTCTTTTCATTTTGTTGATAGTTTCCTTTGCTGTGTAGAAGCTTTTTAGTTTGATGTAGTCCCACTTGTTTGTTTTTTTTTTTGTTGCCTTTGCTTTGGGTGTCAAATCCAAAAAAAAATCATTGCCAAGACTGATGTCACGGAGATTACTGCCTTTGTTTTCTTCTAGGAGTTTTATGGTTTCAGCTCTTACATTCCCTAGAAATTACTAAGTAAGTGTCTTTCCTTCACTCTTAGAAGTGTCTTAGTTTAGACAATAAATTATAAGATTGCTCTAACTTGAACTGTTGTCTTCTAATCCTCCAAATTGTTTTATAACAGGAGTTCATAACCTAACATCAGTTTCCCATAGATCTCTACCTCTGCCTTGCAGGTTGGTGGTTTCTATAGGCTCCTCTATTTTAACAACTCTGTTACAAAGCTTCCAGGAGAGGTATGTTGAGAAGTATGTTAGAAAACCTAACATAAGCATATTCATGGTGAAAGGTATGATGAAAATAGGACATCAGTCTCTACCACAGTAGAATAGGAAAATCTCTTTTCAGGTTATACCTCCTTCTGAAGCCTTCCTTGATTGCCCAAGACAGGTGAAGAAATCTGTGCTTATATAAGACACCCTGTGCTTATCTCTATTTTAGGATTTACTATATAATACTCAAATTATATTTTTCCTGTGACTATACTTCTTGAAGGCAGGGACTATATTGCAATTATTTGTACTTTCCCAGGGTCTGGCACAATGCCTGGCACTAGTACCTGCTGAAAAAAATGTTCGTTGTTCTGAACATTCATCATGCTAATTGAACTCAAGGCTATTTTTAAAAAAATTGTTATTTATCTTTTGGCTGCATTGGGTCTTCATTGCTGCGTGTGGGCTTTCTCTAGTTGCAGCGAGCAGGGGCTACTCTTCGTTGCGGTGCGCAGGCTTCTCATTGCAGTGGCTTCTCTTGTTGTGGAGCATGGGCTCTAGGGAGCGTGGGCTTCTGTAGTTGTGGCACGTGGGCTCAGTAGTTGTGACTAGCGGGCTCTAGAGTGCAGGCTCAGTAGTTGTGCACAGGCTTAGTTGCTCCGCAGCATGTGGGATCTTCCTGGACCAGGGATCGAACCTGTGTCCCCTGCCCTGGCAGGTGGATTCTTAACCACTGTGCCACCAGGGAAGTCCTTCAGGGCTATTTGTATCAACTCTTCTCTTTATTGAAGTTGGTTAGTGCCTACCTACTAGAGGCTGCTGCCCACCTACCTAATGAAGCAAATTAATCTGATGTGTTATCGTCATGTAGGCTACTCCCCCACCCCACCCCGCCCCAGTCTTGCATGTATGGGACATTCTCTTGCTTCCACCTCATGGAGGCAGGTGAACCCCTTTCCCTTCTCCCTACTCTTAGTAAGTCTGATGACACCCCATGTTCCTGCTCACCTGATCCTAAGCCACGAAAAATAAGATGAAGCAACACGTACCTGAGCCAGGAATTTCTTAGGAAGATCCTGTCAGGGACTATAGCCAGTCCCAGAGAGACATGGCCACAAGGCCCACAAGTAAAGCCAATGACCCAGGTGAGGAAGGTGTGGCCAATGTCATGAGTCTGGAGTTTGACATCGGAGCTGATCTTGATAAAAGAGATGGACCAAATAAAGAGAAACCAATTAGAATAATTC
This sequence comes from Grampus griseus, assembly GCF_964374135.1. NCBI lineage: Eukaryota > Metazoa > Chordata > Mammalia > Artiodactyla > Delphinidae > Grampus > Grampus griseus. The sequence goes on from NC_138998.1 coordinate 79,046,421, forward strand.
TCATTCTCTGTCTGTAATCCTGGTAAAACATATGAAAATTGTGACTCACATATGGTGTTTACACTCTGTGGATTTGAATGACCTGAGCTATTCTTATCTTGCTTTACAGTGAATAATTGAGATTTGGGCTTTGTAGGATGAAAGAAAAAGTGTTTCAAAATCCAAGGTGACTATAACAGTATCTGCCTCTCAAGTGGGTTAGGAGTGACATATTTCATATCAGAGGAAAATATGTATATACATCTGTATGGCTTCCTTCTACTCACAGAGGCCGGAAGGGGAGGAAGAGAGGAAAGCATAAAACTTCAAAATCTCCCCTGTTCTTTCTTTTCCTTTCTTCTTCTAATCTGAATAATGCTGCAAGTTTTGGGGGTGGGTATCAAAGGTTGAGATAACCCATTGTTTTGTCAAAGGATATATAAATGAGTGGTTTTTTTTTTTTTATGTTTGCCAACATGAGCACAGGGCTAAGTTGGACTGGGAACCAAATTACTCTGAATAATAAAATGAGGGGAATTGAGATGTGAGATTTGAGGTATAAGGTATAGGCATTGCTTTCTTGCAAACCCCTGCATTGCCCCAGATCTGTAATGAAGTCTGTTATTCTCTTCATGCTTTTGAGGAAATCAAGGAGCAACTGAGTTCTACATCTACAATGTCTGCATTGAGTATAGCAGAGCTTCTTGAACATTAATATACATGCAGATCACTGGGAAGCTTATTAAACTTGAAGATTTTGATCCAGCAGGTCTGGGGTAGGGCCCAAGATTCTGAGTTACTAACAAGTGTCCAGGTGTTACCGATACCCCTGGTCTCAAGATCACATTTTGAAGAAGTGCAGGTGGACTGTCACATTCGGCAGATTGAAAAGCTTAGAATGAGAAAAACCTTGAGAACGTAAACCCTAGAGTTCCTCAGATATCTTAGGGGAGAGTATTAGACTGCCCACTGAACAAAGGTAAAAAAAGTTGGAATCAGTTTTATTAAATCTCAAATGACAAGAAGAGGGCAACTGATACCTGAGTTATAGGTACCTGCATTACTTTTGAGTTTTTGCGTTTTGGGGGTTTTAGGATTGAAATCTTCCTGATTTGCTTTTCATGGTTCCTTTTCTTTCTTGCTTTCCTTCCTTTCCTCCACTGTTCCTTCTTTTCCTTTCTTATTCTTCTGTGCATTTTTCTCACATCCAATGCATGGTGTCCACTGGAATCCTAGGAAGAAAACTCAAGCTTGCCCTGAAAGTGTCACCCCAAATTAATATCCCAGAAGGCTACCCTTTCATTAGTATTCAGACCTGGTTTCAGCCCAGATCATTAATGGACTCTTTTCTCTGAGGATGATAATTATGTATGATGATGATGTTCCCTGCCAGTCTGGGGATATGAAGAGCTTTTATCACTGTGGTGGGCTCATCAGAGAGTTCAGTGGCCTGGATGAATGCTGTTCCACCAAGAAAACGTCTTCGGACATTGTAAGCAGAGTTTCAGCCATCGCCAAACCCAATGTTGTTGCATGACTTCGTGTGGAATTTGTGTAGTTGCTGACTGATGAGAGCATGAGCACTGCTGGGTACTCGCAGACTGTCTGGTATTAGTACACACTGTCAGGTCACCTGTGGGTAGGTTAAATGCAACAAAAACAAGAGTTCCTCCTCTGAAATCAGCTCTAATCTAGGATGCTCCCCATTCTGGCTTAGTTAATATGAACAGTGAAATTGTATATTTATCTGATGTTTCCAAACACCTCATTTGTTCTCAGCTTTTCAGTCTGTTGACCATTCTCCAATCCAGTCTTTTATAGCTTTGTGTATATCAAAGAACTTCTGCATATATTCCTATTTGATGCATACGGCCTTATCTCTTTCTAATTCTCTTTTATTGCTTCATCACCTTCTGATGGAAGATTACTTGTCACTTGCCCTGGCTTATATTCACAGGGCAGTGTGTTCTACAACATTATGCAAGCATTTCCCTCCCTCAGAGCTGATACTTCTCAGAGCTCTGGCTAAGTCGACACATTGGGGTGCGGACAGCGGCTCTTCTTGTGTGGCAGGTGACTGATTAAGCTGAGCCGTGGAGGGCAGTGCCAGGAGTGAGAACCAGGCCAACGAGCAGGTAAGGGGCCAGGCAGGCAGACCACAGCCTGGGGCCACAGTTTCCTGGAAAGCAAAGCCATGTAGGTGGCCTACCTTTCAGGGAAGGGGTTAGGACTTGTAGTTCTATAGAAGCTGAAGAGATAGAGAAAAGCAAACAAGAAAACTAAGTTTTATAAGAACAGCTGCGAAATCAGGCTGTTTACTGAAGCCGTCTTCAGTCACAGAAGTTTATAGATGCTTCTTGCCAAGGTTGAATCTGTTCTCTGGAGTGACTGCCTCTGGATCTGCAGGTGGAAGTGAGTGAAATAACTTGCTAGGGTGGAGGATGGAGTAGGAATCGAGACCACAGGAAGTCAGTTCCTGGTGCAGACACTATTGTTCATGCAGTTTTGGATCCTCGGGTATCCAGAATTACAGGATGACCCAGGAGTACTGCTGTCTGGGAGGGACAACACCAATCATACAGCAAACTAGGTTTTAGAAACATTTATATTGAGACCGTATAAACTTTACTACTAGCACAAAGCCTAGTGCCCAATACACAGTAGGTACTATTAATGTTTACTGTACTGAGGTGGACTTTGAACAGACTGGGGTTTGTCCAAGTGGAATCCCTGGATGTGTGACTTGGGTAGCAGGGAATTAACGTGAGTTAAAAAGGGCAGGAATATTGAGAAAATGGAACACAGCAATAAGAGGAAGGCTGCGTGTTGGGAGAAGGGCTATCAGAAAAAGAACACAGTGTGAGAAGTCCGGAGGTGGGCATCCCCAGAGGAGCTTAATTCAGCCTCATTAATGTTCTTTGAGGGCCAGCTTCTTTGGTCCTGATCTCCATGCGCCAGGGGGTGCTCTCCCTCAGGATGGGCCCTCCCCATGCTGATGACATGGCTGCCTCCTTTCCATAGTTACATAGACACAACAACAAACGGGACGAGGACTGACTCTTCCAGGTTCTCCTTCACAGAGAGGTCCCAGCAGATCTCTCCTCTGATCTCTGCCAAGAGCTACGTATGTTCCTGTTTACTCCTACATCAATCACTGATGAGCAGAATGAGATTTCCGCGATTAGCATATATTGTGCTGAGCAGAGTGTAGTCCTTGGCGCTTTGGGGCTGGGGCTGGAGCTAGACTCTCCTAAAACACTAGACAGAAGAGGGTGGAGAAGAGAGTTTGGGTAGGCTACCATCAATATTGTTATAAGGGATATTTAGGGGGTTTGGGAAGCTGTTGGAATAAGTTGTGTGAAGTCCAAATCTGGTGTCTGGTGTGCGTGCCACGTTTACCTCACCTTGCTAGAATGTGTGTTGCACTCTGAATCACTGAACTGGGGGTGTGCTGCAGACCTTGTGTGCAAGAAGTGTTATGAAGGGATGGAGGGGGAGAGGCTGCATCCCAAGTTGTGATCTTTAGAAGTGGAACTGACCTGTTCACTTTGATGTAGGTGTGTGTGAGGGGAGCCTTCTTTGAGGAGATTGCCCTTAACCTGGTTCATTGCATAGTTCTACTGATCCACAAGAGAAGTTGTTTCTCTTGGTCTGATGCCTATTCTGCATGGTCCCAGTTTAAAGACTAACAGTATGGATACTCATTACCCAAATCCATCTCTCCTTACCAGCTAGATGTCTTGTCACAGCTCCCTCTGCCCTTCTAGACCCTAGTTCCCTTGCTATAAGCCCAGGCTCATGTATTTTCCAAGGTCAACTTTGAACCAGTGGGGAAATGCATTTCTTTCTTTCTTTTTTTTTTTTATTGAAGTATAGTTGATTTACAACGTTGTGTTAGTTTCTGGTGTACAGCAAAGTGATTCAGTTTTTTATATATATATGTGTATACACACACATTTTCTTTTTCATATTCTTTTCCATTATGGTTTATTACAGGATACTGAAGATAGTTCCCTGTGCTATACAGTAGGACCTTGTTGTTTATCTATTTTATATATAGTAGTTTGTATCTGCAAATCCCAAACTCCTATGATTCCACATATAAATGATATCATATGATATTTGTCTTTCTCTTTCTGATTTACTCCACATAGTATGATAATATCTAGGTCTATCCATGTTCCTGCACATGGCATTATTTCATTCTTTTTTATGGATGAGTGGTATTCCATTGTGTGATATATACCACATCTTCTTTATCCATTCATGTGTCAATGGACATTTAGGTTGTTTCTATGTCTTGGCTATTGCAAATAGTGCTGCTATGACCATAGGGTTGCATGTATCTTTCTGAATTATAGTTTTGTCTGAATATATGCCCAGTAGTGGGATTGCTGGATCATATGGCAACTCTATTTTTAGTGTTTTAAGGAACGTCCATACTGTTTTCCACAATGGCTACAGCAATTTAAATTCCCAGCAACAGTGTAGAAGGGTTCCCTTTTCTCCACACCTTCTCCAGCATTTGTTATTATATTTGTAGACTTTTAAATGATGGCCATTCTGACCTGTGTGAGGGGGTACTTCATTATGGTTTTGATTTGCATGGGAAATGCAGTTCCATCTGGGACTTTCAGACAGCCTTGTGGGGGAAATTGGGAGAAGGGCACATCTTTAATGGTATCCCTTGTTTTACTAGATAACTTTTCTGTCCAATCTCCTCCTCCTCAAGCTCGTTATTCCAAATGTATTTTCAAGTTCAAAGAGGCCAAAGTGAACGGTGCTTTCTTCCTGACCAACTTTTTTAAAAAAATTTATTTATTTAATTAATTTATTTTTGGTTGTGTTGGGTCTTCGTTGCTGCGCACGGGCTTCCTCTAGTTGCGGCGAGCGAGGGCTACTCTTCGTCGCGGTGCACAGGCTTCTCATTGTGGTGGCTTCTCTTGTTGCGGAGCACGGGCTCTAGGTGCGCAGGCTTCAGTAGTTGTGGTGCACAGGCTCAGTAGTTGTGGCTTGCAGGCTGTAGAGTGCAGGCTCAGTAGTTGTGGCGCACGGGCTTAGTTGCTCTGCAGCATGTGGGATCTTCTTGGACCCGGGCTCGAACCCGTGTCCTCTGCATTGGTAGGCAGATTCTTAACCACTGCACCAGCCAGGGAAGTCCCCTGACCAACTTTTAATCATGTTTTCCAGTCGCCATTGAGGTGGTTGTAACATTCATGACGTTATAGTTTTAGATTTGGAATTCGTCCTTTACTCCCTAGTAACGCTTAGTTATAAATTCCTTGGCTAAATTCAGTTGGAACATGAGATTCTCCTTACCTCATTCTCAATTTCTTTATGTGAGAAAGTCACAAACGTTACTTTTTGTTTTGTCTCCTATGTTTTAAATGCCAGTCTAACCCCTCGTACCCTTGACACATTGTCCAAGATGGGCTGACAGTGGAGACATTTTAGATGCCATAGGATATTTTATAACTTTAAATATTTTATAACAAATTAAATGTTAATTATATGCTGGTCAGGGAAGAAAATCGCTGAAATATTTAATTAACATTTAATTTATTATTCATCAAATATTTATGTAGCTCCTGTCTGAGGGACTTTTCCTCTTCATTAGTGAAAGTTAGTAACAAGTTATCATTGTTAGTTACTGCAGCTCCTACTAATCCAAGTTTGTATGTCTTTCTAGATCTCTTTAAAAATACCTTTGCATATGCATACAGGTAGACCCCAATACAGAAAGACATATTTCTAAAGCCCTTTTTTCCCCCAAAGACTTTTTGTGAGTCCAGTTGATTGCTAGTTAGACATATTTTCACATAGAAATCCTATGTTTGTGTGCGACTTTACAATTTGAAAACTGCCTTAATTTTCATGATCTCAATTCGCCTTGTCACTAGCAACAACTTTCATGAAATTTGTAGGGTGGGTAGGATCACTGATACCTTATAGGAGTTGGATTCTCAAAGGGTTTGTATAACCTCTCAATGTCGTGGTGGCAGAGGTGGAATTTGATCCCAGATTTTCTGCCTGCAAGTTTAGCCTGTTTCATGATCAGTGTCAGGTGGTATTTCAGCCTTGGAAAAGTCCTGACAGTTACTTTAGTGACCAATTTCATCTTTTATTTCTAATTTATTATGAATGGAAAATGTGGCCTGTAAATGATTCTCTTGAATATGTTTATTTAAGCAATGTACTGGATCAATTTTTTTGTGAATGTTTCATGGACATAAGACAAAAATGTATATGTGTTCTCTATTTGGAGCCATATGGTTCTCCATATATTTAGTACATTTATTGCATGATTCAGTTCCTCTAGGTATTTGCTTATTTTTTGTCTAGTAAGTCTACCCATTTCTGAAAGAAGTATATTGAATCTTCCTAGTATATTTGTTGTTCATTTATTAAGTTCTGTTTGCATTTCCAGTACTTTTTGCTTTACATATTTATCTGCTGTGTGATTTGGTGACTGTGGTATCTTGTTTATAAGTAGTGCATTCTTATTATTGCAAAATATCTCTTTGATGTGTTTGATGTTTTCATAATCTTGCTGATTTTAAAATGCTCCCGTCACCTTTCCTTTTATTTATATTTTCCCAGATTCTCTTTGTATAGTTCTTTATTTTCAGCCTTTCGTTATCACTTTAAGTATTTCTTGTAAGCTTAGGGTTTTTTTAATAAGCAAATCTGAATTCTGTCTTTTGTCTTTTAATGGGAGAATTCAGCGTGCATAGTGCAAGGACTGGTATACTTGATGTTATTCTGTCTCTTCTTCTTTGGTTCGTATTTATTTGGTTCGTATTTACATAGTTGCATCTTCTTTTTATTTACATGGCTTGTTGAGATATAATTGAAGCACACTAAAGGCACATATTTAAAGTTTACTATTGGATTACTTTGATATATATATATGTGTGTGTGTATGTGTATATATATATATATATATACATATACATATATATATATATACACACACATTTGTGAAATCATATCTTCAATCAAGATAACAAGCATTCCCATCACCCACAAAATTTCCTTGTGTTTCTTTGTAATCCATCCCTCTCTTCACCTGGCTTTAGGCAAACACTTCTGCCTTTTGCTAATATAAATTAGTTTAAACTTTTAGAACTTTTCATGAATTGAATTATAGAGAATATATATTTTTTTGCCTGACTTCTTTCAAATGGCATAATGATTTTGAGATTCTTCCACTTCGTGTGTAACAATAGTTCACTTTTAATATGCTCTTGTATGGACATACCGTAATTTGCTTATCCAGTGACCTGTTGCTGGATATTTGGGTGTTTCCAGTTTTTGGACATTATGAAGAATGCTGCTATGAACGTTCATGTAGAAGTCTTTGTATGGACATGTACTTTCATTTCACTTGGATAAATACATAGTAGCAAAATAGCTGTTTTATGTGGTAGGTCCATATTTAACTTTATAAGACACTGCCAAACTGTTTTCCAAAGTGGTTATACCATTTTACATTCTGATCAACAGTATATGAGAGTTCCATTGTTCCATGTCCTCCCCAACACAGAGGATTATAATACGACCCAGAGACTACATGACATAATCTCATTATCTAGTTACTTGATATATAAAAAACCAGAAAAATGTGACTGATACTCAAGGGAAAAGACAATAAAAAGACACCAACCCTGAAATGGCCTGGATGTTGGAAGTATCAGGCAAAGTCTTTAAGCATCTGTTACAACTATGCTCCATGAGGTCAAGGTAAACACACTTAAAATGAATGCAAAAATAGGAGAAATAAAACTATAAAAAAGAGTCTAATGGAAATTTTAGAACTGAAAAATATATTATCTGAACTAGAAAAAGTTCTGTTTGAACTGAGTAGTATAGTGAAGAAGACAGAGAAACAAGTCAATGAATTTGAAGGTAGTCTGAGAAACAAAGGAATAAAAGATGGAAAAAGTTAACAGAGCCTCAGAGACCTGTGGAATGATATCAAAAGGTCTAACATACATGTCACAGTAGTCCAAGAATGAGAGGAAAAAGATGTTGAGGAAGAAAACATATTTAAAGAAATAATGGCCAAAATTTCCCAAATCTGGGGAATATAAACCCAAATGTTTACAGATTCTGGAAGCTCAGTGAAACTTAAACAGCACAAACTCAAAGAAAGTTGCACCTAGATGCATCATAGTCAATCTGATGAAATAAAGATAAAGAAAAAGTCTTGGGGCTTCCCTGGTGGCGCAGTGGTTGAGAGTCCGCCAGCCAATGCAGGGGATATGGATTCGTGCCCCGGTTTGGGAAGATCCCACATGCCATGGAGCGGCTGGGTCCATGGGCCATGGCCGCTGAGGCTGTGCATCTGGAGCCTGTGCTCCGCAACGGGAGAGGCCACAACAGTGAGAGGCCCGCGTACCGTAAAAAAAAAAAAAGAAAAAGTCTTGAAGGCAGCTAGAGAAAAGTAACACATTACATACAGGGAAGCAGTGATTAGAACGACTGTGGATTTCCCATCAAAAACCATGGAGGCCAGGGGAGAGTGAAACAACAACTTCAAGTGCTGAAAGAAATGAACTGTCAACCTCAAATTCTACGTCCAGTGAAAATATCCATCAGGAATGAAAGCAGAATACAGATATTTTTCTCAGACGAAGGAAAGCTAAGAGAATTCATCATCAGCAGAACTGCTTCTTAAGAAATGCCAAAGAAATTTTTCAGGTGAAAGCGTCTTTAGGAATAAAGGCAGAGCAACAGAAATGGCAAATCTCTGGCTGAATAGAAAAGACTATTTTTTTTTTCTCTTAAAGTTTTTAAAATATGTACGACTTAAAAAGCAAAAACTTGTGGGATTTTTAGTGTATGAAGATGCAGTATAAATGACCATTATGACATAAATGTTGGTGAAAGGACTTACATGGTTGGAAGGTTTTTTCCTTTTATATGAAGTGGAACAAAATGAGCTCAAATTAGACTGAGAAGGTAAGGTTAGATATTAATATTCTAATCTCTAGAGCAACCACTAACAAACAAGTCAAAGCAAAATATATATAACCAAAAAGCCAATAGATAAATTATTATTGAATAGTAAAAATAGTTAAATAATCCAAATGAATACTCTTTTTCATTTTCACTTTTTTGGTGTTGATTTGTAAAAGTTGACATTCACTTCATTTGTTGTTAATTTGGAAATTCTATTGTACTTCTTTTCCTGTTCTGTTTTCTGTTATTCAGACTCATATACATATTTCTCTCCTATTTATTTAAAAATATCTTGCCTATTTCCCCCATCAAGACCCTGTATCTTCCCTCTATTTCCCCTGTCATTATGGCATAAAATAAGGCTTTAAGAATACTTTCACTTTCCCCCATCTCATAATCTCCCAGCCCCAACCCAGATGAGACTTTTTGGAAGACATCTTTCTTTTCTCTACCCCCAGTCTCAAAGTTTTGCTGAAGTAGTTTAGTACTTTTAATTCTTGAGTATTATTAAAATTTTCACTGAAGTTTACCCCTTATATTTTAACAATTCTTATTTAGTGCATTCATCTCATTCACACAGTTTATCAGTATCCATTTATAATTCTCTCTGTCTGTCTCTCTTTCACAGTCACACACCGCAAAGCTTTCTCCATGTGGAAAAACACACTGTTTCCTCTCCTCTTCATTATGTTACAAATTGAGTTCTTGGCTCTGATTCATTAGTTCTTTGGTTAGAGTTCTTTCTTGAGCCTTTTCGTCTGGTGAGGTATGGGTGACATGAGTATAAACAATTTTTTTCCTCTTGCTAGTTAAACATCCGGGTTCTTAGGTTGCAGTCCTTTTCTCTCAGTACTTTATAGGTAATAATCCAACATCTTCTAGCTTCCAGTGTGATGAATAAAAATTTCTATACCAGTTCTTAGCAGATAACTTATTCTTTCTGTTAGAAATTCGTAATTATTTTGTTATCCTAAGAGTTTAGGAATTTTAACATGTGCTCAAGAGTATATATTTTTTCAGTTAACTTTGCGTAGAATTTAGTGTACAATTTTAATCTGAAAACTTGTACTTTCCATCATCTCAGGGAAGTTCTCTTTTATTATTTGTTTAATTATCTCCTCTTGTTTCTGTATTCCATTAATGATTTCTAGAACTCCTATTACTGGCATCTTAGTTCTCCTGAATCTATCCTCCAAGCCTTTCACCTTTTCCCTCACAATTTACTTTTCTATAATTTGAGATTATTCTTTTAATTGGAGTTCAGTGCACTAATTTGGGACTCGATGTTTACCACTTCTCTGTGAATTGATTTACTGAGATATTAGTTTGAGAATCAAGGTTTTCAGTTCTAGAAGATCTTTTTTGTATGCTTGTGAGCTTTGCTTGAATATCATGAAGTGCTGTTGATATACTTCTGGTCATCTGTTGTCATCTGTTGTCATCTGTCTCCTCTGGAAGCACCACTTTGCTGGGTGCCATTTTGTTTGGTCTTGCCTTCTCTGGGGCCATTAGATGTATTGTTATTTTCCTTTGTCTGTCACTGAGACTTAGATCTGATTATTGGGGTATCCTAAGTGGCAACAGTCCTGACAGTAGCAAGAGGTAATGTGATCTCTACCTCATGGCACGGTGGAATGGAAACAGCAGTCTGGAGTCTCTGGAGAAAGTTGCCCTCTCCCCAGATTCCATACACTCTCCTCATCTGAGGGTCATGGAAACCTCAGCCCCATAGTTCAGCTCATCTCAGCATCCTGGGGACCTGTGCAACCTCTCACAAAGGGCCAATGTTGACCTTGCCCTTAGTGGGGTGAAAATCTCTGGGGACCAAGCTCCTTTAGGGTATCCAGTCGTCACCCCAGCTCTTTGACCCTGGTCTTCAGGTCTCCCACGAACTCTCCCCGTTAGACATGGATTGGAGCCTAAGACTTCTCTGGCACTTAGCTGACCATCAGCCCCGGCATCTAATTGGGGTAGGAGTGGCAGATCGTGTGAATTAGGAGGATGGGCGGATATGTGCCAGACTGCCATCATCCCAGACTTCCTCTTCTTGTGGAAGTTAAAAAAAGCCCAAGCTGATTCTGTATAAAAATAGAAAGAGAAGTGGGAATAGAATTTTAAGCAAAATAAATGGAAAGAACATGTATGTACATATTTCAGATGTTAATTTATCTATGAGAATGAAGGGAAGACATTCATTTTAAAGGATGGTGGCCAAGTTTGGACATTTTATGTTGTTCATGTTGTATTAAATTGACTATTATCTAGTGCTCATTGATTAATAAGTTTTAGTGATGTAGGAAAATGTGGTCAATTAAATGAGTGACCTTAGCCATTTATAAAATATGTCCTTGGGGTCAACTTAATGTCCCAATTTGACCCACCTAAGATGTTTCTGGAGGTAACACTTTTTTGAGAGGCTAAACTACTCACGTCTTAGATTTGAGGTAGATTTATAAGACCAGGAGCAGGGACGGGAAAGATGGCTCCACGATGGCATTGACTCAGCTTTTCGGATATGCTAGTGGAATATTCCCTTGAGGATGGATAGCCATAGCGGGGGAAAGAAGAAAAGTCATGGTGATTTTTGTCTTTTGGAAGCTCATAACTTATCTTGGAACTATTTTTCCTTCCCTCACTTTGTGCCCAAGCATGAGGAGAGAGCCGGTCTAAGGGCATTAGTTGGCCCACACTACAAGGAGTTGAGCCTTGGTGGGAGGAATAAAGGTGTGCCTGTGTCTTTGCTTCTTTCTTCCTCCTGGGAGGAGCTGCCTTGCCTAGAGATGTCTTAGGTGGTAGGAAGAAACTATTTCCCTCCCTTTGCATGGTGTGCTTTTCCTTGGAATTGCTTCTCTTCTGTATTAGAGTGGTAAAACACAAAGGATTAAGATTTGAGTTTAAGCTTAGGGGAGAAGGCCCAAGGCAGCCTGTTAGCCTTCTACGTTTATATGCCTGTTAGGCAGAAGAAGTCATCCATATGGTTCAGTCTGGTCACCAAGGGCTGCATTGGAATTTGGAGTAAACAACTCATGGTAATAAAGAGTATGCCTTTTTTTGGCTTTAATGTTTATATTTTCTTAGGGACCTTGGGGAGCATACTTTTTCTTGGCTTTGTCTCTATATATAATACATTTAAAACATTTTTATTATTAAAAACTTTTATTATTAAAGAAATTCTATCTATCCATCCATCCATCCATCCATCCATCATCTTAGGGACCTTGGTGGAGCAGTGGTAATGGCCATAATAGACAGCCTTTAAGTATTTGTTGTATTTTTGTTTTTTGGCTGTGTGGCATGCGGGATCTTCGTTCCCCGACCAGGGATCGAATCCATGCCCCCTGCAGTGGAAGCGCAGAGTCCTACCCACTGGACCACCAGGGAAGTCCTAGTCTTTAAGTATTTGTGGATGTGGGGAATTCGGTCATTCCTTTCAGTCTCTCACTTGAAACATGATTTGTAACCTAGGAACTGAGATCGATCGGGTGTGGGCAGTTTTAGGAGGTCCTTTAAGCCTTTCATATCCTTGGGAAATCCCTGTCTTCCTCAGGAACTACTAGGGCTGAGGACGGGCCTCTATGAGTAGAGAAGGGCAGAGTGGGTTGTCTCTGAACCCTCCAGTGGTTTTGCAGTGTGGGACATCTCTGGTCAAGGGGGAGGATAGGAGCCTTGAGCAAGTCATTAAGCTGTTGTCTCTCACCTCTAAAGCCACCCTTCTATATTTTGCTTTGTGATAATCTCCCAACTGCACTTATGCTTTGCCACCTGGTTCCTGATTAGAATTTTCCAGTAGGGGGCACTAAGAGGGAGATTGCAAGGCTAGAGGAGGAAGATGGGATTTACTACTTTCTGTTTGCTTTTGAGAGTCACCAGTAAAACTTCTTTGCTCTGGCAGCAGCACTTCCTTCCTGTAGCAGCAGATGAATTTAGTTTGCAATATTTCCAACACCTGGAGAATCAGTCTCATTGTACCTTTCTAGAAACCCCATATCAGTCAGCTGGTACTCCCTCCTCAGCAGACTGTGTCCCTCTGGAAGTTGTTTTTTTTCCCCTTCTCTAAGTTGTAATAATTACAAACTATTTCCATTGCTCCTCCAGCCCGAAGAGTGGTAGCTGTTTCTTGTACTTGCTGCCTCCATGATGCTCTAATGTTCTATTATTCTTTGTTTCCTGATAAGTAACTTTATACAATTCTTTATATTAAGTTCTCTCTATTCACATTTCTTCTGTGGTTTTCCTGACTGCCTTAACTGATACAAGACCTTACATGAGCTGGTACCTGGAACTGTAGTGAGGATTTTTAGACAAGGCTAGCATGGTAGCAAGACTTGAGACACACAGTCTTTGCAGAAAATAGGAAGAGGCAAGAACATTCTCACTTTCTCAGTTCCCCAGGCCCTCTGTGAAAAGAATGACATAGATTGCAGCTTATAAGTGATTCCAGACAAGAGCCACCCCTTTCCAGAATGCTGGTTTGGGTCACCAGAAGTTACATCCTTCTAGAGCAGGCAGGACTGAGCGAAAGTGCCCAGATACCCAGGAAATGAGGTAGTGATGGTTTAAAATGAGAGGCATGGTCTTTAGCCCGACTGAGAGTCTGCAAAGCCAGCTAAGAAGGGTTGGTCCTGGAAGGGGAAGAGTTAATGTTGCAGATCTCTCTGGAGTCTGTGGCCAGAGCCTCTAGGAGAGATTCGTGGTAATGGTTGCTCCAGTAGCTTCTTTGGGTCAAATTATCAGGGTTTTGGGGAAGCCAGGGGAGGCTTGGTCTGCAGTGAGGAATCTGGGCAAAGTTTTGAAGGATGATTGACGTGTATCCTCAGTTCACTGAGCACTCTGTCTTAGACACTTAGATGTATTAACTTCTTTAGTCCTAACAGTAACCCATTTTGTAAAGGAGGAAATAGTTTTAAATAGGTTCAGTAATTTACTCCATCATTTAGTCATGTGGTTAGTAAAGATTGGAAATGGACTTTGAATCCAGATCTGTCTTGAAGCTAGAACTCCTAAGTGCCACTCTTTTTCTTTTTTTTTGCGGTACGTGGGCCTCTCACTGTTGTGGCCTCTCCCATTGCAGAGCACAGGCTCTGGGCGCGCAGACTCAGCGGCCATGGCTCACAGGCCCAGCCGCTCCGCGGCATGTGGGATCTTCCCGGACCGGGGCACGAACCCGTGTCCCCTGCATCGGCAGGCAAACTCTCAACCACTGCGCCACTAGGGAAGCCCTAAGTGCCACTCTTGACCTTCTCACTCTGTAGAACTTTTGATGGGTGAGAAGTCAGTATTCCAAGTGGGAGGAAGAACATAACACTTCTTTGGCTATACCTGCCTAGTTCCTGCTCCTATCAGTCTGAAATTAGTTTTATAAAAATAATATTAATTTCAAATAATAATTGTTGTATGCTTTATCTCTAGGCAGTTTGAATTTTTCTTCTTTGGTTCAAGTTGCATTTGCTCTTTTTAACCCAAGATAGCTCTTCAGAGAACAAATCACTTTTCTTTTTTCTAACTGTTCTTTCTCTGTCCCTCCAGCCTGGACTTGCTTTCTTTCATGTAATTGATTGTTAAGCTAAGTTGGGTACTTTCCCCATGAGTATAGAAAGATTCCTGATTCTCCCACAGTTATTTAGCACACATGTACAGAGAGTTTATCTCACATCAGGGCAGTGGGAGAGGAGCGTAGTTGAGAAGCAGAGATGGGAAGGATCACCATCTTCTCTCCTTCAGTTAGATAACAAATTCCTGGAAGGCAGAGCTCTGTTTCTGATTCTGCACTGTCACATTGTTAACTGGTGTTAAATAACTGACCTAGGGCTTCTATTTTAATACGTTTTATAGCCTGTGCAGTAAGAGCAGCATACCTAACCATCTACACATACTTTTGCCAGGCTGTCCTCATGCCTGCTATTGGTGGTGGTGATGCGAATGGAGCTGTTTCATAGGTTTACTGCCACTAGAGGGTGGTGGCTCTTTGTTATTAACAAACGCTGATACTCTTTAATAGGCAAAAATATTTTGAACCAACACTCACATTTTAATTTTAATTGCATAATCTCAGGATATTTAAAATTCAAACTCACTATGGGAATCATAAATCTGAAAAGGGACTTTCTAGGACCCCGTCATGGAGGCGACGTGGCAATGGGAAGAACACTGGATTTGGAGTCAGAGGACTTGGTTTCATTGCTTACTAGCTGTGTTCTCTTGTTCCCTAAGATCTTGAAACTTTAGCCTTATTTCTAAAATGGAGATAGAACACCTGACCATATCACCTCACATAGTACCTGTATTACTTAGGGTGAGATCAGCTGCAAATAACAGAAAATTCAAATTAAATCAGCTTAAGTAACAGTGAGAATTTATTAGTGTATATTATTGGAAGTCTAGAACTAGGTGGGCCTCAGGATTGGTGGGATTCAGCAGACCACAGTGTCATCAAGAGTTATGTTTCTATTCAGTTCTGTCCTTTCTTGCCTTTCCTGATGCCAGCCTCATCCTGAGAATACACCCCATTGCTGTCACTACTCCAGGCCCATATGCTTCCTTGTCCACATTTGGAGTGTGTACATAAGGGAACCGTTTGGACATCTTTCAGAAGAGAGATGGTGGTGCATCTTTCAGATCCGTAGAAAACTCCAGTGTATGATCTCATTGACCCAAATTCTGTCATGTTCCTACCCTTGAACCAGTAACTTAGCCTGGGGTCAGGATAATAATTCTTTTCCTATGTGCCCCATGTCTAGAGCCAGGTGTGGCATGAAGCATGTGGGCCACAGTGGGCAGTGTGTGCATTCTAGAATGGAAATCTTGGCAGCTACCAAGAGAAGGGGGAATGGAGGTTAGGGTAGCAAACACAATATCCATGATAATAACACTGAGGATAAACAGGCAACTCGTGGCCGTGGTATTTCCAATTCTGTGTCCCATAGAGCCTCAGGAGCCACCTCTAAGGGTGTGAGGGGATGGGCGGGACACTCAGCCCCAACCTGCGCCTAACACACATACCTTCAACCAAGGCAGCGCTGACCAGTGAACTCTGGGAAAATATTAGAGACCTATAAAGCACTGTATATGGTATTATATTATTAATAATAATCAGAACAAAACTACCATTATCTTAATTGGTTTACTTTATATCCTATAGACTTCGCTATTCACTTTCTGTTTAGCCAAGAGAAGAAACAGATCATTTTGTATCTTGCCAAGGTCCAAAGAGTGTTGAGTAATGCTGATCCCAATAAGCTTATGTCATTTTCTGCTTATAATATATTTGAAAGCACCTTTTCTGCACCTGCAAATGCAGATTGGTTTCTGTTTACTGTTGCAAGAGACACCTTTTATTAAGATGTAAGCAGAGCGGAAATAAAATTATAGAAGGAGTGTTCAGTTTTGACCTTCTTGACTTTGTTGCTAATAAACTGTCAAAATAACACATTACCTTATACAGAACACCTTAAAATATTCAAGACTCCACTTGTCAGATTCCTTACCAAAGGAAAGATAAATCTATGTATAAACAGATAGATTACCAGTTTATTTTGTCTGCTTCTTGTTTATCAGTCATTGAAGTTCAAGGCCAACAGTGGCTTGAATTTTTCCTCTCTGAAAGGTTAACTTGGTGTTTTTGGATAAGGACTCTTAGCTCTTCAGTCTTCTGACCTTGGAATGTCATTCAAACTAGAGTCTCCCTCTAACGTGGCCTCAATTATTCAAAACGCCTTTAATCTTACAAATTAACCAAATCCCTTCCACTGCCCTTGCCTAGGGCTCAGAGTAGACCTTTATCAGTTAATAAAATGTGACTTGAAAATTTTGAGGTTTTTATCATTTATGTTTAATTTTAAACTCTTTTTTCCCTTCATTACAAGAGTTAAAACTACAATGAAGAGCAGTCTTCCCCCAAAGTTTGAGAGCATTGTTTTAAAACAATAGATTTTATTCAAATCCTAAGCAATAGAATAAAATGGTCCCGTCACATATGGGCTGGCCTTGGATATAAAATTTCTTCATTTAGTATTTGGCCTTGATTTAGGAGCTCCTGTCTCCTCCTGCCCTTCTCATGTGTCTCTCTCCTTTTCTCCCTTCTTGTCTATTTTCGTTTCTTTTCTTCCTCTTCCTTCCTTTCCTCTCCACTGCCTCCCTCCCTCAAGGGCTGTTAAGACTGAGATTTTTGTCCTTCTCTGCCAGCATTGCTTGGTTTTAGCACCTGCTCCATAAATTACCCACTAATGTGTAATTTCACTCATGAGGTAAACTTTTCTATCCTGAATTTTATGACCCGGCTGGGACTGCAGGCTGGGGCATAACACTCCCTCCCATTCCCTGCACCCCAGCCTCAAGTCCTCTTAAAGCCCTCACCCCACCCCTTTTGACTTTGCCCAGGGCTGTGATTCATCTCTGGGGTTCACATCAAGCCCTTCCAGAGTTCCTCTCCCAGCTACCCTGGCATGGAATACTAGAACATTAAGGATTGGCCATTCTTTACTGGAGTAGCTCAGTTCAGCAAAACTCTGAGGACCACCTGCTGGCCAGGTGCAGGCAGGCGATGGCAAGGTCACTTCCACCCTGCTCCTCGGAAGCTCTCCGTCCTTGAAGCCTCCACTGGCTTTCTTCAGAGATCACTCAGGGCTGGCCAGGTTTGTCCATCACATTCCAACTGGGAAAGTCTCTCTCCCACGATTTAATCTCCACCTAGGAGTTTTTGCCTCTGGATTGCCAAGGACTATTGCATCAACCACGCTGGGCGGGCTTCTACGAGGGTACAGTAGCTGCTCACTGCCTGACGTGGCTGAGGCCAGCTGGCCCTGCATGCACTGTGCCCTCTGTTTCTGCGTGCAGGGCTCGCCGAGGGCCTGAAGGGAAGCTCCTGTCCTGGAAGTCAGTGCAGAGCACACCATGGCCACCGCTGGTGCTGGCACACATCCGTCTGGCCACTGCCACCCAGCTGGGCTCTTTTGCCCTCCCCAGCGAGGACGGAATGGATCCCCTGACAGGATTTCTAGTTCTTTCTCTGTTTCAGGCAGAGGGTACACATTAAAATCAAAGGATTATGCTTGTTAAACTGACCCTGGGAGGGGCTGTTGACTGTCACCGCATTCGCAGCCCACCCTTCCGATGAGCTGGGCTGGCTCACGTGAACATGCCTCTCTATCACTCTGCCATGTTCCCTGCATTAGTGTTTGCAGACTGGAAAACATTTTCTGTACTCAGATTGTCTGCGTTCAGATGCTGGCTCTACTGCCTTCTGTGTGCCTCTGGGAAAGTAAATTCATTTTCCTGGGTTTCAGTTTCTTCAGCTGTAAAACTGAGACCATACTCTTATCTGCCTCAGAGGTTCCTCGAAGGCTTAGACAACCAAATGTCTGTAAAGTACTTAACCCAGTGCCCGGTGCATTGTAAGTGCTCAGTAAACACCTATAATATTTATTATAATCATACCTATATTTTGTGGCCCTTCTATTATCTGTCAGTGTTTCCATATTCATTATCTGATTTAAACCACCCAGCAATTCTGGGAGGCAGAAGTTACTGTGTCTGTTTTACATACGCAGAAACCAAGGCTGAGGGGAATTGAGTAATTTGTCCCAAGTCATGCAGCTCAAACACGAGAAGCTTTCCTCTGGACTTTGGTCTCTGTGAATCCCAGAGCATCGGCTCTCCTCCTCACTGTCCTCTGCCTCACAGGGATGACCCAGCGCAGTCAAGCTCCCAGGGTCCTGTCCATTTGGGGGATCCTGCACCTGTGTACCCTCCTAATTCGGAATCCCACGTTTCCGAGAGGTCTTCTTCCCCGGGTTCCTGAGTCAGCCTCGAGCCTACCCAGACCCCCATCGCCCCTGGGTCAGGGATTCCCAAGCATTAGGCCCCATTCCCCTTCCCTCTTCATCCCTGGCCTGACCATCCTGGCTGTGAACCCCTGTTTACCACATCCTCTTGGCCATGTGAGAGGGTTCTTCCTTCTAGAATATGAGGGTGCCCTTCCATGCACGCTGTGGCCTCACGGTAGGAGAGGGAAGCTGGGCCGTGCAGGATTTCAGAGTGCAGGGATCAGGCCTGGGAAGCTCCTGTCCAGAGCACACGGGGATACCTAAAGCGAGGGTCAGCCCAGCGGGGCGTCGGTGTTACTTTCCCCTGGGGGTAGCTCCATGCCTTCAGAGTGAGCCCGGCCAGCTGCTTAGTACAGCCATTTAAAGGTTTCGAAATGTGGATAAACATGACAAAGACTCCAAGACTTCTATGAGTATATGAAAAATTCAGATGTAACCTTTAAATTGGGATTAACTTTTCCCTCTCTTCTGTAGCTCAGGCTTAGTGTGTATGGTCTGGGGTGCTTCTAGATGTTATGAATCTGCACAGGATGACGGGACTCCATGGTCATCTATGCTGGAGACATGCTGGGTTAAGCAGCTTTCTTCACTGGAAGACTTTTCACAGCCCTAATATAGTCTGAACTCAGACTCTCTAGAGAATGTTGCTTGCAGCATTTCCAAACCGGTTCCATCCTGTGGTTCTTCCTTTTTTCCCACAGAGCTCCCACTGAAGCAAGTATTTCAGTGGACTAAGAGGTGGGAGACTGGGGCTTGGTCCTGACGGCCATCAGCAGCCATGTGACCTGAATGAGCCGCTTCTGCTTCGTGGGCTGCAGCCTTTTCAGCCTCGTAATAAAGATGTGGGTCCACCAAATGTTTTCTTCCAAATCGGCCATTCCATCTTTGGGTTACATTAGAATACTTCTTGCATGTATTTGCTGGGAGATGGAGAGGTGGAAGGAGATTAAGGAGAGAAAGGAAAGGGCCCAGTGTGATCATTCCTGGACAAAGGCAGTCTGCTTATTATCTCTTATTGTCTTGTTTCCTTTACTTGAAACTCAGTATACTTGTGAACCCCCATTTTCACCCCCTGCACCCGTGTCATGGCTTTCCCAACCCCTCATTTTCCCTCACACCCCTCCACCTACGACCAGTCATCAAATCCTGATGGCTCAGCCTGTAAGATCCATCCTTCAGTTCACCTCCTCCTGTCCACGTCCCCTGCCATCATCATCTCTCAGGTGCACCCCTGCAACAGGCTCCTAGCTGGTGTCTCAGTTTGTCTTGCTTCCTAAAATCCATTCTCTACTCTGAAGCCAGCTTGGAACTTCTTCATTGGAAACAAAATTTATGTGAGATTTCTCTTTTAGGTGGCACTTTTGCAAGTATACTAATGGCGCTAGGATGGGATACTGGTTGGGACGTGGACATTGTTTGGCCCAGTGGGGCTTATTTATCTCTTCATTTAAAAAAAAAAAAAACTTTTCCAGATATCTCCTGTGTGCACTATTCTCGGTGCTGGGTGCATAATGGCAGACAAGTGTACTTCTACAGTGGTTGCAGTCCAGTGCAGTGGTCCTCAAATGTCAGCATGCACCCACCCACAAGGAGAGCTTGCTAAAACAGAGCCTGGGTCCAACCCTCAGGGTTTCCCAGGTGATGCTGGTGTGGCTTTTCCAGGGGCCACTCTTTGAGAACCAATGATATAATGGAAGAGAAAGAAAAGTGCATGAGTAAGCAAGTGAAATAATTGTCAGTTGTAATTCATGCTATAAAGGAACACTCAGGTGCCAGAGAGGGACTGACTTAAGGTGAGATGGGCAGGAAGTTCTCCCTGAGAAAGTGCTGTTTCGGCCTAGGCCTAAAGGAAGCATGGGGTCTCACTGTGTCTGGAAAAGAATATTCAACAAAAAGGAGCCTGTCCAGAGACTGTGTGGTGGGAAAGATCTTGGCGTATTTAAGAAACACAGAGAAGGCCAGCGAG
Organism: Grampus griseus; assembly: GCF_964374135.1. NCBI lineage: Eukaryota > Metazoa > Chordata > Mammalia > Artiodactyla > Delphinidae > Grampus > Grampus griseus. Next base: position 79,067,151 of record NC_138998.1, read on the forward strand.
ACTGGAGCAGAGAGAGAAAGGTGAAGCTCAGAGAGGTTGGAGGGATAAGATCACGTAGAGCATTTTAGGCGTCAGTGAAGATTTTGTCCTGAATGCAGAGGGAAGCTTCTGAAGGAGTTTTAGGCCAGCTGTGGAATAGAGCGTGAAAGTCGTGAGCAAGACGGTAGGTGGGACACCAGCTACAAGGCTGTTGCTCTGGTCCAGGGGAGAGAAGACAGCAGCTGGGACTGGGATGCAGCGAGGAAATGGAGAGGAGGAGGTGGATGAGAGGCTGTATCTTAGAGGCTGAGCCTCCAGGACTTGGTATAACTGGTGGGGGGGGGGGGCAGAAGGGTGTGGGGAAAGTGTGAAGTTAACGATGGCTCCTGAAATGAATAGGGCCCTGTAATGGGCTTAGTTTTTTTTTTGTTTGTTGTTTTTTGCGGTACGCGGGCCTCTCACTGTCATGGCCTCTCCCGTTGCGGAGCACAGGCTCCGGACGCGCAGGCTCAGCGGCCATGGCTCACGGGCCCAGCTGCTCCGCGGCATGTGGGATCTTCCCGGACCGGGGCACAAACCCGCATCCCCTGCATCGGCAGGCGGACTCTCAACCACTGCGCCACCGGGAAGCCCCGGGCTTATTAGTTTTTTAAAAGTCTGCTCAGGAGGAAGTAGGCATCACGTACGAGTGCCTGCCCTAATGCATGCACCCGATGCCCGAAGAGAGGGGTCCTGGCATGGCTTTCTGCCCACAGACTCACAGCTAAGTCCCCAAGGAGAGCCCCTCCCCACCTCCTCACATCACTCCCTGTCCTGCTAGTCAACTGGTTGCTCACCTTCCTGTCTTCTAATCATTGCCGTAGAGAAGTCCGTGTTACATGTCAGCAGTTATTGGTCTGGCAGGTGGAAGAGAAGGCATGCAGATCAACAGGGGAGCCTGAGAAGCCTGCACATTACCAGATGCTGTCCCTAGAGATGCAGGTCTGGTTGGGGCTGAGTGCTGCGTGATGCTGATGCCAGTGAGAAAACCGCTGCTTTACATCCCGCTCCGCACAGGGTGGTCCCTCGAACCACAGCATCAGCGTCACCGCCGAGCTTGCTAGAAATGCAGAGTCCCAAGCCCCCTCCAGACCTTGTGAATTATAATCTGCATTTTAATAAGACCTCCTGTGGTTCAGTTGTACAGTCAAGGTCAGGAAGCCCTGCTCCAGCTGGTGCAGCCAAACTGACCTTCCACGGTCTCTCATAATGACTTTTGGAGAAGTCAAGAGCCTGCCTCAGGTTTCTGGAGACTCTGGCTCTTCCTGTTTTATGACTCTGTTCAGTTTTATTTGCATAAACCAGCCCAGACGTTGCCTCTCCTTTCTGCTGTGTCCCAGCAGGACTGGACACATCCTGGCCCAAGGTGACTGGCTGGGGCTGGGCCCCTCCTTGGCCCGGGTTCTCTTTCTCTGGGTGGTGAGTGTGTTCCTGCATGTCCCCGCTTCTCCTTGCCCCTGAGGAGACCCCTCCGCCAGCCGCAGTTTTATTGCTTTTAAAATCTATTTTATATTCCATTATGTGATTTCACTGTCCTCCCTCTCATTCAGCTGGAGTGCATGTTCCATTCTAATCTAGGTTCAGAACATTTCATCAGATGGTCTCTGATTAAAATACAATAAAATTGAAAGCAGGGGAAAGTCCAGAATAAAGGAGATGCCATACAACACACGAGGTCTGAATGAAATTCTGTTTCAAGACTTCTGAACACATTTTGGGAACCACCTCTGAGGTCTGTATTATAAAGGAAACAAAATGACAATAGAAACTCCCTCCTCCTGCCTCCTGCCACACAACCTGTTTCGTGTCTTTAACGTGAGAAACCACAGATTGTATCTGAAGACCTCAAGGGTTTAGTACATTTATTAGGTTCTTATTATATGCTAGGTGTGGGTAACAGATAATCTATCTATCTATCGTCTATCTACCTATCTTTCTATCTGCTTATCCATCTATTGCCTGTATATCTATCGTCTGTCTATCTACCTATCTGTCTACCTGTCATCTATCTACTTACCTATCCGTCTATTTATGTATCTGTCTATCATCTATCTACCTATCTTTCTATCTGCCTATCTATTGCCTGTCTATCTATGTATCTACCTATCTATCTATCATCTATCTGTATGTCTGTCTGTCTGTCTATCTATCATCTATGTGTTTTGTATCACAACTGCAGCTTCCAAGCCCTTGGAGCCGATCTTCCCGGGCCACACACTGCCTGCACCCTGACCACCTTCCTCCTCTGCTCATTTGTTCACGGCTGTCCCTCTGCATGACTCTTGGCCTCCTTGGATGGTGCTTTCCCTGCCCAGCACCATCTCTCTCCTCCCACAGGCAGCTCTTCCATTCAGGGCAAAAACTGACATGAGGGAGTCAGAACAGCTTTATTCTGTTTATCCCCGACAAAGTGCCTATTATGGAAAATGGGTTGTCAACCCGTTTCTAATATATGTTTTCTTGTCACGTTTCTCATATATGTAATTAGATGCATCCAATGTATATTTACTCTCTGCCCCTTCCTAATGATGATCCCTCCCATTCAGCGAAGGAAAATGTTTCCTCCACATAATTCCCCGTACTTTAAAACAGCAAACAAAGCTACAGCCAGAAACACTGTCATGCACACGGTGACACCTTCACTCAGAATCTCCATTATCATTCTTAGCATAAAGAATTTTTTGCTTTGTGCAGCATTTTTTCTCTAGAAACTTAAGGAATTGTCTTAATTGCCTGGGACAAAGCCTGGGTGATGCAGTCGGAGAGACAGAGTGCAATTAATTTTGTCATTGATTTGGGGATGGTCCATCTTCCAGGGTAAAGTAGGCTCATTTATCCCTCCATTTTGCCACAATGTACACTGTACAGTAAGAGATGGGGTGGGGAGGGACGGGGTGGGTGTGGGGAGGAGGCGACCTATGGGCACGAATACGATCCCACTGTTCATGTGCAATTATGTTCTGTTTAGGCTCCCAGAGTGGGAGTGGGAGAAGGGAGCTGAGCTAAAACTCAAGTTGCTTGTTTCTTGTTGTTTGTTAAACTGGAGGAGGAGAAGAACGGCAGGGAGGTTCTGTATTATCTGTTATTCAGTTTTAAATGTTTCAATTATGCTTCTCCATTGGTATGGAAAATTGAGAGTTGGCTATAAAATGCTTGTAAAAATAACCGTACTTGAAGCTGTTTAATTACTTTAATGAAATGAAGACAAATATTTGTAAGTGAAGAGCATGCTCATAGATAATGCAAGTCGAGAACATGTATTATTCAGCAAATGACTTAATTAGTTTTTGATTAGTAGAAATTGCAATAATTTTTTAGCATATCTTTTATTGGAATGGTTTTTAATAATAAAATAGCATGTGGGCATCCTTTGTAGAAAGCCGTTTACTGTAAAGCAGGATAACAGATTTGTTTCCACTAGAAAAATTTCAATTCTATTGTAAGCTAATTATAGCTCCACTTGTGTTAGCAGTGCTCTGAGGTAGTGCTTCTTGTGTGTCGTCTGTACACATCTGGATACATGAAACGACTTGAAGATGATTTAGTTTCTAGGTTCTTTCACCCTTTGAAAACCTATAGGTTTTCATCCATCCATCCATCCATCCTTCCATTCATCCTTCCATTTATCATTCATTCATCCATATATTTAATATTTTATGGCATGTCAGGGGATGGTACTGGGTATTAGAAATTTAAAGGTTTCTAAGACCTAGGACCTTTGAAAAGTTCAGAGTCCAAGAGGGGAGACCGACACGTAAAATGAATAATTAGAATTAATTTGGTGAATGGCATCCTACAACCAATATCCAGTGGTTTTAAACCAAGATGAGGGAATAACCAGTGCTTACTGTGGGCTTCAGAGAATGTCACCTAGAAGGACTGACTTTCAAGTTCTTGGAAGGACCTCCAAGCAGTAGGAAGTTTAAGAAGAGAAGCAAGAAGGTGTGGAAATGCCTTGATGTGTTGAGGAAACAGGGATAGAAGGGAGTAGCTGGAATGGAGTCTTTCCAGGGCCTTGAGTGCCATGCTATGAAATGTACTTTAAATAAATATTTTCTCTAATTATTAAAGTAATACATGCTCATTATGGAAAATTTGGAAAAAACAAAGAAGTGTTATAAAGAGTAAAATAAAAATCACGTGTAATCTTACACATTGTTCATGCTTTGGTACTTTATCTTTGCATACAAACTCACTTAAAAAAATAAGGATGAGATTCTGTTGTATAAACAGCTTTATATCCTGTTTCTTTCACTTAGTGCATTGTAAGTGTTTTCCCATGTCATTCAAAATTCCTTGTAAATGTAATTTTTAATGGCTGTGTAACAGTCCACAGTATGCATGTCTGTATGGCCTATAATTTATTTAAGCAGTCCTCTCTTGTTGGGCATTTTTATTGATTCCATTTATTACTATAATAAATAATGCTATAATAAACATATTTGCACATAAATTTGCCTGAACTTCTGATTATTTCCTTAGGGTAGTTATCTAGAATTGAAATTACTAGGTCAAAAGCTATAAAAATTTTAAGACTTTTTATGCATATTGTCTTAGTGTTTTCACAGTGGAAGAGGATTAACAGTATAAAAGGTGTGCGTCTTACTGGACAGTAGGGAGTTTTTATAATGTTCTTAATCTTTGCCAGCTTGATAGAAAATAGTATGCTGAGGTAATTTATATTTCCTTAATTATAGTTATTTTTACTTAACATATATTTTAAGCAGCTACTAATGATAGGCTCTATGTTTTCAGAAGCCATTTGTATTTTTTCCTTAGCATCGTCTGATCCTTTGCATGTTTTTCTATAGTGTTTTAATATTTTCATTATTGATTTGTTGTTTTATTGATAGGTAAAATGTAATGAAATCTATCAAAAGTATCCTTTGAGATTTCTTCCATTCCTTAATGTTTTTCATGTCGTTTGACCTGGCATTCTTTGGAATTCTGAGGCAAACCTACTGCCATGTGCCAGCTTATGCAGTGAAAATGCAGCTTTCATCTGTAAGCAGTGGGGTCTGGGTTGTTCCCATGAGATACACACACACACACACACACACACACACACACACACACACACACACGTGAATTATAACAATGGAAAAAGAAAAAGATGAACACTTAAGATGTCCATTAGCTTTATATTGTATTATGTCACCAAAATGTTTGAATGTTTGCTACTTTATAACATCTTTTCAGAGAATGGGAAGCCCATCTCTTGGAGCCCAATGAAAAAAGGAAAGTTGTGGCTGGATTTCATTACTGTCAATCATGTTTGGATTATAATAGCGGAGGCTGTGATTTCTCAAGGGAGAGATAGAAGGATCAGGTCATGTCCTGGGAACTTGACTATGGTTGCATCTAAGCCAGTGAATGTGGGTGTGTGTGTGTGTGTGTGTGTGTGTGTGTGTGTGTGTGTGTGTCTAGTTTGGCTCAGGCCTTTGAAAGCAGTTCAAGGAGAAGTGATATCTGATGATTTCTTAATGTTATCTTGAATAGAAAATAAAGGGACTTTGTTGAAAAAAATGTCTGATTGATATCTTGGCCTTTCACTCACTGCCTTAAAAAAGAACCGATTAATTAATTTGGGACCAACCAAGGAGAAAAGAATACTGATCTTTGCCCAAAAATTCTTCTAAATCCTCTAATTCTTATAATCTATGTCAAATAACCTCATCATCAAATTAGAAGGCAAACAACAAACAAGGAAAACTATTTGAAATAACTATATAATATCTTGAAGAGAGGTTTCCTTATTCTTCTTCTAAGGTATTTAAAAAAGGTATTCTTGTCTGTTTATTTTCCCAAATGGAATTTAGAATACCTTTGTCAAGTTCTACACCTCTCCCTTGAAAAAATATCCAGTAGGGAACAATCTGAAATGCAAAGATTAATGTGCATATATTTTTCATAGTATGTTTATTGATAGATTTGATGAACTGACATTTGAGATCAATAAGATTAATGCTGAACGAACATATGACCCTCCAAATGTCTCATAACATCACACAAAAATAGGAATTGAGTGAGCCCCCTCCCAGTTGGGACAGGTGAGCACCCCATCCTGACACAGGCCCACTAAAAGCGGCATCCAAAAAAGTTGACAGATGTATGCCATCCCACCATGAACAGGGCCACATGTAGGACTGTTCACTATTCCTTGGCTCAGTCCAAACAGAGGGATAGAAATAATTTCTCTGATGTTCTGTAGACAAGAAAGAACAAGCAGATTTGGGACAACTTGGGGACAGGGTGAAGTGGTCCGGTTAAGATGATGTAATTATTTCAACAGCAGTGTGATGAGGCCAGCTTGGGAGGAATGTACTTCTATGTCAGTATGTTGGTCGTAAAGGACTTCAGTAATGGGCCAGCACCTGGGCATGGCATGGGGCTGCCTATTTCAGAGAGCATCTGTTGCTATGATTCTGTTTATTTTCAAACGTGTGGAAGGCACATCTTTGCTGAGAAGTCACCTCTTTAGAAGTCATTTCAAAGTGAATGAAACATTTCCTCGACTGACTTTTGATTTTCATACTCTGGCCTTTGCAGCCTGCCCATCTGTACAGTGCTCTCAGTGTCTGTGCTGGCTTACTGACCCCTGGACTCGTCTCTGGAAGCTTCACAAACGACTTCACACTTAACACAAATGAACCTCAGTTTCTTCACCTGTAAAATGGGATCAGTATATATTGTATGCCTAACTCACAGTGTTGTTTTGATAACAAAATAAAAATTATGTATGTGAATGTGTTATGCAAATGTGAGGTATTATCATATCTCAACCTGTTTTAGCATTCATCAATAAAGACGCTCATGATGCGCCCTGAAGATACCCAGACTAAGCTCATTTTGCATTTTGCCCTCTCTGGGGTAAAACAGGCTTTTCCCAAAGCAGCATATTTGGTCAAAATAGCTATTATCACTTAGTGAATGAAATTCTGGAACCTTGTGATTTGTAAACAACATCGTTTTATCCTCAGGAGCAAAGGCATGTTTTATTAGTATACAGCAGGTAGAACCTTGTAACTTCTTTCCCTTCACCACAAGGTGGTGCTAGTGTATCCAATAAAATAGTTGGCCCTGCGACTGAATCAAAAACCCTCTTTATTTCAGCCCTAATTTATGATCAGGATTTACAACCCAGTGCCATAACTTTACCTTACCTAAGCCATCAGTTCTCTATTTATCTTTTAAAATTCTCTTCCTGTGAAATTACTCCTCTGTTTTTTTGGAGGGTTAAGTTTGCTTTTGGGACAAATCCATGTCTACATTTTGAATTATTGACTCATAATTTCCACAGGGGCCAGTGCTCCCCTTTCTTCAGTGGGATACTGCAAGACCCAGTCTTGGGCTTATTTGCAGAATGTCACCATTCAGTTGTGGTATTGAAATGTTTTATGATGGATGGTCTAATAGGAGGAGGGTGGTCTAATAGGAGGAGGATGTGAAGGCATTTTCTCTATTGCTGAGCTATTGCTCTGTAGAAGGAGCTTTGCACCCCATTTTGTGAGATCTCTGTAACCTGTGGGCAAGTTCCTTGACCTTTATGAGCTTCATTTTACCATCTCTAAAATGGTAATAAAGGTGACAGCAATCTCTTTGGACTGTTACAAAGATTAGAGATAGATTATAACATAGTTTTTTCTCATCTGTAAAATGGGATGATAATAATAGTTATCTCTTAGCGTTGTAGACTAAGTAAATGAGAGAACACATGTAAAACTCATATAAGCACAGTATTTGGGATTTAGAGAGTGCTCATTGAACATTAGTGATTATTGTCATTATCATCAAGGATGCCATAGAGTCTGTGCAAGGGGCTGGGGGTCAGGCTGAAGGGTCCTGCTCTTAGATTCCTTGGCTCTGTGTGATTGTACATAACTGTTTCCCTGGCCATTCATGGAGCTGGTCATAGCTGCCTTTGAAGTGGTAGGAGGTTTTGTCTCCTTTCTTTTCTTTTTCTATTCCTTTTATCCCCTTTTTACTTAAGGGGAGAATAAATTATTTCCATTTAAATTGCCCACCCATAGCCCCTTTGGGGTATGAATTTGTGTTTCTGTAAAAAGACCTGAGTAAGAAGACAGGAGCCCTAGCTTTCGCCCAGAAATGATGTCAACGTGCCCTCTGAGATTAGAGGGAGCAGACTTGGAAACCAGGCGACTCCAGATCTAGAGACTTGGAAATATAATTGCTTATAAATTTAATGACTGACCTTCTCTGATTTGGTGATTCTTTAAAATGGGAATGGTAATATTTTTTCTTCTTATCAGACAGGGTTGTTATGAAGATAAAAATGAGCATGTGAGATGTGAATGATAATATTGGGGTTCCAGATGTCTGTATTAAAAATAGAGGTATTAGGTATCTGATGGTGCACGTGCGTGTTGGGTGAAAGAGGTCATGCTTTTGGAATGCTGATTGGACAATGTGTGATTGACCTAGCAGATTTCAACTATAAAATCAGGAAGTGAGGGTATTACATATTTTCTTTTTCTTTCTCACTCCCACACCCTACTTCCAGTTTAAATATTTTAAATAGGACAATTATTTGTCCCAACAGAGTTGAAAATGGAATAAACACTAAAATAAGGGTCACTCCCAACTGTGTTTGGGATATCTAGTAATTTTGCCTTTGCGGGAATGTGAACTCTATTTTCTAGTGCAGGGATCAGCCCCTGGCCTCTCCTTAAGAACCCTAGTGGCACGAGGCCTGCCTAGACATCAGTAGACATAGGGCATCGATAGGGAGGAAGGCAAAGAGCAGATTACAGAAAAGGGAAAGAAGTGGGAAAGAGAGAAGAGGAAGGTGGAGAAGGATAAAGGAGTCGTACATTGCTGGGAGTGAAGACAGTTGAGATGTGGGGTAGAGGAAGAGAGGAAAGACTGGAAGCTTGGGTGTTAGGAAAATCAGGGCTGGCTGACCCTGTGACCCTAAAGGATTAATTTAACTACTCTGATTCTCAGCTTCCTTAATTCGAAAGTGGGGTTAATAATATCTATCTTTGCATGATTGTAGTTAGTTTAGCAGGACAAAATGTCCAGTATTTGTGTGTGTGTGTGTGTTCTTGCCTAGAGTTGAAGCTGCCTGCCTGCCACACCCTTCTAGACAGTACCCTTCAGAGCCTTCCCTGTTGAAGCCTAGGCAAATTGTTCTATGTTCTTTCCTATGCAAAGACTCCCCTTGAGCATCCATCACTGTCAAAAATGTGCAACAGAATGGCTCCAAGGAAGATATTCTCAGACCCCTCTTTCAAGCCAACTTTGAACGCACAATCAACACTACTTGGGGTAGTTTTTCAAACAGACACTAATATATCTAATCACACTGCCCGTTAGTCCCCATTTCACCATCCTAATCACAGGGATATATTGGGGGGGATGCTAAATATTTTGCTGAAATCAAGGTATATTTGCCATACCCCTCAAATTATTCGGCTTGGTAAGGACTTCTAACAAATAATGTCTTGTGAATATTTCAAAAGGTTTTGTTAAAGTGTGTTCTAAATGTCCTCAGAATTGCTAACTAATGGGTTGGACTGTAGTTGGTACAGGAACTATTCTTTTTACCTCCTTTTAAAAACTCAAGAATTCTTCCATCTTCAGTCATCTAATCATTATCTATTCTTCATGATTTCTTCATGCTAACATAGATTAACTCTGAGATATAGGTGCAGATTCCTTTAGCACCTGAGATGTAATTAGTCTGAATCCTGCTACATGTGTTTTTTTTTTTTTTCTTTTAAAAATAAAATAATGCTTTGTCTTAGTCAGTTTGGGCTGTTATAACAAAATACCAGAGACTGAGTGGTTTAAGTAACAGAAATTTATTTCTCACAGTTCTGGATGCTGGGAGGTTCATGGTCAAGGCACTGGCAGATTCGGTGTCCAGTGAGGGCCTCACCCTCATGAACTGATCTCCTCCCAAACACCCTGCCACACTAGGGGGTTAGGAGTTCAGTGTATGAATTTGTGGGGGGGACAGATTTTCAGTGTATAGCGTGATTCTTTATTAGTAGAGGAATAACAACGGCTAAATTTGTCGTCTTGGAAATTTGAAAGTACCTCCACATGCATTATCTCAAGTGATCAGTAACTGTTATCTCCATTTTAAAGACCAGGAAACTGACACTCAGGAGGTTAAGTAACTTGTTCATGATCCCACTACCATCTGTTGGCAGAGCTGGGTTCTACAAAGTGTGGGACTTCTGACTCGATGTTTGAATGTCTTGTTATATATGTATTTTATTGTATGTTAACAGTATTACTTTTGGAAGAAAGTAAGCTACAAATAGGCAAGAATAGACACAGATTATATGTATACATAGTGCTGTCCAATAGAATATTCTGTGATGGTGGGAATATTCTACCTCTGCACTTACCCAGTTATAGTAACCACTAGCCATATGTGGCCATGGAGCACTTGAAATGTGGCCAGTGTGAATGGAAAATGAATTTTAAATTTTATTTAATTTTGATTGAAATAGCCACATACTACAGAGCCCCATGCCCAGGAGTAAGTGGGACAGCATCCCTCAGCCTGAAGCCCTTTCCCAGAGCTAAGAGAGTTGATAAGTCCACCCTCTGGTTGGGCTCTAAAGGGGCGAATCCTGGATGCACTGAACATTCATACCAAGGAGGTAGTTTTAAGCCCCAGTGGTTGCTTGGAAGCCTTGCAGGGGCAGCCACATGGACATGGGGGCTTAAGAGCATGGGGAATTAAACTCCATTTCTGCACATCTGAGTCATAGTGTATAAATTTTAATTCACTGCATAAGCAAGCCTCAGGCCCTTTGGGGCTTTTGCCCTGCTGAATTTTTCTTATAGGATCATGCCATCCTGCATGTGAATCTTTGGTTATGTGCTCTGCTTTCTAATTCTGCACATTTCAAAGTATGGATCTCCACTTAGGTAATTGGTTTTGTTGGCCCTGCTTAGAAAGAACATGGAGCTCCCTGACCGCCTCCTTCGGAGTCCCACAACCAGGGACCCTAATAAGTAGCAGATCTAGCGTTTACAGCATGGACTCTGGTGCCAGGCTGTCCAGGTTCAGATCCCTGCTGTGCCACTTATTAGCTGCATGACCCTAGACAAACATTTAAGTGCTATGGGACTCAGTTTCCTCATCTGTAAAATGGAACAATAACGGTCGTGCCTACGTCATAAGGCTGGGGAGAGGATTAGATGAGTGACTGGATTTAACAGTGCCCAGCACAGTGAGCACCATATTAGTATTTGATGTTGATACTGTTGTAGGCGCAGCCCCACTCTGGTCTCAAACGCCAACTAAGACCATGGGAGGTTTTAGGTGACAGAGGTTTAAGGAACACTAGGCTTGCTTTCTGCAGCTGTGCAATGAGAGTTTTCCTGTTAATCCTGCTTACCTAGTTCCTGGAGTCCTATCTGTGACCCCCAGACCCCATGAGTCAGTCTCTTGCTGCTGCTAGACTTTCCTAGGACTGAGTCCTGTTTGCTTGCTGGTGGCCCGTGCCAAACTTTTACTACTTATTATGCTCAAACCACTTGCCTACACTTCCGTTGTCAAATTCTGGGAGCTTGAGGGACCCCCTGTTCCACTCTGGTGGGTTTGTGCATTTCCCAGTTCTAACCCCTTGGTTGTCTGGCCCGTCTTCCTCTCATCATGTCTCCTTTTTATTTCTCATCAGGCATTGTTTTGAAGGTCAAATTAGACTTTTGATATATTTTCTTTTGTAATTTCCTCTCTCTCATGAATTCGGTATTTCTTTCGGCAGTAGGATCAAAACCTATCTTTAAGTTTTGTAATCTGTTGCTATAAATTCAATCATTAACTTCTTTTAAAAAATCCAGGCCCAGTACAGATTAATTAGTTAATTAATTAATTCAACAAACTTTATTTAGTGTCCACTCTGCAAGAGGCACTATGCTAGGTGCTGGAGATACAGGGTTTTGCATAATTCTAGGCCTATAGGTGGATCTCCAAAAATGGTGGCTCAGTTTCACTCTGTAGGATTAAGCCCAGAGTCACACTTTTGTGGATGGCTACTGTACCTTTAGAGAGACATACCTCAGTGCCCATAGGTGGGAAGGAAAAGGGCAGCTCAAATACAAAGAGCTGGAAGACAATGAAGTTATCACCAGGTCTTCTGTCTCTTAGTTGGTGGGCATCCTGCTCTGCGGCTCCATCTACCTGTCCATTGCAAAAGGTGGCACGGGGTGAAGAAGAGAGGAGTCTCTAATCCTATCTACAGCAGTCCACCAATGTGCTGCAAAATGGAAATGGAAAGATGTATCAGAACTCCTCAAATCTGAAGATGTGTTTAGGACTGTAAATTTGAATTCACATATCTAATCTTGTTTCAGATCTAAGACTCTGCTTGTCCCTGGTCTAATCCTGTCCCTGGTCTAATTCCTTATTCAAGAGGAATTTACACAGCAAAACACTGAGACAAACACCCACAAACATGCCTTTTTGGTTAATTTGCTTTTTCAAATACAAGCAGTTTAACCTGGGTGCTATTTACCAGGTACTGTCCTAAAGGAAAGAGATGTAAATACTTATGTCAGATTTATTGGCTCAGGAAGTTCAGGCCCTACTGGAGGAACCCAGGAGGGCTTCCCTGGCAGAGGCTGAGGCCTCGGTGTTGGAGGCAGTGGCGGGTGCAGGCCCATGTAAACAGTTCTCAGTATTATGCTACTAAGACGTGGCTGGGGCTTGGAACAGAGCGGGAAACAGAGAGAGGGAATAAGAGTGAGAAACCCCTGCTTGCTAATATGTATATTTTACATGGCACCTTTGAAGATGAAGCTGCTACTTACACCACTTTACTCCAATTCAGTGAGTTTTACAAGACCACAGGGGGATACGTTCCAGTTTGAGCAAGCTGAAAATGTCTTAGAGCTGACAGAATAATGAGTGTTTTTTCTTTGTTTAATATTTTTGACCCAGATCGGAGAACTGTGGTTTCTATCATTTCTGCCCAATATACCTGTCGTTGTTTTCCGCCTTTGTTTCTTTCACTTCCTGAAGGAATTTCTAATTTCTTGTGTGTATAATAAGAAAGTCAAATATAGGCAATCATTTCCAATTATTTTTAAGAATTTTCCAAAATTATGTAATGAATAGTTGATTCTCTTGGTTAGTTACTTTTAAAACTGATGGTTTTGACAGATTGTTTTTTCCCTTCCCTTTTTATTTTGTGCTAGTTGGTGTATTTCTAGCCCTGATTTGAAGATTAAACCGTGACTGGAGTTTGGCTTTCCACTCCTGGACGATCAGAAAGGGACAGGGGGAAGATTTTTCGGGACAAAGGTGTGTCTAGAGAAGCCCAGCTGGGATTAGGTTTGCAATCATGAATGAATATTTAGAAGAAAGATTTTGTCTTGGCCCTGAGATTGCCTCTTTCTCAGGGAGAGCTTTATTAGCATCTTTGTTTTTATTATTATCCCTCCTCCCTCTCTCTCTCCCCCTCCCCCCCTTCTTCTCCTCTTCTTTTATGGTACGATTTACTAATTTCCTAATACGTGCTAAGAAACTGAGGTTTGGAGAAGTTCAGGAATTTGCTTAGGGTCACTCAGCTGCTGTGTAAACCCAGCTCTGTTTCCAAAGTTTGTTCTCATTTCGCTACATACTTTCTCCATCTCTAAACCTAGGGACTCTGTTAGAAATTCCCTAAAGGCCTAGTATTTTTGCCCCTGAGGTAGTAGGGATTGTGTTTATAAATAAAAGTGCTCTCTCACCCACCTTTATAATTTGCATACAAGCTCACATACCTCACTTCATTTTATTACAGGGTGGGGGTAATGATTCCATCTTATAGATACGGACACAGAGCTAAAATCAATTTTCTAGAATATCTGTTGTACTTTCTACTTCCCTGGGAGCAGACTTTATACCTTGTACCCGTCCAGAGCATCAAACCAGAAGTGAAACAAGAGGGTCTGTGCCCTAGGCCAGGCTCTGAGGACATCCTCTGGCACTCCCTGCAAGGCCTTGCTCGGCCCTCTCTGCTGGTTGGTGGTGTGATCTGCCTTCAGTTCTTCCCTACGAGCCAAAGACCTGTTGCAAGTCGGCTCGCTGCTTCCTGTGTGTGCATCCATTTCCCACCCTCAGCAAGTGTCAAGTCTTCACTCCCATCCCATTAGATTTCATTCTGCTTCATTTATCAATAATTTGCTGGTGGCAACGGCAGCTCTCAGCCCTGCTGGTTTCTGTGGCATTCAAGGTAGTGGAGAGGTGGATTGGGAGGAAAATTGAGCTAAACTAGGAGTCTGGGATTCTGGTCTCACTGGCTGTGTGGCCCTGAGAAGGCCATCTTGCCTCTTCCTCATTGTTGGAGCAGAGTATGGACTGGGTGGTCGGTTCTAATATGCCATGGCTCCTAGTGCAGTATTCGTGGAATGTGAGCCGATTATCTCTGTAACTTTTTGGGAAAGGGATATGCTTATCTTGTTGCTGAGAATGGTTAGTCCTAAGGATAGTTAGGAGTTTTATATTTTAATCTTTTCTGACAAAAAGAGAGAAACTGCATTTCTCCAAAATATTGACAAACCCAAGGGGTGCTGCATTTATCTGTGCTGCCATCTGCGCTGGATGGAACACAGCAGAAGTGAGAAGCCCCCAAACGTAGTGCAGTGTGCCAGTGCCTCAAGCCAGAGTTACATGAAATACACCCCAAAGTGCCAATTCTCCAAGCTCAAACTTGGTTAGAAAGCAGGAAAGCCTGGGAGACCGGGCCAGCTCTATGGAGAATTTTATTGCCCTTTTTTGGTAAAAGCTCTGAGAAGCAGAGTTCTATTTTTCACCTAGAGGACAGAGGAAAGGCTGAACAATAAACGCTTTGGGTGTTATAAATATGGCACCAGAATTCTCTGCGAAATGCTGACAGTTTCTCCTTGAAGTTGCAGTCTTGATTTGGGTTTTTGATTCCTTCTCTCCTCTCTCATTCTTCGGGGAGAGGGTGAGGGCGCCCTTTTTTCTCAGGCTTTTGCCTTATAAGTTTTTACAAGTTTCTGCCTTGAATCTCAATTTCAGCAACTTATCTCCTTTTTGCTTCCTGCCCTGTTCCCTTGTTTCTCTACCACGAAGTCCTGACTTGCTCCTGCCGTAGGCCTCCTGGAGACACAAGTCCTCACCTGGAAGGCCAGTCCCAGCCTCCATTCTCATTAAGAAAAGTTAAAGGTTTAGCTCTATTATTATTTCAGAGGTATTCTGCATGTCTCCTACAGTGGGATCTCATGTATCAATCATGTCCCATGGGGAAAAACTTCTTTCTCTTTATTGAATATTGGTGTCTGATGGAATGCAAAGAATAAAGAGTGTTTGAAGGAGGAGAGATACTAATAATAATGGTTTTGAATAATTACATAGAAGAGAACTCAAGGGACAATTCCTGCCTTTGTTTGTTTATATTACGTCTTTTTGCAAAATAACTCCAGGCAGTTTTCAATAAGGCTCATATATACCATGTCTGTGGCTTTCCAGCTTTCCTAGTGAAGTGCATCTAATGGCAGAAGACAGTAAATAGGTACCATTCTTGGGAGACCTGGGGGAAGAACCCAGAATGATCCAAATTTGCCTTTCAATTTCAATTCATAATATATCTGTGTTTGTCCTAGTATTAAGATGTTTTTAATGACCTAACTTTGATTAAATCGGGGTCTCCAGACATATGAGTCACCATTGTCCCTGGCTTCCTGGATCCCATGACAGATCACTGCATAGCCCGGGGATACATGCGCTTCAGTGCCAGAGCCTGGCAATAGGACTTTCCCATAGGTATAAAAGAATAGGAGTCAGGTACTATAAAAGGGAGAGAGAAAATTCCAAAGGGCAAAAAGTAGGCTCTGAGTTCCCTAGCAGCAAGGAAAAAACAGGAGATCTCAAACATACATTTAAATAAATCAAGCCTAAGACCTTTGTTGGAAAATTCATTTTTTTCTTTTGTTGAAATATGATCAAAGAAAAACATTGTTGAGTCTATCAGTATAGATTACTTGCTATTCTTTGTAATTGATGGCTCTGAACACCTATTGTCTACTTATATAATTTTTGCCTCAGGTAACAGAACTTGTCTGTTGACATTTATTTCCCGAGTATGTTCTAGAGGTTTACAAACTTTCTTGCGCATTCAGATCACCTGGGGAGTTTTAAAACAATCCAGACGCCTAGGCTTCACTTGATGCCAGTAACTGGAGCTGGTGGAGGAGGTAGGAGCTAGGCATCAGCATTTTATTTTTTAAAGGTTCCTAGGAGATTCCAGCACGTGGCCAAATTTGAGATCAGTGGTTCTCGAACTTGAATGTATATCAGAATCACCTGGAGGGCTTGTTAAAACACAGATTCTGGGTTCCAACCCCAGATTTTCCTAGTAACTTGACTTCAAGTGGAGCTTGAGTATTTGCATTTGTAACAAAAAAGTTCCCAGGTGATGCTGATGCTACTGGTCTGGGGAGCAGACTTTGAGAACCATTGTTCCAGACTTTCAGGTGTGTTAATATTACCAGAATGGGTGGGATGGAAATCTTCAAAATCTAAAGATGAATTTGGGTTAGCTTAGTAACACCAGGTGATGTAGCAGGGCTTGGAAAGTACTCGTACAGTCATGCTCTTCTGCTATAATGGGCATATTTGAATTTGATTCACGACGTGTTTTGTTGCAGTTGGATTTAGCCCAGGTTTTGGAGACCCACCCACAGTCTATTTCCTATGGGTTAACACTGCTTCCTAAAAACGCAAGTTAAGAAAAATGTCCGTCCACTGCTGTTGTTTAACGCTGGTGTCCTGTGAGGCCTTATGGTGTACTGTGAATGTTGTGTCATTACTCCCAGGGTTTGGCGGTTGCAGTGATGCTGTGATATTGTGGAAACCTTTAGAGGTGTGATAACTTTCCTTTCTCTAGGAGGGCTGCAGCTTTTTCTTTACTGGACTGAACAGTGCCTAGCCTGGCCAGCTCTTGCTTTAGCTTAGTGCATAGTTTCTTTTTCTTCTATTATAAATATCATCTGCATGACACTCTTAGCTTTCCTCGTCCCATTAAAAGGTCATTAGGTTTCCCATTAGAAGCAGTTGTTGATGGTTTCCTGCAGAGGCCTCAGCGTGGGCCTCCCTGCCATGAATTTGAGCTGGGGGAGAACGAGAGAAAGGAGGGAAGTGTGGAGACTCCACTAATATCTGCCTCCCAACTTCACACCACAAAAGCTAGGCTGGAACCAGAGTCTCTCTTCTTCAGCAAAGTTGGCTGCAGGTAAAATACAATTTGCATCTTTGTTCCCCAGGCCCCCAAACAGTAACTTTCATTTAATCTCTTTGCTTTTTCTTTTAACATCTTTATTTTTAAAATAAATTTATTTATTTTTGGCTGTGTTGGGTCTCTGTTGTGGTGTGCAGGCTTCTCATTGTGGTGGCTTCTCTTGTTGCAGAGCACGGGCTCTAGGCGTGTGGGCTTCAGTAGTTGAGGCGCAGGCTCAGTAGTTGTGGCTCCTGGGCTCTAGAGCTCAGGCTCAGTAGTTGTGGTGCACGGGCTTAGTTGCTCCGCAGCATGTGGGATCTTCCCGGACCAGGGCTTGAACCTGTGTCCCCTGCATTGGCAGGTAGATTCTTAACCACTGCGCCACCAGGGAAGCCCTACATCTTTTAAATATAAAAACAAATAAAACATCCAGTTAACTTCGTCAATTTTACATCCCCCACCTTCTGCCAGTTGCCAGTTCTTGTTTTCTTGAGAAAACAGTTCTCATTTTCAGTTTGCTGTCTGGGTTCCCTGCAGTTCTAGATCTGATTAACTAAACTGCCTCAGGTGTGGATTCCTAGGTGACCTACTGGTGAGGTTGAGTTCCAAAGACAATGGTACATGCATTTCTTTTACTCAATTTTGCCTTTCTTATAAAAACAACCACCTTTTGTACTAAGTTCCCCACCATCTGTATTTATTAAACACTATATCTATGAAGAATATATATAAGCAGGATAAAATTTAAAAGAAACACAAAACATGGGTATTTTAGAAATCTTCCTTATTAAGTGCTTATCGTACTTAATATCAATCCTTTAAAAAAATCTATAACTTTAAAGAAAGGATGCTGTCACTTTAGAATTTCTGACATCAGAAATCCCTGTAAATTCAGGCACTTCCTCGGGCTGTAGGTGTTTTCAGCTCTTCTTTAAAAAAGACAATTATCAAGGCTTAACCTGTCTCCTCAATTAACCAAGGAAGTCATCTTCCAGAAGTTTCTAACTTTCTTCTCCTCAGATACCCACCTTTCCTTTCTCACAGTTTGGAGGAAAAGAAAAAAGTTCCTAATTGTATACATCAGCTCCATTTACCTGTTCCACTTCACCATGATTGTGCTTTTCTGATTAGGAGAAAATTTGCTTTCTCTGACTGTTTCTCAGATTTAGCTCTCTGCCCTTTCCAGGGGAAGAGAGTCCTAATTTACACCACATGCATGCGTTTAGTCATTACCACTAAATGTTACAGCTTCTTGTTAAGAGTTTCCTGGAGCTGTTCTGTCTGGCTTTTGGCACAGCTTGGCTTCCTTTAAGGGACTTCACTGACGTTTGAGCGTATGTCAAAGTCCATCACACAATAAAATTATTCAGTTAGGAATGGGAGTGATTTTTTCCCGTGATGGGGGTGGTTCTCTTGCTTCTGAGCCACGTCCGTCCCACTGAATGGAGATCAGGAGGAACAGCACACGGAATGTCTGGGCATTGACAGGGATGTGACCACTGGACGGAGCAGGGCATGGCCACTGTTCCGTGTGCTTTGCATTGGCAAGCTGTTCAACTCTTCAGGAAAATTAGGTATAAATCCAATAGAAACTTTAAAAACTTTACCTCCATTTAGTAAGCTCCTTGGAATAATAGAACTCTCTCTCCTCTGTAAAACACGGGACACTGTCGAGACATGTGGTAAACCGAATGCTCTTAATATACCAACCACTTCTGCTCCCATGGATGACTTCACTTCTCAAGAGTCAGCTGCCTTTGTGGCAAACTTGTTTATGCCAGCTGTCTTTGTTATCATAATTATGTAATTTTATTAAATATTACATAAGTAGATGGGACATTAATGCAAGAAGAAAGCGTTACTGTGAAAGCTAAGCTTCTTTGGAAAGATTTGGTAAAACTAGTGGCTAAGGAGGATTGTTCTCAAATTAGGGATGGGCAAACCATCTGCAAAAGATTAGAAGAATATTATAAAAGTCTAGGAGAATTCTGCATTTAGATTGTTTTGCCTCATCTAAAGAAATTAGATGCTGCATTATGGATGTGGTTTATGCAAGAAAACCAGTAAGAACTCCAATCAACAGACTCATAGTAGAAGCAGCAGCCTTGGCTCTGCATGAAGACCTTGGTAAATAAATGTGCAGTTATAGGTTTAAGTTTGAATCAAATGTTTAAGGAACTTCAACTGACTTTTCTGATTAATTGAACAGCTTTCAGTCCCCATCGCGTTTACTCTTCACGCGACCCAAGTGTGACCTGGGTGTTCCTGCTCTGTGAGTTACAGGAAGTTGTCCCAAAGCTCCATACTGGGTCCTGTGGATTTTGAGAATCCCTGGGGGGCTCACATGTTCATGGTCAACTTTGGCTCTAAGTTTCTGGTTTCCTGTATTTTGGTTTTTGCATCATCACCTGTCCTTTGTGTGTTCTCTTTGTTCGGTGCCTCTTAGCCCTACCTATGTAACTTGCATTTCTTTAATTTCTATTAAAAAACCTTACATAAAGCATTTTTATGTATAGTAGATGTGACTGAAGTGGAGAAAAGGGAGGGCAGGGCAAGGTTTTACAACTTGGGAATGAAAAGAATTTTAAATTGGAAACGAGATATCCTAAGGTCACCCTGCGACTGGGGATGTGGCCGCTAACCCCCTACAGAGTGCCAGCCCCACGTAACTGGCCTAGTTTCTTCTAACTGCTTTCTTCTCTCTTCTGGCTCTTCTCTCCATTCCTGTTTATGTCAGTGCAGAGCAGCTTGGCCATCCCTTTGCTGCCTCATTTCCTGCTGACCCTCCCTCTCTGGTGGGGTCTCACCTCCCTCCCTGCCTAGATAGTCAATAGGGTGACCACATCCTAGGAACTGGAACACCTTTGAAAGTACAAGTAGGCGATAATAATAATTTCTCCAGGACAAAAGGCAAAAAATTGGGATTGTTCTGGGCAAACCAGAATCGGCTATTTATCAAAGTATTTTCCTAACTGCAGGCTGTTTTCTCCTTAAGAAGCATTCTGGTGTTAACAGATAAAACTCTTTTCACCCCGTTACATATACTCTCCGAATTTTGTCAAACTCAACAGCCAATTCCTTCTCTCATCAGGGGAGTGTGTTATTCACTGAAACAAAGTGTGCTTTTTATTGGCCATCACTGTTTGCTGTTCTGTGTACCTCACCCTCCCAAGCTCGGTTTTTCCATCTATGAAATGGAGAATATTATTGTCTGCTAAGGGACTCAAATGAAAAAAAGAAAACAAATACCAGACAGTAAAGTGTTTTGGAGGACATTAAGCTGTAGAAATGTAAGGTTTATTGTAATCACTTAATTTAAATATATATATGTATTTAAATTAAGAGTCAAAAGTCCCAGGAGAGCTGTGAATTATATTATACTGTGTTAGCTTGATGGCTTTTCTGGGTTTGAGCCTCTGAGCATCTTATTTGGTGCCTTTTATTCTTGCTCCCTGACTATAAACCTGGTCATTTGAAATAACTA
Organism: Grampus griseus; assembly: GCF_964374135.1. Classification (NCBI taxonomy): domain Eukaryota; kingdom Metazoa; phylum Chordata; class Mammalia; order Artiodactyla; family Delphinidae; genus Grampus; species Grampus griseus. Next base: position 79,087,860 of record NC_138998.1, read on the forward strand.
CCAGTAATCCTGAATCCTGACCTTCAGCCTCCTTATTGTTTCGGTCTCGGACCTCTACTCAGCAAAGTCATCCAATCACCCTGAATTGTAAGTCCTTGAGTCGGGTTATTGTGTCGCTGATAAATGAGAACTAAATTGAAGCCATCAGCCTCATTTTCCTTACCTATTTCCAGATGTGGAAGTTAGTGGGCTTGGATTGGCTGCTAACGCGGAGTCTCATCAAAGACCATTTTCCCTAAGGGCATTAACTGTAATTTATTGATTGGGTGGAGGCCTGAGGCATTTGGGGTGTGGATTTGTATGAGGGCCTCGAAAACTGTTGGAGCTGAAATCTAAGCCTGACACCCGAGTTTGTCAAATTGATCAGGAACACTGTGACATTGGATTCAGAAGCCAGGTAGGCTGACAAAATGAGCAGTTGAATAAACGTCTTACCTTATTGCAAAGAGATAAGCAGCTCTTTCTTTCCTCTGTGAGTAGAATATAGGCCCATTTTATATGTGCCGATTTCTACTGCTTAAATCGGGGATAAGTCTATTTAGTTCTTCATTGGCTCCTGTAGTCAGTGATGGCTACTTAGATTGTCTACACCTGCTCTTTCTACTTCCTCACCTCCTGTCTTTTCTTTTAATATTTAAGTATACTTGACTCACAGTATTGCGTTAGTTTTAGGTATATTGCATAGTGATTCAGTATTTTTGCAGATGATATTTTATTATAAGTTATTACAAGATAATGCATATAATTCCCTGTGCTATACAGTATATCCTTGTTGCTAATCTATTTATATATAGTAGTTTGTGTCTTTTATCTTTCTCAAACTATTTCAAAAAATTGAAGCGAAGGGCACACTCCGAAATTCTTTGTATGTTTGGTAGAATTCCCCTGTGAAGCTGTCTTGGTCCTGGACTTTTGTTTGCTGGGAGTTTTTTTTAAATTACAGATTCAATTTCACTTCTAATGATCAGTATGTTCAAATTGTCTGTTTTTTCTTTGTTTTTTTTAACATCTTTATTGGGGTATAATTGCTTTACAATGGTGTGTTAGTTTCTGCTTTATAACAAAGTGAATCAGTTATACATATACATATGTTTCCATATCTCTTCCCTCTTGTGTCTCCCTCCCTCCCACCCTCCCTATCCCACCCCTCCAGGCTGTCTGTTTCTTCTTGACTCAGTCTTGGCATGCTGTGTTTCTAGAAATTTGTCTGTTTCTTCTAGGTTCTCTGATTTGTTGGCATGTATTCTCTTATGATTTTTAAAATATCTCTGTGATATTGATTGTTATTTATCCTCTTTCATTTCTTATTTTGTTTATTTGGGTCCTTTCTCTTTTCTTCTTGGTGAGCCTGGCTAAAGGTTTATCACTTTTGTTTATCTTTTCAAAGAACCAGCTTTTGGTTTCATTGATCTTTTCTATTACTGTTGTTGTTGATCTCTTTTGTTTTTTGGTCTCTGTTTTTAAAATTTCCTCTCTGATCTTTATTGTTTCCTTCCTTCTGCTGACTTTGGGCTTTGTTTTTCTTCTTCTAATTCTTTTAGGTAGTAGGTTAGGTTGTGTATTTGAGATCTGTCTTATTTCTTGAGGAAGGCCTGTATTGCTATGAACTTCCCTCTTAGAACTGCTTTTGCTGCACCCCATAGATTTCGTAAGGTTGTGTTTTCATTGTCATTTGTCTTGAGGTATTATCTGATTTTCTCTTTGATTTCATCATTGACCCATTGGATTTTTTTAGTACCATGTTGTTTAGTCTTCACGTGTTTCTTCGTTTCCTGTTTTTCTTCCTGTATTTGATTTCTAGTTTCATACTGTTGTAATCAGAAAAGATGCTTGAAATAATTTCTGTCCTCCTAAATTTGTTGAGGCTTGTTTTGGGATCGAGTATGTTGATATATCCTGGAGAATATTACCTGTACACTTTAAAAGAATGTGTATTCTGCTGTTTTTGGATATAGTGTCCTGTAGATATCAATTAAGTCCACTGGTCTATTGTGTAATTTAGGACCTCTGTTGCCTTATTGATTTTCTGTCTAGATGATCTGTCCATTGATGTCAGTGGGGTGTTAAAGTCTCCTACTATTAATGTATTATTGTCAGTTTTTTCCTTTATGTCTGTTAATATTTGCTTTATATATTTAGGTGCTCTTGTATTGGGTATGTATATGTTAATGAATGTAATATCCTTTTCTCGTATTGATCCCTTTATTATTATATAATGTCCTTCTTTGTCTTTTGTTATAGCCTTTGTTTTCTTTTGTTTGTTTGTTTTTGCGGTACGCGGGCCTCTCACTGTCGTGGCCTCTCCCGTTGCAGAGAACAGGCTCCGGACGCGCAGGCTCAGTGGCCATGGCTCATGGACCTAGCCGCTCCACAGCATGTGGGATCTTCCCGGACTGGGGCACGAACCCGTGTCCCCTGCATCGGCAGGCGGACTCTGAACCACTGTGCCACCAAGGAAGCCCTAGCCTTTGTTTTAAAGTCTATTTTGTCTGATATGAATATTGCTACCCCTTTCTTGTCATTTCCATTTGCATGAAATATCTTTTTCCAATCCCCTCACTCTCAGTCTGTGTGTGTCTTTCACCCTGAATTGAGTCTCTTGTAGGTAGTATATTGAAGGGTCTTTTTTTTTGTTAAATCCAGTGAGCCACCCTATGTCTTTTGATCAGAGCATTTAATACATTGTCATGTAAAGTAATTATTGATAGGTATGTACTTATTGCCACTTTATTCCTTGCTTTCCAGTTGTTTTTATAGTTATTCTGTGTTCATTTATTCTTCTTTTTGTTTTTTCCATTGTGATTTGATGATTTTCTTTTGTAGTCTCCTTGAGTTCCTTTCTTTTTGGTTTTTTGTGTATCTCTTGTCAGTTTTTGATTTGAGGTTACCATGAGGTTCATATATGTTGGCCTATAATTACATCTACTTGCTTTAAACTGATAATCATTTAAGTTCAAACACATTTTAAAAGATCTACAGTTTTTACTCTTCTCCCTGACATTTTGTGAATTTGATGTCATATTTTACATCTTCATGCTTATCCCTTTACTGTTTATTGTAGTTACAGTTGCTTTTACTTTTTTTTTTGTTTGTTTTTTAATCTACATACTGTCTTATTTAAGTGATTTTCAATCATTACTATATATTTGCCTTTCCAATTGGGATTCTCTCTCTCTCTCTCTCTTTTTTTTAATAGAGAATTAGAGTCTCACCTCTTTTCCATTTAGAGGAAACCCTTCAACATTTCTTTTAGGATAGTTTTCATATTGTTGAATTGCTTTAGTTTTTGCTTATCTGAGAAATTCTTTATCTCTCCTTTTATTCTATTTCTTAATATGTTCTTTTGCTTTTTAAATTTTATTTATTTATTTAACGTATAAATTTTTAATTTATTATTTATTTATTTTTTGGCTGCGCTGGGTCTTTGTCGCGGCATGCGGGCTCTTTGTTGCGGTGCGTGGGCTTCTCTCTGGTTGTGGTGCGAGGGCTTCTCTAGTTGTAGCGTGCAGGCTCTAGAGCACATGGGCTCAGTAGTGGTGGCATGCGGGCTTAGTTGCCCCACGGCATGTGGGATCTTAGTTCCCGACCAGGTATTGAACCCACATCCCTTGCATTAGAAGGTGGATTCTTAACCATCGGACCACCAGGGAAGTCCCTTCCTTTTGTTCTAAATGGTATCTTGCTGGGTGGAGAATCCTAGGTTGCAGGTTTTCCTTTTCAGGACATTGAATATATCATGCCACTCCCTTCTGGCCTGCAAAGTTTCTGCAGAGAAATCTGCTGATAGCCTTATGGGGGTTCCCTTGTATATGACTCTCTGTTTTTCTCTTGCTGCTTTTAAAATTCTCTCTTTATCTTTGACTTCTCCTATTTGGATTATATGTCTTAGTGTGGATCTGTTTGGGTTCATCTTGTTGGGGACCCTCTGTTCTTTCTGTACTTTTATATCTGTTTCCTTCTTTAGGTTTGGGAAGTTTTCAGCCATAATTTCTTCAAATACATTTTTTGATCCCCTTCTCTCTCTCTCTTTCTTCTTCTGGAACCCCTATCATGCATATGTTGGCATGTTTTATATTATCCCATAAATCTCATATGTTGCTTTTTAAAAATTTGTCTTTCTGTCTGCTGTTCTAATTGGGTGATTCCCGTTATTCTATCTTCCAGATCACTTATACATTCTTCTGTGTCATTTAGTCAGCTGTTCATTGCTTCTAGAGTACTTTTTATCTCAGGAATTGAATTATCTATTTTTGATTGAGTTCTCTTTATAGTTTCTAGTTCCTTTTTAAAATGATCTATGTTTAGATTGATTCTCTTTCTTAATTCAGTTAGCATTTTTATTACCAACTTTGGAACTCAGTGTCTGATAGACTGATTTTCTCGTTTCATTATTTATTTTTTCAGAGGTTTTCTCTTGCTCTTTCAATTGGGAGTAGTTCCTGTGCCCTTTCATTTTATTTAACTTCCACTGTCTTTATGAATTTAGGTGAAACCGTTGTCTACTGTGGTCTTGAAGGGGTGTTTCTATGTGTGAGAGTCCTTCTGTTGATGTCTTTGGTGTGATGGCTGGATTTATTGTGTTTACCAGCCATGTGTTTCCTCAGGGTGTGCTGGCTGCTATCACCTTGATAAGGGGTGTGACTGGTGTTGGAAGAGCTAGAGCCTGTGCAGAGTGTGAGGCAGGACTTCCTGTCTGCTCAGTGGCCATCACTGCCCTGTCAGGGTTGAGGTCTGCTCCCCAAGTTGATGGAGCAGATAGATGCCCTGAGGGTCAGGCTTGAGCTGACTGTGTTCTCTTTAAGTGTGTTTTTTCTTCTCCCTGCACTGGGGCCTTTGCCCTAAAGGAGAGGAGTAGCTGTAATAAGTGGGGATCGTGTGCTTTCAGAGGTCTGATGCACTACCTGTGAAGGCATCTGTGGCTCCGTTCAGATGCAGTCCAAGGTCATGTTTTTTCCCCTGTTGTGGTTGTCCCAGATGTAGTGCAAGGTAATGGTGTGGAGTGGGCCGGGCCAGAGTGTTTGCTCAGCTGGGACTGGGGATCTCGATGTGTTGGTTGCAGGGATTCGAGTGACTGAGCTGCTGTCAGAAGTCTGGGCTGCTTCTGGGGTGCTGTTTGAGTAAGTGCTAACAGTGGCTGCCACTTTCCCACCTGGATCACACCTCAGGCCCCCGGGTCATCTCAGCATCCCTAGATCAAGTCTTTTCCCAGGACCTGGCTGCCCTAGATCCAGGGCCAAGCTGTGGTGTGGAGTGAGCAGGGTTGGGGTGTTCACTCGGCTTGGGTTGGGCAGTGCGGCGAGGTGGCATGCACTAGGGCAGACCTCTCTTCGCCCTGTCTGGTCGCAAGCCAGCACCTGTCGTTCCTTGTGAGTGGAGTCTAGGCTTCTCCAGCCCTTCTCTCTGGCCTAGCCGTTCTCTAAGCAGCAAAGGGGCCTTGTCTCCTCTGCATATGACCCCAGGACTGGGACGCCCTGTCTGTGGCCTGACCTGCTCACTCTCCAGGATGAGAGTCCATCTGTGTGGTCTTCCATTTCCTCTTAGTTCCCTCCTTAGGAGCACAGGTCTTGATTCAGTGCTTTTTTCCCCATCCTACCCAATTACATGGGAATCTTTCTTGTAGCCTTGACTGTGTAGGAGTTCTTGTGCCAGTTTCCAGTTAGTGTTCCGTGAGAATCGTTCCACATGTAGATGTATTTTTGTTGTGTTTGTTGGTGGAGGTGAGCCCCATGTCCTCTTACTCCACCATCTTGATCCCCTTCCCTTTCCTCCTGTCTTAATATCCACTCCACTCAGGCTTTCTTTCTCCTCCACTCCCGCCAAACTACTCATAGTGACCATCAGTGCCTTCCCCATTGGTAGAAACAGTTCCCAGTCCCGATTCTAATTGCTCTGTCACAGTATTTAACATGTTTGCTTATACTCTTATATTCTTGTAACAATTTCTTCCCTTGGATTCCAGGGAATCCATCACACTCTTCTGGTTTCCTCACACCTCAGTGGCCACTCCGTCTCAGTCCCTTTCGTTGGTGCAGCCTGAGCTTCTTGACCTGTAAATATTGGATTCTCTAGGATTCAGTCCTTGGATGTCTTCCCTGTTCTGCCTACACCCAGGCCCATCCAGACTCATGGATTTAAACATCATCTGTCTGCTGAGGACTCCCAGATTTTTATCTTTGGCCTGAAACTCTCCCATGGACTTGAAATGCATGTAATCGTATGCTTACCCAACTCTCTACTTGAATTTTTTTTTTTTTTTTTTTTTTGCAGTACGTGGGCCTCTCACTACTGTGGCCTCTCCCGTTGCGGAGCACAGGCTCCAGATGTGCAGGCTCAGCGGCCATAGCTCACGGGCCCAGCCGCTCCGCGGCATGTGGGATCCTCCAGGACCAGGGCACGAACCCGCGTCCCCTGCTTTGGCAGGCGGATTCCCAACCACTGCGCCACCAGGGAAGCCCTACTTGGATTTTAATAGGCATGTTAAAAAATTAGTATGTCTCATATTGAACTTCTGTTCTCCCCCTAATGATCCTCCTAATTTTTCCTTATCAGTAAAGGGCAATTCCTCCCTTTCAGTTGCTTGGGCCCAAGTGCTTGAAGTCATCCTTAATTTACCTTTTATCTGACATTCTAGTTTCAGTGTATCAATATAGTTTATTGGTTTTATTTTCAAAATGCTCAAATATTCAGTATCTGACCACCTCTTATCACCTCTCCTGCTATCCTGGTCCCATGTACCACCCTCTTTCACCTGGTTTATTGCAGCGTCATTCTTGAATGATTCCTCCATGCTTCTGCCTTGGCCCCCTGTAGTGGAGTTTCAACATGGCAGTCAGAGTGATCCTTTAAAAACCAAAGTCAAATTATGTTACTCCTGTGGTCAAAACCTTGAATAGATCCACATTTCACTCAGAGTAACAGCCAGAGTCCTTATGAAGCTCTTACTACAAGGTTCTTCACACCTGTTTCTTTTGTTGTTGTTGTTAAATATTTAATTAATTAATTAATTAATTTTTATTTTTGGCTGAGTTGGGTCTTCGTTTTGGCATGTGGGATCTTTTTTTTCCTTGCCGTGCATGGGCTTCTCTCTGATTGTGGCATGCAGGTTTTCTGTCTCTAGGGGCGTGCAGGCTGCAGAGCACATGGGCTCTGTAGTTTGCAGCACGCAGGCTCTCTAGTTGAGGCACACGGGCTCAATAGTGGCGTGGGCTTAGTTGCCCTGTGGCATGTGGGATCTTAGTTCCCCAACCAGGGATTGAACCTGCGTCCCCTGCATTGGAAGGCAGATTCTTTACCACTGGACCACCAGGGAAGTCCCTTCACACCTGTTTCTGAGCTAATGTCCTAATAGCCCCAGTAGCCCCCTCCTCTCTTACTATGTGTGTCAGTGACCACCCTGGCTTCCAATACTCCAGCCATTCCTGCCTCACGAGATTTTTACTTGTTGTTCACTCTGCTTGGAACTTTCTTGCTCAAGATGTGCATAGTTCCCTCACTTTCTTAGGGTCTTTGCTCAAATGTCACCTTTTCAGTGAGACCTTCCCTTATCATCCTATTTAAAATCGAAAACCTCACCCAATTCCTCTTATAGTACTTACTTTACATGGAGCAGAATAAAAAGAGACAATGTTTGTATAGATAAAATTATTTGGCCATGAAGCTTAGTACCAGGTGGGGTTTTTATTCTTGAAAGTAATGTTTTCAATTTCTGAAGCTTTTTACCGAGAATATAGTAATCATCCCTAACCATTCTCTTTAAACATACTGTGTAAAAGCACTATCTGTGTTACTTGGATGGTAGATATCACATACCTGTCTCTGCTTGAAGAACTGACCTTTAGTCACTGCATTCTAGTATCTTTGAACACTTATTATAGACCTGGCATTGTGCCTTCCCACCCTGCAACTTTCTGTGTTGGAAATTAATAATATTTGTCTAAGTATGTTTTTAAGACTTTTATGTTTTAATGATATGATAAATTTATTCTAGAATTATGGTCTCGTCTATGAATGTAAATGTAAATGAATTGAATCCTCAATCATAGGGAACAACAGGTAGTGGCAACTAAGTACTGAACGGGCTTAGGTAGCAAAATCAGGATCTGGGAAGGTAAGTTAAAGTGAACCTGAAACTGGAAATCTCGAACTGTAAAAGCTATCCAGTGGAATTTGCCTCCAGTTATCAGATTGAAGAAAAGGGTCCGGTGTCCATCCCATCTCCATTTTACTAGGTGCACAGTTGACTGGCTGCTTCTATCTCGAGCAACGCCCCAAACCACTTCTCAACCTATTAAAAAGTGATAACATATTATTTAAATATATCTTATCCTGCTTTCAAATGTGGTGCATTTAAAATACATTTGAAATATAAGTGAATTATTCATTTACCAAAGAGCAGACTTTTACTAAAATAGTTCAGGATGAAAAGCAGCATATGAAATGATCTGATTGTCACCTACTTGCATTCTAACAGCCATATGTACTCTTCCATTCACTTGGGGTATTTTCAGTCTTCAGGCTGAAAGGTCAGATAGCATTTTGACATTTGAGAATTTTGAGGTCTCTGAGTAAATCCACACCTACTGGTGATCCAACTGGTGATGGTTCCATATCAGGAAACATCAGGAGAAGAACTTTGCGTGTTTGGACAGCCAGTACTTTCTGAAATTTTGATAAAGTGCAAATTCAATTATTTAGAATTCACAAACTACAAATTAAGATATGTGCTTTAATACAGCTTGTGCCCTCTCTCTCTCTCTCTCTCTCTGTCTCTTTCTCTCTCTATCTCTTGCCAATTTTCTATCCTTCTGTTTGGAATATCGCCTTAGATGCCTCATTAGTTTAATCAGCGTTAGAGAACATCTAATGAGCTAGGCAGTCAGTCAAAATTGGAGTATTTTGAGTGGAAGCTCCCATTTCCTGAGATGTAGAATCATAGAATCTAAGTTTGGAAGGAACCTTAAATTTTCATCTAGACTAATGATTCTCAACTAGAGTCACACAGTAGAATTATCTGGGGAGTATTTTAAAATACTGATGTCCTAGACCAACTGAAACCAAATTTCTTGGGATTGTGCCTAAGCGTCTGTATTAAAATAAAAACAAAACCCTAAGTGTTTTTACTCTGCAGCCAGGGTTGAGAGCCATGACCTAAGTAAACTCACTTGATGCTTGAATCTCCTCTGCATCATTGTCAGTGCCCCAAACTTGGCTGGTCTCTGTTAGATACTTCTGAGGAAGAAGTTCTCATTCTCTAAAGAAGAGCTCTGTAGGAAGATATTCTTTATACTGATATGAAAGCTTTCTCCTTATACCTTCTCTACTCATTGTTCCTGATTCTATTATTTGGGACCACAGAGAACAAATTCCACATTGCATTTCTTTGAAAATTAGAAGGCAATTATCATTCATTCACTTTTTTTAAAAGCCAAATATTTATTGAGTATCTTTTATAGGCCCAGAGCTGCCCTGGAGCCCCAATACAATGAAAAATGGTCATTGCACTTGTGATGCTCACAGTATGGTGGAGAAGATGGAAAAATCAATGACATTGGTGGACAGCTCAACAATGCACTGTTACCCTCCTATCTCCCCACCTTGCATCCTACCCCATCTTACTCTTCTCTGAAAAGAATAGCCTCAGTTTCTTCAATGTGTTTTCACATGACATTGTTTTTTTTTTTTTTTTTTTTTTTTTTGCGGTATGCGGGCCTCTCACTGCTGTGGCCTCTCCCGTTGCGGAGCACAGGGTCCGGACGCGCAGGCTCAGCGGCCATGGCTCACGCGCCCAGCCGCTCCGCGGCATGTGGGATCCTCCCGGACCGGGGCACGAACCCGCGTCCCCTGCATCGGCAGGCGGACTCCCAACCACTGCGCCACCAGGGAAGCCCCACATGACATTGTTTGAGGCCTTCTGTCTACTGAGGTTTAGACTTACTTCATGTTGTCTACATCCCTAATAAAGTATGGCTCTGAGGGTGGATTATGGATGTCAGATGTGGTCTGAATGTACTGAAGAGAGAGTGGGACTACCGTCTGCTTCCTTCCACTTTTAGATTATACACTGACGGCTCATCTTGAAATTGCAGACAATTAACGCCATTCTTCATGTATCTGGGGCTGCTTATAATGAGCAAATCTATCTTTTGGTGGACA